>NC_083099.1:28008045-28608045 GCF_949774975.1 Lagenorhynchus albirostris
AAAAGTAACATCCCATTGTTTTTGCCCTGTTCTGTTCGCCCTGGGTGGAGCCTGCACTCAAAGGCAGAGGGTTACACAAAGGCTTGAACCCCGGGAGGCAGGGCTCACCGGCGGCATCTTAGAGGCTGCCCAGCACAGCTGCTCCCCGACTCTTCCTATCTCTGCTTCTTTTCCTCTAGAGATCTCTGGGCTCCATTTCTGTGTCTGCTCAGTTCTCTCTATAAATAAATACGCTCGGTCAGCTGGTATCTGCTCTCATCTCTCTCCATCGCTGCCCCTGCACCCAAGACTTCAGCACTCAAGCCCCCCTCCCCCATCCCTCCAGCCCCTTCACCCACTGTCCCCTGAGGTTTGTCCTCGGCTCCAACCTGTTTCCCGAACATGCCACAAGTTTCCCCACTTCTTCACTTGTATCCACGTTGTTCCTACTACCTGAAATATCATGACCCCTCTACAACCTGCAGAAACCTTTCTCATCCCCAGGCAGTTCTAAAGCAGCCTCCTTGCATGAAATCTTTCCTGAACCTCTGTGCGGTCACTTCCGCCTGGTGTCTCTGTCTCAACCCCCAGCACACACCCAACCTGGTGTGGCCCCTGTGAAGGTAGGTATTCCATGCCTTCCCCCGGACTCTAGCACAGGGCCATTGTCTTTTTCATTTCCATCAGGAGCAGACGTGTCCAGGCCCGGGCCAAGTGGGTTCTTAATAAATGCGGTTCCATTGATCCAGGATGAGGGATTACAAGGCTTTGTTGATGGTGCCAGGTCTTAACTATGTTGTCCATGTGCCTTGCGTGCAACCGGAACATGGCTCCAGGGCAAAACCACCATGACTTCTATTTCTTTAACAACAGTAAGAAAGCCACCAGCTCCTCATTTTTGGAGGACGTGCCACGTTCCAGGCACCCTAATCTATTGAGTGTGGACTTTGTTGAGTCCTGCTCGAAGCACGACACGAGGGAACTGTGTGGACCTAAGGCAGCGGGGGCTCGTCTGCCCCTCTTCATCAAGCAGTTGCCAGGAACTCAGGCTCCTCCCTCTTTCTAGAACCAGCAGAGATTTGCTTCCAAGGTCAGCCACCGTCTTGGAACTCTGGTCTTCTGCTGGCTCACTTCCATCTGCCTTCAAACACGCGAAAGTCTATTCAGATTTACACACACACCCCGCTTTTCATTTTCTCTGCCATTCCTTTCCTTGCTTCTCTTTCTGCTTCCTGCCTTTCAGAGTCAATCTCTTCATAACTTCCTCTCCCGTCCGCAGCCTCTCTCCCACAACCGTGGGAAGTGTGCCTTTGTCACTACCACTCCTCGTAGAGCCAGGGAGTGCAAGAGGAGATGGGAAGCTGGTACAAATGACTAGGCTGACCTAGCAATGCAAACCCTGCCTAGAGATTGGCAGCTAATTGGGTCCCAATTTTTTCCTGCTGGGGCTTGAACCTGTTCTCCTTGGTGGGCCTGGATACAGGGTCCTCTAATTCTTCAAGGATTTTTTCCTGGAGTCACCCAAATGCCTTTCTCTCCCGTTCCTGTGGTCTATTGAAATCTCCAAAACCCTCAGCTGTGAAGCTGTTGTCCTCAAAGGAGCCTCCAAGAAGCTTTATCCTCCGCCTGGATGTTGAGGAGAACCAGATCCTTCTCTCTGGCCTCTGCCGGTGTCTGGCTGACTTTGGGGCTATTTGCCCTAGACTCTCTGGTCGGTCCTGGAAATGCAATGTGTCTGGAATCTAGTTCACTCTCCTCCCTCCCCAGATGCTCTCTCCCTGCCTCCACGCAGTGCTTTCTCTCTGCCGGGCTCAAAGGTGGTCCTTCTCACACCCACAGGACTGCCACCCCCAGTCTTTCCACTACATTTTCAAAGTCTCAGGGATGCCTTCGTTTCTCCCCTCCCTCAATACAGCCACCCCTGTGTCTGGCTTCCTCGTCCCTCTTAAAGCCAGCCTGGCTCTCACTTTCTCTGCAAAACTATGTTGCTTGGCGGAACTAACCCATACTGTTGAATTCATGCATCTTCTTTCCTGGAGTCATTGAAAGAGCACGGGCTGTGGCATCAGACAAACCTCGGTCCAAAACTCGGGTCTACTGCTTGAGACTTTTTATTTATTTATTTTTTTACCTTGGGTTGGTTATTTCATTCCTCATTTCTGTGGTAGGATAATGATACCTATCTTGCTGGATTTTTTGAGAGAAAAGCAAAGTGCAGATGCTCTCTCATAGCTCAGTAAATATTAACTCTCTCTCCTTTCTAAAACTTACTGTGAACCCTCGTTGCCTAGTAAATCAGGATGGAACTCCTCAAACCCACATTCCCCACTCCTCCAGTGATCTCTGCCACTACTGATCAACCCAACCGCAGCGGCCCCTGGACTCCCCCACCATGCTTCCCACCATGGCCTCCCTCTCTGCCCGTCCAAGCCTGGCATTTCCACAATGCCCAATGCAAGTCGCCTCTCCACTGTGAAGCCTTCTCCCCTGAGTCCTACAGTACAGCGTTAAGACAGTGCTGCCAGAGTCTATGCTAATTTTAATAATGATAATTTAGGGAATTCCCTGGTGGTACAGTGGTTAGGACTCTGATCTTTCACTGCTGAGGACCTGGGTTCAATTTCTGATCGGGGAACTAAGATCCCGCAAGCCATGTGACATGGCCAAAAAAAAAAAAAAAAACGGTAATTTATATCATGGTTTATTAACAGTTCTCATATGATGTGAAAATTTTGAAATGTGAATCTTCAAAAAGTAAAATCGCAAATTGCATGCTATTAAAACTGGCAGGGCTGGTAGTGTATAAGCAGGGTCCACACTCTGACCCCATGAGGATGCACTCTAACTGCAGAACAGAAACACCCCCTATGTGGATCAGACATGAGCTCTGAGTGCTGAGGTCTTTAGGAAGACATCCTTCCTTAAAATGTGACCGCCGGTCCATCACCATCTAGCACTTACTTGCTGCGTCTGACTGGGCTGGGCAGGTCTGGTGCGTATCCGGTGCACATGAGTTGGCTTTGCTGCTTAGCTTCTTACAGGCCTCGGGGTCTAGTGCAATCAGACAGGAGGGTCCCTCACACCCAGTCCCACCACACTCCAGAGACTGGGACCAAAGCAGAAAAACGCACCCCAGTTTCCACCTAGGTCTCTCTCAGGTTCACTTTCCAGGAGAATAATGTTGATTTGATAAAGTAAAGTTTTAAAGATAAAACTCTCCTTTACCCAAAGCAAGTGGCTTCCAATGCATCAGGAGGAAAGGTTAATGCTATGTTTATTACCAAAGTAGCTAAGAGTTGGTTGCATCCTGATAGGTCACCTACAGTGACCTCTTCCTTTTAGAAGAGATAGTTTCAGTCTATTTCAAATATGTACTGAGGGCTTCTCTGTGCTAGGCCTGACCCTGAATGTAGCTGAAAGTCCCTTAAGGCAAAGGATCCGTGTTAAGTAAGTGATTTTCCACCATACTCACTTCATTGTGTTTAGAATTCGGAACACTGAGTTCATGAAGGAAAGCTGTGTTGCCACACTCGCTCATACTCTGCTGGGATAATAAATCCCTTTAACCACGAGATAAATATCCCTGCAAACAGATGTCCATCGGAGGGGGTTGGAATGTGCAGGTATCGATTTTGCCTGACGTGCGGGGCGCTGGTGCCTGCTGAGCGCTCCTGCTTCCTGGTTCCACGCAGTTGTCGACGTCTACCAAGGCTGGTGCGGCCCCTGCAAGCCTGTGGTGAGCCTCTTCCAGAAGATGAGGATCGAGGTCGGCCTGGACCTTCTGCATTTTGCATTAGTAAGGTCCTCTCTCAGCACAATGTCACACAACTTGTAAAAAACTTAAAAATTTTAAAACAGGAACAGGAAGTTTGAGGGGCCTTTTTCAGATCATCGACAAGGCATCCGTTGTGGATTTTTTTGCTGATACCAGTTTCTCTAGAGAGGAAGCCTCCCCCCCACGCTGCCCCTCGACAGTCCCTGTGGGCTCAGCTGCCCCTGATGCCGGAGCCGGGAAGGCGTGCGGCCACTTTAAGGCCAACACTCCCTCTTGGCTCGTGTCCACTGTGAACCCTGAAGTTTCACTTCCAGAGCACAGGGTTTAAGATTTCTATCCTTGCTCCTTAAAGGGGAACTTTCAGCAAACGTTTACTCAGGTCAGTGTATGGAAATGGGAATCACTTCCAGAGAAGCATGCAAGAGACGCTGGAGGAGCTGCACGGGTTGAGGCTCGGAGACGGTGAACACAGGCGAGACTCTCCCTTACGTTAACTCTTGAGAAGCTGGGCTCCTAGGGCTTGCACTCCTCCCGTGGGAGTGGGTTGTGAGGCTTCTGTGGAGTGAGCGGAGGAGGGGTCTGGATGGGGACCTTTATCAGACCCAGAGGTGAGCTGAGGACCTTCCTCTGTTGTTGCCACTCGGGGCAGATGTGGGATGTTAGTGGTGGAGCTCCCTTGATCCGGAGCAGGACAAACTGTCACATCCTCCTTATTTTATTCCTCAGAAAATGACACTGGCAACACTTTTTACCAGTATGTTGACAGTTGTTAAGATTCTGATGAAAGACATTAGAAGAAGGAGCATGAGAGAGAGCAAGCCAGGGCTCCAGCTGGGGAGGGCAGTCACTGTGTGATGTACGTGTGTGCACGTGTGTGGTGTATGTGTGTATGTGGTGTGTGGGAGGATGTGATATGTGTGTGTGATGTGTGTATATTATGTGTAACGTATGCGCGTGCATGTGTAGCAGGATGTATGTGCTGGTAGTATGTGTGTGTGGTATGTATATGCGTGTGGTATGTATATGTTATGTACATGTGTGGTATGTATACGCGTGTGGTATGTATATGTTATGTACATGTGTGTGGTATGTATATGCGTGTGGTATGTGTATGTTATGTATATGTGTGCGTGGTATGTATGCGGTGTGTAGTATGTGGGGGATGAGGAGTATGTGCGTTTGGGGTGTGTGTGTGTGTGTGTGTGTGTGTGTGTGTGTGGTGTGCATGCAATATGGATGTGTATGTGCTCTGTATGGGGGGTGTGGTGTGTGTGTCCCGCACGGTTCTCCCGCCATCCTGTCCCTGCACCCGCCCTGCTGACAGCCTGTTTCCTTTAGGCAGAGGCGGACTGTCTTGATGTCCTCAAAAAATACAGAGGGAGATGCGAGCCGACCTTTCTGTTTTATGCAGTAAGTACATTTTCAGTCCAGAACTGTCCCACGGCTGCACATCACAAGGGTTCAGATGGACGCCTCTCACCAAGAGGCCACACTGCTCCCAGCGAGTGAATGCTGTTTCCTCCCTGACTCTATTATTTTGGCCGAGGACAGATGCCCTTAATCATGGCACTGCTCATGGGTGGAGCTCTGGGCAGTCATTCTGGGCTTGGGGCCTTCATGAGGGCAGTACCCGGGACAGAGCAGGACTCACTCAGAGGCCTGTGCTCTTTCGTGAACCTCTTATTTTATTTTATTTGTTTGTTTGTTTTTGGCTGCGTTGGGTCTTTGTTGCTGCGCACAGGCTTTCTCTAGTTGCGGTGAGCGGGGAATACTCTTCATTGCGCTGTGCAGGCTTCTCACTGCAGTGGCTTCTCTTGTTGTGGAGCACGGGCTCTAGGCACTCGGGCTTCAGTAGTCGTGGCACGTGGGCTCAGTAGTTGTGGCGCACAGGCTTACCTGCTCCGTGGCATGTGGGATCTTCCCGGGACTAGGGATCGAACCTGTGTCCCCTGCATTGGCAAGTGGATTCTTAACCATTGTGCCACCAGGGAAGTCCCTAGTGAACCTCTTGACTGAGGTCTCACTCTCAGCGCAGAGTTTGGAGACCTCCGCAGAGGGGACTTTTCAGCAAACATGAACGCTCCCTCGTGGGGTAGACAAGCTTTGTATTCACCTTCGTTTCATTGTAAAGTGTGAAGATATGTTGATACAAAGTCAGAAATGACAGGGGTGATTGATGACGGCCAGTGGTTCAGCGTTTGAAAGGTCATCTGGCTGCCTCCGGCTGTGACATCCACCCAGGGGTCCAGGCCCCTGAGGGCCCCCCCCCCCCCGCTGTCTCATACCTGGCTTCCTGGTTTTAGGTCACCTGCCAGGCCCTGAAGACAGTGGATTGATATTCTCCTCCTGACCCGGTCCAGCCCCTCCTAGCACAGTCAGAGAAACTGGGATCTGCCAACCGGGGCCAGAGTTGTTTAGTTTGGAAAACTTTGGGCTCCTGCCCTCGGCACTGCAAGTATTACAAGTTGGAAGCTTATGGTGAAACATTATTTGAGCTTCGGCTTTCTTGAGGGAGACTGAGGTTTTACGAAGAAACCTGGTGGGGGAGGGAGCAGGGGTGGGAAGCGCTGAGATGAAAGTGCCCTCCGCCAGACTGGCATCAGAGTTCAGTTGCAGAAATGGGATCATTACTGCAGTGGGTTTCTTGCTTGAGCCTGGAGTGTGCGGGATTAAAGCATAAATCATAATTGGCCGTGTGGGAGTGTGCGGCAGCTCATCACAGTCACACAGCGGCCATCCGCTGAGGGTGGGATGGAAACAGAAGGAGAACCCAGTGCACGTGAACTTCCATGAGTGACGGGCAGGGAGACTTCTGAAAAAGCAAAGGCGGTGAACTCGGGTTCACCGGGAACACCACCTCCACTGTGAGGTCTTCCCTGACCACCCCAGATGGAGCTGGGGATCAATTATTGCCCCAAATCCCAAGTACCCCATGAAAGCAATGTTCTTATTCTATTGCAACTGTTTCTCTGACACGACCACTCTCTCCCCACTTGACACCCCACTCACTGAGGGTGGCAGCTATGTCTTTTCATGTTTAGTGTTTCTGTTCTCTGCCTCTGTCTTGGTGTTGGCATAGTAAGTGCTCAGCTGATACTTGTTGGATGAAGGAGTCAAGGAGAGGCCACACTTAGTCACTCACAACCCAGTGTGCCCTGGTCCTCCCCCACCTAACTCCCCGCTGTCCTGAAGGAAGTTTTGAAGGGAGGGGCCTGGGGTAGGGGGCAGAGAAGTGGATGGAGGCTGTGGGCCTGGGGTCCACAGACCTTGACCTTGGGCACGCTCGTAAACAAAGCTCTTGGAACCTTATGTCTCTTGAAGGAGGTTGCGCATCGTGTGGTCTGAGCAGGACATCTGTGCTGTATTCTAGGGAGGGGAGCTGGTGGCATTGGTTAGAGGAGCAAATGCCCCGCTGCTGCAGAAAACCATCCGAGAGCAGCTGCAGGCCGAAAAGATTGTGCTGGCCGAAGGCAGAGAGCGCAGAGTGGTAAGCGGCCAGCCCACGAGTGTCCCCCAGGCCAGGCCAGCAGGTGCCTCCCCTGCCCCGCCAATGTCTTCACTGTCCTTGGAAAGCTGCATTACATGCCCATGCTGGCTGGAGGCCTCTGAGGGCTCAGGGGAGGGTGCAAGTCCCACTAGGAAATCTTCTTTGAAGTCGTCCCCTTCATCCAGAACACTTTAACGTCTTTTATCCATTTCCCTTTCATCCCCACTGCATCTCTTAACAGCGTTTCTGGAACCCTGACAACGAATTCAGAAATGGACATGAAGTTCCGAATCCAGTAGTGGGTACAAGGAGTCAGCCTCAGGGGGAAATCTCTCCTGGTGACCTGCTCTCCCTTCTCATGCCTGAGTTTGACTTGTGATCCCAGAGGGTTCATTTCTTTAACTAGAAAGGGGTCATTACGTTAAGAAACAAGATCAGCAGTGCTTGTGATTTTGGTAAATTACTTCCAGGACAACGTGGACTGCGAGTTTTTCACAAAAAATTGGCAGCCTTTGAAAACCGACACACCTTGGGTAGAAAGAAGTATCTCCTGGTGCCCCGAGCAGTTGCCAAAGGAGCCTTAACGTTATTCCGCGTTCACTGTTCACGTTTCCGCATTCAGTTCCAAAGAGCAAAGCCCTGTTTTCATAGAATGGATTGGAATCAAATCTCATTTGTTCCCCAGAAAAGTGGCAATTTTTCCCCAAGAAAGAAAATCACAGACGCTTGTACCTACTCCACAGATAAATGACCTCTCTCTCTGTACTACCTGCACTGTGTAGCCAGTTGCTTACTATTTACCTGCATTTCAATTCTTACTGTCTTCTTGACAACTCTCTATTTCATCTTTCTTTTCCTTAGTTTCTACTTGATGCTCGTGGAAACAGGCAGACTCTAAACCTTAAGATCAGCATGGATTTCCTGGTCCTCAATCGCTCTCCCTCCCCCGTTCCCTACCACCCAACTACTCAAAAGGTTCCTGAAAAGTTTCCAAGGCTGATTATATATATATATATATATATATTTTTTTTTTTTTTTTGCGGTACGTGGGCCTCTCTCACTGTTGTGGCCTCTCCCGTCGCGGAGCACAGGCTCTGGACGCGCAGGCTCAGCGGCCATGGCTCACGGGCCCAGCCGCTCCGCGGCATGTGGGATCCTCCCGGACCGGGGCACGAACCCGTGTCCCCTGCATCGGCAGGCGGCCTCCCAACCACTGCGCCACCAGGGAAGCCCCAAGGCTGATAATCTTGACCCTCTTCTTCTGCTCTGCATTTAGGAACTTTACCTATTTGGCTTCTGCTGGTTTTTGAAGGTCTTTGTGGAGTTTTAATTAGCTAACTACTTACTGTCCATGACCAATTTGTACTAGATTGAAGATGAGGCTCTTTCTGATGAAGATGAATGCTTTTCCCACGAAAAGGAAGATGGTGACGATGAGGATGCGGGTGAGTACAGAACCAACAAGCATGGCAAGAAGGCAGAGCAGACTCGGATTTGATGTGTGTGTGTTTTGTTTTGCTTTAATTTATTTATTTTTGGCTGCGTTGGGTCTTTGTCGCTGGGCGCGGGCTTTCTCTAGTTGTGGCGAGTGGGGGCTACTCTCCGTTGTGGTGCACGGGCTTCTCATTGCGGTGGCTTCTCTTGTTGTGGAGCACGGGTTCTAGGCACGCGGGCTTCAGTAATTGTGGCACGTGGGCTCAGTAGTTGTGGCTCGCAGGCTCTAGAGCTCAGGCTCAGTAGTTGTGGTGCACGGGCTTAGTTGCTCCACGGCATGTGGAATCTTCCCGGACCAGGGCTCGAACCCGTGTCCCCTTCATTGGCAGGCGGATTCTTAACCACTGCGCCACCAAGGAAGCCCTGATGTGTGTTTTTTATTTTTTAATTTTTTTTGGCCTCACTGCGCGTCATGTGGGACCTCAGTTCTCCTGCCATGGATCGAACCTGCGCCCCCTCTGCTGGAAGCACGGAGTCTCGACCACTGGACCACCGGGGAAGTCCCTGATGTGTCTATAAAATATATGAGTAATCAGTTTATTGAGCGATCTGAACTCTGGGAAGATAACCCATAAAATATTTTGTCTCCAATCACCTGACTTCAAACATACTGTGTTGTGTCCCTCCTGCCCTTTAATGGCATCTTGGGCACATTTCACAGCTTTCTGATCATGTTCAGTTATAACAGCTGTGAGTTTCATGGCAATTTCTGGGTCAGGAAAGGCTCCCTTAGTAAGATGGAGGGAGTGACGCTAATAAGGTAAAGTAATGATGCTGGTGTTCCCTTAGTCCTTATTTGAGCTAAAGAGTTTGAGCTTCTTTCGCCTTTTTTCTGAAGTGTCAGAAAGTCAGCTGTACTGAACCCCTTCTCTCCCCACAGCCCTGCACCCTCTTCCACTTATGCCCCAAATATTAACTCATGGATTTTACACTCCTGAGCATTGCTGTTCTTCCTGAACCTTTAATATGAGAAGAACACCTTGACCTGACAGTGGGAAGAGAAGCCAGAGTTCAGAGAGGCTGTTGTTGGCAAGGTGCCTCCTGATGGTCCCTGAGACACCAGGGGAGACCAGGATGCAGCTCAAGAACTGGTCTGGAGAGAGCTGGAACGAGCAAGAACGAGCTGGAGAGAGAAGGAAGTTCTGATTACTCCCTGAAATAGGAAAGCTGCTTATTCACGTGTGGATGACGAGGACTTTCTGAGTTGGATCCTAACAAGGGAAGAGGCACAGTTTAGGAGAGCAAGAAACCAAGTGTGAAAAGGAAATCAGCGACTTGGCTTCTGCAGGAAACGTTTGTTGTCTCTTTCTGGGATGACCTCTTTTTTCCCTTCCCCATTATTTTCTCCCAAATCAGGTCTTTCCACCTAGAAAACTACCCAAAGCCTACCCTTGCCCTTAGCCTTCCTCTCCCCCGAGCCTAGCTTCCTGAACGTGGTCCACACTCCTTGGGCCACCCTCTCCTCCGCCCCTGCCCCCTTGCCGCTCCCCAAGGCTCCAGTGACCTTCTTGGTGTCAAATCCAGCGGGCAGTTTCCCTTAAAGTCCAAGTGTTCATAGGATGTTAGAAATAGTGTTCACGGAATAATGAATCAATTGGCTTGCTTAAAATGATTCACACCTTTGCAGTCCACATTTTTTAGATTTTTCAAAGTAGGAGGCCCTCCTCAGGTGCAGATACTGTCATGTTACAACACAACTGATATAGAAGTTGAAAAGAGAAAATAGGCCGTGGGGGGATATAGAGTCTGTGGAGAGTGTAGGTAGCTCACCAAGGCCAAGTCCATACAAACGGGAGTCTGACAGGGATGGGTCTGTGCCCAGACACAGGGCTCCCCACGGCGTCTGCGGGCCTGAGTGGTGGACGGTGGCCACGCGGCACCTTCCTCATCCCCACAGCTGCTTGGACCTATGGACACGGCCCACCAGTAGACTGGCCGGTGATCTATGACTGGTGCCTGGGCTCCAAGCAATGAGCTGGCCACTTCTCAGGAGAGTGTGAACAGAGACAGAGGAGACTGAAGGCGCAGTTTGGTAGAATGTGCTGGCCCTGACCAGTCATGCCAACTCGGGGCCTGGGGCAGCCACTACTGACCACACGCCGGGAAAGGCAAAAAGGCACACCGAGAGGAGAACACGGTCGGCAGCACTTAGAGGTCAAGAATCACGACCGGGTGACAGACAGGAAGGGACAAGAGCCGACTCTTGGTTGTTTCTGGTTTTTGTTCCTGAGTTGTCTTTGACCTCCTCCCCCATCTCCCATCCTCTCCTCCCTCCCCACGCCCTCCCTCCCAGGTTCATGTCCCTTGCATGTGTCTCTGTCCCTTGCAGCCAGGCTAAGGTTGGGGTCTGGAGCCAGACCCCTGCATCCACTAGAGTCTAGGTCTGCACAAGCACAGCCAAGAGGCCAGGGGAGGGAAGCCGGGGGCTGTGTGCGGGGCTGCACGTCCCTGCGGAGGGGCTCCCGAGAGCCCAGCGTCTGACAGCACCATCGCCAGCTTGTTGCAGTGTCATCAGAGAAGGCCTGCACCTTGGCAGTCATTAAACCAGATGTGGGTCCATGGGAAGACGGATGAGATTATCACGAAGGTGAGAGAGACAACGCTTACCTTACAGACTATCCTCATGTCTCCTCTGGTGGAAAAACAGGGTTGGAGCATTGTGTAGCAGGGTCCTCGGGGGGAAAGAAGCCTTCTAAGTAGTTTTAATTAAAATTCCATTTAAGTAACTTACAATTTGTAAATCAAATTGGAGGACGAGGGTCTCCACTGCTTTTAATGTTGCCTTTTCCGTCATCTTTTACTCTCAACACATTGAAATGTGAATTTGGGCTTGCTTTACCCTTTTAGAATATATATATATATATATATATATATATATATATATATATATATATATATATCCTACAGATCCAGGAAGCTGGGTTTGACATTTTAACAAATAAAGAGAGAGCCATGAGAGAAGCAGAAATGTGACTTTTCTACCAACACAGAGCTGGAGAGGTCAGCTTCTCTGCTTCCACTTATCCAAAACACTCTCATTTCTTTCTCTTTCTCCAACATTGTGTTTATAGATTGCTATTAGTTTGGGAGAAAGTAGAGTATTATGAACAGCAAGAATATGAACAGCAAGTGAGCCGTGAACTTGGTCTCCGAATCATAATTATGGGCTGCATCAGGGAGACATTCTTTGGTAGCAAGGATGAGAGTCTGACTCCAACTTAAGGGATGAAATAAGGAATTTATCGGAGGGACACTCCATGACTCCCAGAACTGAAGAGAGTTGAAGGAGTTGCATAAGAAGGTGTGGGGAGAAGAAGAACCAAGGCAGGGGTAGGGCCCTTGGGAGCGAAACCTCATGGACAGTCACTTCGGGTTCTGCTGTTGGGGGACTCAGACCCAACCACTTTCCATCTGCTTCTGCTTGTGACTCACCCACTTGGGAGGGAGGGTATCGGTGAGCGAGCCTGGGCTCCACCTCTCAGGTGAGGGGGTGTGTATGTGGAGGGGTGGATAGGCATTGTGGTTGTCAGCTGGCCTAGGACCAAGTGAAATGGGGAAGGGTTTCTCCCCAAAGGAAGCCTGAGTACTGCTACTTGAAGAAGGGGGAAGGGTTGCACAGTCTCAACCGCATCCCCTGGTTATCCAGCACCCAGATGATTTTCATATTTGTGGTCTTCTAAATGCTCCCACCTAACTTATTATCTCATGTTCAACCCCAAGGGAGTCAACTCGAAGCCTCATCTTCCTGCCTTTAACTTATATCTGGGTGTGGTTAGGCCCCCTGCCTCCCCGGGGCCCTCCGCGGGCATGCAGGCCGGTGGCAAGGCCGTTCACTGACGCTCTCCCATCCTGTGTGTGGGATGGGCCCTCCGGCCCTCTGCAGGCCCTGGGGCCCCTGCCCCGGCTCACCGTCTTCCCTCCCTGTGCCAGGAGGCATTTAAGAAGCTGGTACATCACATGTGCAGTGGACCAAGCCACCTCCTCAACCTCACCAGGACTGAGGGCACCGAGGAAGTGGTCACCGCCTGGCAAACCCTCATGGGACCCTGTGACCCCGATGTGGCAAGGAGGGAGCAGCCTGACAGGTGATGTCACCAGCTGTGGTCCTCGCATCCATCTCAGAACCTGCATCCAAGGAAGCTGAGAGCCCTGCTCGAGGTTCAGCCCAGAACCACGGGTAACACAGAAGGCTCTCCGATGGCCATGAAGCTCCCTCTCTGTCATACATCAGGGGAGTCCCTGACCTCCCTGTTATGTATTTGAGGAGACCCTGACATCCTCTCCCTCTGATCCAGTCCCCAGCTCTTCACTGGGTGACTCCTTGCCGCCTCTTTCCCTCTTCTGAAGGCTGCAGCTGGGTCCTCACTGTTCTTCTCTCTGCAGCCAAAGGGTCCCGTCGTGGGGTCCCAGAGCCACCTGCAACTCTCACCCAGGAAATGCAGATTCCAGGGCCCCACCCAGGTCTACCAAGTCAGAGACTCTGGGTGAGGCCTAGGAATGTGCAGGGTAGACTCACCTCCTCAAGCCCCATCCCCTACTCCCTACCCAAGGTGTCCTGAGGCCCGCGAGAGTCTGAGCACTCTGTTCTGCACACAGCACTAGGCTGCCTTGGTCTGCTCCCTGGCCCTGTGTGAATATTTAGCCTGGCACCACCAATGCCAAATCCACTGTGTCTTGCCTTTGAAGCTGAGAGAGGCCTCACCAACAGGAAAGAAATTAGCAAGAGACTAAGTAACTGCAGTTTTTACTGTGACATAACAGTTGTAGGGGGCCGGGAACATTCATATATGAGGCAGCCTGGGCTGATGAAAGACAGCCCAGGGTTCAGATCTTAAGTTTTCTGAGCCTCAGTTCTCTCATCTATAAAAGGGGGATATGAGCACCTGTCGGGGGAGGCTGTACAGTGTTGTGGTTCAGAGCACTGACCTTAGAATCTCTCTTCTTCCTCTTACTAACTGTGTGACCCTGGGTCATCCATGCTTTAATCCCTCTGCCTTAATTTCCTCATCTGGAAAATAGGAACTATAATAGGATAGGACCTGCCTCAGATGAAGAGAGACAGAAAGAGAAAGAGAGAGAGAGAAGTTAGAACATTGTTTGACATACGGGAAGTCCTAGCAATATTATTATTATCTTAGGGGACCTTGGGGGATTAACTATGCCAACCTGTACCAAGCCCTCGGCAGGGCGCTAGCCTAGCCCCCGTAGTAACAGCAATCAACTAGCAGCTCCTGGGCTCCCACCATAACTCATGCATATTTAAACTGGGGATCATGAGAGTCTCCCTCACAGGGCTGCCGCACAAATGAAATGAGATCAGGTATGTTAAGCACTGGCAACGTTCCCAGAACACCGCGGCTACTATCATCCTTGCTGCTGTTCCTGGCGTTTCCAGCAGAGAAAGCCATGTCACAGAAATGCCAGCTGCTGATTGGTAGCTGGTGGCCATGTTGCCAGAGAGCAAAACATTTCTTTTCAAATGAGACAATCGTTTCTTGTACGTTTTGCATGCTCCCAGTCTCCGGGCTCAGTATGGCACAGAAATGCCCTTTAATGCAGTCCATGGAAGCCGGGACTCGGAAGACGCCCGCTGGGAACTGACACTGCTCTTCCCCAGTTTTAAGTTTTCAGACCAGGTTCCGGAAGCCCCTCTGGGTAAGTCATCCAGGCAGATCTGGTCTGTATTAAATCTGCAGCGGGGATGGGGGGCGGGTACTGACAGTAACTATGTGGTAACCAAGTCCTCCGTCTAATAAGGGCCTGCTGGGGAAACGGGGCCCATTACATAACTTTAGCGGCAGTCCTGCTCTATTGTGTTTTCAGAGTAACAGTTTTGCTTTTTCATTACATTTTTGGCTGCATTTTTACTTTGAAGTCAAACTCTCGTTACAAAGTTACTTTGCATTCTCCTGTGGAAACCACCCGGAAAATGTAACTTTCTGGAAGCCCACTTCCATGGCAGAGGCCAGATGTTATTCCCTCACTTTCTCTGTGCTCCACGTGCCCCATCAAGCCCTTGGTGGGGTCACCGAGAAGCAGAGAGTTTCACAGAAGGGCCCTCTGCCCATCGCTGCAATGGCTCTCATATCCCTCAGAGCCCACATTTTGGGAAAAGCATGCTGGGTCATCCCCACCTCCACATCTGGGTGAGAAACCCACGGGGCTCAGAGTGCACGTGACTCACCCCACTCCACGAGTGGAAGAACCAGACACGGCCCGTGCTGCTCCTGTCACCGTGTTGCACGTCTCTGGGTTGAGCCTGAAGTGAGGTGGAAGGGGCCAGGGGGTGAACATCCTGGGAAAAGCAAAGGATGTGAGGGGGGGCATTCTTGGGAGAAGTCTGCCTGCAGATCTGAAACGGTAATAACCTCCATGTGCCTAAATGTTTGGGTTTTAACCAGTCGGTTTACCTAAATGTTTGAAATGTTCGTCATGGTCTCTCCAAGATTTGAATCCAATCAAGCAAGAATAGGTGGTTTGAGGGCGAGGAAAGGAAGGGCGGGAGCTGACCCCTGCTGGCCCTCGTTTAATCCTGGTGCTGCCTGCTGCCAACTGAGGGACAAGCTGGGAGTGTGATGGAGTTTAGGGAGCTGAGAAATCCTGGGACGTGTGGCTCTATGTGGACCAGAGACCCAAGTCTGAACATCCAAGTGCGGGCGATGGTTCTCCAAAGCCATCCTCTGTGGGAAGAACTCTCACTCTGGTGTGTTACTGCGAAGACCAGCTTTCCTTTGGGGGCCTGCCCTCTGGGAGAGCCCACGACGTGTTTCCTTATGTGTCCAGGGTCATGTGACATCTTCATCCTTTTGGGGGGGTGACTGGAAACAAGTAGGTACGACTATGGGAAAGGAGAGCAAACTGGCTGGGCACCACTCATCGGGGGGGCCATCGGGGAGAGTGTTGGGAGATCGTGAGCCTGACTTTTTGGCCTCAGGTGATAATGAACAAAGGGAACAATTCCAGAAGGGTCTGAGCCTAGACCACACCTGGGAGTGAGTGCACAGCCTCGTTGGGGTGTGGTGTTCTGCCCCTTTGTCTGGCATGTATGTTGTGCCTTCTCAGTTGTCAGGGGCAGAGTGTGCTTTCCACGTACCCAGCACTTCTTCTGGGCCCTGGAGACAGGATCCTGGGTTTGAATCCTGGCTCCACTATCAGCTGAATAGCCTCGGGAAAGTTACTTCCCTTTTTGGACCTCAGTTTCCTCATTTGTGAAATGGAGATAATGAGAGGCCCATTATAGCCCCATAATAATCATCTTCCTCAGAGGGCTCTTGTGAAGATGAAAGGAGACAAAGCACGGTGAAGCTCTTAGCCTGGGGCCTGACACACATCAAGTGCTCAACCAATGTCACTTGCTCTCCTAATTTTTTCCGAGTCCCTAACACACATATTAGGACCTCTCTCTGCTGCTCCGTCCACCCTGACCCCTAACTTCACCGTCTGTGATGTACTTAGATTTCCCCTTTCCGCTGTTCCTTTGTGGACAGTTTGGGGACAGGGCTGCTGTAAGAAGTCCTACAGCATGCCTGTTGTCCCACAGGCCTCGAGGCCAAAGGAGAGGGCGCCGGTGAGGCGCTGTACTCCCCCGAGGACGTGGACAAGGCGGCCTGCGACCAGGCTGAGGCCATGAGATGAAGCGCCAATGCACTCATATCTGCTGCACGTAAGGAAATCTCCAGAACCGAAACTTCCTCTTTTGAGCACCAATACTTTTTTGGTTTAGTTATCGTTCATGAATAAAAATAATAGTATCCACTTTCCTGCCTTATTAAACAGTACGAATATGGAACATGTACTTTTTTTGGCCATCTCTGGGATTTTAGAAAATAAATGCACATCAGTCCTTGAACTCTGCCGTGATACAGTGTCATCTCAGGGGATACTGAGTTACAGAGGACAGTGTTTCCCAGTAATAAATCTACGTTATGGATGAAACAATTTTAGAGCTTAACTTGGTAACGACGGACTTGAAAATAGTCCAACAAGATTGAATGTGACACTTCAGGGCTTACTGACATGGGGGCAGATATAAATCAGCTTTAAATGTTCATGCTGCCCACCCAGGCCACAAGGGTAGTCCTGGAATAGGCCAGATTCTTCTCCACGAATCAGGGCATGTTCAGAAAGCAATGCTTGGGGGTTACATTCGGAACCAGGGTTCATCTAATTTTCTTGATGCCCCCTTCCCCCATTTCTTTGGTTTCTGATTTTGGCTAAAGTCTAATTTTAAAACCTGAGCACTCCTAGTTGTGGCGCCCCCTTTCACTACTGCCTGGTTTAGCTGTCCCTCCATGGGACACAGGAGGTTTTCAGTAACTAGCTTTACCCCTGTGAATAGTAACATGCCAGCTACTCTCTCACCGGTTTGCTCTTTGGTTTATCTGTAAATTCACTGAGCCCAGGCATACTCTCCTCTCTGACTGAGGAAAAGGATGTGTTCTTCTACACCACGAGGCAAATGGCAGAGATTTCCTTCTCATCTGCTGGTTTTCTCCAGGGGGCTTCGTGCTTATGACTTGAAGCAGCTCTTCAAATGGGTAGTTAGCTCCCAGAAGACTGTCCTTTACGGATGCACTCCTTTCCCCAGCCTGTAGCATGAGGCCCTCCGCGCTGTCACCGGCGACGGGATGAGTCAGGCTGCAGAAGGCGGGGACACCGCGTGGCCTGTGACAGCGGGTGGCTGGCTGCACTTCCCATGACCTTGTGTCACCTCTAGATGGAAACATGCCTGCCCACTGTGCTCAGCGCATCAGCACAGGCCTCTGTGAGAAACACCCAGCGGAGCCCTCCCTGACAGAATCCGTCAGGAGAGTTGAATCTACTGTTCCAGGTCCCCAGGCACATAGCCCACCATGGGGCTGTGCTCTTCCCTTTGTGAGTGGCCTCGAGACGGGGACTCGGTTGGCCTGTGTTCACCTCAGAGCTGGCAATAGGGCCCGACGCCTGCTCTTCCACACCACAGGTGCTGTGTGGCTCTGAATGAGCTGCTTGGGGTACACCCAGCTGACAGCTATCTAGTCTCCCCGGAAGCTGGGAGGCCAAACTCCCATCACTGGAGAGATGAGAGGTAATAAATGGAGTGACCAAGGCCTCTGAAAGCAGGGGACAGAGAAGAGCAGGTGGGGGAACTGGCCCGTGTGTGCTGGTGTCTGTGATGACCTTTCAGCCTCCCCAGGAAGCGGCTGGGGGTGGCAGGGCTGGGACAGGGAAAGCAGGAGGGACGCTAGGTGACAGGGTTGGGGTGGGAGGTGTGATGACATGCTCCTTCCTTCTATTGCACGGTAGGGCGCTTCTTTTCTCAGAGTCCAGAAGGTTCCTGGCGGAAAGAATGGGGCTAGGGCAGAGGGGGAGGAAGAGAAGTGCTGTGTGGCTCTGAATGAACTGCTGGGGGTACACCCAGCTGGCAGCCATCTGGAGGAAGGCTGAACTATCTGCTGTCTGAGGACGGAACTCCTTGGCAGAGACCCTGGGCCTGCAGGGTGGGTGCCATTTTAGGCGTTAAGGCTCCTCCTGGGTGTGAGTGCCTGACAGGGTGGAGGGCAGGCCTAGCCCCACGAAGTGAAGGACACGGCTTGACTAGCTCAGGCCCTCCACTCAGCCAGGGCTGCAGGGAGAGAGGGAGGAAGGTGGCTCGGTGGGTCCCAATGTGGCCTTGGCGGGGGCCCCCTCCGCTTTCCCTGAGGCCAGGTCATGGAACAAAACTTCCCTCGTGCTGGGAACTGACACATACCTCCCTGCCCAGCAACCAGGGAAGGTCAGTGCAAAGGAGTAGGACTGGGAAAGCACCGGCCCCTATCCCAGGTGGCAAGGTGTCCGGAACCTCCCCGTCGGCTCTCCAGCAGGATCTGGGGTTAGTCCCCCCTTCCCAGGCCTCGCTTCCAAGTTTCCCCTGTGGCGGGGGAATCGCCTCACCATCTTCCCCCCACGCTCTAGGGCAGGCGCCCTTGGTTCTCTCTCCGGTTCTAGTGAGGCCAAGAGACAGGAGGTGCGTCCCTACACTTCAGAGACGGGGAAGAGAAGGCGGCGCCCAGTAAATGCAGGGCGTCTGTGCAGACGGTCATTTGACAAGCTCTGGGCCTGAGTCCAGTGGGTGGTGGCAGGGGAGGAGTGGCATAGGACGGAGTGGGGAGTCCTGGTGGCTGGAAGTGGCCGCCTGTAAAGACCAGGAAGAGGGGGCCGCAGACCGCTGCAGAGGCCCCTGGAAGCTGCAGTTACCCTAGGGCGCTGGCCCCCCCTCTGAAATGCAAAGTCACTTCCCAGCCTCTCATTCACCAAGAATCTCAGGTTCCGAAAGCCAGTACACATCATCTTCTAATGTTTCCTAATGTTCTAGGTATTTGGAAAACAGACTCCTTTTTAGAAGTTGCCATGCTTTTTTCTTGGCTTTTATTAGCATGTGTTAAAATCATATTATCCAAACACTACCAGAAGAACATGTATTGTTCTGCATAAAGTGCTTAAGGAAAAAAATGCAACTTATTAAATTGGACATTCTTTTCTAGTTCATAAATTTTGGGTTACAATCAGGGCACAAAAGGAGAAACAGAATGCAGTATTAGAGAGAGCGAGAAGCTTAGTTAAGAACTTGGGTGGAAACACAAGACCACGTCCCATTCCTCCCACTTCCTTGCTGACTGAACACTGCACCTGCATAAAGCAGCAAACAGCTTTGTTTTAATAAATACATTTTCCTTCATTCAACTCAGAAAAGTTAATCATAGTAAAGCACTTTTTCTTTGACCATCTGTTTATAGCCACAGGCAAGATTTATCCACAGAGTTTAAGTGTGAAAGTGTCATTTCATTGGGCTTTCCACTTTCCAATGCTATCTGGGTTCAGGATTGTCTCAGCAATTCATATTGGTTTATTTATATTTACCTGGTACTTAAAATACCAACTCTATAGTGTTTAGTGTTACAAATAGCAACCAAGGATATGTTCCCAGTACTAGAAATGTCAATGAGTGGGCCTAAGTAAGGCTTTTCCCCCAATACACTCCATTTTCTTTAAACTGGCTTCTGCACATTAGCACTCTGATGGTTGCAAAAAACCCAAGTTCCTGTTGTGACAGATTTTAAATCGGTAATGTTCTGAAAAAATAACAACTTGGAAATCTCTGTGTTTGAATCTTGGGTGGTCGTGTTGAGAACAGAAAAAAACGGCATTAAATACACTTTAAAAACATTCATTTGCAATCAAACATATTTAACTCTTCCAGGGAAGGAGCAGGTTGGTGATGGGGTGCCCCGTCAGGAGCGGCTGGTGGGCTGGGGAACCCGTCGGGTGCACGCACTCAGGGCAAGCTTCTGGGCCGCAGACCTCGCTTCCTGGCCGCGATGCCTTTGAACTTCGCAGAGCAAAGGGAAAAGCGAGGCTGGTTGTACCTTTAAACAGTCAAGAGCAACCTCCTTGAGTTCACCTTGAAGCGGACCCAGAAGTTGGAGCGTGTGCCAAGCTGAGGGCTGCCGAAGGGCTAAGCAGTAGTGGCTGGAAAAGGCGGTCAACTGCGGTCCTCCTGGGGAGACCCCCTTCCCTTCTCTCAAACGTCAGTGCTTTGGGCTTCATGCAGGAAAAAATCTTAGCCGCGTCGCTTACTAAAATTTCCATCTCATTTTACAAAAGCACACTGAATAGCAGTCCTGAGTGACAAGTATATAGAATTTGCTGAGTATAGCCAAGAGAAAAACAGCTTTCTAAACTATCCTGTTCTTTGCTTCTTCCTACAGATGCGTCTGTAGGACGTTCTTTAGTTTCACAGTGATATATGCTGTTTCAGGAAGCACAAGGTGATCGGACTTTGTTTCCACGAAGTGATGACCTACTTTAGTTGGAGCTTAAGGTTCCATGACTGGTTCTAAATCCTGCCATATACTGCTATACCAGTGACAGGATTTAGGGCAGCGGGGAGGCTCCCGGTGCCCAGTTCCTGCCAAGCATAGCCCACCAGTCATGGCTGGGCTTTCACTATCAGTAGTTATACTTCCCTTTGATGTTTCAAAAAACCTATGGTGTATTTGTCGCCTCACTCCACTCCACCCTGTCCATCTGACTTGGAAGCCTGAGAGCTTACTGAATTAGGCTGAAAAGAGGCTCTGTACCTGCTGATATTGACAGCAGTATAAGATGCTAGCTTACTATTTTGCACAGCACCATATATCGTGCCTGTTATTCAGGCCAACTATAGCCAACCTTTTCGTTTTTTTTCTTTTTTTGTTTTTTATAAAGAAAATCTATGTAAGTTGAGGTTCAGAAATGCATATATTTTTTACTTACAAATATTCATCTGACCAAAATCCAACATAACCTTTATGGAACACTTAACAATCGTTTTGTTTTTAAAATAACATTTCATTCAAACTGTATATAATTCAGTAAAGATTTTTATACAGCAAGCAATGCTTAAACCCTGGAAAATCTGTAGAAAAGAGATTTTCACACAAAATAAGAAAAGAAAACTTTGAGGTATCCCTCACACACACACGTCCATTCATCCTGACCCACGTGCACGCACGCGCACACACACGCACACACACACGCACACACAGCCATTCTCACTCACAAAGTGGCTGCAGCATAGGCAAAAAATTGTAGGTCCAAAGGAAAATAATTGATTGTTCTAATAAAGAGTCCAGGTAGCTCAGAAAGAAACAAAACAAAACACAACAGTCCTCTGAGGAAATTACTACCTCAAAAAAATGTTCTCAAGGTGAATTTGAGATCTAAGCCTACCAAATTGCTTTTGCAAAACAGCTCCCTGCAGTCCAAGGTGACTTGTGCAAATAGAAGGAATCAAATGAGGCTAGTTCCTGTACTTCCTTTAACAAGGATGTGGGATGCTCGCAGGCGCCCAGGGCGTTCCCATCACGCCAGGTACTGCTGCAGTGCCATCTTTGCCCTGCAATCACAAAGCTCCTGTTAGCCGTCATCTCAGAAGTGTAATTAAGGTAAAAAGCCCACGGTTCAAAGATGGTAGCCGGGAAAGTCTAAAAAGGTAGGTCCCCCAAGGGAATCGGGTACCTACTTACGGTAGGTAAGTGGGACACCTACCGTAGAGGGCAGAGATCTGTGGTCAGCACACACGTCAAACCCATGCTGGCTACATCCTCTTCCTGTGGTCCTGCTCTTGTCCTTATAGCTGCTGCAACCCAGTGACATTCTATAATTTTCCTTTGTCAATGGCATATAGTTGTGATGGATCTGGGATTCTTGACTTTCTCCTATTGCCATGCAGGTTTTATCTAGTGCTGCAGGACACTGGGGAGGACACTTAGGGTTCTGGGAAGCTAAGAGGAACACTGACCCAGGAAGAGGTGGGTAGGGGCTGATTAGAAGGTGCGTGGGAGGGGCAAAGAGCTCCTGGGATGAGGCTGTCTGGTGGTTCAAATGCCTCAGAACTGAGGAAGGGAGGTTACAATTTTATCCCATTCTTCTCATTATGCCTGATAACACTGACTGATGTGGGATGTGGGTTGTTACAGTGATTAGGGAAAAAGTTAGCTAGCTGGAGAGGAAAAGGTGCAATGTGGGCAATGCCTTAAACCTATCCTGATCCTTATTAAAGTGCCTTCCTTTGAGCTGGGACTCAGAAGGCCTCCTTTACTCTCCCATCATGATTTGGTAAAGGCTGCAATTGTGGAAGTTAGGAAGTCAGGTTTTGGCAATGATCTCCCCTTCTAAGTTATGGAAAGAAAACGTTTAATTTTTCTGTTACTATTAGCTGATGAAAGTATACCAAAGCAGATTGGGCAGCGATAAGCTGGACTCAAGCGCAGTTTCTTTGCTGCAGTAATGGATACAATCCACAGTTTTAAAAGAGGTGTGCTAAGGGATATTCTTGCAATTATTTAAGACTCTGTAAAGATGATAGTTGCAAATAGTCCAGTTCATCAGAACAGAGAGCTCCATACAGACCACTCCAAGTTATGAGCAAGTTGGGTTCTACAAGGTCGTTGTGTTAGGAAATAAGTTTATGAATAATGCCACAGGCTACCTCTTATTGACCATAACTTCACAAACCTGAGGCCCTCTGAGGCTGGGTGGAGAGGCCTAGTTAGCAATAGCTCCTCATCTGTAAGTGTCTGAAAGTCAAAGGATCACAAAGCCTTAAAGACAAAGAACCTGAAAGATGTTGTCTTTAGGTCACAGACTTTACTATGATGGGAAAGCCCACATGAGGGTCTTGATCGAAATTCTGTATTACTCTTTAAAATCGTCAATTCAGACTCCTTCTGGATCTTTCTAAGGGTTTGGCTATATCTGATTATATCGGACCTCAGAGACTGTGCCCTCATTATCTTTCTGCTATCTATTAATATCTAAGGAGTCTTTCAGATGGATGGTTTTGTAGGCAAGGTCACCTTTCCTTAAATGGACTGAGGTAGAGTAGCTCAGACCCTGACCCTTTTAATGGGGTTTAAGAACTGCTGACAACGTATGTGCCATAGAAATTGGGGAAACAGTACCAGATTGGTCTAAGAAATGCAGGCCAGGGCTTAAAACTATCCCACTTCATGCTGGTGAGGCCTCTTTCCAGGTCATCCCAGAGATGATTTTAAGCAGAACTATTTTAATTTCTGAACAAACACAAGAAAAGAAACCCAGGGAATAGTCTGGCTCTCGGCCAGAAGAGACGGGCTGACAGAGCCTGTCATTTAAGCCAGCAGCTGTTACTACTGCTGTGGAGGTAGACATGAAGGTTCTCGTCCTCAAGGTACAGCTCAAATCCCACCTTCAGCATGTGGCCGGCCCTGACGTGCCTTTGATGGAACACTCATCTGAGCAGCAGGGTGGGGGCTGCAGTTTTTCGGGGATTTGTCCTTAACACACTGGATGGCAAGCTTCAGGGAGGAAGGGGCCCAGCTCTTTGTGCTCCATCTGGCCCAGCCATTCACTTGAGGAACAATTAAACAAGTGCCTCTTCCCTTCTGTGGAGCAGATAAGCAAGCTGATAGCCACAACACCATGTGTTGTATCCTACGGGAGCACAGAGGGGTCCTTAGCAAGGCCTGGGGGCCAGGGTGCAGAAGGATCCAGCAAGATTTTTCCATGGAGGTGACAACCTGATTTGAGTTTTGAAGGACGGATGGCCATTGTGCAGGCGTTCTCCGCCCTTGCTTTCAGGACACCTGTGCGCCTGGGTCTCTGCCTGCCTCACCGGTTGTTCTTCCTGCTGCTTTGCTGGACCTTCTTCATCTTCCCCTAAAGGTGGCGGTGGGGTGTCCCAGAGTATGGTCCTTAACCCTCCTGTCTTCTCTCCTCTCGTTTATTCTCCCTAAGTGACTTCAGCCAGCTCCAGGGCTTTATATACCATCCCAATTCATATCTTCAGCCCCACTCTCCCGAGTCCCTTGGATATCTAATAGCATCCAAAAGTTGGCACACCAAACAAGAACCCTTGATTCTCCCTACCCCCACCCACTTCTCTTCTATTCTTCACCATCTTGGCAAATGACCATCTTGGCAAATCCTCCATTCAGCTGCTCATGCTAAAACTCTAGGCAATTCCCTTTCCTCTCTTTCTTTAACATCCTACATCAAATCCATGAGCAAACCTGTTGGCTCTACCTTTAGATTAAATCCTGAAACCAATCACTTCTCAATACTCCCAGCACTACCACCCTCATCCCTTATCTAACACGACTGTAACGGCCTTTAGCTGGTCTCCCTGCTTCCATTCCTGCCCTACTACAGACCACTCTCTACATAGCCATCAGAGCCATCTTTTAAAAGTTTGAATCAGATACTGTCTCTTCTGCTCAAAACTCTCTAATGACTGACTTCCTATTAAAATCCGGATAAAATCCAAAGTCCTTGCCACAGTCTACAAGGCTCTTCAGTTGCTCCCACTGCCTCCCTGTGTCCAATTCTTACCACTCTCCCCCTCGCTCATTTTTCCCCAGCCCCACTGGTCTTCCTGCTGTTTCTTGAACATTCAAGCATTCCTGCCTCAGGGCCTTGAACCCACTGTCCCCTGTCTGGAATACTATTCTAAGCATCTGCCTGGAAGACTCTCTCATTTCACCCAGGTCTTTGATCAAATGTCACATCCTCGGAAAGGCTGGGACTAATCTATACCACAAGAAGCTTTCTTACTTTCCATTCCCTCACCCTTGCTTATACCTTCGTAGTACCTCTCATTATCTGCTATCATATTACATATTCATTTACTTATTATCTGTCTTCTGTACTAGAATGTAAGTTACATGAGGGCAAGGTTGTCATCAATTTTATTCACCCTTATATCGCCGACGCCTGAAACGGTGCCTGGTAAGGTTGGTATTAAAATATATATATATATTTGTTGAATGAATGGGGATTCAGAGGCGAGGGGACTGGGATGGCAAATCAGTTGGAACAGAAGGTGTAAATGCCTGAAGGTGTGATACTGTAAGAGGGCAGGTGTGGCTGGAGCACAGGGTGGGCACGGGGGAGGGGGCAGCACAAGGAAGGCAGAGCCAGACCATGGAGCACTCTGAGCCCTGCTCGCGGGTGTGGAGAATGAAAGTGAGCTGGAAAACGAAGGCTGTGTTATAAGAAGGGTCCACAGCCAGGAAAAACAGTCTCGGCTACCCTGAGCTTAGAGGGGTCTCTGACTATGACTCTCGCCTCCCCCAGAAAAGGTGAGCTCTCTGAGGACAGGGACTCCTTAGTGGTCACTGCTGCGTCCCCAGCAGCCAGGCCAGGCTGGCACAAGGCAGGCGCTCAGTGAGGTTTTGAGCTAATGAATGTTTTTATAATTGGCCTTCATTTCTGCTCTCCAAAAGGCCACAAGCATTTCTATTCTAATGATCGAGGGACTGAAAGGGAATAACCTCTGGATCCTCTCCAGAGTCCCACTAAGGTGGCCTGGGCTCATGTCAATTCAGAGTAAGATGAGAATCTTTAATAATCTGCTAATTATTAGTTTATCTCTTACTCAAATGTCACACAGTTGACTCACAGATTAAAAAGGGAATCCAAGAATCTAAAAGATTTTGAGTTTGGCTATGTGACTTACTAAGCAATTCAAACCCTGTCATAAAAGAATGCAACATACCCCAAAGCAAGGCCCTTTTACTTTGATACTCACTTGTCACAAAGATTTGAATCTGGTGACTGACTCAGTTTGTGCAGAATATCTACGATGCCCATGTCTCGTAATTTATCCTGGCGTTCTTGTGAGCCTGAGAGATGAAAGCTAGCAGGTTACTGGGAACATGGCCCAGGCAATTGCTCTCTCCTTAATGTACAGCCAACAATCTGGAGCCTTACCAGTGTCCTTTGCCCTCTCCCCTTCCGCCCCCTCGCCCTCCACTCTCCCCAGTGCAGCCAGATCCCCTCATGCTTGGATTCTCCAACAGTGCTCTAACTGGTCTCCCTGCCTCTTGACCCTCCTTCCCGCAGTCCATCTGGGTTCTGCTGCTGGATTAATTTCTCCATGGACCACAGGGTCAAGGTCAGCTTCTTCAGCCTGGCACGAGGCCCTGCCACCAGGCCCCATCTTCATCACTTCTTTCTGGACATATTTAGCCAGGCTCTTCCTACCCCAAACCAGTCCTGTTTTCCCCTTCCATTCTCTTCCACCCTCCTCGGACCTCCCAGCACTTCCGGCTGCCTCTTAGCACGTGGCAGTTCCAACTCCGCACTGCTGTGTTCTATCTTCCAACTAGACTAGGACCTCCTTGAGGGCAGCTTGTTTCCCTGGTACCCGGCTGTTACTTGGTCTCTCGGCCTGCACGCTGAATGCAGTTCTTCCTCCTTCCACTTTGTTCTGGACAGAGTGCTAAGGAGGATAATTCTCCTGGATTCTTTCCTCCACCCCTGAAGAGCCCACAGTGACTCACTCATGCATTCACCTCCTTGAGACCCAGTGAACCAGAATCTCTAGGGGTAGAGCCCAGACATCTGCATTTTACAAAGTTCCTCGGGTGATTCTCATGCAGCCAACCCAGCACTGAAACACACTGCTCTCCCGCATGTGTTCACTACCTTAGCTGTACATTGGAATCACCTGGGGAATTAAAAAACCACTTATGTCTGGAGACCACCCCAGAGATTCTGATTTAACTGGCTGGTGCAAAAATCCCTGGGTGATTCTAATGCACAGTCAAGGTGGAGAGCTATAGGGGCCTCCTCGCAGACTGGCTGCCCCACCAGGCACAGTGTGTCTCTCCCTTCTCACCAACGCACCCTCTTCTCCATTAAGCTTATCTGCCTGTCGTCCTTCTATGTGCGGCCCCTGCTCACAGTGAAAGGCCGACCCTCAGGCCCACCCTCACCTCTCATCTTCTTCAAGCGCATCTCACCATCCTCCTCCTCAGCCCTCTCAAGGACAAGGACTGTCACTCACTTCCCTACGGTCTCCTCCACCCTCACGTTCAGTAATCTGGAACAGTGCTGACTCCACGGTGGGGCTCAGTGTTAACTAGACCCATGGATTCTCATTCATACCAAGGTGACACGGTTGGGGGCTTGGGGACCAGTGAGTGGTGCCTCTACCCAGGATTTCAGGGGCACCTGATGCCTTTCCTGTGCAAGACCTTCCTTCCCATAATTTTCTTCAGAACAGATCTCACCAATCTCTTACCTTCCTCTTCATTCCATATGAGGTTTGATATACAAAACATAGCAGCAAGCTGCAATTTGACATGTGAATGACCCTATTTGATGCAGAAAAGGAAACAAAAATAGAGGTAATCTCATTTGAGGTAATTTTTGGTAACGTACCACAGGCAATTCCAATAGCCTAAAAGTTTGAAGCAGGGACCTCAAACCCAAATGTCTTGAGGGGCCACAAAATTAGTACTAATGGGTGAACAGGCTGGGCTAAAGACAAGAGAATGGTAGGAAATCCGGCACACTGGGGAGTGAAGCCTTGCCAAAAGACATTCACACTCAAATTTCAGAAACCCTCTGGCTGGCCAAACAAAACACCTCTAGGGCCACAGGTGCAGTCTGCAATTTATCACTCAACCCATACACACAGGAACACTGGCATATGACAAGCCTGTGCTTTCGACTATGCTTTCTCTACAGTAGGAAACATTCAGGGCCAATAAACGGAATGGATGTGCACTTAGTATTCATCT
This sequence comes from Lagenorhynchus albirostris, assembly GCF_949774975.1. Taxonomy (NCBI): domain Eukaryota; kingdom Metazoa; phylum Chordata; class Mammalia; order Artiodactyla; family Delphinidae; genus Lagenorhynchus; species Lagenorhynchus albirostris. The sequence goes on from NC_083099.1 coordinate 28,035,848, forward strand.
CTTTGGCTACTGAGTATCTGACTCAAAGTACTCTTATTTCTATAGGCACATCACAAAAACTTGACTAAGTCTCTACTATTCTTAAGGAGCCTCCTATTTTCCTGAAACACACTTCTGGTTTATTTCTCTTTATGTACTGAAAGTACAACCATTTTTGCTTAAGTTATTATTTGTCCATATACAGTGCTTTCTCCTAAATGAAAGAGGACCCAGTGGTAAAACAATCTTTCCAGATGATTTTTTTTAACGGAGGTATAGCTGATTTACAATGCGGTGCCAATCTCTGCTGTACAGCAAAGTGACTCAGTTATACATGTATATATATTCTTTTTTTTATATTCTTTTCCACTATGGTTTGTCCCAGGAGACTGGATATCGTTCCCTGTGCTATACAGTAGGACCTTGTTGTTTATCCATTCTAAATGTAATAGTTTGCATCTACCAACCCCAAACTCCCAGTCCATCCCCCTCCTCCCCCACCTTGGCAACCACAAGTCCGATCTCTGTGTTACAGATGATTTTTTAATTGGTCAATTAAAAAAAGAAAGTCCCCACTACACTTAAATAACTTATGCATATCTGTGAAATACCATGACACGATACATGCTCAACAGTCTCTTGAAGGCTGAGACAGACTCGTCTTGCCATGTAGAACTATATCTGAACTAAGCAGAGACAAAGAAAAGCACATGCCTTCCTTCATTAGAATTCTATGGTTGGTGATTCTTTTTCCCTCCTACCTGCCAAGACTTTTAGAGAGCTGTCCAGTTGGGGCTCCACTAAGACAAAACAGAATAAAATGTGTCATCTGCTCCCAGCATCAGGCCAGCAATGAGTATTTGTTGAATAAATGAACTTATTTATAACACAACAGTAAGTATTTACTACATATAAGTTCATCCATCCTTCAATAAACATTTTTTGAGGAAACAAATTGCTGTGATAGGGAAAACTGGAGGGTGGAGGGGTGGGAACCTAATTTTAAGTGAAATGGACAGAAAAGATCTCTTTGAAGGAGGCAATATTTATACAGAGGAAGAATAAAAAATAGGAAGAACAAAGGTGCTCCTTGAACAGGTGTACAAAGAGCAAGAGGTACCAAGAAGAGGGAAAAGTCTGCGAAAAGGTTTGAGGCAAGAAGAAACTGTAGAGCTTATGCATATTGAGAAGGAAAAGTAGAGTAACATTAGTTCAGAGATGTAGGCATGGCTAAACTGTAGGCCCTTGCGGGCCAGAGTAAGGACTGATTTCATTCTGAGTTGACAGGAAGCCCTGAAGGATTTAAGCAGTGGAGGGACAACACCTGATTTACATTTTTAGAAGGTCACCCAGGCTGAAGGGACTGGAGTGACAGTGCTGAGGTGTCTGGGAGGCTGTTATGGTCAGTCAGGTATGAGAGGCTATGGCTTGAACTAGGGTGAGAGCAGCGGCGACAGAAAGAAGTCAACAGCATCCAGAGCGGCTAGGGGCCGGGCTAACAGAACCTACTGATAAACTGGATTACTAGACGAAGGAGCTGGAGAAATAAAGACTGACTCCTTGGTGTGAGTAATGGGTAGATGGCAGAGCCACTCTACTCAGATGGAAAAGGTCAGGAGGGGAGAAATTTAGGTTTAGGGGAGATACTTAAGAATCGATTTTTAAACACCAACCTCAAGAAGCTTCAGACAGCCACAGAGAGATGCTGAGTAAGCAGGAAGATATACAAGTCCAGAGTTCAGAAGAGAGGTCTAGGCTGGAGAATACCCTCCGTGTGACCCTCGGACCTTGCTCCCCTACCCCCTCCCGCCCACTAAGAAAAGAACCAGCATTTGTAAAGCTGTAGACACCATCAGGGAAGCTTGCTGTCATGGCTTTTGAAGGCCAGTAACCATTATTGTGGTTGTGTTTTGTACTGCTTGATACCATGACAGTGTAACTAAGATAATGCCTAATCTATTTATCAAAATTGACTACTGAGCTGGAGCCCAGAAACCAAACAAAGAATAGGGATGAGAGCAAAAGCCATGGGAGTGGATGAGATTCCCTAAACCAGCGGTTCTCAGCTCTGGCTATACCTAAGAACCACCTGGGGAACTGTAAACAAAAAAAAAACACTGATGCCCAGGCTACACCCCAGAACTATTAAATCAGAATCTCAGGAGGAAAGGGGCAAGGCAACAGTCTTTGAAAGATTCCTCCACCATGCAACAAAGGGTATGAACCATCAATCTCAATAGTACATGTGTGAGAGCAAAGATAAAGGTCCAGGGCTAAGCAGGGAGGCATAATGGAATGGAGGCCAAGAGAAAAGAATGTTTCCAGGAGGAGGAACTATAAGTGAGGAAAGTTGAGGAGAGAAAACCATCCTTTGGACTTGGCATAATAGGATGGTGACCTTAACCAGAACAGTTTCAGTTGAGCAATGGGGTTGGAGGCCAGATGAAGTGGGCTAAAGAGTGAATTTAGTGGTGAGGAAGGAGACAGCACACGCAGAAGACGCTCTTAAGTCTGGCTCTGAACAGCAGCAGAGAGACAGGTGTACCTCAATGGGTATGGGAAGTCCAGAGAAGCTTTCAGAAGATTACAGAGATACTATGTGGATCTGGTATTGGAAAGATAAGGGAGTTCCCAGTTGAAGCAGTATGGTTTTCATTCAACAAATACTTACTAAGCATATACTAAAGGCCAGGCACTGTACAGGGTCATGGATATACAATTGTGCACAGAACTGATACAGTCCTTACCCTCAGGGAGCTTACAGTCGGTAGGCACACAAACAAACAACTATATGTTGCGATAATTGAGCTAAGTGCTCTGAAGGGAGTACTTCACTCAATTATGCCGTAACAAAGAATAACCCACGCAGATGAGAGCCCACAAGGAAGTGTTAGCAGAGCTAAGATCTGAGAGGCGAGAAGGCATCCCATGGGGAGAATAGTATTCCAGGCAGAGGAGGCAGCATGTGTGAAGGTCCTGAGGCAGAAAAGAACATGCACGGCCTCTTCCAGGAGTGGAAAGAGGTCAGTGTAGTGAACAAAGGGAAAAGAGGAATGAGAGAAGTTGGGGGATACAGATGAGTCAGGTCATATAGGACTCCACAGGCCATCAAAAGGGGGGATGGGAGCTTCCCTGGTGGCGTAGTGGTTGAGAGTCCACCTGCCGATGCAGGGGACACGGGTTCGCGTCCTGGTCCGGGAAGATCCCACATGCCACGGAGCGGCTGGGCCCGTGAGCCATGGCTGCTGAGCCTGCGCGTCCGGAGCCTGTGCTCCGCAACGGGAGAGGCCACAACAGTGAGAGGCCCGAGTACCACAAAAAAAAAAAAAAAAAAAAAAGTTGGGGGATGGATTTTATTCAAGGTGTAATAGGGAACTGCTGAAGGATTTTGGCTTCTATTCTCTTAGTAAAACAAAAGGTGAGGTCACTACTAAGAGTGATGAGGGAGATAAGAGGTGAGGTTTAAAGAATGAGGAGAAAGTAAGAACCTATTCTTCTGGACAATGGAGGCACCAGCTTGCTGGAGAATCACAGGAGGGTACCAGGCAGTGCTGAGTGCCCATGTGGGTTTTGTAAGTGTGAATTTAACATGAAACCAGTCAGCCCGGTTCTGTGCCTTTCTCTGCAGTTGTTAACTCTGACAAGGAGGCAAAGAGAAGACAGGTTCATCCACGATTAGGGCTTTGCTAGGAGACGCCGACAGAATGAAAAGAGGATGGATGTTTGATTTCCAGATTTTGGCAATGGGCAGATTCTGGTGATGACAAGATCCCGGGTATGGCCATGGCAGTAGGTGGCTGAGGTGTTTGCAAATAGGTAGCAAATTGTGACTGAAAGCAGATGATCAAAGAACAAGAGCCAGAGATACCAGAGGCTAGAGGGTTCATCCGTATAGGACTGAAGCTTTGAGAGGGAAGCTTTGGGGGCACTGAGAGAAGGCCAAGAGCCCAAGCTCTCACTGTGTAAGAGGAAGGCAATCAGACAATAGGGTGGGGAATGGCACAAGCTTCAAGAGCCTGGTGTCGTTTTTCCCTTCAGGGTGGAAGAGAGTTTCTGGAATCGGTTACAGAGGAGTCTATTCTTTGTTTAATCTCTGCACAATTCGTTTTGAGCTAACAGTGCTACAGTGCTTGCCTTCTCACGTGCAGCTAGTGTGGAGCCATGAAGGGGACAAAGGCCTACCATGTAATACTTGATTTTCTGCAGGATGTCATCATTGGTCATAATAAGTTCTTTTGCCGTTGTCCCATCTGCTATGTTGGCTAGGATGCACAGTGTCTGGAAAAGAACAAAGGGCCAGCGATCAGGAAAGCTCTGAAGTCCTCAGACTCAAGCTCTCTCAAGAACTTAGGCAATTTCCCATCTGAAGTACATGGATTCTCACAGGTTCCACTCTGAATGCCCTGATTTCTTATCTCATAACGTCATTGCCAACAAAAGTAACCACACCTAAGGAAAGTCTGCCTTAGCTAAAAGAGAGCCCAAATGTTTCAGTGGCTTCTTTCTGGGCATAAACCATCACTGCTAGGCAAAGGCAGCCATGGTTCATGCTATCACATAAATCAGAGGGAAAATGTAATTTATTAATATTTTCTTGAAAATTTCATTTTTAAGAGAAGCTCTTGCTACTAACCCACAAGGTTTCTTCAAAGAGGTAGTCTCTTTGGTAGAAACTTCAAAGGTGTTATAACTCCCCCCTACCTCCCCTTCCAAATTCCACTTGCTTCCAAGCTCATGACCTTCTGGATCCCCGTCCACTAGCCACATGCAATGAGGACCTCTTGACTTTTTTGAACCCTACTGGAGGAACAGAAAGGGAAGCAAAATGTGTGAAGAAGCTTAGTCCAGGCTGGCCTAATGTGGAGGATAGAGGGAGCCCGTGCCAGCTGGCAGGACAGTCTCATTATGAGGACAATCAGCACGCTGGTACTGGAGGAAAAGACTGTTCTCGTTGGCTGTTACATTCTCACAGCCAGACCAGCAAGAGGCAAGGATTAAGGTAAAAGTGAATGGATGGTGACAGGGACGCTGAGCCAGTGACAGCCCTAGCAGTTCAACAAACATTGGCAGAGCACCTATAATGTGCATGCACTCCGCCCACTCCACTGGGCAACGGGCTGAGACAGGAATAAGACACTCTCCTTAACTCCAAAGCCAGTACACAATTACATTTCACTGTGGTGCAACTGAGGTAAAAACACAACTGAGGACAAAGGATTAATCTCCAAAATTTATAAGCAGCTCAATAACAAAAAAACAAACCCAATCCAAAAATGGGCAAAAGACCTAAACAGACATTTCTCCAAAGAAGATATACAGATTGCCAACAAACACATGAAAGAATGCTCAACATCATTAATCATTAGAGAAACGCAAATCAAAACTACAATGAGCTATCACCTCACACCAGTCAGAATGGCCATCATCAAAAAATCTACAAACAATAAATGCTGGACAGGGTGTGGAGAAAAGGGAACACTCTTGCACTGCTGGTGGGAATGTGAATTGGTACAGCCACTATGGAGAACAGTATGGAGGTTCCTTAAAAAACTACAAATAGAACTACCATATGACCCAGCAATCCCACTACTGGGCATATACCCTGAGAAAACCATAATTCAAAAAGAGTCATGTACCAAAATGTTCACTGCAGCTCTATTTACAACAGCCCGGAGATGGAAACAACCTAAGTGTCCATCATCGGATGAATGGATAAAGAAGATGTGGCACATATATACAATGGAATATTACTCAGCCATAAAAAGAAATGAAATTGAGCTATTTGTAATGAGGTGGATAGACCTAGAGTCTGTCATACAGAGTGAAGTAAGTCAGAAAGAGAAAGACAAATACCGTATGCTAACACATATATATGGAATTTAAGAAAAAAAAATGTCATGAAGAACCTAATGGTAAGACAGGAATAAAGACGCAGACCTACTACAGAACGGACTTGAGGATATGAGGAGGGGGAAGGGTGAGCTGTGACAAAGTGAGAGAGTGGCATGGACATATATACACTACCACACGTAAGGTAGATAGCTAGTGGGAAGCAGCCACATAGCACAGGGAGATCAGCTCAGTGCTTTATGACCACCTGGAGGGGTGGGAGGGAGGGAGACGCAATAGGGAAGAGATATGGGAACATATGTATATGTATAACTGATTCACTTTGTTATAAAGCAGAAACTAACACACCATTGTAAAGCAATTATACTCTAATAAAGATGTAAAAAAAAAAAAACAGAACTGAGAAAGTACTAAGTGCATTTGTGTGATAATGCAAGGGTCAGGGAAGGCTTCTTGGAGGAAGTGATACTGAGTCCAGGAGCAGAGTAAGGAATTACTCAAAGAAAGTGACGAGAGGTGGAGATGGTGCCTGGATTCAAATAATTTTCTCCAATTTTAACCTTTCTCTTTGCTAGACTTAAGCTAATTAAGCTTGCAGGTTATAGCTAACTGAGGAGAATGTTTTCTTACTATGGCCCAAACCCTCAGATATCTTAAAGGGTGTGTGATCTTATTTTTCCTAGATTACAGCACTGCAGTAACTAGATTGTTAAGGAGTGAGTCCTGAGGTTTGAACCAAAAAAGGTTGCCTCTAGGATACAGGAAACAGAAAATGCAATTTATGATCCAAGGCACTGGGGGACTATTCATTCCAGGGTACTTAAATCATGAAGAGGAGACCTTGATATGCCCCAGAAGTGGGAGAGAGATGATCTGAGGAAAACATCAGATTTCACAGTGATCCGGTACATGATGAGCCTGTCAGAAGTCTTGACATGCACAACACCCTTGAATTTTTCGGGACTGAGGGGAAAGCAAGGGGGAAAAACAGATTTGGACTCTAACCATGGAAAAGAATTTAGACTCACGTAGGGAAGAACTACCCCTCTCTTACCTACTAAGACAGTGGGTATAAGGGGGGATTTCAGGAAATAGTCCTCAGAATAGCCTAGGCCAGCAAGATAGGCAAGTGATTCCCCTTCCTGGAGTGTTAGAATACACCTAGGCATCCTCAGGCTTGTCCAGCATGGCAGAGTGACCTAGAGTTCTGCTTTGAAGCCCACGTACTCCTTCTGTAAATATTCTCAGGAGACAAGAAACCAAATCTTAAAGAGACTGATTTAGTTCATGGGCCAAGCCAATTTAACACATGAGCTAGGGAGCAGAGATAAAAGCAACACACACACACACTCATATGAACAACTGGAATCAATGATATAGAGGGAATGATTGGCAAATTATGGCCTGTGGACCAAATACAACCCAACCCAATGCCTGTTTTGGTAAATAAAGTTTTACTGGAAGACAGCCATGTCTACGTGCTTACACACATTGTCTATACCTGCTTTCAGGTTAGAAGAGCACAGATGAATGGATAAAGAAGATGTGGCACATATATAAAATGGAATATTACTCAGCCATAAAAAAAACTGAAACTGAGTTATTTGTAGTGAGGTGGATGGACCTAGAGTCTGTCATATAGAGTGAAGTAAGTCAGAAAGAGAAAAACAAATACTATATGCTAACACATACATATGGAATCTAAGAAAAAAAAAAAAGGGTCATGAAGAACCTAGGGGTAAGACAGGAATAAAGACACAGACCTACTAGAGAATGGACTTGAGGATATGGGGAGGGGGAAGGGTAAGCTGTGACAAAGTGAGAGAGTGGCATGGACATATATACACTACCAAACGTAAAATAGCTAGCTAGTGGGAAGCAGCCACATAGCACAGGGAGATCAGCTCAGTGCTTTGTGACCACCTAGAGGGGTGGGATAGGGAGGGTGGGAGGGAGGGAGATGCAAGAGGGGAGAGATATGGGGATATATGTATAACTGATTCTGCTTTATAACAAGCAGAAACTAACACACCATTGTAAAGCAATTATACTCCAATAAAGATGTTAAAAAAAAAAGTACAGTTGAGAAGTTGCTACAGAGACTGTATAGCCTGCAAAACTTAAAATACCTGTCTTGCCCTTTGTACAAAGTTTGCCAACCCCTGAAATAGATAATAGAAAAATAAAAGGGGGGAAAATCAATGAAACTGAAGCTGCTTCTTGGAGAAGATCAATAAAATTGATAAACCTCTAGACAGACTGAATCAGGAAAAAAGGAATTACCAATATAAAGTACAAAAGACAGTTCACTGCAAAGAATACTACAGACTTTAAAAACATAAGAGAATATTTTGAACAATTTTATGTTAATAAATTTGAAAACATAGATGAAATGGACAAATTTCTTGAAAGACATAATGTCAAAGCTCACTCAAGAAGAAACAGATAAACTGAATAGTTCTATTTCTATAAAAGAAATTGAATTTGTAGCTAAACACCTTTCCACAAAAGAAACACCAGGTCTAGATGGCTTCACTGGTACATACCACCATAATTTGAGAAAGAAAGAAGACCAATTCTTCACAAATTTTCTTGCAGAAAATTGAAGAGAGAACACTTCCACCTCATTCCCCGAGGCAAGCATTACTCCAATATCAAAAACCAGACAAAGACATCACAAGAAAGCTATTCACCAATATCATGAATATAGATGTGAAACATTCCTCACCAAATTTCAGTAAACTGAATCCAACAACATATGTAAAGGGTAATATATAATGACATTTTAATATGGTATATATCTATTTAGATCTTAGATTGCTTTATCAGTGTTTTATAGTTTTCAGCAAACAGATCCTGCACGTAATTTGTGAGACTTATACATAGTTTCATTTTTTTCTGAGCTATTGTAAACGATAGTGTTTTTAAAATTTTAATTTCTACTTGTTCATGCTAGTATATAAAAATACAATTGATTCTTCTTGTGCCCTTGGTTAACTCACTGACTAGTTTTAGCTTGACTCCATGACATTTTCTACACAGACTTTCATGTTGTCTGGGAAGAGTTTTATTTCTTCCTTTTCAATCTGTATGCCTTTTATTTCTTTTTCTTGCCTTACTGTACTCGATAGCAGTTTCAGTATGATGTTGAATAGGAGTGGTAACAATGGAATACTTGTCTTGCTCCTGATCTAAGGACAGTGATAGATATGCTCGCCATTTTGATCATGGTGATTGTCTCATGGTGTTTATATATGTCAACTTATCACGCTGTATGCTTTAAATACATGTATCTTATTGTATATCAATATATCTCAATAAAAACGGAAAAAAAGAATGTATCTTTTGATACTTTTGAGAAGAATTAAACTTCTAGCTAAAAACCAGACAGTTTAAGCCTCCCTAGAGTCGCCTACTTCTGGACCATCACCCAAATCTGTGAGAGGGTATCATTGTATCCTGCCAAAACACCCCATTGTTGTTGGCCTTTTCTTTTGCCTTCATCCAAATCTTGCCTCACCTTTCTACCTTGCTTTGCTTTTCAAGTTCGTGGAATTCTATCTAGGTGAGCTGTCTTTGTAAACAAATTTCTATGCTCTCCAGGTAGAACAGTTTATTTTGAACACTGTCTCTTCTTTACTGTTGTGTTCCAGAAACAAATCTCATTCACCCTAATTTCAGTGATGCCTACAAGATCATAGTTTTTCTGTGTTAAATTTTTGTTAAGCAAAAAACATAGTTGTTTATTACTGAATTTCAGTAGAAATCACCTAAAACATCCATCTTAAAAGCACTTTGTCAAATCTAACACCTTTTTTGCTCACAAATTCCAACACGGCTCCCAAGTCCTACCACTCTTGCTTCCTGGACTGTCCTTCTGAAGCCTGATGAACTACCCTAACTCAGGAACACAGAGGATAAGGAGCGTGGGCCCTGCAGTTAGACTTTGGGTCCAACTCTCCATGATGACCTTGGGCAAGTTTCTTCCATACATATAAGTGTACAGCTCAATGAACTGTGAAATGAACACACCCATGTAGCCAACATTTATGTCAGAAAGCTGAATATTACCATAACTTCAGATTTTGTGTTAAAAATTTAAGTTTGCAGGTGACTTTTCCTTTTATGACAAAATATATACTATGTTAAAAATCCTATAATAAATCCCAGGAACTATAGAAAAGTAATTCCCAAACTGTCTCCTGATGAACGCATAGCCTCTGTATTTTCATGCCTACCTTAAACTTGCCCTATTGAAACACAACAGAAAGTAGGGGTATGAGATAGAAATAAGGAACTGGGAAGCATAAGAATAAAAAATAAGAGATGTCTCCAGGGCTTCCCTGGTGGCGCAGTGGCTGAGAGTCCGTCTGCCGATGCAGGGGACACGGGTTTGTGCCCCGGTCCGGGGCCACAACAGTGAGAGGCCCGTGTACCGCAAAAAAAAAAAAAAAAAAAGATGTCTCCAGCATAAGGGATTATTTCATCAGGGAATTGTAGGAATTTGAGTTCAGAGCATGGTGATATAGAGGGCTAGAAGCAGTGAATCCTGGAGAAAGGATTCATTCTAGGATGGTCAGAGGTGGCCATCCCAGTAGAGACGAATAGTATGTACAGAGCGTGACACAGAGGGTATAGACTCTGGTCATGTTTTCTTCCATTCCAAGAGGAGGAATTCTTTTTTTTCTTTTTTCTTTTGCGGTATGCGGGCCTCTCACTGCTGTGCCCTCTCCCGTTGCAGAGCACAGCCTCCTGACGCGCAGGCTCAGCGGCCATGGCTCACGGGCCCAGCCGCTCCGCGGCATGTGGGATCTTCCCGGACCGGGGCACGAACCCGTGTCCCCTGCATCGGCAGGCGGACTCTCAACCACTGAGCCACCAGGGAAGCCCCAAGAGGAGGAATTCTTGAAGAGAGTTTAAGGGGTGGTGAAGGATCTCTCCCCTCAGAACTTTCTTGTCTCTACAGCACCTCTGATCTCAGCACCCTGTCTTTTGCAGACTTGAATATTTCAGGAGACTCCTAACTACGATATCTCTTGGCACTCACACTCAGAAGATATTCCTACAAAAAAAAAAAAAAAAAAGGAACACATACCTGCTCTTTGACCTCAATGTTATGTTCCCCTTCCAAAATAAGGGTGACAGCTTGCATAATTTGCTTTCCATGGGTACTCATTATTTTATCTATGTGCTGCAAAACAATGGGAAACCCACAATTATGATTTGGAGAACAAAGAAAAAGACCATAGAAAAGAACAGAAGACTTCCAAAAGTTAAACAATGTACAGAGAAGACTCAGAAAACAAGTGAGGCACAGAGAAGGGAACCACCCACATTTCTTTATCTGCCTGAAGGCTGCTGACCCTGTTGCTCAGGGAACATTAGAGAACAACAAGAAAGACCCCACACCAAGGCTCAGCCTTTCCTGCTGTGACATATGCCCACTGCTCTCCATGCTGACACCTTCAGAGGTCAATCCAGTCAATGTGGGTGGGACAGGGAGGTATCTACACAATAGCACTGAGAAGGAGTCTCTAAAGGGAAAGAAGCTGAAGCCCCAGAGATAAGTCATTTAGGCAGACGAGAAAACCCATCCTGGCCAGCAAATCAAGTAACAAGTCAAGGCAGGCTCCCATCCAGCACGGAGGAACGAGAGGACAGGCAGTGCAGGAGTGGAGGGTTAGGTGGCCATATGGTGAAACAGCTCCCAGAACACCTATGAAGGTGACAGGTCTAAACATCAACTCCTGGCTTCTCTGGGAAGGGGCAGCATTTGAATCACACTTCTGGGCAGATGTTGATGGGAGCAGAGAGGCAGGGCAATGTTTTGTGATGCATATGCAGGGGTAGCTAATCTGGAAACCTGGGTCATTTTACTTACTGGGCGAGTAGAGAGGAGATTTCTAAGAAGGCCCAATGTCTTCATCAGCACATTCAAATCTGAATCTGATAATAACCGGAATAGCTGTTCAGTACTCAAGCTTCGTAAAATATCTGCTTTTATTTTTTGTTCAGCCTGAAATGCCATATTCTGAAAGGATTAAAGAAGTTTCAAGAATCATGCCTATATTTGCATTATTAAATTATATTTTAATAGTAATTCTGATAATTTTCAAAGTATAAACAGAATCTGCAGAAAATCCTTAAGGTTAAGTCACATCATTTTTCTGATTCCTGTTAATCACCTATAATTCCGTCTGTCAGAAGAAAGATAACTGTCACTCCTATACATACTCCTCTATGAGCACTATGACCACTTCCTGACACGGCATTTGCATGTCTTAAGATTTCTCAAATAAATACAAAATCTACTATTATATTTTTAAAAATTCAATTTATTTAAATTAAAAAACCAAATGCTTCACCCATTTTTCCCATCCCCACCCTTACCTCTGGCAACCACCAATCTGTTCTCTGTATCTATGTGCTTGGTTACTTTTGAGAATATCCTTCTGGTCATCATGTTGCTTTGTGCGCACTTTAATAACAAAATGACTACTGACAACTATACTGTGCCATGCACTTTGAGAAAGACTTAAATGTACTCCCTTATTATGCATGAAAATAAGTAGTGTTTTTTTTTTTTTTTGCGGTACGCGGGCCTCTCACTGTTGTGGCCTCTCCCGTTGCGGAGCACAGGCTCCGGACGCGCAGGCTCAGCGGCCATGGCTCACGGGCCCAGCCGCTCCGTGGCATGTGGGATCTTCCCGAACCGGGGCACGAACCCGCGTCCCCTGCATCGGCAGGCGGACTCTCAACCACTGCGCCACCAGGGAAGCCCAGTAGTGGGTTTTGTTAACTTTACTGGCAGAAAACACCTACTGTGTTCACAGTTCTACGCTAGGTGCTGATCCACTGGACCATATCATGCAGGAAGCTCTCGGGGGTAGGAGGTGTATCCAACCTGCTAGCAGCCCCAAATGGGCAGTAGCTGTTTTGCTCCTTTTTGGACACATTATGGATTACCCCAACTTAACCTAAAGCTACAATAGGTCTGAAGGAAAAAAAAAAAACATGGCTGATTCCAAATAATTCATACATCAACTTTTGGTATAAAAAAATCTCTTGTAAACTAGAACGTATTATAATATGTGGTTATTGCCCTCCAGGAACTTCTTAAAATTAAGGATCTAAGACATATGAAAGATCAAGTTACCTAATAACACAAGGCAACATGGCAGAGCAAAAAGAGTACTGAGTTGGGTGTCAAGAGACCCAGGCCAAAGAGAATTCCAAGGTTTTATATTTTGTGGACAGAGAACATAATAACTGATAATATGGAAATTGATGACAATAAGATAGCTAATATGAATTTGAGGAGTGGGATAAATTCAATTTTCAACATTAAAACTGTGCTTGTCAGGGAGCCCTCAAATGAAGTCCCATTAGCCATTTAAGTGATAGACCTGGTGAACAGGGTACAGTTCCATCTGGATATGTATATTCCAAAGCAACCTCTTCTATTAGGGGGAGTTGAACCCATGAGAATAGATGAAGTCCCTGAAACTGTAGTGTAAAGGGAAGTAGAAACTGGGAACTGAAACTTGGGGGAATGTTCTCTGAGAAAGAGGTTGAAAAGGAGGCTAAGTACAAAGGGAGGTAAAAAAAAAGAAAATTAAATCCTGGGAAAGAGTTTCAAGAAAGAGAAGTGCCAAAAGCTGGTAAGTTAAGGAGAAAAATAACTGTGAATCTACTACATTCAGTGCTTTCTTGGAAGATGATTATTTCCATCCAAAGTTTGTGTGAAAAGACAGCAGATATAGCACAGTACAGGGAGATGAATATGGGCTTGGGACAGGTTCAGAACCCATTTCCATCATTTATTAGCTGTGAGGCCTTAGATGATTCATTTACCTTCTACGTTCCAGTTTCCCAATTGTAAGGTGGATATATACCAATATAATGTAAAATAAAAATTAGAGATAGCAAATATAAAACACCTAGTTGAGCGTCTGGCACACAGTATTGAATTATAACTACTCTAATTATGTTTAAAAAATTCATGGAGAATTACTCTATTTTCAATTTCAATAAATTTTATTTAAAAAAATTGTAAGGAAAAATGGTTCTCTGACTTCATAGTTATATAGTTTTAGAATTCAGATTATTATAAATTATTTACTAGAAACTGTTAAGAAATCATTGAGCATGTATACCCCAATTCTGTTACCTTGGGGAAGTTATTTAATGGATCTGTGCTTAGCTTACCCACCTGTAAAATACGTGTACTCTCTAGCTTATTTCACAAAGACGTTATAAAGGAGACACGAAAGTACTTTGTAAAGTAGGCAGCGCTATACAGATATCAATACGTTCATGAGGAGGAAAACCTTTTTTTCCTCAAAATTAGATGTCAAGTTTCAACACCTGTCTGCTTTTCTTAATAAACAGGAGAACCGAGGAACACAGTGGCCAAGCAACTTGCTTACATTTGAATCCGAAAGGTGAATGAAGTCTTCTAGGTCCTAAGTCTTTAGAAAACTGGGCCAAAAGAGCAAGATTTTTAAAAAAGAAAACTCCAGACATTTCAAAAACACATTCTTTAGTTTTAACTTTGATAACTGCTCCCTTCTCTTTGTGAAACATACCATTAAAGCCCAAATTCCATTCACTCGTAAAGCAGGATTTTCACTTTGGGTTAATCCACAAAGTAGCTCTACAGCTCCCGATTCTAAAATTGGCTGTGATTGGAAAGGAGAAAAAACAGTTTTAAAGTCAGGTTTGTTAACTAAGTGTATATATACCCTGGCACTCTGATTCCTATTTCTTTCCTACTCTTACCCAATTCCAAGCAACCTTCACAAAGCAGGCAGTGAGGCAGCCATAAAGATCACCTTGATTCCCATCTTACCCCTAGGTTCTTCATGACATTTTTCTTTTTCTTAGATTCCATATATATGTGTTAGCATGCAGTATCTGTCTTTCTCTTTCTGACTTACTTCACTCTGCATGACGTAAAATAGATAGCTAGTGGGAAGCAGCCACATAGCACAGGGAGATCAGCTCGGTGTTTTGTGTCCACCTAGAGGGGTGGGATAGGGAGGGTGGGAGGGAGGGAGACGCAAGAGGGAAGAGATATGGGGACATATGTATAACTGATTCACTTTGTTATAAAGCAGAAACTAACACACCATTGTAAAGCAATTATACTCCAATAAAGATGAAAAAACAAACAAACAAAAAGAATAAGAATGATGGAAAAAAATCTTAAAAAAAATCACCTTGAGAAGGTCAAGAACAATGACTCTCTCACAAATCCAAAAACCAAAATAAACCCTGTTGTTTCCTTTTTCTCTGTAGTCCTGAAAGGCTCAGGAGATACCCTAATTCTGTGTACGTTTCACACATACCCTTATGATCCCATTACCTATCCATATTCTTCTCACCCTCCTCTGAGAGGGCCACCCCTGCTTCATGCAGCATGTGTCTCAGGTGTCCTTTACAAGTTGTGACTATGAAGCAATATGGCTGGTTTAGAATGGAACTGTCTTCCTTACAAATTGCTAATCTTATTCATCAATATGCTGTAGAATTCATCTTTTAGAACTACTTTCAGGACTATCTATCAATCATACAAGCAAAACAGTCTTGTACTTTTATGGTCATATCACATTTTATACCTAAAATAGCATGCGTTAGTCTGACTACTTAACTTATGATACTTGGCTGAAAATAGGTTTTGGTAGTTTCTAAAAAATTCAAGCCTTAGAGGACTGATGTACCATCACTAACAAATGCTTAGAAGGCCATCTTTCAAGTGGATTCTAGAAATGTCTTAAGCAATGCAGATTTATATACAAATTGTGCAGTTTTTTAAAAAAACGTTTTATTTTGAAATAAGTTAAACTTATAAAATAGCAAGACTAATATAAGGAACTTCCATATATTCTTCTCCCAGATTCACCAATTTTTTAAAACATCTTTATTGGAGTATAATTGCTTTACAATGTTGTGTTAGTTTCTGCTATATGACAAACTGTATCAGTTATATGTATACATACATCCCCATATCCCCTCCCTCTTGCATCTCCCTCCCACCCTCCCTATCCCAAACCTCTAGGTGGTCACCAAGTACTGAGCTGATCTCCCTGGGCCATGTAGCTGCTTCCCACTAGCTATCTATTTTACATTTGGTAGGGTACATATGTCACTGTTACTCCTCTCTCACTTCGTTCCAGCTTACCCTTCTCCCTCCCCGTGTCCTCAAGTCTATTCTGTACATCTGCGTCTTTATTCCTGTCCTGCCCCTAGGTTCATCAGAACCTTTTTTTTCCCCCCCAGACTCCATATATATGTGTTAGCATACGGTTATTTTTTGCGGTACGTGGGCCTCTCACTGTTGTGGCCTCTCCTGTTGCGGAGCACAGGCTCCGGATGCGCAGGCTCAGCGGCCATGGCTCACGGGCCCAGCCGCTTTACGGCATGTGGGATCTTCCCGGACCGGGTCACGAACCCACGTCCCCTGCATCGGCAGGTGGACTCTCAACCACTGCGCCACCAGGGAAGCCCTAGCATATGGTATTTGTTTTTCTCTTTCTGACTTACTTCACTCTGTATAATAGACTCTAGGTCCATCCACCTCACTACAAATAACTCAGTTTCGTTTCCTTTTATGGCTTAGTAATATTCCATTGTATATATGTGTCACATCTTCTTTATCCATTCATCTGTCAATGGACACTTAGGTTGCTTCCATGTCCTGGCTATTGTAAATAGGGCTGCAATGAACATTGTAGTACATGACTCTTTTCGAATTTTGGTTTTCTCAGGGTATATGCCCAGTAGTGGGATTGCTGGGTCATATGGTAGTTCTATTTGTAGTTTTTTAAGGAACCTCCATACTGTTCTCCATAGTGGCTGTACCAATTCACATTCCCACCAACAGTGCAAGAGGGTTTCCTTTTCTCCACACCCTCTCCAGCATTTATTCTTTGTAGATTTTTTGATGATGGTCATTCTCACCTGTGTGAGGTGATACTTCACTGTAGTTTTGATTTGCATTTCTCTAATGATTAGTGATGTTGAGCATCCTTTCATGTGTTTGTTGGCAATCTGTATACCAGATTCACCAATTTTTAACGTTGCTATATTTGTTTTATCATTATGTCTCTCATTCTACACACCCATATCCACATTATTTATCTTTTTCTGAACCCTTTGAAAGTAGAATGCAGGCATCATGCCACTTTACCCTTAATACTTCAATGAGTATTTCCTAAGACCAAGGATATTCTCTTAGATAACCAAAGAACACTTACCAAATTCAGAGAAACTGACATTACAACAATACTTTTTTTGAATCTATAGTCCATATTCCCATTTTGTCAACTGGCCCAATAAATGCTCTTATACCATTTCCTTCCCTTCCAGTTAAGAGTCCAGTTTATTTTTAATATTAAAAAATCAATCATATTAACGATCCTATACCTGAGTTCATCTAACTTACTTTCTAACTAGACCCTAAACATTCTGAAGGTGGATCTGAGGCAACACAAGAGCTGTTCAGGATGATAAAAAGTGTTGCACTGACTGCAGCCAGATCACCCTCAGCCGAGACCCCCACCACCAGGGCAGAGGAACAGACAAAAGCTCTGGTATCCTATCTCGCCTTCCCCTTCCTTCAGAACAACTGAAGGAAGTTGTTTTCTCCCTTTTCGTTCCAAGATTTCTGCCTGCTGAATAGTTGTCTCTGAATCTCCACCTGGTTAGTAATGTCTTCCTAACAGTCAAAAGCCTGAAGGTGTTACAATGTAGAAAGACATTCGTCAAAATGGGACGACTAAATGTACTTAATAATGGATGGTGTCTAAATCTAGTTCACGATTGGACAGGCCAGGGATATTTTAACACGATAAAACTAATGGGACGACTAAATGTACTTAATAAAGGATGGTGTCTAAACCTAGTTCATGATTGGGCAGGCCAGAGATATTTTAACATGATAAAACTAAATCTGTAAGGTTTCCCCCCTCCTTTATTAAAGTTCATTTCCATTTCCTTATTATAAAAATAATGCATGCTCAAACAATTTATAAAATGCATAAAAGAAGGGGAAAAAATCCCCAAATGCAATCCTTCCCTAAACAACTACTATTACCATTAAAAATTAAAAAGATTATTTTCCAATGCCAGCAGTTATCTCTTGAAATGACCTGTAATCCTGGTTTACAAAATTGGGTCTTAATGTATTCTTTAGTAAATATAATTTGAAAATAGTCTATTACTTGTGTAATTATTTCCTACATTTGCAGTTGTAGGCAGTTTAGATTGACTGCAAGCTGTAATATCTTTTAAATACACTTCATATGCCAGGCAGAAAAGGGATAAGAGGAAATGATAATCATATTTTTAAATGATTTAATATGCACCCCCAAACCAAACAATTCAGAAATAGCTTTTAAGCACCAATCCTCAAATTTCAATGTCAACTACTGTGAAAACTATTTAACTAAACTCTAGGTAGGCTGGGCAAAAGTCATCTAGGAAGAGAAAATCAACACTAACCTCTTTACTTGGAGAAAATTCAAGAAGAAGATTACATAACATGGAAGACGCTACTACTAGGATTTCATCTGGTGCATTTTGTAAAACCTGTGGGATTAAAAATAAAAGATACTATTAATGGTTTGCAACCATGGGGGTAAGATCACAAGAATAAATGAGAACAAAAACAATTTATCTTTCAAACTGATTTCTCATATTGGAGAGATAGTCAGGAAAGATCCACTTGACATCGAGTGAAACTTTACATAGTGCTGTCATTATGACTGACTAAGGTCCTCACATCTATCTTGCTGGAGGAGAAGCTACAGCCCCACTTCCAGGATGGGGGCTGCTACATGGAAAAGGAGATAGACACAAGTCAGGGAGCGGGTGCTCTATGTAAAAAGTTTGAAGACCACAGAACTGCTTTAGGGCAAGTTAACCCAATTTACTCCACCATATTCAGGCCACTTATGAAACCACAGAATTGCCCGAGGACCTGAGGCTTTCTGATGTCTCTGGAAAGACTTGTTTGACTAGGAACATGGATGGATCAAGCTACTACTCAGGCAGAGCAAGGTGGGGAACTGGTTCTCAGGACTGGAGTCACACAGTCCTGGTTCCAACCCTCACTCCTCCACTTACTAGACGTGTGAACTTAAGCACATTTCTTAACCTCTCTGAGCCTTCAAATCGAGGAAAATAACACTTCCTTGATGGGACTATTTAAGATTAAATGTGATTTGTTGAATAATAAGGGAAGCGGCATAGCATCACAGTTAAGAACACAGAATGCTTGAGTGCAAATTTCAGCTTAACCACTAACTAGGTATATGAATTCCTTGGTTATGAAATGGGGATAATAATAGTGTCTGCTTCATAGAGTTTATGTGAAAATTAATATATGAAAAGATTTTACAACAGTAATTGTCACACAGTAATGGTTATATAAATAAGGTTTTAAAAAAGGTAACTTACTGCCATAATTGTTGTTATCAGGCACATAGCAGTTATACAGCAAACTAACTGCCATGGACTCTTACTGAACTCAGAAAACAACACAGCATGATGACAAAGGTTCGTTGCCATTAGCTATTATCAGAACCTCCTCTTTCTAGATTCTAAGAGAGAAGACTTCAAAAACACTACCATGTATATGCAATATCCACTTCAAATAAATCCTTTGCATTTGGAATCAGATCGGCGTGAGGTTTATGATCCCAAAAGTAATCCTAGGAGCTCTAGTTACGCAAATGGAAATGGATCATCACAAAAAATTCAGAGAGTTAAATATATTATCAGCTAAATCAAGTCTGAGGTTTCCAAGTTAAGAACAAGCAAGAATTACAAAATGGAAGCAGTTCTCCTAAGATACTGTGTTTTAACTCTTCTGTGAATCATTAGCTAGTTGATAAAGATCACATCTCATATACTATGCAGGCTGATCTCTGTGTGTGCCACAACCCACTTTAACACCCTTTTCACCCTTCCCTTCCTTTGCCACGCCCTTCCTATGTCTCTCAGGTATATACTCTATCCATGCCTTAAGGCTGTCCCATTCCAGAAGCCTCCTTGGAGCCCTTCCTATCAGAAGTCATCCTATCCTCCCCTGAGTGCCCACTGCTACTGTCTGTGACCTCTCTTAGGGTCCTTACTACTGTTCACTTTCAAATTCTTTGTGCAGCCCTGCCAACCTCTTTTCCTACTAACAAATTTAAGCTTCTTGAAGGAATAATCTATAATAATATCTATAGTCTAATTTATCCAGGCCTGTATCAACTAAATGGCATTGCACAAAGTGGGTGCTCAATGAATGCTTTTGAATTAAGACAAATAATCATTTTCCAAAATTATACTACTTAGAATCATTGACTGAAATAAGTGAGCGCCTATCAAGGCTTTTAAAAAGTTGCTTTGTTTCTGGTCTATGTGCTGGGGAATTTGCAATCATATGAATTCAGAGCAGGGTATTTTTTGGGGAGGGGCATTCTGTGTTTTGTTAAGAAGAAAAAAATGACTTTAAAAATGTGTAACTTTTAAAAGAAACATTAATAAATGGCTATTACTTGTTTTAAAAAGTTGCTTTGCTTGACATGATTCACTTTTTAAAGTATTATTTACTGTTTTAGAGATTAATCTGCTTTTATAAGTTTCATTTTCAAATTACATAATAAATTAAAACAGAAAAGATTCTATGAAATTCTTAAAAGCATTTACTCACTACAGTATAAGATATAACATGTGAAATTCAGAAGTTGACATCTAACACTGACCAAACAGAATTTCACCAAAATAAGAACAAAAAATAATCACAAATAAAAGTTTTAGCTAAAATCAAATGTCTACTCTCTTGTGGTTTGCTAACCAACATTTAAAAACATGGAAAAGCAAAGGGGAAAAAGAATCAATAGACATGCAAACAGCCTCTGAACTAAGAGAAACCTAAAAGTATCTGAAATAAATCACTCATTTACTTCCAGGCTTTTAATACTATACTTTAAATGTGCAACATAGTAGTAGTTTGATAGTAATTATACCCACACGTAACCAAGCGCTCAAAATCCTTTTAGACTGCTCACCAGACCTTTGTCCAGGTAGAACTAGTCAAAAACCATATGTTGCTTCTTTCTGATTCATATGAGAGAGGGGTAACAAGCTGAGCAATCAGAGAAAATGGCTCCAGAGAAAATATTTGGCAGTTATTTTGGGAAACAGGAGAGCACTTTTAAAAATCTTGAATGGGGACTTCCCTGGTGGCACAGTGGTTAAGAATCCGCCTGCCAATGCAGGGCACACGGGTTCAAGCTCTGGTCCGGGAAGATCCCACATGTCGCGGAGCAACTAAGCCCGCTCGCCACAACTACTTAGCCTGTGCTCTAGAGCCCGCAAACCACAACTACTGAGCCCACGTGCCACAACTACTGGAGCCCACGTGCCACAACTGCTAAAGCCCACGCGCCTAGAGCCCATGCTCCGCAACAAGAGAAGCCACCGCAGTGAGAAGCCTGTGCACCGCAACGAAGAGTAGCCCCTGCTCGCTGCAACTAGAGAAAGCCCCCACACAGCAACGGAGACCCAACGCAGCCAAAAAAAAAAAAAAGTTAAAGTGATATGTTTAAGAAAATTGTTTTGAATGGACAGAATCAATAAATCGATTAAGCTGCTATGAAAAAGGTGCAATCTAAGAACAAGCAAGAGTGGCAACAGTAAAATCCCTTTACTAAGGAGAGCCTAATGTTTCTGTTCACGCTACTCCTCTCTGGAAAATCCTCCTGGCTTCCTTTTGCATTCAAAGCTACTTTGTAATCTTCCTGCCTGAAGCCTCCCGCAACTATTTCTACCATACTTATGCCTCTATTATAACCTGAGGCTTTAAGCTGGGGGCAAGAGCTCTGCAGTAAAAAGTTTTGGTAGACTTACTGTGCCCAGAGGCTTTCACAGTAGATACTAAAAAGCAAAACAAAAAACCAAAAGCTTAAACAAATAAATCTGTTGATTAAATGCAAGGTGTATAGTTACTTAAAAAAAAGAAAAAAAGATGGTGAGACTAAGTTGACCTGTGGTTCTATACTGTATCAGGGATAACATTATTAGTAGCAACTTGTGCATATTCTAAGTCTCAATTCAGATAATTATTTGACCTAAACCACCTTTTTCTTTTTTATTTGGCCCTCAAGGAAAGACCTTTAGGTCTTACCAAAGAAGTCATTCTGGAATAGAGAGACAAGAAGTAATAATTGTTTTAAAAAATATCCAGGGATTGCCAAAAGACTAAGAGCAGGTTATATCTGTAAATGGCTGATTCCTTTCTTTTTTATAACCAAAAATTACAAAGATGACTCTGGATATAAGTCTAAAGTGTAATACTAGACGCACAGGGAGATCAGATGAGTAAGTAGAGTTTCATTTAATGAAAGAAAGCCAGGCATGTACTTCCCCTGTCACACACGAGATGCTGACCTCAGAAATACATTCTGCACGTTCTAAAGAGGCTTAAAACATCACATCTGAGGAGATAAATGTTCAAAACGCTTTAACATAAAAATCAGATACACTCCTAGACCAGAGAGTGCTGTCAGCTACCTCGAACACTAAAGGCTCGGTGGGAATAGGTGTGGACTTGCTGCTTTCTTCTTACCTTCATTAAAGGTTTCCACACGGCGTGATCCTGGAAACTGGTTCGAAGCTGCTGCACAGATCTAGATAAACTGTGCAAACATCTACAAAGAATAATCAAAATTAGCTTCACAAGAAGCCGAAACTTTTACTTTTCAAACACACTGCTTGGCATTGCACAATTACTAATATACACTTCAAGTTTATCTACAGGCATCGTTAATTCAACTACTTCAGGACTTCACAGGCTTTTCAGGCTAGCTTCTCTGTTAAATAGTGTTACGCACTGTATGAATTCACCTGAGAATACTTTCAAGTAACATTTGGATTCTGTGCTTACTCGGTGAAGGTCCGGAAAGGAAACAGGTTAAACACACGGCAAAGGATTTTTATTCAGGCCATTTAAAGCTCATACCTGACGGCAGCTAACCGCACCTTGACACTAGACTCAGACAAGCCAGTCACAATTCGGTCCATCATATTTTCAGTCTCAATGATCTGGAGAAAAAGGTTAATGCTGCATAAATAACAACACGAAGATGACAAACTTCACTGCTTGTAAATGCAAGTATGTTAATGTCCATTTTAAGTTAATGTTTTCAGCAAGAGTTTTTGCCTCTGGAACAACCATTCTGCAGTGGGGGCAGGCAGCTCATCAGAAAGGTAGGGCTACCCCACCAAGGACCTGCCAGACTGAATGACAGGCTTATGGGCAGATTATGTTTCTTCATTTATTTTTAAAGACACTTAAAACAATAATTACATGTGATAAATATTGCAGAGGTGTTGCATAAACAGTATTGAGAAAAAGCAAGATACGACTGAACTACCATTGGGCAGGTTCCTGCCAGAGTTTCTCCTGCCAGAGTGAGTTTCTTGAAAAATCATGGTCCACACTCAGCCCTTATGAAAAGAAATCTGTGGGTTTCTGACAGAGCCACCCTGTGGCTACTTTCTTCCCAAGCAAGTGGAAATTAAGCTAAATATTTAGAAAAGTAATCCTTGCCAACTTTCACTGTAGCACCAAGTCCTGCTACATGTAATCATTACAATCATGAAGCTTTATTATTGTTTTGAAATTTAAAAACAAGATAGCCTACGATTTTCCTTCATTAAACAATGCATAGATACAAAATAGTGTGTGGAAGAAATTAAGTTTAATTTGTGTGGTCGTACGGAAATATAGCATATTAAGAAAAAATGCTAATGCTATCAAAACACAAATATTAACAAAAACAACTATTATTTGTTGAGTACTTCTATGTGCCAGGCATTGTGCTAATAAGCATGTTACATTATGTGACTTAAGCCTTTTGTAGGCATTATTATTCCTCATCAGCACATTAGGAAATTGAAGATTCTAGATAATCCAGAGTTTGCTTAGGATCACGGAGCTGAGACAGGAATCCAGGCATCTGACTCTGGAGTCCTTATGCTCAGCCATGCTTGTAACACTGCCCTGGTTAGAGTAGTCCTGTGCTCATCAGGTAGTTCCCAGTGTGGGCAACACATTAATGGGAGTCATTACTTTCACCTGGGAGAACACCTGGCTGGGGGAACATGTAGGAAGATCACCTGTGGAGTTTAACAAAGTCCCAGGCCAATTAAATCAGATTCTCTGTGGCGGGGCCTAGGCACCTGTAGTTTTTTAAAAAGCTCCTCAGTTAGAGTCCAGTGTGCGGGCAAGGTTGAGGGTCACTGCCCTAGACTAAAATGAGAGGAGTTAAAGGCTGACCTCAGAACAGGAGAGGGTGAGAAATCTCAGTATGTTCAAGCCGAATGGGAAGAGAAGAAAACAGAGTTGAAATGAACAGTGCCTGAGAGAAGATTACCAACTATTAGGAACAGAGAACCACACTGCAGTTGTAGGGCAGGAGGAATGGTCATTTTTTAAAAACATAGTGATTTGCAGGTTCCGAGGTGGCTGAAGAAAACTTACATATTGATCTATTTCTCACTCCAGACCAAACCTAATCTCACCGTTACCTTTATGCACATCACCCTCTGTCCTCATTGTCACTTCCAGCCCCGGAACGTCTGCCTATCTATCGGACCCTCATATGCCTTTCTTTCTCACCTGGATGCCCTGCTCAGATACTCCACATGTTAGATTCCTTTCCACTGTCCTCCCACAACTCATTCCTGCTTCAGATCCCAAACTGCTGGTATTACAGTAGAAAAACCACCAAACCCGGCTGCCTGGTCTCTCAGGGTACGCCATCCCCCCACAGTGGAGTCCTCACCGAGGGTCCGCCAGCCTTGCACTCCCCTGCAGGAGACTCCCACACTCCTTAGGATGTTTACCTCCTACCTCTAACGCTTCCTACCTCCCTCACACCCTCAGTCCCTCTGAGCTCACCTCATTTTTGCAGGGACATTGCTTTCTTTCTGGGACACAAGTTGTCTCAACTTCCCCCTTCTCATTAACGTGTCTCCATACCTCTCTTCTTCACTCCTGTATTGCTGAAGCTGGGTACTTACAGCTCAAATCCCTGCCCCCTCCCCCACCCCTTTCTTGCATCTTTACTCTGCCCCACCCCACTGGATCCTCTTCCTCAGCCTGCCCCACCTCCCATTCCCACTCCTATTTAAAAGACGTAAGTGCCCAAACATTAACCTCTTTAAGCTACAGACCTCTCACCCCTTCCCCTCCTTAAATGGACATGTGTCCCAAAGCTCTGTTCATCCTTACTCTACTTAAATGACACTGTTGTGACATCAAAATCAGCTTGATATGGGTAATTCTCTTTCCTGACCTCTAGCTTCATATTTCCAACTGCCTGCTAAACACAAACGTAAGTTCCACAATGTTTGGTGGAACGTCTAACTCATTATGTCCCACGCTGAGTTTATCTTCCCTCCCTAAGCCTGCTCTTTCCCTACATCTGTCTGTCTGTCGCTCTGATACTGTTATTATTCTCCCAGTCACCCAGGCACTATATTTGTGTTAATTTTGACTCCATCTCTTCCTGAATACCCAATCAAGTGATTTTGCACTGTACACCTTATATTCATTTCTTTACTAGTCTCAGTCCAATAAACTAGTTAGGACCTTATTACTATTTGTTTGGGATTATAGTGTTTTCCAAGTTATCTAATCTTTTGTGCTACAGCAACTGTCAAAGACTGGTTGACTGACAGGTTACTTCAGTCAAGGACTAGCCCCTGTTCTTGAAAAAGACAAGGCCAAACCAGGACCTTTAGCATGGGAAGGAAATTAAAACTCGGGGCAAAAGTCTTAGGCACTGGATAGCTAGATGCAGAAGTCTGAAAGCTCCTTCCCAGTGGCTTGGGAAATAAATTTTACTTGAGAAGAAGGGATAACTTGGGAGAAACAGCTGCCTGTACTGAGTGTAACTACATTATCAGAAAATAAAGTGATGGGGGCTGGGGCAGAGACAGGGACACATGATTACTCTCCAAGAACTGAGAAATACTATTAGACTGGCTTCTGGTGCTTAAGAAACCTGGGCATGGGAAAGACTTGAAAGAGACTTCCGGATAATATTGACCAGCCACATCTAACCAAAGATGTAAATCTGTCAAGGCACAGGACAGGTATAGCAATCATGTAGGCGTATAGACTCGCTCTATGCTTCTGAGGTCAATTGACCTCTCTGGGCCTTCAGTAAAATGAGAGGATAGAGCAATGATTATTTTACCTCCAATTCTTTGCAGTCAGGTAAATAAAAATCGTGTTAGTCTGTTTGGGCAAAACTATCATGCTGTTCAGAAGTGACACGGGAAGCAAGGCTGGTTAGAAGAGACTGGAGATAGTGCAGGACAGGGGGACAAAATCAGGGATTAGGCAAGGAAGGGCAAACAGGGCACAGCTCCTACTTACATACCCGCATTCACCTATTCAGCAAACATCTGAGTGTCCACTGAGTGCTAGGCATGGTTTTAAAACTGGAAGATACAATGCGGGAGACAGAGCCCTTGTTCCCACCAAACTTACAGTGTCGAACAAGCAAGTACAATTAACTATTCAAGTGCTATGCCACTTGAATCCATGTCAGAAAGAGCTGACACAGGCCATCGGGCTTAAGGCAAACAGAGTGAAATAAGCACAAAAGCTAAGTAGGGAAAACATCCATTGTCAAGAATGGGAGTTTTACTATAGGCTGGGAAGTGGCCATTAATGACCTTACCAGAGAATGTTCTGGCTCAGGCCAGAAGACACTGGAGAACTATGTTAGTGGTCAGTCACTGCAACACAGAGTGGAGCTTTGAGCTTTCTCTCAAGTTTCTTGGGGGTGTGGTGGCTGACACTTTGGGCTGGAGGATAGCTACAGGTGGCTGGAAAACTTTTCTCCTGATTTAGGATATAAAACAGTAGGACTATCTGGAAGTATATTCCCTTCGGACTACAGGTCATAGTCTATCAAAATATCTGCAGTAGGAGGCCAAGATTTGTAACTAAATTCGTCATGGAGGAACTTCAGTAACGCTACTAGGTTTCCAGAAAGCACACTACTTGAGTGTCTGATCTACTTTCTCCATCAAGGTATCAGTCAGGGAGCAAGTGGGTGAAAATGATGCAAAATCAGAATGTGAAATGAATCTAGGATTCTAATCCAGAAGAGTATCCTAAGAGGCTATGTGAATGAGCAACATGATCTAACCGCAATTGTAGCCTTGAGGCTACTGAGAGTGCCTATGCAGGGATAAAAGGAGAATTACAGTGAGTACACTAACCAAAATGAGGATAAAAATGTGATTAGGAGGTAGGGAGAGGTTTGGAATCAAATCCACAGAAAAAGTTTTCAGGTCAGCTGGGAAGGAACTGGCAGTGGCTGCTGCCATAGCCCTCTGACCCACATGAAGGTCTAACAGAGCACTAGGTAGCTTCTCAGATCTGGGCTTGGAAAGCCAAGTACAACAAAACACATTTTCAACGACCCCAGTACCGTGCTGTAAAGCCTTGATAATAATGGACAGCCAAGTCCTAGCCCCCACAAAGGATCTTTAGGTCTTTCCAGGATATAAGAGCAATGCCAAGTGGGGCTTGAAGTTGTTGTTCCTCATGATTCTTGTTGGAGATTCCTCAGCCATAGCTCAGCAAATATACCCTGCAGCATAGCTTGTTGAATCTGCTTTAAAAGAGAGAGACAGAGAGAGAGAGAGATACACAGACACTGTGCCTGGCCGGGAGGAATATCAATAGTGGCCTGAATCCTCAGAGTGGAGGAGCCATCTCTCTATCTCTGCTCTTTTAGAGGACTGGTTTGTACATTTAACTATAGAATTAAATCCCATAAAATATGCTGTACCCTAAACTGACCACACTTTAGGTCAATGGACTAGGTGCTGTGTACCTCTCTGCTGGTGTCTTCATAACTACATGCTTTTGCTAAGCTTTCTGTCTCTGACATTGCAGCTCTTGTAGGAGTAGATGAAGATCTACTGGAACAGCATCTGAGGCCCCTGTCTTGGGACAGGAGATCCCTACAGCCTCGGGGAGAGAAGGGTAGTCAGCTTAGAGGGTCATGAGGAAAATGCAGAACCCAGATAACCCTAAGGCAGAGGTTCACGGCACACATGGGAATGTTAACAAGATAAAGGTGGCCTTAGCTTAAAAGGAATTCCCTAGCCCTCCATGAGCACTAGTGGATCCATAATTAAGTTGTGGCCAAGTCATATACCATCTCTTCCTCAGAAAACTGAAGAACTGAAGGATTACAGAGTTAAAACAAATAAACAAACAGAAAGACAAGACACGGCTATTCTTCCAGCAAGACCCAGGATGAAGCATTTTCCAGGTACTACAAACTTCAGTGTGGACTCTGAACTGTGATGAAACCAGATCAAGCAGAAGATGTGGAAAGTGAAACCAGGCAGATTCTTAGTGGTGTCACCAAACTTCTCAGACAATTCAAAGCAGGTGGGCTCGGAGTCAAGGGAGTTGGATTTTCTTAATGTCAATTACTTATGCTAATGTGCACAATGGCCAGGCAAACAATTTAATTCCAAAGGGGCTTTTGTGAAAGGTTCCTAGAAAGAGTTCCAACAGAGGATAACAAGACAGAACTCTCCAAAAAGAGTGAAGACTTGGAATCAAACTTTGTAAGTCAGGAGAGGCAGCCATCTAAGATCTAAGATGATAAGGTACCAAATCCAGAAAGTCTAGTTAAAGCAGCAAGGACTAAGCAGTCAAGCAGAGTGTAGCACAAGGAGGTCAGGAAGAAAGAGTAGGTGTGGCAAGGAAAAAGGATCTACAAGAGCCCTGAACCTGTTAGCTGTAGATGGCAATGCTTCAGTTTCATAAGTGTCAATGTAGATGGGTCTCAGGGCACACACTTGCGTCTTTCCTACTTGGGGCCACTTACTTAAGGTCCAGCCCCTCATCTAACTTATCTTTTTTAAAGATGAGCCCTATGAACACAAGATCGGATGACAGTGCAGTCGACTGGCTTTGGAAATGAGGTAGAGGCTGGGAGGAAGGAGAAGGGTTAACAGATAACAAAGTAAACACTAGAGTGAGATAAACATGTACAGCCAGCTGATCTGGTAGACTGAGTAGCATTGGTAAGGGACTGGGGAGGGATCTATCCCTAAAAATGGAAAACCAACTTTCCTAGGTTTTAGGATGTGACCATTCTGATTTTGCCACAGAATACTTAAGGATATGCTGCCATGCATATCATGGAAATGCTTGAGTACTTAATATTTATAATTCCTGAGTACATCCTCATGCCATGTGCCCTTTATTAAAACAAAACAAAACAAACAAACAAAAACCCCCAAGAGCACATGGCCTTTCATGAATCAAGCAAGGGCAGCTGCAGTGCTTGCTCCTAAACAAGTTCAACTGGGAAACCAATCCTCTTTCTGCACTCTTCTGCATGGCGTTAATGGCAGCAGATACAACTCTCTGAAAGAACTAAATCCATTTACGGCTGTTAATTTTTAGTTGAATAATGTTAAAATCTACAGAGGTCTTAGAAATAAACTCATCCACCTTCTTTAGTTGACAACGAGGTCTTTGAAATTCAGAAATATTAAGTCACTGGTCCAGGTTCTCTAGGCACATCTGAGGCAGAGCTGGGGCTCCACCTGGTTTTCTTACTTCCAGTGTGAGGTCCTTTCTACTCACTGCACTTAAGGATAAGATTTTTGCTTAGCCTTAGTAACTAAGTTGAGGCCTGAATTTGAAAATGAGGAAAGAAGAAAACTTAAAAAGTCAGCAGTGCTTTGCGAACTACATATTATATACTGACATCCTAGGCCAAAAAAGATTAGCATATACTATAAAAGGCAAGAGAGGTCATCATTAATAAACTGGACTGACAAGGAAAAAAGAAAAGGTACAACTCACAGGACTTACGAGAGAGAAAAATGACAAATCAACCATTCAGCTTGGGTTGGAGTATAAACGCCAAAGGTCAGAGAGGATGCAAGTCAATGAAGAAAAGTTAAGAAAACACTGTGAAGAAACCACCAGAGTGAGTTCCACTGACTTTTAAATTCAATTCCCTTATAATCTGATGTCCATTCTAAAATCAGGATCTAGCTTCAGCAGATACCACCTAAAGAGAACTAACATCCTACTGTTCTTAGGCCACAAGCCCCATCTGCTCTGGATGAGAACTGCAGGTTTTCCCAGCCACAGCCTATCCTATGTCATATCTTTTCCACTGCTCCAATTTAAGATTTCTGACATTTTCCTCTAGTAAATATTTAAAAAATAAAGGGTAGGGCTTCCCTGGTGGTGCAGTGGTTGAGAGTCTGCCTGCCGATGCAGGGGACACGGGTTCGTGCCCTGGTCCAGGAAGATCCCACATGCCGCGGAGCAACTAGGCCCATGAGCCATGGCCGCTGAGCCTGCGCGTCCGGAGCCTGTGCTCCGCAACGGGAGAGGCCACAACAGGGAGAGGCCCGCGTACCGCAAAAAAAAAAAAAAAAAAAAGGTAGTTTTTACCAGAGGCTTTTTTTTTTTCTTTTTCCTAAAAGATCACAGCTTCTCTTAGGACTACTGATCAAAACATTGTATTCTGGAGTCTCAGTAAACATTTTACAAAGCATTTCTTCCCTTCTCTCAGTCTTCTATTGCTCTTTACATCCACATTCATACCAGACTTCTCTAACTCCACAATCTTAGGAGACAGGGAGTTGGGAGAAATACTGGGTTGGCCCAAAACTTCGTTTGGGTTTTTCTGTAACATCTTAGCCAGAGAAATTGAAAAAAAAAAATCATAAGAGTTGATCTGCAGGGCCTCCTTTTGGTCCTTTCTCTTGAAGGCACTGAACTAAATTAACATCTAAGCTCTCCTGCAGGTCTAAGCCTGGGAGCAGTTATCACTTCACTTTAGAAGTGGAGGACAAAGAGGAGGGGGTTCTTAGGGTGGGCCTGTTTTTAAGCTTCTATATTTCATTCTTGCTTTTAAGCCTCTTTAAGTGGTATTTTGTAATTTCTACCTCAGGACCTTTTTACCTTCTTAATAGCTGGGAAACTTCATTTATGTTAAATGCTTAGAAGAAAAACTCAAAGTTCTAAACTTTTCTACACTTTAGGGAAAAGTGAGAGAACTCTCTTGGCCCGACCTGTCCTTCTCCTAAAACCAAAAATACAAACACAGTGTGTGAGAAATACTTATAATGTCTAAAAATAAATCAACACTTCCTCTATCAAAAAAATATTTCTCTACACATAAGAGTTCAATTTTTAAAGTTCAATCATTAGCTTTACGGCAGAATAGAACCTAAACAGCTGCTGATTTACACTTTTATTTTAGCACATAAATAAAACCATTATAAGTGACTATTCAAACAACAGAACTAGAAACTTCCCTTCCATCTCTTACTGTTTGCCAGGGATCTGAATGATGCACTGCCCTAAGAACTGTGCAACACAGTGTCCCCGCTCAGCCCCTACTCTACACAAAGCTGTGCACACCGCAGCTTTGTGTAAGACCTGTAGTCTTAACTATCCTACAGGTTGGCTAGCTGAATTCTATTGTCCAGACATACACAATTTACTCAATAAATACAAGCATAGTATCTACCAAATACTGCTTTTATGGAGATTATATTCCAGTTATGAACATTACAGCTTGATAAGAGATAACTATTAAAAGATTTCAAAATGCTGCCTCAAGTTTAAATCTACTCCATAAGGAAGCTGTCTACAAAATAAAATTCTGAAATGACATCATTAATTCTGGATGCTTCCTTTCCAGAACATTAATTTACAGTGTAATCATGTCAAGATAGTGGCCTTAGAAAAACATTTCCAATTATGCAGAAGTAAAACAGATATGGAGATCTTTCATTCCTTAATACCTTGGAAGGAAAAGGTGAGAATGCTTTTAAGTAAACTTCTTTATAGTATATAAATGGACTTCAATTACAGCCTTATTTTAATCATATTTGGGTGGATCGCGGCAAAACCGGCTTTCAATGCAGATGAGACTTTTTACATACACCCAAGGCCCTGGAATTACTACACAGCAATTTAGTGTCTCATTCCTTAGCTGCTTTAAATTGTAAGCTCCCACAAGTACACCCTAGTCTTCTGCTTCATTCCTGGGCACAAAGGAGGAGGTGTATCATAAATGCCAGCTGAATAAATGGACATGATTAAAGCATCTCATTATCCACTTTGTACCAAAAACTGTGTGAGAGAAAAGACACATTTTCTGAATCTGATATTTTGCAACCAATTAATACAAACTATTAAGTTTTCTGAATTCATAGCACTACTTCAGACTATCACACATTCTCCAGTGACACTTCTTGCCATTTCATAGCATAATTTGGCTCTAGTAATGGCATTTAATTCTACATGAGTGAAGTAATGAAGAGGTTAACAGCAAAGGCTTTGGAGTCAGAGAGACTGGGACACGATGCACGGGCTATCACTTATTAGCTGTGTGGTCTTGGTCAAATCACTTGTTTCCTGATCTGCAATAGCTATCTTACAAGGTTGTATAAGGTTTAAGGGAGATAATGTGCTAACGCTGATTATCAGCACAGTGCCCAGCACACAGTAAGTGCTCAATAAATGGTAGTTCTGTTAAATTTCATTTCCCAAACAGATTATCTCTTGATGTAAATACTTAATTACATGCCTTTTACATGCCCCCATACCACCTAACACAAGGCTTTGTATATAGCAAAGACTGAATGGATATTTGCTTAATAAGGCAACTGGATCTTAATTTTTCTCATTGGCATGGTGAAAAATCTTATTCTGGCAACTCTGCTTATCAATACACAGAATCTAATCTAATACACAGATCAATACACTAATCTAATCTAATACACAGATAATCTTTTGGTTATCCTACCATAACCAAAAGTCATAGTTATTACCCAATTTGTCTGGGTTCTGTCACATGCCAAAATCATTCAAACAAGGGAATCAGCATATAGGAAAGAATCCAGTGACAGTGTTATACTGTCAACATTTGATAATGCCTCTCTTTCAGGAAGTCAGACAACTGATCTCCGCGCCCCACCCCGATCCTGGGCTTTGGTAGGGTCCCATTTCTTTCTGTAGTTCAGTGCGAAGAGGCAAATGGGAAATGCAGTTTTTCATCAAACTGGTTTATGGTCGTTTCTGTTTAAGCTATGCAGTTTTCGCACAGGGCGGGCAAAGTTTTTCTGCAAAGGGCCAGATGGTAAATATTTTAGTTTAGGCTTTGTGGGCCTTGTGATTGTGCAACCAACATCTCAACCTGCCACTGTAGTGCAAAACAGACACAGGCAACACATAAACAAATCAACGTGGCTATATTCCAATAAAACTTGATAGACATTTTGTCAATTATATCTCAATAAAGTTGAAAAAAGATAAAGAGAGGAAAACTTTATGGACACAAATTTGAATTTAATTTACTTTTCATATGTCAGGAAATATTCTTCTTCTTTCGGTTTTCTTCCTCCAACCATTTAAAAATGCAAAAACCATTTTTAGCTCACATGCTACAGGATAATTACATAGGTAATAAGTACCCACAGGATATAGTTTGCTGACTCCTGTGCTAGCATTTTAATCACAGGAAAGAGTGTAGCACTGGTTCTGGTTCTTCATCACAAACTCAATCTTCTCAAGGTCTACTACTCCACAAATTTTATCATCCCAAACATTTCATTCATTTCCAGATAGAAAATTCTTGAAAATCCAACTAAGTCACTAATTTTAGTTCTACAGATCTAATATAGACCATATTTTAGCCCATTTCTTGGTTTATAATCACCTGTCTTAGATTGTAAATAACTAATGAAACAATCAATCTGTACTTCCTATTTAAAAAAAAAACAAGAAGTATAATTCAATGATTTATGCAACTACAATACCACAAATAACAGTAAAACACTCAATTTTATGTCTCCACTTAATGAAACTCTGAAATATAAGTTCATTACTTGATTTTATAAATACCTCTATTCTGTATATAGCATTATCACTCCCAGGTTTGCTTCTTTCAGTATGCTGAAGGCCAAGGGTCTCAATACTGTGGGCAAGTGGCAAAACCTGGTCCTGTCATGGTGAACTCTTTAAAAATACTTACCATCATGAATCAGTGTTGCAGAGTTCATTTAAAATTCTTTGGTAGATTAGCTTTCAGACGATAACTAACAATTTAACCACAGATTAAGTCAAGGAATTCTGAATTCTGAATGAATTTGTTGTTATTCAGTAGCAGAACCAAGTCCTGAAGGGTGCTACTTCTGTGGTACCGTCGAAAACCTTCAAAATGTTCAAGGCATTTGTTTCAACATGTAGACTAAGGCTCAGAAAGAATTTTTTGCATCTGCCTGATTTCACGGCAGAGACAAATACAGAATTTTGACAGTGTACCTTTGAAATGATCATTTAGAATTACTGAACTTCACAAAATGTTTTAAAATATAAATTCATGGTACAATTATACTGTTACACAGAAGACCAACTAGTAATAAAATCAAGCAATAACAAATGATTAAAATGTTCAAAGTGAAGTGCTTATCAAGTTTAAGAGATAGCAGAAAGATATTAAGAAAAACTGACCTAAATTTACAAATATACTTTAAAATCGTGTAACTTCTAAAACATAGAAGATTTACATTTGTTCAAAATTTGAACACATGTATTTGAGATATGGTTTCATATGAATGATGACCCTTTGGAGAAATGACACCTATGGCAACCACAGACAGTAATAAGTAATACTTAGATAAACAACATTAGACAGAATTTGGCCTCCTTACTTTTCTCAAGACATCTACTACTTATGATACTAACAAATTATTGATTTATATTGTATATTCTATTTAACTCCAAGAAAAGCAATATTACATTTGGTGCTTCAGAGGGTATGCTATAGCAACAAAGAGTTTTGAAAACAAGTATTTTAAATATATTTAAAAATATAATTATAAGAGTAAGAAGACATCTTGTCATTTTAATAAGAGATAAACTAAAAAAAAGACCTGATGCTTCTGAAGTATATTCTTTTTACTAGAAGGAATAACTAGTAGTCTTGGAAATTTATAGCATAAAATCACTGTTTTCACTGTAAACCTTCTTTATTTATGCCCCAACACTGTTCAGCTTTTCTCCCAATACTTAAAAATATATATTTATTTTTAATCTTCCAATGAAGTTATTTAAGATAGTCTAATAAATGCTTCGATTTACTGAGCACCTACAGGCACCATGCTAAACATTTTCAATACATTAGAGAGCTCATCCTCACAATGTCCCTGTAGATATAACTTCCTTTGCTAGGAAAAAGAGAGTAGAAAAATTCTCATTCTTCTTTGTTTTCCTTTTCTTTTCTTATTTTTTTCTCCCTGTACTTCTCAAAAAAATTGCCCAGGAAAAAAAAAATTGTTCAGTTTAAAAAGAAAAAAACATCTCACGCTTTGCTACCTTCTTCACATACATCATGTACACACCACTGTGACTGTTCCACAGGCACCCCCCTGCCCTTGCCAGGGAGTAAAACCTTAAGATTTTATGTTATCAATTCTTGAAGATATAAAAGGCATTTAGAAAATATTAAATTATTAATTTCCAAAGTGATTCAAGGACTGCTCCACGGATATCACCATATCCATTTTAATTGGTTCCAAATAATTATTTGAGCCCCTAGCAAATTCTTACTGGCCATTCCTTACTTTCCTCAGACGTACCGAGGTTTTACTATAAATGCTGAGTAGTAAGGCTGTGTCTTTATTCCTCTTTATCTCACCTTACTGTTTTCCCCCTCCCTCCACCCATCTGACATTGTTTATACAATGTAGGCAGTTCAATCAATCTATGTAAAATTGAATTAAATTACTGACCTTCACTAATTATGATTTTCATAAAAATCTGACATTCATTGAGAATATTTTATACAGGTGTATATCACTTTATAGGATAGGTTGATTCCTGACAGTCGGTCTAATTTCTATAAACCAAATCATACTTTTATCCCTAGGGGAAAAAAACTGGTCCAGATTCACACTTGTGAATGTTATAAAATTTTAAAAATCATACATTTAAAAAGGAAAACAACTAAGAAATAATGGTAAAAATTATTTCAAAATTAAACAAGTACCATACCATAAAACATGTTCTCTTTGACCTACATCAAAGAAGTAGAAGACACGCCCTTGGTATTGTCTGCCTCTTGAAAATGGGAATTTCCTACATTTTCTCTATGCTAGTATAGTGAAACCCCTTGCCTATGTGATCAGATGTAGGTTTCCTCTATTTTAAATCTCCTCTCTTCACATACCCGTAAAATTGCTAGCAAAGTTATGAAAGTTCTTAATGCAGAGGCCCATATATAACACAATTAATGGTGCTTAACAATGCAATTTTGCAATAGAGTTCAAATATTCATTTGTCCATTCATTTTTTCCATTCACCCATGCATTCGTCAAATATTGGTAAGTGCCAACTACGCACCCCATAGTATTGTAGATGCTGGGAATACAGTGAGGAACAAAATATAAAAAATCCCTGCCCTCATGGAGCTTACATTCTAGTTCCTCAAAAGGGATCTCCAGCTAAAATGTAAGTACTCAAAATCCAAGAGGAAAGCTTTCTGTAAAGCTCCATTAGTCAGATATCTCAAAGGAGCAAAGGCTACAATAAGTACTACATTTGTAACATGTTTTATTTTTATTAAAAATAACATCCTGTTAAGTTTATTAATTTCCTTGAATTTTAATTTATATTTTAAATTTCTAATTCTCCTCAATTTACACTTCCTAGCTATTTCTGATAAATTCTACAAGCTCCTTGAAGAAAGTAAAAGAGAGACCATCCTTTTAAATTTCCAACCTAATTGACGATCAACAGGTACCAATCAAGTGATGGTCTTCAAAAAAGCAATTCTTTGTTATAAAACAATGGGCCTCACAATTATAGGACAGCTGTAATTTGCCACTGCTGCCTCTGCATGACTTAGCCAACTGACTGGGGTTTTCATTCAGATGCCAGTACTTAAAATAATTTGTTAGTTGTCTTAATTTCTTTGTTACTGCCCCATTAACTGAATTTATGCTTCTTAGTCAGCATTACTAGGTGGTAAAGACCTAGTTAGAAACTGCAGTTAGAAACTGCAGACTTTCCCCATGGCAGAGATTACAGCTAATTTTTACCTGGCATTGCTGTCAGTGCAGTTACTGCTAATGTGCTCTGGACCTTTCTTTCACCAAGCTCTTAACTCCTGCTCTGCCCTTGCTTTCCCTAACCAAAATCCTTGAATTATTCTAAGTTTAATATGGCCAGGCCACATCTGTTGCCAAGGTGAGTGGTCCTTCATCTTTTCTTGGGCTTCTTCTCCCTTTTCATGTCACAGCCAATGGTAATTTTTTCCACTTTCACCGCAGGACTCTTTCCACCCTTTCACTGACAGGACACCACAGGAAATCAGGAAATTTGTAGATATGCCACAGAGTGATAAAGGATGCCAAGCTAGGAATTAGGATACCAACTTTGCTCTGCACAGAAGGATACAGAAAGATCTAGGTGTATTAAGGGAAATATCACTCTGTGTATGATTTCTGCATTTTCATTTCTATATTCATCTCTCTGTATGCACTCCACAATATTTACTGACTGCTTATTAGGTTCCAGGGACTGTTTGTTATACAGTTGGTTTCTTTTAATGAGAACACACTAACACTGCTTCAAAGCAGGAGTGGTAAATCTCTGACCTACAGGTCATATTCAGTCTTCAGCTTAATTTTGTGTGGCCCAGAGAGAAGCTATTAAGAAATGAAATCACAGCAGACCTTTTGCAGTCTTTACAAGCAATAAGATAGAGCCATAATTCCATGAAGAGAGGAGGCTTGTATCTTTCTCCTTTACTGCTGTGTATACCTCTCACTGTCTCTATCTCTTTGCTTTAGTTTTCTATTCATTCTGCCTCATTCCCTTAACTGGTCATAATAGGGCAATGGGATATATGTTACTTCCTATATTTACTGAATTACATTACCATTTTCAATTTAAAGGGCAGACCAACTGAACATTTCATACTTTTATCCTGGAATAAATAAGCCTTTTTGTTTGGCTGGGGGGTGGGGTGAGGGATGGGGTGGAAATAGGTCTATAGTCTTTGAAATTTCTTTCAGAGATTGTCCACTCATCAACTCAGTAAACTGAAATTCCATCTTGGCAAGTATAAAAATTGCATTAAAAAATAAAACAATAATAAACATTGTACTTTAAAAATCTACACCAAAAAAAGAAATACAATCAAAGTTAAGGCAGAAGTGTAAAAGGTAAATAAATATTTCATGGAGAAAGTAAATAAAAATCTATCCAAATAATTATTTCAACAAAAATAGAATAGAAATAAACGCATTCAAAGGAAGAGTTAACATTTATCATTTTTATACACTGAAAATAAAAATTCTCCACTCCTAAGAACCGTTTTCACGCAGATTTTATCACAAAATTACTTTATATTTTTCAATTTACAATTTCTCTCTTCAGTAGTTGCTTATGAACTATAAATTATTCACTTGATTTCCCAGAAATTAAATATGTTCCTAAAAACTCTATATAATCCCCATTACATAGGCATACTATAGTATCTTTTCTTCAGCACACACAAAAAACTATAATAATTATAACTTATTCTTTATTTGTTATCTTTCTACAGAAATTATCAGGATTAGCCTTACCAGGAAATTATACACATTATAAATACAAGTTTTAATAGACTACTGATCATCAGACTGTTACGTTATATTTCTAGAACATGATATCACAAGTTAAAGTCATTAATTCCAAAACAATAGTTTATTAACAAAAAAGTACAAAGAAGTACAAATGGACATCCTATTTTCCCCCATTCTGGTCCATCTATCTATCTCCCTTTCAGTCCATGGCATGGCCTTCTTCAACTAAAAGACTGGGTAAAATACCTCTCCTCTTTCCATTGGGCCCTAATAAATACATAATGATTTGTTTGGGGATGGTTTAAGTTATACAGTCCATGTCAATTTTTAAAAAATGTTTTATCTATATGAATTGCCATAAAAGCCTCTTCCCTTGCAATACACCATGTACCTAAACTGAATGAAACATATGAACAACAACATTCATAAATCATGATTAGACATAGGGAAAATCATATCACTAGTATGTTTGCCTTCAAGTAACATTTTACAAATGAAAGCTTAGAGGTGTCAAAAAGGATTTTCATAGATATTTACTAGAACACTTCAAGTCAAAAACATCTTGTTAACTGAACTAAATTGAGGTACATGGAAAACATTCAGCTTAGTTGTGTTTTCTGCACTGATTTTAAAGCAAAGCTACTTACATATCTAATCTTACTGATCTTACTGCTATTAATTTCAATTTTCTCCAAGAATGGTACAATTTATTTCAATAAACCTACAGTTAATTCCATACTTCTCTTTCTACAAGCCCAAAGTACTTCTCTAAATCATGTTAAAGTCCCAATACTTTGTGATTTCTCTCACAGGTCTCCTTAAAATACCAATGCAAGATGGGGAGATTTAGTAAACTGCCACATTCAGTAAATAATACACAATTTGCTCTCTCTGCTATGGCTCATCAAGACAGAACATATGAATTAATTTACTGATGTTCCTAAAAGCCTTGTTTATAATTTATTAGATTATATGGGGTTTTTTTTGAGTAGTAAGCTCCAGGCTTTTAGTTTGTGGAGGGAGCCAGATCAGAGCTTACCACAATACTTTACTCCCTGCTTAGAACTATTCTCATAAAGAACATGAGCTCAGTGTTGGACTAGGCTGTAATAACATAAGGTGCTATAGCAGTGACACATTTTTTGGGAGCTGGAAAATTCAGATGACCACTCACTAAACATAAAATCATTATTCCACAAAGATTTTATTCACATCGAACTTGCACAGTAGCAAAAAAAAATCAAAACATAACTAAGCCACATATCAAAGAACAATATACAATAGAGATTTGAACTTCTCAATGGCATTGGAAAGTATTTCCATAAATAACATTTACAATTCTAGTGTTAGGTCTTTCAAGGTGTCTGAAGCTTCACAGTGCTAGAATTGATTTTTATCAGAACACATGCAAAAATGTGCAACACAATAATCCATATTAATGACACAACAAAGCACGCCAGTTATTTGTCATTCCAGCACGGCCATGCCACTCTATGTTCTAAAAACAAACAAACAACCCCCCAAATCCGGGTCCCATTCATTCTTCAATTATGCCTTTAGTCACTCTGTTTTATTATATTCAAACAGTCACTGTTAGTGCTCTTCACCACGACTTTCAGGTTGACGTCACTCCCTGCCTGCTGGCTGTCAGGACTGGGGGACGCCCCTCTCCCAGACTCACCTTCTTCCGGATGTCTTCATCGTTTGCTCCGAGAGAGGCATAGAGCTTGAATGCAGCCTGGCGAAGTTCGTGAGCATGCTTTAAGTCATGATCAAGCTATGGGAGGGAAAAAACGATACGTTCCAACCCAGTCCACAAATTAAATTTTCAATAAAACTAATAAAGTAGAGTTGAAGAAAAAATATGTTTTAACAACTATTAACGTATCAGTGCTGGTTATTTTGGGTTTCTGCTCACATATGACTGAGACCTTGCTGTGTCTGTGTCAACATGACCTGGAATTCTTGCAGTCTGCTTCTGTCTAAAACAGAATGAAAAATCTTTGTGAACCTTTGAGCCTTAAAAATTCAGTGTTTCTAGATGGTAGCTTTAGTGGCACTGGTGCTTGCTAGCACCAGCTCTTTTTTTTTTTTGGCTGTGCCACGTGGCACACGAGGTCTTAGCTTCCCAACCAGGGATCGAAACTGTGTCCCCTGCAGTGGAAGCACAGAGTCCCTGGACCACCAGGGAATTTCCCACCAACTCTCTGAAATGCTCTCAAAAAACACGGCACAAGAACTTCCCTGGTGGTCCAGTGGCTAAGATTCCACACTCCCAATGCAGGGGCCCTGGGTTCGATCCCTGGTCAGGGCACATGCTGCAACTAATTAATTAATTAAATTAAAACAAAACAAAACAAAAAAAATGGCACACTCAGGCCTTTCTAACCCCGGAATACAGCTGATAACTTGAGTGCTGCTGCAACAGTATCTTTAGAAGGTTTTCCTAAACTTTAATAGTGCTAACCAAATTTCAGTATTTAAAAAGCTTTTAGAAGCAGGAAAACCTTTGTAAAAATGCTTAATAAACAACAGACCGTGGTAACCATTACTACCTATTACAGCTATCTGAGAATTATGTTCAGGGGGCTTTTTTGGGATAAATTTATTAAAATTACTTACTGGTATGAAACAATTAATGCTATCTTTTCATATGCATAACTGGCTTTCTCAGTTATCAATTCTTCCATATACCTGATTTATCACCAAACTACCATAAAAATAAAAGAGAACCGTGTTCTCAGGACACTTTCAGTGACTAAATATGAACCAGTAAATATATAAGGCATATCAGTAAAGTAAATAATTTTATAACTAAGAGATATAACTTATCCAAATGATTACAACTTTTTCCAAATGAGTTGCCTTGGAAAGGTTCACCCTTATGCAAAGATATAGGTGTTGTTCACAATATTCTGAGACCCTCTTTTGAACATTCCTAAAGAACTGAATGGCACACTAGCAAGAAAACCCTGACAATAATAACATATTTGCATCGACTAAGAGAGTTTTAAGTTAACTGTCACTGGTGTGTGAAGTGGGGGAAATCCAACTGGGTAACATCATTTAGAGTAACAACAACAACAAAAACTCCACAGTAAAAAACTAAAACTCAGTTGGGTTCTGAAGGCAATTATTAAGAGTAGCTCCCCAAATATTTTGATCAAAGCAGGTACTGATGGTTTATGGGAGGAACCTCCCAATATATGACACTCATTTTGATGTGTAAGTTCTAAAATATCTATTCTTATATCTTAACTACTTTCCAGTCATAACATTTATTAGAATATTGACTTGGACTAAAATACAATGAAAATCAGACATTTATTAACATGTAAAAAAGTCTCTCTTATGGGTCTAGTACCTATACTTGTATGTCAGAAACCACTGGATAATCCATCATCAAAAATAAAGATGACAAAACAAACTAATATTCAAGTTTAGGAGATTTTAAAAAAAGTTATTATTATTCCAGTTTTACTGTGATGGAAATAAAATGGAAAAACCCTAAGAAAAGGGATAATCTTCTATATACTAGTTAAATGTTTTGCACATGTGTAAGCTAGACGTTCTTGTAACTATGTTTCCTCACTCTCATGTCCATCAAAGTGTTCTACTTGCCTTGCTGCCATGGTCAGCTAAGGGTGTTCAGGAGGCTATAGTTAGCCTCCTTGCTAACTTGCTCATATGTCTTTGTACTTTGAGTTACTGTGTCAGTGAGCAAGTAGCCAGAGGGAAAACAGACAAGGCAGCTGCTTCAATATAACCTATCACTTCTACTAGAAAAACAATACTGCTGAAGGAAGAGCAGGCACATAACTTTAATACATAAAGGGCAGTGTACATTAATACAAATATCAATGGAAGTTATTTTAGGCCCTTTCTGAGGCAGAGAAAAGTTATACCCTTAATAGTTTGTTTTATTTTCAGTGTTAAATGCCAAATGAACAGTTGCCTACTAGATGAAGTTTTTTGGAACTCAGGGGCATGGGAGAGGTCAAGAGAATAGTTTAAAAAAAATTTACCATTGGGACCAGTGGCATCAAAAATACAGTCACATTTGTGAAACAGTACTGGTTACTATTTAGGAGGCAATGCTCTCTATACCATGACCTCCTTAAATAAACTTTCTCTAACAGAATATTTATCTCTCATGCTTAGAGAAGTGGATATGACAAACACGTTGAGAAAAACAAAGCCAAAAAGAATATCTACCTATTCTGAGGAACTTATAGTTTGAGAAAAAGTTAGCACAATTTGGTCCTTGATGGTCTCAAACTAGAGGTTAGATGGTGCTTTAGCTGTCACTAGCATGCCCAAAGCACAGTTTGAAACTGCAGAAAAGAAAGAAGAGATGGCAAAAATTAGAAGAAAAGGTAGCAAAAGAAAAAGACAGTGGCGGAGAGTAAAATAAAGCCACTCAGTCGCCTGGAACAAAAGATTACCCTTGTCCTAAAGAATGAGAATATAGTGACAAAGCTGATTCTGGGACTTTCAATAGCATTAGATGATGTTGATATAATGCCAATAACCAGCTTAGAGACCCCACTATTTTGGGGTTAGCTGGGAATCTGGGATGCAATTTTCTGATTATCTCCTTACTAAAAAAACTTCTGACAATAAACATGAAACAAACTGGATTCAAAACTCATAAAGTGACATCATCTACGTTACTAAAAGATTTATTTAAAAGGGCTCTGAACTATTATCAATTGGTTCAAAAGTAGTGAACAGTAAGAAAATCTTTTTAAAAATTCCTCTCTTGAGCTGCTGAAAAGGAAAAGAGAACATACCCTTTTAATATCAGTGATGGCACTCACAGAGCTGGGATACTTGAAATAATCAGCAAGCATGGCAATGAGGTGATCAGTAATGCTAGCAATTCTCTGTAGCTCAACATCTGGTTCAATCAGATAGGCGAGTGTCTCAGCTCCTTCAACTCTCTCCTCTAGTAACCTCTCCTTACTGCACATTCGAACCAAACAAGGCAATGTCTGGAAGGTAGTGATATTAATTATTTGCTTTTTGGTAAACGCAAAAGCATGATGGAGATCATATAGTAACTATATCAACCCCACAGTTTTTACTGGGAGTCATGTTTGTGATCAAATGTTTCAATAAAGACTTTCAGAGAATAAAAGTTTTTTTGGAATGTAAAAACACACAAAATTCAGTGCATATTAATCATTTACACTGGCACACTAGACTAAACATATATTCAAAGCACATTAATATAAAGTCTAATTAGGCTCTTGTGATCGGTAAGACTGAAGCTTTATTGTACAACCTTACAAAAGACATTTAAGAATCCCTAATAAATCATTTCTGATGCTCCTGCCCTGTCTACGTATTTATTTACCTAAAATACATCCAGCAGTTAAATTAGGAACGATTTTGCCTTAGAAAAAGTATGCTATCTTTTCCTTAATGTGTGTGATATAGCTGGGATGACTTTCAATTTTTGTTTAGAGTTTAATACTTACAGTTGCAAAAACAAAATACAGCTTTAAAAACTCAGTGATCTTCCCATTAGTCAGATTCTACCAGTTCTCCTGTAATCCAAGTGGAATGCATCAATCCTGAGTTCTCCAGAGAACTCCCTGGAATGACTTCCAGAGAAGTTCCTGAGTTCTCCAGAGAACTCCCTGGAATGACTGTGATATCTACTAGTCCAATTTTACTTCTGAGGTCCTTCAAAAACCTTGGCACTGGTCTTGGTAATTTCTCTACATTAGGTTCTCAATAAAAATATCCCATGTTTGTATTTCTAAGGCTGATGAATCAACTTTAAAGGATAATGTGGAAATAGAAACTGAAACATCAGAATTATAGGAAGACTTCCTCTACAACCGCAGGCAACTATGCTTTGTTCTTTTCTAAGTTCCTATTATAGCTTGACCACAGAGTTCAGCACCTTATTGTTCACTGCTGATTTCTTATCAGGCTGGTTCCATCTTTTAAATATGACCCTAGGCTTCCAAGAAGAAAGCCTGTTCTTATTTTCCTTGGAACAGTTACCAACATTTATCAATACCATAAACTCATGGATTATTGAATTTAATGCTCACAACTACTACACAAAGAAGATACTTATTAACCTAGTTTACCAATGAGAAAGAAAAGGAGGAGGAGAGCAGTTAAGTAAGGGTATGGAAGCCCTCTATGCAGTGCTATTTACTTAGGGGGTCCTCAGATCTCATCAAACTATCTTGCTTCACCAAAGACTAAAGGAAACATTAATCTTCTTAATGTTCTTTTAACCTTGGGTTCATTTTGAACACTGATAATGAGATCTCACATTCATAAAGTGACACACTATCAATTTACTTACAGTTGTTCTGTTCTTTATAAAAGCTGTTTAATGTATTTAATACATTGTTATTC
The DNA here is from genome assembly GCF_949774975.1 of Lagenorhynchus albirostris. Lineage (NCBI taxonomy): Eukaryota > Metazoa > Chordata > Mammalia > Artiodactyla > Delphinidae > Lagenorhynchus > Lagenorhynchus albirostris. The sequence continues at coordinate 28,080,773 of NC_083099.1, forward strand.
TCAATATCCCTTTGGGATAGATGAACAGGAATTATTGCTTCCATTTTCATAATTAGGGGTCTGAGGCACCACAAGAATAAGGGATGTGCCCAAGGCTACCGACCCAGTCAGTGGTGGAAGTGCTAAAACCAGAATCCAGGTCTTAGGACTTTTAAGGGCTAGTCTTTTATCTGTGCTTTTCTGAGTTCTAGTTGCATCTGACACACCACAATAATGATGATTGCTTTCATGTGTTATTTACTTATTCTTTCTCATTATGCCTTTTGATTATCTGCCATGTGGGTGAAATAAAGTCTTTATCTATAGAGTTAGTGAACTGCTTGCCTACAAAACTGTGTTGCAAACTTAATGAAAATCAAGGACTAAAATATATTTTCTATTTAACCTGAATTTTATACATTTTTATAATTTTTACATCCTTCTAATTGCCATAAAAGTGAAAAAGGTTTGACAAGGAAAGATTTACTTTGACTTTCAAAACATATCTAAAACTACATGTCATCCCACTGAAAAGCATGGTGTTTTAATATTATTTCATGCTGTGCACGCATACCATAGTGATAAATGTGTAAAAATAAATAGGAATACAAATATTTATATTCAACACTTATATGCCTGGATAATTTTCACGTTTTTAGAAAGAATTAATTCACTCACCTTTAATACAATACAGTTGTCATCTGTCCGAATTGCTCCAGCTCTACACATGTAAGTTAAACTGGAATAAGATGGCAGAAAGTAAGTTTTTGCTTGTGTTTTAAAGCTTTAAAAACAACCACCACCACCTACTTGCCTTTAAGATATTATGGGGAAAAAAAAAGACAACTACTCTTACTTATCTTGAGGGAGAAGGTTTTGACGCTCCCTTATCTGAGATTCTGTTAATTAAATAGTCAAAGAAAACTATGTGATATAGGCAGACAGTAAGCCAGAAGTTTTTAAAAATACCTACAAAATTGTTTTAAAAATAAATGGCCGAATGAATGGGTAAACGATAAAGCAAGGTGCTGGGCACACTGGAATTCTCTATACTTTTCTCTATACTTTTTGTTTGAAATTTTCCATAATAAAAAGGAAAAAATTTTAAAATAAAATATAAAGTTAACAAAGTATCTAAATTTAAATGAAGTTAAGTTGGGATACTTCAACTCCAAGAGCAGTGGTAGAAGTACCACAGAAGCAGCATTTAACTTGTAACACTTATAGCTATCCCTATTAGCTAAGATAGTTAAGATATTAACTAGTTAAGATGTTAATTAGTTAAGATATTAACTAACTAGTCAGAGGTTACCAGAAGTGGCTTTGAGAATTAATTAGTGATTTGGCTCTACTGAAAAACAATTTACCTTCACAATTATATCTGGCTGTGAATAAGAATACAATTACTTTCTACTCTCTAAGCAAGTACTGAACATTAAGCAATTAAGAAACTTAAATTAATGGATTTCCTTTTTGAATTAGATTCCTTTGGTAAGCTGGAGGGAAAAAAGCCTAAAATACCCCATGTTCTGGCTTCTAGGGAAAGTTATAAACAAGTCAGTAAAACTCCTTACTTACACTGCAGGAGATGAATTCTTTATAGCTGTTATCATTATCTTAAGATTTGTTACTACATTGTTTTTTGAAACCAGTTCCATAAGAGTATTACCTTACTAACAAAAAGGCAAATGCTCAGTTTTGAAGACAAAAAAGCAGACAAACAAAAAATACAAATCATATAAACAAACAGAAAACAATTCATGATGGAGTGATTCACTGAAAACTCCTCATTCTGGCCAAAATATTAGAGAGCCACAGCTTCTTAAATACTGAAACTAAACCATTCACTTAGCACAGAACCCTACATAACAGGTGTTAAACCTATCTGGTAATGTATTGATAATTACAGAATTAACATGTACTGAATGCTCACATGAGCCAGGAACTGTGCTAATAAGAACTTTACTTAACTATCTTATAAATGGTCACATCTCTATAAGGAATCTTTGTTTTGTTTTTCCAAAATTGAGGAAGTCACATTCTCTGAAATCATGCCTTGGTTATCAACTTCAACTAATTCTCACTATTTCTATATCTTTATGTTTTCCTGCCATAATACTTAGCATAATATGTGTTGGTTAAATCTGATCTAATTCTGTGTTATTTCAACTGAAATACAAGGAGAAGGGAATGTAATGAAGTAATTTTCTGTAGGTAGTCTTAGATGTTATAAGAGAGTTCTTGTTGTGCATGCTACTAGTAGTAAACTGAGTATAAAACTCACATCCATTTAAGAAGGTATGAGATAATCCCATGACTTTCAAATTTCAAAATCCCAAAACAAGATGGGGATTGAAAGTGAGCTCATTAGGCTGTCCAAAAATACTCTAAATTGATAAAGCACTGTCTTTCTTCCCACATTGTCTTGACCTTTACCATTTTGCTGATGTGAGCTGCATTTCAATGGGCTTATCCCTCTGTAACATCTTCACAAAAATTTGTGGTAACAATTCTCCATCAACCAAAACTAGAAATAAAACAAACAACAAGGATTAAGGAATTCTTTAAATCTACAAAGTTCATAAATTAAATTGTGTAGGTGCCACTGAAAGTTCCAGCCTACCATTTACCAGGGTCATCGATACCTGGGGGTTTTCAAAAGCTAAAACTGAGAAGCATTTCAGTGCCTGCATTCGAACCTGTAAAAATAAATGAACAAAGCATTTATTTTAATTTTGCAAATATGAATTTTAATGTCTCAGAATCTAAACTCTTCTGAAGAAATAACTATTTAAATCTGCCTAAAGTACTAAAGGAAGGACTCAAGGGAATAAAAATAAGACCTGTATATCTGAAGAGTACAGTAAGTTAAAATCATAAAAAGTTAAAATTAATTTTGAAATAATAGAAAAGAAAAAACAGGGAGGAAGTAGCAACTAAAATGGAACTAGATAAATCCCTATTCAAATTTAAAAGAACGCTGTAAAAAATACAATGCTGGTAAGGCAAAGGGAACTTAATAACAATTACTAATTGCCTTTCAAGTGGGACATTTCTTCTTCCCAAATTACAAACCAGAGAACTGAAGAGAAGACCAAAAAAAAAGAGTACTCTTGTAGTTGTGTATGGGATGGGGAGTGGGGGAAGAGAACAGGAGAGGAAAGAAAGTTATGATAAAAGTTTGAAAAGGACTAAACTAATTTAACTTTAGAAATACTTATGAATTATGTTACTATACCTCAAAACTAGGTAACTGGTCTGGGATGATACCGAGGGCTCAAACTCTTGACCACATACAACATACTTTATAATTTGCAGGAGCTCCTATGAGAGCTGTTATTTTTCATTCTTTTTGTTCAGCTTTCACCAGATGACCTCATCCTCACTTCCAAGCCTGAGTCTATATATGATGTTCTCCTGTGGAGCCTGAGATTGGCAGGATAGGTAGCTGAGGTGTGAAGAAGCTCTGTCCCTCACTTGGGCAATGCTCTGCAGCACAAGCACATGCCTACAGAGGGAACCTAGAATATGTTCATGACACTCTGACAGTGGAGCAAACCTTGGCAAGAGTAATGTTACCAAAACCTTTTTCCTTCTACAACCTGTAACTTGCCATAGTAGATAAGGAAGTCTAGTGTGGAAAAGAAAAGAAAGAAATGAAGAACTTAATGAAGCCAGAGGATGGAAAAGAACAAGAACAGTAAATCGCCACCCCAGCAACTGTTTCTTGACATACAAGTGCTGACTGGTCTCAGCCTACACACAGTACAGAGCAGAGGAAGCAGCTCTCAGTATATATGTCCTTCCCTTGCCTCTGGCTAGTTTCAAGCTGGTTCCATTCCCCGCTCCTATTCTTGTGAGATCTTCACCAAGATCTAACTTTGGATGTCTGAAGTAGGGAAAATGTACATATTAGCAGGGCAGACCTGCAATAAAGCTAAGGACAAAAAGAGCAGACTAGGATCAGTGCAAATGGATAGAAGACAAAAATGACAGCTTCTCTGCTTTACAGGAAATTCCTAGCATATTTAGTTCTAATGTGACACAATAAAGACAGTGTCCCAATATTTGCTACAACTTACCAGTTGGACAATAATGAAATGACCAAAGTTTTAACTAAATGCCTGATAGTATATCATGACACTGCTTACCTATATATAAGAGATAGTAAAGAAATTTAATTAACACAACTGAAAACCCTTGACTTTTTAAGTCAAAATACAAAACAGAACACATTTTAAATGTTGATGTATATGTGGGTATATGCTGTAAGTTTCAGTCAGTGTGGCTAAATAAAGGTTTCAAATAGGAAATCCAAGGTCTTTCCTGTTATAGCAAGCCATTGCTCCTACATACTTCAAGGCATAACCTCACTTACAACTTTGGCACTGACACCATACCAGAAGAGACTACTAATGATCACAGGTAAAAATCAATAGGAACTTATACCACAATCATATCCTGAAGGAAAAAAAAAAAAAGGAAAGGCAAGGTAGATTTTTTTTTAAGTGTACTCTCTCTAGAGGTAAAACAATGCCCCATAACATTTTACTGATAAAATACTATTCTTGATCACAATATCTACCAAAGAAACAACAAAACATGTGTGCCTCTTTCCAGACCAAGACTCTAGAAGCCCAAAATAAAGTATAAAAGTCTGGCCATAATTTTTAACATCTTACTTTGTAAGATACTGAGGTTAGTAGGTGAGCAATATTCTGAACTGCACCATGATTAAATAAAATTGTTTGATGATCTGGACCCTGTAAGAAAAGAGAATATAATAATACATTAAGAAGAGTAATGATTCATTCCAATAAAACATTTACTTAAATGGAGAAAACCACATTCACTACAATGTAGAATTTTTAGTTACCCTTCTCCTGTATAAACTCATTCCCAAAAAGCAGGATAGACACTGTTTTCAGTCCTGCAAAGGGCTATAATATCTTACCTCTCATCTCAGTTCCATAGAACTGCTGCCTCCTTAGCTCCCTAAATAAGGAAGGGGGCACAGAAGCTATCCTGGCATAGGCCCTCACACCATTACAGCAACAAAAGCACTCCAAATTCTGCATTTCACGTGCACACCCTTACCCTATTGCCCACAGGAGACAGTGTACTCATTCTTACAACTTAAGACTGATGACCTAGTCAGGGGAACTCTAAAACTAATTAATTACAAGAGAAACTGGACCAGATCCTAAGCTACCTCAACACATCTGGGAGGTTGGAGCAGTGGATGGTAGGAAACACAGCACTGCATAACTGAGAAGTAAACATGTTTTAGTTCTCTTTCTCTCTCATTTCTCTTAAAATTGCCACTTCTTAGAGTAAGAAAGTGAAGTAACAGGAAAATTCAGGTATTTTATTTTTTACCAACTCTGTTTTCTACTAATCAATTTACTGAAGATCTTCAAAATGGCACAAGCTAAAGATTAACGCAAGGCTTTGAATTTGCCAGTACTTAATTCACTTCTTTTATGTCCCACCAATTCACTCAAATAATGAAAAGTCAATTAAAGCCAAGGCAAGGATGGTAGTTCATGCTTATCATTATTTAGGAGAGAAAAGTGTAGCACCAAAAGGTAGGTTATCTATTTGGGTTCACCAGAGGAAACCAATTCCTAGTCTAGAAAAAAAGCTCTCAAACCAACTTCTCCAACTCACTATTCAGCCAAGTTACAACTGTTTTGCAGATGCTCATTCTTTCTTGGACCAAAATATCCATCATTTGAAGTGGGAAGATTAGCATTCATACTTCCGATTAATAAAAGAGCCATACTCTATTTTATAGGCAACAATCCCCTAAACATTTTACATACTATTAAGAGCCCTTTAGGGACTTTCCTGATGGTCCAGTGGGTAAGACTCTGCACTCTCAATGCAGGGGGCCCGGGTTCGATCCCTGGTCGGGGAACTAGATCCCACGTGCATGCCAAAACTAAGAGTTCGCATGCAGCAATTAAGAAGTCCTCATGCCACAACTAAAGATCCCGCCTGCTGCAACTAAGACCCGGCGCAGCCTAAATAAACAAACATTTTTAAAAAGAGCCCTTAAAAAAAAAACACTTCAGCAATTTCTCTCTTAATTTACATACATTTTAAAAATTGAAGTATAATTGATTCTATACATTTTCTAACTTCTAATTTCTTATTTTTAATCACTATATAATATTCCACAGTTTACTCAAGCAAACCCCCATCACATATTTTTGGTACTTTCTAATGTCTCACTATTAATTGACTCATTTGAAACATAGGAGTCTCTGGCTTATTCATTATAAGGATAGTGGTGGAGACTACAAAGGGGGAGCCAAGGAAAAGAAGGGTCTCCTCAGAATCTGACCCATTTTTTCTACCTATTAACAAGTAGGTAACTAGAATAAGTTATGAAGATAAGCCTCAATTAACCTTGACTAAGGTTTTTTTGCCTTCCTTATAAATTTTAACATCCCAATTTATATACAGGCAATGTTTAGCAGAACAGCTAAGTAGGCAGGGGGCTGCCTCTACCCCCTTGTACCTCACTGTTCTTCCACTGTATTCAGCCAATCCATTCTCCTGATTTGAGGTGACCTAATACTAATAGATTATTTTATATTCTTCAAGACAAAGAAGAATACACAAATACATTCTTTCCCCCTATTTTAACACAAATGGTAGGATAATACTATATATTTATATATATATAATATATAAAATGCTACATACAAATACTATATATATACTATACATACATATATAAGTATATATATGCATGGCTCTAAACCTCTTATTTCCTTTATAATATATCTCAGTGATCACTCATATCAGTACACAAAGAGCTTTCTCATTTCTTTTTTGGCCTTAATCCATTGTACAAATGTCCCATACTTTAACTAGTATCCTATAGTTAGACATTCAGATTGTTTTCAGTCTTGGAGTTATATTTATAAATGATGGTGAAGCACAGTGCAATTCTCTGTACGTAACTGTTTCCCACCGCTTACAAGATATTGTACTTTTTAATCCCTCACATTCTTTGCCCAAATTGCAGCAAATGTTTGTTACAAAACAAGCTCTTCCTCCTCTCTATGGTCATAGATAGGATTGTGTAAAAACAACTGCAAGGAAGGAATTAGTGGCTGAACCAACTAAAGAGGAGGAACTATTATTCCATTATCAACTCTCTCTTTAGTCTCTCCAAATCAACCTGCACGAACCTGGAGTTAGTGAAACAGCCTCTCAGTGTGGGAAGCACATAAGCCCTCATGATCCTAAACCCCAAAAGATAGGTCTCGAAATCTGAGTCACTGCTTAAGTGGCAACAATGTAGAAGTTAGAATTCCAATTAATATTATTACTAGCCTTTTTTTTGCTCCTTAATAAATCAGGGAGAGAATTTCAAAAATATAACTATGATTAGTTTACAACACAAATGCTTTAGAAATCTCTTTTTCTGTCTCTCCTGCCCAAAGTATGCAAATTTAATATTGATACTAGTATATGAAAATTTGTAAATGAGTCTTAAAATGCTACTATGAATTTTATTTATTGTTTTCATAAACAAAATGAAAATAAAAGGTTTTTATAATTAATGACATACAGAGATCATCAGACCAGTTGCTTTCAAAGATACATGTTTTTAGTGTGTCAGTAGGAAAATAAATAGTATTTTAGACTATTACTGTTGTCACTGGGTTTATACATGCTATAATGTTTCCTGAGGTCTAGTTATATCTCAGACTACTTAAATTGGGTCATCTAATTACCATGGCAAATGCTAATTATCAGGCTAAAAGAAAGATGAGTTCAGGTTTTTAATTTTCTTCAGTTCTGTTAGTGGCATGAGGGTGCCTGTAAATTCTTATTCAGCATAAGTTTCTCTCCAGCAAAAGAACTAGTGATTTAACAGTATTCCGTTATCTATCTCCAGCAAAAGAACTAGTAATTTAACAGTATTCCATTATCTATGATTTCGGCTAAAACAGCATTGAGAAGTTTCAGATGAGCAAGCCTAAAAGCACTGAGAAGTTCCCGAAGAGCAATTCTAAAAACTATTTGGGTAACTTCAGGGATAGGATTATTCAAACTTCTCATAATTTGACATGTAGTAGTTATACCTCCAGGTCCAATTTTCAGTGTCCATTTGGGATTACTGTGATTATGACTAGTAGATGCTGTGCTCTCAAGCACTTGCATCTAGATGCTGAAAGATTTGTAATGAGGCATATAGTTCTGGAGTATCCTTCTCCACCTATCTACCAGGGTTGGCTGTAAGACATCATTTAATGTTGGAAATTGTTTTCTCAAAGCTTTTCTTTGCCCACCTCAAGAGATTAAGGAATTGACATCCCTGGTCCTATAAGTTGGCTTACATGCTCACAAAGCAATCCAGGAGGAGAAACTTCAGAGACTTTTGACAAAAATCTTAAATTCTAAATGTCTTTATATATAGAATAGAATAGGCTATGACAGCTAGGATTTGAGAGGGGTTTTCAGTTATAATCTGTAGTTAGTTATAATCTATAGTTACTTTTTCTGAAAGGAACTGACTTAAGTTATATTTTGGAAACTGTCCTAAAATAGCATAGATCTGTGATCTTCTTAGTTTAGTATGCAGTTGTTCACTTTTCCTTCTTTCCTATAGTTCCCCAAACTCCTCATTTTATATTTGCATTGTAAGTGATAAGCAGGTAAGTAATGCTGTCCTGAAAAACTTATCAGAAGATAAACAATGACTTGGTTAAAAGTTAGCAAATTATGGTTATCAAAAGAGTACACTCAATATGTAAACTATGAAGCAAAATAAGTAGCACTGCATGGCACTCTTCAGTTTAGGTTCAGGCTCTTCTAATAACTGAATTCCTCTCAACAAAGAGGAGAGAAGAATCTCTCTTAGTTCTCCTTATAAGAAATCACTTAAAACAATTTCCAACAATGTGGAAACTGAGGGTGTGGGAAAACAGTCATGAGCATATACTGCTGGTAGGAGTATAAAATTGTATAACCTCCAATATAAGACAACATGTGGTAAAATTACACATGCACACATTCTTTGACTCAGCAATTCTGTTTCTTATAAAATGTCTTACATACAGGGTATTTGCTGCATCACTGCTGTGAAATAAGATTGGAAACAAGCTAAATGCCCAACAATAGAGGACTGGTTGAATAAATTATTGTACATCTATACAATAAAATACTCTTCATCTGTTTAAAAAAAAAAGAATGAGGAAACTCCTCATGTACTGATGTGGAATATCCTTCAAGATGTTAAGTAAAAAATGCAAGGTGCAGAACAGTATGTATGGTATGCTACCATTTGTGTCAAAAAAAAAAAAGAGGGGAAAATACATAACTCTGCTTATATGTGTATAGATTAACTACAGGAGGATACACACAGAAGGCACATCTCCTGAGGACATGCAAGATTTTATATTATAGAGAACATTTGTTCTGGTTCTTACTTTACAGCAGTGTGAGAAGATCTGACAGATGTACTCCTGGGTATAGCGGGACCTGCTAAGCAGCGCCATGAGATGCGGTATCACTGTGGCATCCTGGAGTCAAAGGGAAGAAGAGCACAGCAACAAGGAACTCAAACACAGTAAGTATCTCTAACAAATGATTTCCACGAGCAGATACATATGTAAGCCTCTTATCTTAATGACAGTAAATCAAGTCTCTTTAAGGAACACAACACAAAAGCAACACGGCAATCAAAACTGTCTAGGCAAAGGACAAGGAAAGGGGCTTCAATTTTCATCCTTGACAACAAAATACAAGAACAGGAAATTCTCAATTTCTCTCCCATAAACAGCCTACATCCCCACAATAAAACAAAATAATTTCAATAAGACTTGACATAAATCTATTCTGAAACCAAAATGTGACATATTAATAAGATATGTAACAATGCATTGCTTATAAGGAGGAATTACTGTATTAAAATAAAAGTTGACAATTTTGATCTCTGAGATGTTCTGGTAAGTATCAGCAACAGGTTAACACTCATAACAACTGTAGTTAGCTAATTTCAGTCTTCACAATTTATATAATAGCAACTTCTCACTTATAGCCCACTCTCTGCCTACTACTGACACTTCACAACATACACGATGGTACAGGACAAGACAGAAGAATCCACCCAACCTGCTGCAGGGCTCTCCAAAAATCTCCTCTTTCTTGAGTGCAAAAAGAATTAAATGTTGAAATAATATTTGGCTTGAACCACAGATGGTAAAGGAGACTTAGCTCAAGCCCCCTAGTCAATGCTGTCACAAGTCCTGTAGCAATGCTTCTCAAATATGAATGTGCACTGCGTGTATGTTCCCAGGGGACATTCTGTATATACAGATTCTGATTCTCTAGGTTTGGAGTAGGACTTAAGATTCTCCATTCTAACAAGCTCCCAACTGATACCTGATGTTGCTGGTCCACAGACCACCCTTTGACAAAAGACAACAGAGGGCAAGGAAGGAAACTTAAAAGAATACCAGAATACCACTGTTGGGATAAACAAGATTTGGGGTTTCCCTCAGAAAGAAAAGAATGCTCAAGATCCATAAAAGCTAAGTAGGAAAATAGGTTGTTGATGCCTACAAGTAGAATCTTTTCCCCTTGCATGTTAGTATAACCCTGTGTTGTCATAAGCAGTTTAAAAACAAAATGAGGGAATTCCCTGAAGGTGCAGGGGTTAGGACTCAACGCTTTCACTGCCATAGACCCAGGTTTGATCCCAGGTCAGGGAATTAAGATCCCGCAAGCGGCGCGGCGTGGACAAAAAAAATAAACAACACTCAGAAAATTTCAAAGAAAGTCAGCTACTAAATTCATTTAAAAAAGGGAAGAGATGAGAATGTAAAGTATGCATCTATTTTACAGATGCGGGGTTGGGGTGGCATGAATAACGATGACAGTGGTTCCACTGAAAGATGATAGGGAAGTAGGTAACAGCTGAGAGGGAAGAAGCAATTGAGAGGAAGAGCCTCTATTACGCTCCTAAAACTACTTCCACCTCATTCCTTTCCTCCATTGCTCTCTCACCCCTCAGTTTTCCTGTGACAATAGCCCCTATCTCATTTCTTCACACCTGCGTCCTTTCTGCCAACTGTGTTATATATCTGCAGTTTATGGTTGATTAAACAAGGCAAAGAACAGTTACATAATTTCCCCAGTCACCCATCTGATAAACAGGATTGCAAACTAGACATCCTGCCCTCTTCAACAGGACTGTGCTGTCTTTAGTTTAGTGCCTGAGTTGCCATGGTAGCTGGCCTCTACACAATCCAACTCACAGATGTCAGTCAGTTACACCTAAATACTACTCTCTGTCATTGTCCCACCTAACACTTTTCATGGATTCTCCACTGTCTCTGAAGGATAAAACTGTTTCACAATTTAGGTATTCTCTCTGTGAAAGTCACGTTAATGTCCCTGTGTCTTAATTTTTCTTATGTAAAGAAGTTAAGTTTGTGTAGACTAGTGTTCTCCAAATTATGCACCACAATCCATTAGTGGGTCATGAAATCAGTTTAGAGAGGGAGGAGGAAGGAGCTAAATCAGTTAACCACGATCAATTTCTCCCCCATTACTGGGCTGGGGGTTGGGGAGAAACTTATAGGGTAAAGAAGATGGGTGATTGGTTTAATTTCTTTGTAAACATGACAATTGGACTTTCAGGAAAACAGATGGAGAGTCCTTCTATGTGGAATGTTTTGAGGAGGATATCCGCATTTTAGAAGTGCTTACAGTTAACCAGTGGTTCTCAAAGAGTGGTCCGTGGACCAGTAGCATCTCAAGTTACTGGGAAACTTGTTAGAAATGCATGTTCTCAGGCCCTACCCCACACTCACTGAATCAGAAACTGTAGGTAGAGTCCAGGGTTCTGTGTTTAATGAGCTCTCCAGGTAATTCTGGTGCATGCTCAAGTTTGAGAACCAGTGTAGTAAACAGTCTTTGGATTTATGAGGCACAGCTCCCTGAAGAATGCTGCACAAATCCCTGAGGTATAAAATTGAGATGTTTCATAATTTAGAGCCTCCCTGCTGTGTGAGGTGACCCACAAACCTCACAGACCTTATGCATCATTACAAGCCAGAGGAGCAAGGGCCTAATGTAGGAAAAACAAACTATGGAGGCACGTGGCATGTTCCCTCTCCCTGCCTGCTTTGCCTGTGCCTCTTGACTGCTTATACTCTTGAAATACTTGTAAAACATGATTCTGGACAAGATCTCTGATTCATTATGTGTCCACTTTGAAACTCTGACATTCTGTGTGTCAGCTCAGAGAATCACAACCAGCATTTTTTTTTAATGAAAAAGGATAGAACAGAAATCAGAAGGCACCACATTTATGGAACTGTTTTGTGAAGACTATCTCAGGATGTTCCACCACCCCTCACCCCCTCCCCTTTCCACCCCCCCACACAGTATGGCAGTGGAAAATATCATTCTTACTGTGGACTGTGGATAAGAGTTTGAAAAATACTAGTCTGGATAATTTTTATTAAGAAAGTCCCAAGTAATCAACAGATAAAAACACCCCCTAATACTCCCTGAAGTTTTTGAAAACCACTGAATGACTCTAAAGATCTTTAGATTCTCTCACACATACTCTGATTCTAGCCTGGTAAGTAAGCCTCTAACAAGTTGCTTCTGGTTCACCTCTCCAGCCAAAATGAACACGGATTCCCTTCCTGCATTAGACTATTCTGTCCACTGGCCTGCATATTCTCTCTTACACAGATGTTTCCTAGAACAGCTTCTTTTCTCTCCGCTTCTTGAAATTTTATCCATTATTCAAGACCAGGTTGAATTCTACCTTCTCTACAAAGCCTACTCTACTGGATTTAACCTATAGTGAGTGCATTAAATATACTCCTTAATTTGTACCTATTAGGAAATTAAGAAGGGTCTTTTTACAAAAACCAAAAGAAAAAAAACAGCTTACAAATTCCTCAAGATCTGAGACGATCTTTCACTTCTTTACAAAGCCTAGAACGTTTGATATTTGCAAATTAGCAAGACTTCAAACACTTCTTGAGACTTTTCTACAACACAGTTATCACAGTTAAGATCAGTTTTGAGATGCTAAATATGGGTTGGCCAAAAGGTTCGTTCGTTTTTTTCCGTTAAGATGGCTCCAGTAGCACTTCGCTGTCTTTAACTTTATTGAAAACAATTTTGTTAGATCGTATGTGACAGCTGTCATATCAGTGTGCATTTAAAAAAAGACTTATCAAAATTGGTGAATTTTTGTGTAGTCATTTTAATATTGAAGATGGAAGAAAAAAGGCAACATTTTCGGCATATTATGCTTTATTATTTCAAGAAAGGTAAAAATGCAACTGAAACGCAAAAAAAGATTTGTGCAGTGTATGGAGAAGATGCTGTGACTGAACATGTCAAAAATGGTTTGTGAAGTTCTGTGCTGGAGATTTCTTGCTGGACGATACTTCATGGTCGGGTAGAACAGTTGACAGCGATTGAATCAAGACATTAGTTGAGAACGATAAACGTTATATCACGTGGGAGGTAGCCAACATACTCAAAATATCCAAATCATGCCTTGAAAATCATTTGCACCAGCTTGGTTATGTTCACCGCTTTGATGTTTGGGTCCCACATAAGTTAAGGATAAAAAACCTTCTTGACCGTATTTCCACATGCGGTTCTCTACTGAAACATAATGAAAAAGTTCCGTTTTTAAAACAAATTGTGGTGGGCAATGAAAAGTGGATACTGTGCAATAATGTGGAATGGAAGAGATCATGGGGTAAGCAAAATGAACCACCACCAACCACACCAAAGGCCGGTCTTCATCCAAAGAAGGTGATGTTGTCCATATGGTGGGATTGGAAGGGAGTCCTCTATTATGAGTTCCTTCCGGAAAACCAAACAAGTAATTCCAACAAGTACTGCTCCCAGTTAGACCAACTGAAAGCAGCACTAGACGAAAAGCGTCCAGAATTAGTCAACAGAAAACGCATAATCTTCCATCAGGATAACGCAAGACCGCATGTTTCTTTGATGACCAGGCAAAAACTGTTACAGCTTGGCTGGGAAGCTCTGATTCATCGGCCGTATTCACCAGACACTGCACGTTCAGATTTCCATTTATTTAGGTCTTTACAAAATTCTCTTAATGGAAAAAATTTCAATTCCTGAAAGACTGTAAAAGGCACCTGGAACAGTTCTTTGCTCAAAAAGATAAGAAGTTTTGGGAAGATGGAATTATGAAGTTGCCTGAAAAACGGCAGAAGGTAGTGGAACAAAAGGGTGAATACGCTGTTCAATAAAGTTCTTGGTGAAAATGAAAAATGTGTCTTTCATTTTTACTTAAAAACTGAAGGCACTTTTTGGTCAACCCAATAAATTAGAAGTATGCTGTTAGTAAAATGTAACTGATGATTCAAAAACACCTAAAACTCACTGTATACAGTAGTTCCTCTGGAGTAACGGGACTGGTGAAGATGGTGCGCAGGCATCGGAGGCAAGCTTCAATGAACTTCAGGTCTGGGGACAGTAGTCCTATTAATAGAAAACAGATTTGAGACTCATCCTTTCAACTCATATTTAAAACTCTGCAAACTGATTCTAATTTTTACTTGTATAAAAATGACTTCTTTACATACCTTGCAGTAAGGCAGGGATAATATGGCAATCGAGTAGAGACTTAACATTGTTTTCAGTACCCATAGCAAGACTTCCCAATACCACTGCACATTCGGTTTTCAACTCTGTGCTTGAGGTTTCTTGCTGAAGCAAGTACAATAATCTAAAAAGAAAGAACTTGATAAACAGAAGAGACTAAAAAACTTAAAAGTAAACATTAGCTAAAAGTAATGTTACAGAAAAAGGCTACCAATACATCCCACACACTGAAAATATGGTTGGCGAGCTTATGGAGGGCTAGGAAATGGTCATATTTTTATATAAGCTGTTACTTTAATAATGGAATATCGAGTGGGGGTGGATCTAAAGAGATTTTCTTCATTTTGAGCAACAGAACTATCATATAATCTTAGTTTATCAGAACTGTGAATCTGAAAGTTGTCCACAAGTGATCTCTGTGGAAACAGCAGCACCACAGTCCACGTTATCTGCCACTCCAGGATATGAAGACTCCCAAAGCCAAGTGCTGCCAGATCTTAAGGACCTTGAATACCCAATACTGCAGTTCAGAGATCACAGAGATCTAGCCTAGAGGGAATATTCAGAGTCCTTGTGCTGCTCTTCAAGCAAGGGAAGCTCTCTTCTTTCTCCAGTCCTCCTATTTGGGAGATCAGAAGATCCTATTTCTACTCCAGGCCAGCCTGACAAATAAATACTCCCCAAATTCTAATCATCCACCACTTATGACCATCTCCTTTATGTTCTAATGTAGAACCTTCATGTTCTCTAAAGCATATTTATATATACTGAGCACTAATTCCCTAAGAAAGGCTGCTGACAGCTTTATAGTGACCAAAGGTCAATCACGTTAAAAACAATAAAACCATTAATCCTATATTAAAAGATAGAAAAGAAGAAAGAGAAAAAAACAAAACATTAAAAAATTCTGAATGAAAAACTTACAGCAATTGCACATAAAACTTAGTTCTGGGTAGCAAAGGCAAAGAGGAAGTTATACAACTGTCACTGTTTACCAAAAGGAAGCTTATTAGCTTCATCAGAAGAAATCAAACTTTCTATGTTAACTTAAAAACCAGCAAATTCGAAAAATTAGAAATTAAAAAAGCAGGGTTAAAAAACCAAGAATTTTTTTTAAACTCAAAAAAGGTTTTGCGAATCCTAATAAATTATTATCCAATCATACAAAAACTGCCAGAGTGCAAAGGAGACAGGGAAGATTCAGGCTGGTGTACACTGCTTATCTACACAACACATCCTTTTATTGCAGGGTCAATGATCTTCCTGAACCTCTAAAAAGTAGTAATACATTTGTTTCATATTCCATTCCCTGGTACCTTAATTGTTTTTAAAGAGATGCTTCATATACTTCAAAGCATTTATTTAAAAAAAATAAGAACAGACAATACAGAAAAAAGATAGGTCTTACGGTTGAGAATGAGAAATACATTCAAAACTTAGTATGAATAGCAGAAAAGGGGATGACAGCAAACTTACCTCGGAACAGCTCCTAGAACAATGAGGTTGGCTTTCTGCTTGTTGTTTCCAATTACAGCATTTTTCATGTCTCTGAATTCAGGGGAAAGAGAAAAGGGTAAGGTATGTTGAGACATCACAGAAAAATAAAAGATCAATGCATCCCACTTTATCTTTATTATGCAACATCTTGGATTGGCAAGTACAGAAGTTAGGGACAAAGTGAAAACACTGACGCTTTTCCACCTGGAGTGCCAAAGAGAAGGGACAGAGATAGGTACCTTATAAACCTGGGGCTGTAAAACAGGAGAGTAGCAAGGTGGGGGGAGGGGGGAATGAGAGACATCTTGAGTATTGGCAAAAGACTTCCAATACAAAGGAAGTTGAGTCCTTCAAAAAGGCTACCAATCCTTTGAATAAAAAGAAATATAGGCCATCTTCTCACGCACAGCTCTGGGAGTAGGGAGTAAAAGCAGCCAGCCGACAGAACAGATCTGATCTTGTTTCAGGGACAATGACTTTCCTTTTTTCCTTTTTTTCTGAATTCTCTGGACTGAATATTTCTGATTCCATTTTATCTCCTTTATTGTCTTATTAGCTGTACCTCTTTGGGTTTTGTTTTGTTGTTTTTCAGTGGTTGCTTTACAATATGCATCTTTTAACTTAACACAGTCAATCTTCAAGGGATATTGTCCCATTTCATGTGTATTTTAAGAGCCTTGCAAGCATATACTTCCATCTTCCCATCCATTCTTTGAGCTGCTGTCATAGTTTTATTTTTAAATTAGTTAGAAACAACATAATATACTGTACCTTTTTTTCTGGCTGTGCTGTGAGATCTGTGGGATCTTAGTTTCCCCACCAGGGGTTGAACCCATGCCCCCCGCAGTAGAAGCACAGAGTCCTAACCACTGGACCACCAGGGAATTCCCTATATTGTATTATTTTTGATTTAAAAGTCACTTATCTTTTAAGGAGATTTAAAAATAAGAAAAAATCTTTTATATTTCCCATATATTCACCAGTATTTTTTATTCTAGCTACACTCAGATCTTTATTTCACCAGGAGTAACACTCTATTCCATAAAAAGAGTATCAATGACCAGTTGGTTCACAAACACATGGTTGTTCCCAGAGAAAATACAAACAGCTCAAAATAAGCCCAGTACTAATAAAATGTTTAATTAAAAAAACTTACGCTAATTGGTCAGTAGTGCTATCTTAATATAGAACATTAGAACACTGTGATTCTCAAAGTATGGAAGAAGGCATCAGAGACTCCATGGGCATTTCAGAAGTTTAAGAGAGAGTCTGGAAATTTCTGGCCATAGTTTTAAAATAGAAAGCCTTTTTTGCACAATCCTAAAGAAAATCATATTTTTCAGTACTGTACCTGCCTTGTAAATAAAAAGGAGACTATACTTTTTTTTTGAATTTCATTTTTTTGTACAGCAGGTTCTTATTAGTTATCCATTTTATACATAGTAGTGTATATATGGCAATCCCAATCTCCCAATTCATCCCACCACCACCCCCACTCCACTTTCCCCCCTTGATATCCATACGTTTGCTTTCTGCATCTGTGTCTCAATATCTGCCCTGCAAACTGGTTCATCTGTACCATTTTCTAGTTTCCACATATACACGTTAATACACAATATTTGTTTTTCTCTTTCTGACCTACCTCACTCTGTATGACAGTCTCTAGATCCATCCACGTCTCTACAAATGACCCAATTTCGTTCCTTTTTATGGCTGAGTAATAGTCCACTGTATACATGTACCACATCTTCTTTATCCATTCATCTGATGATGGGCATTTAGGTTGCTTCCATGTCCTGGCTATTGTAAATAGTGCTGCAATGAACATTGGGGTGCATGTGTCTTTTTGAATTATGGTTTTCTCTGGGTATATGCCCAGTAGTGGGATTGCTGGGTCATATGGTAGTTCTATTTGTACTTTTTTAAGGAACCTCCATACTGTTCTCCATAGTGGCTGTATCAATTTACATTCCCACCAACAGTGCAAGAGGGTTTCCTTTTCTCCACACCCTCTCCACCATTTGTTGTTTGTAGATTTTCTGACGATGCCCAATCTAACTGGTGTGAGGTGATACCTCATTGTGGTTTTGATTTGCATTTCTCTAATAATTAGTGATGTTGAGCAGCTTTTCATGCGCTTCTTGGCCATCTGTATGTCTTCTCTGGAGAAATGTCTATTTAGGTCTTCTGCTCATTTTTGGATTGGGTTGTTTGTTTTTTAATATTGAGCTGCACGAGTTTATATATTTTGGAGATTAATCCTTTGTCAGTTGCTTCATTGGCAAATATTTTCTCCCATCCTGAGGGTTGTCTTTTGGTCTTGTTTATGGTTTCCTTTGCTGTGCAAAAGCTTTGAAGTTTCATTAGGTCCCATTTGTTTATTTTTGTTTTTATTTCCATTATTCTAGGAGGTGGATCAAAAAAGATCTTGCTGTGATTTATGTCAAAGAGTGTTCTTCCTATGTTTTCCTCTAAGAGTTTTATAGTTTCTGGCCTCACATTAAGGTCTCGAAACCGTTTTGAGTTTATTTTTGTGTATGGTGTTAGGGAGTGTTCTAATTTCATTCTTTTACATGTAGCTGTCCAGTTCTCCGAGCACCACTTATTGAAGAGACTGTCTTTTCTCCATTGTATATCCTTGCCTCCTTTGTCATAGATTAGTTGACCATAGGTGCGTGGGTTTATCTCTGGGCTTTCTATCCTGTTCCATTGATCTATATTTCTGGTTTTGTGCCAGTACCATACTGTCTTGATTACTGTAGCTTTGTAGTATAGCCTGAAGTCAGGGAGTCTGATTCCTCCAGCTCCATTTTTTCCCCTCAAGACCGTTTTGGCTATTTGGGGTCTTTTGTGTCTCCATACAAATTTTAAGATTTTTTGTTCTAGTTCTGTAAAAATGCCACTGGTAATTTGATAGCGATTGCATTCAATCAGTAGATTGCTTTGGGTAGTACAGTCATTTCCACAATATTGATTCTTCCAATCCAAGAACATGGTATATCTCTCCATCTGTTTGTATCATCTTTAATTTCTTTCATCAGTGTCTTATAGTTTTCTGCATACAGGTCTTTTGTCTCCCTAGGCAGGTTTATTCCTAGGTATTTTATTCTTTTTGTTGCAATGGTAAAAGGGAGTGTTTCCTTAATTTCTCTTTCAGATTTTTCATCATCAGTGTACAGGAATGCAAGTGATTTCTGTGCATTAATTTTGTATCCTGAAAGTTTACCAAATTCATTAGCTCTAGTAGTTTTCTGGTGGCATCTTTAGGATTCTCTATGCATAGTATCATGTCATCTGGAAACAGTGACAGTTTTACTTCTTCTTTTCCAATTTGGAGTCCTTTTAATTCTTTTTCTTCTCTGATTGCCATGGCTAGGACTTCCAAAACTATGTTGAATAATAGTGGGAGAGTGGACATCCCACAAGAACAGGACATCCTTGTCTTGTTCCTGGTTTTAGAGGAAATGCTTTCAGTTCTTCACCACTGAGAATGATGTTGGCTGTGGGTTTGTCGTATATGGCCTTTATTATGTTGAGGTAGGTTCCCTCTATGCCCACTTTCTGGAGAGTTTTTATCATAAATGGGTGTTGAGTTTTGTGAAAAGCTTTCTCTGCATCTATTGAGATGATCATACGGTTTTTCTTCTTCAATTTGTTAATATGGTGTACCACACTGATTGATTTGCGTATACTGAAGAATCCTTGCATCCCTGGGATATATCCCACTTGATCATGGTGTATGATCCTTTTAATGTGTTCTTGGATTCTGTTTGCAAGTATTTTGTTGAGGATTTTTGCATCTATATTCATGAGTGATATTGGTCTGTAATTTTCTTTTTTTGTAATATCTTTGTCTGGTTTTGGTATCAGGGTGATGGTGGCCTCATAGAATGAGTTTGGGAGTGTTCCTTCCTCTGCAATTTTTTGGAAGAGTTTGAGAAGGATGGGTGTTAAGTGCTTCTCTAAATGTTTGATAGAATTCACCTGCGAAGCCATCTGGTCCTGGACTTTTCTTTGTTGGAAGATTTTTTATCACAGTTTCAATTTCATTGCTTGTGATTGGTCTGTTCATATTTTCTATTTCTTCCTGCATTGTAACTTCTCCTTTTTCGTTTCTAATTTTATTGATTTGAGTCTTCTCCCTCTTTTTCTTGATGAGTCTGGCTAATGGTTTATCAATTTTGTTTATCTTCTCAAAGAACCAGCTTTTAGTTTTACTAATCTTTGCTATTGTTGTCTTTGTTTCTATTTCATTTATTTCTGCTTTGTTCTTTATGATTTCTTTTCTTCTACTAACCTTGGGTTTTGTTTGTTCTTCTTTCTCTAGTTCTTTTAGGTGTAAGGTTAGATTGTTTATTTGAGATGTTTGTTGTTTCTTGAGGTAGGATTGTATAGCTATAAACTTCCTTCTTAGAACTGCTCTTGCTGCATCCCATAGGTTTTGGATTGTCGTGTTTTTATTGTCATTTGTCTCTGGGTATTTTTTGATTTCTTCAGTGATCTCTTGGTTATTTAGTAACATATTGTTTAGCCTCCATGTGTTTTTGTTTTTGATGGTTTTTTCCCTGTAACTGATTTCTAATCTCATAGCATTGTGGTCAGAAAAGATGCTTGATATGATTTCAATTTTCTTAAATTTACTGAGGCTTAATTTGTGACCCAAGGTGTGATCTATCCTGGAGAATGTTCCGTGCGCACTTGAGAATAAAGTGTAATCTGCTGTTTTTGGATGGAATCTCCTATAAATATCAAATAAATCTATCTGGTCTATTGTGTCATTTAAAGCTTCTGTTTCCTTATTTATTTTCATTTTGGATGACCTGTCCATTGGTGTAAGTGAGGTGTTAAAGTCCCCCACTATTACTGTGTTACTGTCGATTTCCTCTTTTATAGCTGCTAGCAGTTGCCTTATGTATTGAGGTGCTCCTATGTTGGGTGCATATATATATTTATAATTGTTGTATCTTCTCCTTGGATTGATCCCTTGATCATTATGTACTGTCCTTCCTTGTGTGTTGTAACATTCTTTATTTTAAAGTTTATTTTATCTGATATGAGTATTGCTACTTCAGCTTTCTTTTGATTTCCATTTGCATGGAATATCTTTTTCCATCCCCTCACTTTCAATCTGTATGTGTCCCTAGGTCTGAAGTGGGTCTCTTGTAGACAGCATATATATGGGTCTTGTTTTTGTATCCATTCAGCGAGCCTGTGTCTTTTGGTTGGAGCATTTAATCCATTCACGTTTAAGGTAATTATCGATTTGTATGTCCCTATCACCATTTTCTTAATTGTTTTGGGTTTGTTTTTTGTAGGTCCTTTTCTTCTCTTGTGTTTCCCACTTAGAGAAGTTCCTTTAGCATTTGTTGTAGAGCTGGTTTGGTGGTGCTGAATTCTCTCAGCTTTTGCTTGTCTTTAAAGCTTTTGATTTCTCCATCGAATCTGAATGAGATCCTTGCCAGGTAGAGTAATCTTGGTTGTAGGTTCTTCCCTCTCATCACTTTAAATATGTCATGCCACTCCCTTCTGGCTTGTAGAGTTTCTGCTGAGAAATCAGCTGTTAACCTTATGGGAGTTCCCTTGTATGTTATTTGTCATTTTTCCCTTGCTGCTTTCAATACTTTTTCTTTGTCTTTAATTTTTGCCAATTTGATTACTATGTGTCTCGGCATGTTTCTCCTTGGGTTTATCCTGTATGGGACTCTCTGCACTTCCTGGACTTGGGTGGCTATTTCCTTTCCCATGTTAAGGAAGTTTTTGACTATAATCTCTTCAAATATTTTCTTGGGTCCTTTCTCCCTCTCTTCTTCTGGGACCCCTGTAATGCGAATGCTGTTGCATTTAATGTTGTCCCAGAGGTCTCTTAGGCTGTTTTCATTTCTTTTCATTCTTTTTTCTTTACTCTGCTCCTCAGCAGTGAATTTCACCATTCTTTCAGGTCACTTATCCGTTCTTCTGCCTCAGTTATTCTGCTATTGATTTCTTCTAGTGTAGTTTTCATTTCAGTTATTGTATTGTTTATTTCTGTGTGTTTGTTCTTTAATTCTTCTACATCTTTGTTAAACATTTCTTGCATCTTCTCGATCTTTGCCTCCATTCTTTTTCTGAGGTCCTGGATCATCTTCACTATCATTATTCTGGCCTATCTCCACTTCATTTAGTTGTTTTTCTGGGGTTTTATCTTTTTCTTTCATCTGGTACATAGCCCTCTGCCTTTTCATCTTGTCTATCTTTCTGTGAATGTGGTTTTTGTTCCACAGGCTGCAGGATTGTAGTTCTTCTAGCTTCTGCTCGAGACTATACTTTTCATTAAAAGTTATTTCACTTTGGAAAATCAGATCAGTGGCACTCATGGTATATGGGTCATCAATACCATACCGACATCAGTCCATAGTTTCTGCTCTTGCGTTCATACCTCATTAAGTTTTCTAACATGGTCACCCCTAAGCACTTACATATTGAAACATTATAAATTATCTTTTTTTCATATTCCAAAATACATTCCCCTAATTACTTACTGAGATCTCTTTGACTTCTCTTTTAGGCAGCAGAGCTCTACAGTATACAGGAATTTTTTGCTGACCATGAAAGTTACAATTCTGAAAAAGTTCTGTAACTGGCAAACCATGATCTTATAGAAAAACACGAGTAGAAAGTGGTGGTGGTGGGGAGTTATTAAGAAAATCAGTGACTAAATGTTATCGTCAGCTTGTGTTTCCAGTACCAACCAATTTCACTGGCATTGAAAACCCTGGTAACAATAATTATAATACCCCTCTCCTTAATTACCTTCTTCAATTATTACAGAAAAATGCTGCTATGACGTAGTGGTCTGCTGAAAGCTGATTCTCCCCACAAATTTTTGAATAGCATTTTCACAAGTCTTGAGCCAAACACTGTACCTGTTAGTCTTCTTCCTTCAGCTCAGTGCTTGAGGGTGGTCTATTTTTCAGGTCCTTACCTCTCTCTCTGTAAATATCCCTCAGATCTTCCATATGGTTTATAGGGGATCAGCAGGAGTATTTTTTGTTTATGAGGACTAAGCTGAATGAAGTTTACTAAGGTTTTAACCAAGTTCTGATACATGATTATAAAATTATGTGATACTGAAGCTTCCCTGAGCAAAGCATAGTTGATGATAAATTGTACATCTAAGCTCCTGCCTCCTTATGGATGTCTGCTGTTTTCTTAGAGACCTGCTTCCCAATTGTCAGCTTATAGACCCTAACCTAGCAGTCTGTCATCTTCTTTCATCTTCTTCTTTTCTCTTAATGTGTTCTGCCTATACCAACACGGTACATTCATTTGTCCAGTAGCTGTCTATCTACTGAGGGTTTATTTATGCCAGGTGCCATTCTGGAGGTTCTCTCTATTCTGGAATTCCCAACCCTAACATTTTCTCAGATTTCTCCCCATTCTTCCTAAACGAAGCAGAAATGAGGTGTCCCCACCTTATAAACACAACCCAAATACCTCAAACCATGCCAGAGTAAATGTTTTTATAGACAAAAGCAAACAAAAACTCCAAAACCAACTTTCCAGTTCTCCTAATAGTTTGCAAAAAGGACACGAAGGAGGCAGCTGGTAGTTATAGAGTAATCGCAGGCTAAAGAGAACACAATTAATAAAATGGACCAATGTCTAAAGAAAACAATTCTTGCTCTGGCTCTAATAAGTAAAATATATCTATACTAGACAAGGAAGAGATGTTAACGCCCTGCAAATAAATTCTATTCAGTTATACCAGAAGATCATTTCTATGAAAGAGTTAAAATCGAAAGAGAGAATAATGAATACATATACTCATTTTTAGCAGATCTAAGTACAGGGTAAGATTCAATTTCAGAGCCAGCCAAATGAAGCTTCTTTCAGTTCCCAGAGTGTAGCTATTTTCTCTCTCTTTCATTTCCTTATTATTCCCTCCCTTATATCATTCCCTGGCCAATTTTACTCATCTTTCAGGTCCGAGCTTCTATGTCAGTGTCATCCTCCAGGAAGCATGCCCTGACAACTCCCAAGTCTGGGTTAGGTATCCCTCCTAGTGGCCTGTATCATAACATACTCATTACTTTTTTAGGAAAGAAGTCTGTCTCCTCTTCAGAGGCAAGAAACCAGTCTGACCTGGAAATATCAGAGAAGTTACTATCAATGGATCACAAAACATACCATATAGAAATCCGTATTTTTGTAAAATACAAACTCACAACTATCAAGATGGGAGCACAACAAAACTAGGCAGGGTTTACACATTGCTTTGAAGTTCACAAAGCATTCCATACCCATTATTTAATCTTCACCACAATCTTGAGTAATATTAACCCCATTTTACAGATGAGGAAGCTAAGACTTGGGTTTGGGCTCTTCTCAGAGCTCCACAATAAATGACAGAGCCAGTCTCAACCCATGTCCCTCATGCCAAGTGTTTTTTCCATTACCTCCAGTGATATCAGGCATTCAGAGAAAAGACAAAAGAATTTAGTAAATGAATTTCCTTTTTCCTCCTGTCTTTCAATTTACATTTTTATGCAAAATAAAAGCATATCTTTTAGGCAAAGACATCCTTTTCCCAGTAGATCAAAGAATCTCAATCTCATGTCCATCAATCCTTAATATTGGAGGGGGTGGAATGCCCTACTAACATACTACTGAAATTCAACAATTACTTTTTGAGCTCAGCACTGTGCTAGGCTCTATGAAGGATACAAAAGCATCACATAATGAGATGTCTGATCTGAAGAGTTTACAATCTTTTTGAGATGACAAAAATAACACTAACAATGTAAGGCAGTGTATATTATAAATAGTGTGCTTATAGGGCTGAGAAAAGTAGATGATAAGACAAGCTTCACAGGTTTTGAAGCAATGGTAGGAACTAAGATGGACCTTAGAAAATGGCTAGGATTTGAATAAGTGGATGAGGAGGGCAAAAGGAACCATACTGGAAATGAATATGGCATACTTCTGGGGCAGTACCAGAAGCCAAGATTGAAAAGAAGGTTCCTTTTAAGGTGGAACATTAAGCATGGAACAAAGTTAGAAAAGTGAAAGGGAGAAGAGACAAACTAAAGGGGGATGGATTAAGGAGAAATCATGTTTTTGATCAGAAAAAGGACATGAAGGAAGCAATGACAATGGAAGATAAGCTAAATGTGGAATGGACTGGAATACAGATAATTCTAGAGTCGAGAGGCAACTAAACGGCTGATGCCCTTCCTCTGTGGTCCCAAGACCCTCTGTGCTTATCATTATCACAGTATTCACTAATCAAACTACAGTGAACTGTCTCTTTAGTTATCTGACTCCTGCATTCGACTTTTGGATCTCCCAGAGCAGTGACTAATTATTCACTCTTATATACTCCCATACTAGCACAATGCCTACCTAGCACCTGATAGGCACTCAATAAATGTTTGTTTAAAAAACTACTCAATCCATCCAGGTATCTGGTTATATGAGACTAAGTAGCAGCATAGGAACCATTAATAGAGAGGACATTTTAAGGAAGCAGTTAACAAGATGATTTGATAGGTTTGACAGGTACAGGAAATGTGATATGTGACATGTCTTGAGTGACTACTTCAAGTCTGGGTGCCTGGGTGCAGAGAACACTAGGAAGTTTGGAGAATAAATCCCTTAGCAAGACAAGGATCTATCTTGAATTTATACATACTGAATTATCTTTGAGATGAGATACGAGTATCTGGGTAGAAAAGCTAAAATGTAAGCCTTGGGGATAGTCTACTCCTTGAGGATGGGAATAGAGGAGTCGATATTAAGATGTTACAAAAATGCATTTGGCAGAGGACATTTTCGGCTAAAATCTAGCTAGAACCTTAAATTTGCCCAGTAATAAATGGACTCAAAATGCACCCACTTTTACATGGAGGTTAACCTTTCTACTTCCTTTCTTTGCTCTGAAGGAGTTTAATTTTTAGTGTGGTAGAGAAAAAGGTCTTGAATATAAAAACGAGATGTGCAGTGCCTACTACAGCATATGTCTAAATCAGAGTATTATGATTTGTGATCAAAACCAAGAGAGAAAGTAAACACCACACTTTGTCATTAAAATAGTAGGAAAAGTAAAAAAAAAAATAATTGGAACCTAGACCTGTTGGAGAAACAAAGTCTAAGTCAATCAGGTATGAGCATATTATTCCTAAACAGTCAAGACACCATAAATTTTAACTGAAAACCTAATTATCATCTAAAAATAGAAAATTATCTTTAAAGTCATTGAAGGCTGGGGCCAGAAGCTAAAGATCAATGATGTCATTTTCATTTTGAACCAGTATGACTCTTCACTTACCTGAAGCAGCTCTTATTTGGAATACTACACATTCATTCTTGGTCTAATTAGCATGAAGTAGCCAAAGAGTACAGTAGATATGGAAAAGTACAGTCTAACGTCTGACCTACTTATGAAAACTCACTTTTCATAAGACATAAGGAAGAAATACGTATTTGTGGGTAGCTATAATAAGGCAACAGGGTAAACAACTTAACAAAATTATTTGGACTTGGAAAATTACAAACTTAATCACTGCTCTGACCCTGTAATAATAATTATTATGATGTTCTTTTTGGAAAATGTAACATCCAAACATCCAAGTACAATAAGTTTCTAATATCCAGCATGGTTAAGGAATGAGATTACTCATATTCCAATCAAAATCACCATCATCATATGTGAATTGCCAATTTTAAAAGAAGTAGATAATGATGATCTATTATTCAAACTAAAGTTACTTTTAACATAAGGCTTTGATTCAGCAGGTACTTGAGAGATTTACAGTGAACTTCATTTCAAGTCAACTTAGGCAATTATTGTGCACCTACTATATGTATAAATTGAACAGAACTGAGAATTGACAGTAATTTAGTTCATTCTTATCAACAAATTACCCTGAGGTGTAGATTTCTGGAATGTAGGGTAGCGTCAGATATAGTTCCGATTTTTATAAACACTAGTTTAGGAGTTGTACTTAACTCTGTTTTATCAGAGTTATCAGCTGATTACAAATCACCTTACATTCTCCAAAAATGAAAAGTGCAATGTAATAACTGCACTAATAAATGTAAAATATTTTTACAGTACATTAATATTTTTAATATATGTAATCATTCCAAAGAACATCAGAAATGTGTCAGAACATTATGAATATGGAAGCATACAGTTAAGTGGCTTATAAATATGAAAAGATATATATACAGATATGCATACAAATATTCAGCTATTTTTGATGTTCAAAGTTAGTATCACATACATATATAAACAGCTTATATATCTGTACACAAAACTATGTCAATCTGATCTAACAATTTCTGGAAAATCTTGCTACCCTTTTAACCAGACTAACCTGTCTCAGAATACAAAGTTTTAAACAAGTAACTCTCAGAATCACTCCATTTCATTTGGTATTAAGGTCATCTTCACTTATGTTTACCTGTAACACTTCTGAAAGTAACTAACAGGACATTTCTTTTGAATTAGCCTAAAACTTATCCTTAATTTAAAATTTCCAAAAGCCAGAGGCTTCATTTTATGGGAGCTCATATCTTTAGGACATGCAAGAAAATGGAAAGTGCCTATATTCTACTGAAACCAGAGGTACATATTTGCTTGGAACCAGAGAATGAAGTACCAAAACCATTACCAAAATGAACTTATTTCATCAGTATATTAAAATACTTCAGAAGACACTTCTTAAAAATTGATACTTGGTGAAAACCACACAATTCTACAGTATCCACAACTGCCTGCCTTAGTTTACCAGAAAGAGCCAATCTAGTTTTCTAGTTTGATTCAACTTTGAAACTACAAAGCCAGCCACATTTGCTTGTATCATCTTTTGCCTTTCAACATAGGGGAATATCAACGTAAGGCCACAGGGGGATATCTGTTTATTTTTTTCACGGAGAATCACTAACGTCAAAACCAGATTCAGGTGCTCTAATTTAGGTATGTTAAAAAAAGCACAATATTTAAGCAGCTTTAACTCAAGGTCTACAAAAACATTTCAACAGTTATTCTTCTGCAACTATGAAATTTAACATGGTTGAGCTAATGCCAGGGTAACTTCACCAAAAACATCCTGTAATTGTTTTTTTAAAGTCACACGCAGATCACCACACTAGAGGAAGCTGAAAATTTGCAATACGGTATAGTTTATCTGATGTACCTACTCTCTGTTGTAGTTGCAAAGGCTGTAGTTTATGACCTACACAGCTGATTGCCCTGTTCTCTCTGCTCATATCTGACTCCTATCTTACTCCATTAACTATTCAGTTACACATCTGAAACCTTGCTTTTCAGGACCTAATTCTGTTTTCAAACCTTTAGTATAATAGGACCATTCAAATTTATGCTAAATATTGTACTATAAACAAAAAAGTTGTCTCTAGGATAACTCCTCATTCTTTAACAATTAAACTTAAGCAGTTCTGATGTTTAATAGTATTCTTCAAAGGCATACTCACTGACTAGGTAAAACAGTCCTTCACAACATGGGTTATCTACAAAGAAGTTCCCTATATTTATGCATAGGTCTATGGCTCTAACTCAGCTGAGTAGATTAGTTAGAGGCCTTGATGAAAAGTTATTATTCATCTTTAATTTCTCCGATTTTGTTTTTCCTGCTAGTGAAAAATCAGACTAATATTGCTAGAAAAACGATAGAGCTCTGGTTGTCTCATAGCTAAAGCTAGTCATCAATTCTTTTTTATGTCCTTCGAATTGGATATTTTGGATTCAAAGCTGGTTACTTCAGCCTCTGTCTTTTCCTTCCCTAAAACCAGAAGGCTACCTTTGGTTGTTTACACTCTGTGGCCACCTTCCTTCTACCTGCCTCTTTTGGTCTAGTAATGGTCTCTGTATGACTGACTCAACGGTGGCTGTGTAATGTGTATTAAATAAAAGGAAAGAATTGGTCAATTCTCTTTTCCTAAACATCATTTTGGCTCCCCCTTTTCCTCTATCAATATTGTATTATTCTTGTATTAGACAAGGTTACTTAAAAGTAAATGTTAAAAATTTAACTCATTTTTCATTCAATTGACTACGTACAATTAATCTTCAGACAGTAACAAAATTCAGGAAAGAATTAAGTCAGAAAGGATAATTTTTTCTCTCTGCGGTAAAGAAAGCTTTATCAAATCATACTACACACGCCCCCAGAAGGCCATAAAGTGAAAAGATTTTGGGTGATCTGTCCGTTTCAAACTCTAAATAGATTTTAGTATTTTAAGTAGCAATCACATTTACTGGAACGTGTTATCACTCAGAGTTTCTTGTCTGAATCAAGAATTCTAGCTCCTCTCCCTCTTCTTCTCCTTCGGTGGGAACTGTTTTATCTCTGACATTTTTTTAGTTTTTCTTTCTCTTCTTTGAAAAGAATCACCTTATTTTTGAAGTTGTTTTAAATTAGGATCAATAACTAGTAACCATTTAAGTACCAATTTGTGGGTATCCACAACATACCAGGCACTGAATGTTATATTTGTCTTAATTCTTAACCACTTGGCAAGATGGGCAGTATTACTCTCTCTTTACAGATGATAAAGTTGACGCTCAAAGAAATCAAATAACCTGCCCAAGCACTGTACTAGGAAAGGACTCTACTAGGAAGTATCAGAACCAGGTATCCAACCTACCGTTGTCCAACTTGAAAGCCCATGCTCTTTCCACTCCACTATCCCTCCACACAAACCTTTCTTATCTTCTTAGCTGACAGCTAAGTGTCTTAGACTTGATAATTTTTTAAGAGGCACTAAGTCTATCAAACTATACCATAGCTAGTTTGAAATAATACACTCTTCCCAGTGGTTTTTTTTTTTTTTTTTTTTGCAGTAGCGGGCCTCTCACTGTTGTGGCCTCTCCCATTGCGGAGCACAGGCTCCGGACGCGCAGGCTCAACGGCCATGGCTCACGGGCCCAGCCGCTCCGCGGCATGTGGGATCTTCCCGGACCGCGGTATGTGGGATCTTCCCGGACTGGGGCACGAACCCGTGTCCCCTGCATCGGCAGGCGGATTCTCAACCGCTGCGCCACCAGGGAAACCCTTCCCAGTGTTTTTTATGCCTTATTTGATATTTAATCACCTTTAAAAAAGCTACAGTGTTTTTTGGTAAATGAGAAATTTCTAACAGTGACAACACTTGAATCAGCTACTCACATCAGATATGACTCAAGATACAAGTCTTTCACGCAGAATCCTTGACTGAGAAATTTAGCTTTTCTCCTAAACTGCCACAGAAGCAGTAATAATGAAAACAACAACAATAACATCATCTTGTATCATTTACTGAATACTTAATGAGTCTGATATTTCCAGCGGAACTATTTATTGAGGAATCTTAAGTGATATCTAGGATTAGCAATATACAAAGCTGTGTCTAGCTTTGTGTGGGGGAGTGTCTGCCTGTCTAAGAAAGAATGTCAAATTAAACCTATCTCTTCCACTAATTTGTGTGTGTAGGTACAACCCAAACTGATTTATTTAAGAGACAGATTTAATACCACTTTTCCTGGTATTAATCAAACTAGACTTAAAGGCGCTGATTAAATCATTAGTCTCCCAGTTAAGGGGACAAAGGCAAAGTTAACATAATGAGAAAACAAGAAATATCATCTCCTGTTTCTGTAAACTGAGAAGATGTGAAGAGAAGGTGTCGAGTTTCCCAGGTGGATCTCCATCCAGCTCCTCACCTTCCCTTCTAGCTCAATTTGAAGAGTCAAGCAGCCTTACTTATCTTGCCTCTACTTTACAAATACACACTCTCAAGACGTCCCTGCTATAGAGCTTTTTTTTTTTGGAAGTGGGACGCATCCTAGCCTTGCCATGGTTGAGCAAGAGTTAAACTAAAGATGTTATCTTGCTGGTAACACTAACAGGGTTAAGAAGAAAGGGACTCATTTGTGCCCTCACTGCTATCCCAAATGTATCTCATCCTGACCTTTTTTGGGTCCTCCTTCCCCAGGACACAGCTCAGCCCTGTGGGTGCTCCGTGTTTCCCAACCCTATGAGTCAGTCGCCTTAGGCTAGACCTTCTTTCTTACAAGTAATGTGATAAGAGCATGAAAATCTGCTCTTAGGAGAGAGAATTCATCTTTCAATCATTTGCAATCTTATTGCACTAGTCCCACTTTTTTTTTTTTTTAAGAATAATCACCTCAGGTATGTTGCTTAAAAATATTTCCTCTCATTAAACATGAGGCAATTGTGGAGAAAAGAAGGGCATTTAGGTTATCAAGAGTTTATTTAAAATGTGGGAAAAAAAGTTTAAATTTTCTAATGACTGCTTTCTAAATTCTTGTATTTAGAACATCACTAGGAAATTCAAACCTTAAAGACAGTCAATGAGTTAACCAAAAACAAAGCAAAACAAGAAGCCCAAAACCCTGGTGACCTATTCTCCCACCCCCTTTCCGATTATCAAAGATAATCAGTTTTACTCTCTTGCTTTTGCTGGATTCTCCAAAGTAAAAAAAAAAAAAGTAAAAAAAAAGCATTCTCCAAAGTAAACATTTTTTAAAATGTAAAACAAGTATTCTACAAAAAATGAAGCTAACCATGTCAGTTAACTATCCAACGGACGATTCTTTATAGTACCATATTAAAGTCATGAATGTCAAGGGGTCTTTCAAAAACAGAAGAAAAAAGTTACAACCCTGCATTTTCAGAATTATAATACTTGACAGATTCAAACATGAAACAAACAAGACTTTT
This sequence comes from Lagenorhynchus albirostris, assembly GCF_949774975.1. Classification (NCBI taxonomy): domain Eukaryota; kingdom Metazoa; phylum Chordata; class Mammalia; order Artiodactyla; family Delphinidae; genus Lagenorhynchus; species Lagenorhynchus albirostris. The sequence goes on from NC_083099.1 coordinate 28,112,614, forward strand.
TGATAGACTCTTAAATACATACTACTTACATGACACCTTGTAGAACTTTCTGGGGATCAGGGTCAAATAGCCTGTCAACATAGTGGCGACTGCTAGCTGTTACTTCCTAGAAAGTGGGGGGAAAAATTATGACATCTGAAGCCGTGCAAATCACAAATTCACAGTATCACCCATAACATCAAACAGCTATATAATCTAACTTACGGTAGAAGCATTAGAATTTTTATAAATACTTATTATATTAAATCTATCTGAGAAAATCTTGTGACAAGATAAAACATAAGATGGGGAAGAAAGAGATACCCGGTTCTCACTAAAAACATAACTAGACAGTGGGACCTTTGCAGTGAGCCCTGCAAGCTCTGCCGATGGAAGAACTGGGCGTTAAGTATTGAGAAGCAAGCTAAGTTTCTTAATTAACTGTTGGATGTCACCTACACACGAAAAAAACATGGGAATGTTGCTTCTGTTTATACCCACTAAAGGGAGGGAAAATCTGATTCTCAGCAAGGAAAAAAGGGTAAGGACTTCATGAACAGTTTATGAAGGGCAGTCTTGGTGCAAGAGGAAGACTCTCAGAGTGATGCAGAGGAGAGCTATACTGCTAGGAAGCAGACATATGCAAAAAATAAAAACGAATATAAAGGAGTTGTCACACTTTCTGTGAGGGAAAAAAAATTAAGAATTAGGATGATTTATCAGGTCCAAAAGAGCTACCCAGTCTGAACTGGCTAAAGCTGGGCAGACGAGGGAGAGCTAGAATATGAAGAGCAGGGGAGACACTTACCTCCTTTTATTTGTATTTTGGGGTTTGCACTATTATGTTATTTCTTGTAATACTTATTTGGGGGGCATACTTATTTTTTATATTTAATTTTCAATACTTAACATTATTTAAAACAAAGAACATGTTTAAGAACCAGAAAAAAAGAATTTTTGTCCCTTGCTGTTTCTTCCTGATGCCTGCTGGAATATGCTGCTCATGTACTATGACCCATTAGCAATAAATTATTATAGAGAGGAAGAAATACTTTTCCAGTTTACCCAGAACCCCTGATCAGAAAAGAGTTAACTGCTAAGACACAGTGCCAGCTTAAAATTCTGAATCTCCAAAAATAACTCTGGAAAAAATTCTATAAACTCAAATTTCCTGACAATATAGCTAATCCAAAATCAAAGTGTATTTTCACATTATGAGCTTGCAACCAAAATACCCTTGTAGGCAACTCAAGTACCCACTTTTAATACATACTCCATTTATAAAGAACAAACTGGCAGCAAATAAGCCAAACTGATGAAAATTCTTGTGCCTAATAGGGTACCATTAAGTACTTGCTAACGGGGTCTGGTTTCCTCAAAATAACAGAATCACAGAGTTAGAAGGACTCTTAATTATCTCTCTCAATCCCCTGGTTAACAAATGAGGGCTGATCTTTACCCAGATGTCAGACTGTCAAATGTTAAGTAGGGATGCAAACAACTGTACAAATATATCAAGAAACAATATACAAAAGAGCAAAATCCAGGGTAAAACAGAAAACAGTATTCCTATAATACAAACAGATATGTCTTCTCACTCCATTTGAGCACATGTGCTTTCCTGACTTTCCAACATGGTAAGTTCTGAGAACTTCAGACTCTTAGACTCCCTCCTATGTAAGGAAAGATTTTGATTTTACTGTTTCTCTCCACACACTCTCCCACAGCTCTACATCTCTTGCCTCTCAATGTGGTTTTTAAAAAGGTACTTGGGTTTAAGACCTTATTTTAAACAACATAAATTTCTCCCATTAATAGCAACTCTATTGCTCTATGCCTGGTTCATTCAATTTAACAAGCACTGCGTACCTACTATACGCAAGGCACTGAGGAAGGCATTAAAGGCCAAAAAAAAAGTAAGGCATGGTCCCTCCCCTCAAGAATTCATATTCTATTGTAACTGTGTTTACATGTTTATATTCCCTACTAGAATATAAAACAGAAGAATACATAGTGAAGATTTCTTAGAGGAGTTGGTTTTGGAAAATGAATAAGAGTGCATGAGAACAGACAAGGAAAGAATCAGGGTCACAACCACAGCCATAAGGCATGTGAAGCCAACACACAAATACCATCAGCAAGTATAACAGTTGCTGGCACTGAAAAAGAAGGGAGGAAGGTAGAAAGGCAACCACAGAATATAAAACACAAAAGGCTAATCAATGGGCAGCCAATAATTGAAGTGTTCAGATTGCCTTTTGGTCAAAGTTCTATGCTAGGTGCCAAAGAAAATACAAGAGGATGTGAAGGCAGAACAGTGCACTTAAGGAGCTTACATCTATAAAGGGGTCAGTCCTATGTACAAAAAATGATCCTCTGAGCTGCCTAGGTAGCAGCAAGCTGAGAGGATATAGTCACTTGTTCAATCTGATTTTACTCTTATGTTTTTGCTTAACAAATTTACTTAGTTGTTTGTATAGGACACTTCTCATATTTCACTGCTTTCCTTTGTAGATCAGTCTCTCCCCTTTCAGCCCTCTTCTCTCGTCTTTCAAAAGGCAGCCTGAAATACAAGACTTTGAGAGAGAAGGCAATTGGTGCAGATATTAAATAAGTTGGTCAGAGATAATTTCTTTAAAAGGTGACACTTGAGCAAAGACCTGAAAAAGGTCAAGGAGTAAGTCATGCAGCTACCTGGGAGCAAAGCTTTTTAAGCAAAGAGAACAACAAATGCAAAGGCTCTGAAATGTTAAGTGTCTGCTGGGATCAAAGAACAGGAGGTCATTACAGCTGGAGCAGAATGAGCAAAGGAGAAAACAGTAGGAGATGAGGTCAGAGAAGAGTGGCCAGATGGTAAAGAGCTGCGGTGTCCAATATGATAGCCACTAGTCTCATATGGCTGTTGGGCATCTGAAATGTGCCTAGAAACTGAATTTAAAATTTTTAAACTTTAATTAAAATTAAAATTTAAAAACCAATACTGGATTCTGTTATTAGAAAACTTCTAAGAATGTTGTGAATTATTTAAGTATGTAAATTTACTTTCAACTGTAAATTTCATGAAACCTAAATACTGATCAAGTATTTCCAATCAAAATACAAATCAAGTATTTCCAACCAAAATTTGGTATCAAAATTGTGTAAAATACACATCAGATTTTTGAAGACTTGATATAAAAAAGTAAAACAATTTCATTGATAATTTATTACACTGATTACATGTTGAAATAATATTTGGATATACTGGTTTAAATTAGATATATTGAAATTAATTTCATGTTTTCTTTTTACTTGTATAGCATGGTTGCTGGAAAATTTTTAATTACATATGTGGTTGGCATTATTTTTCCACTGGACAACACTGGTATAGACCCTTGTTGGTCATTGTAAGGATTTTTATTTTTATGGTGTGAGTTGGGAAGCCATTAGAGAGTTTTGAGAAAGTAGAGACATGAACTGACTTGTTTTAAAAGGACTGCTCTGGTTGCAACTTTAGAAACAGACAAATGTGTGGAGGGGGCTAGGGAACAAAGCAGGGAGACTAGGGAGGAGGCTATTCAATAATTAGAAATGCTGTCACTTCAGAGAGATGATGGAAGCCTGGACTAGGGCAAGAGTTCTGGAGGTAGTAAGAGTCACTCAGATTCCTGATAAATGTTAAAGCTGAAATGACTATCAAACTGGATATGCTGTCAGAGTAGATGTGGAGTGTGAAAGAACAGAGGAGCCAAGGATTACACTTAAAGTTTTTGCCTGAGCACCTAGAAAGTCAGACTGAATTGTCAGTTAATGAGATGAGGAAGACTGTGGGAGATGCAGGTTTGAGCGAGAAGATCAAAAGTTCAGTTTTGGACATGTTAAGACTGAGAATTTTATTAGCCACCCAAGTGAGAATGTCAAGTTAGCAGTTGAATATGTCTAGAGTTTAGGAGAGAGTTGTGGGTGGGAGATACAAATTAGGGAGTTGACAGATTATACACAGGATAAGTTCACTTAGGGAATAACCATGATAAGGCAAGGCCTGAAGACTAAACTCTGGAGCATCTGAACAAGCAGCCAGTATGGTGGGAGGAAATCTGAGAAGCCAGATAGGGTAAGGTTTCAAGGAGGGAGTAATCAAATATGCCAAATGCTACGGATGTGTAGCATAAGATAATAACTAAGACCTGACCATTAGACTTAGGAACATGGAGGTCATCAGTGATCTTGACAACAGTGTGGGCAGAGTGGTGGGGTCAAAGCCTGCTTGGCAAGGGTTTAAGAGAGAATGGGAAAAGAGGAATTAGAGAAAGTACACACAGACAGCTCTTTCAAGGAGTTTCACTGTAAAGGGGAGTAAAGAAAGAGAGTAAGAGCTAGAGGGACAAGCGAAGTCAGGAGAGCTTTTTTTTTTTTTTAAAGCCGGAATAAATTAAAGCATACTTATTGATCGACGGAAATTTTTGTTTTGTTTTGATAAAGAAAAACATGCTGCACTGGGGTAGGGGGAGAACTTCTGGAACAACGTTCATAATAATTGAGAGGGAAGTGGATTTACTAAGTAGAACATGTAAAGTACAACAGTCAGAGGCAATAAATTAGGTGGATACGGTGCTGAGAGCTTGTGGACATTCTCTCTGATTATCTCTATTTTCTGAAAGTTAAAATTGTGGGGTTGGGTGCAAGACTGAAGAACAGAAGGAATAAAACACAGCATGGGCCAGAAAATATACCAGGACTGCCAGGCAGCACTAACCTTCTTGAGGTTCATGATTATGAATTTAAAATGAGACCAGTCAGCATGGCTGTGTTTTTCTCCAGCTACATTAAAATATACAGAAGTAGACATGAATAATAGAGTTAGATTTAACCAGAGCTGGAATTTCACCAGGCAAGGATGACAAAGCCAAAGGAATGGGTCAGCTGAGTTGAGGGTATATGCAAAGTTGAGATTATAATGACAGGCCTATTGAAGACCAATGAAAAAGCGGTAGGATTAATGGAATGCAGGTAACAGGGGGATTGACGAAGGCTTGTAGGTTCGGGTAGAAGGAGTGGTTTGGGAGGACAGAAGGTGGTGACCAGAATTTGTAAAACTGAAGAGATTATGAAGGGGTTTTAGTTATTGGTAACGTCAAGGTCTAGGAAATAACCATGTGGACAAACACCTCAAGGGAACACAGAGGATATGATCATTGGGCAAGTCTAGAGTTTTAGAAAAATTGTCTACATAGGTAATGAAATTTCCATAAATTATCACAGAAATAGTGCTAGAAAAAGTGAACATGAGCTAGGAGCTAAAATCTTAAAGAAATGAGGGGGAATGATCCAGGGGATCTATAGATGACTACAAGGTAGAGTCTGATGAGATTCAGAGCTGGAATGTTTAGAGAAAAGGGAAGAGAGGGGTCTGAAAAGAGCAATGAGGAGCAATTCTCTGTCTCCACTTCTAGGCCTAGAGATATGAGGGATATGGGAAGAAAAAGAGCCAACAGCTGAGAAGACTGCAGGAGAAAGCTGAGGAAAAGGGTGTCAAGAGGTGAAAAGCCTGGTTTCAGTCTAAACAAAAAGATGAAGGAAATGTTCAGACAAGAGGGTGAGGATAACAGAAACTCAGTGAAAGAAGCGGGAGAGAGGCAAGGGATCTGGATAGAAAAGTAAATGGACAGAGACACATGCGCATGAGGAAGGACCCTAGAGTCCTGGGCTTCCTGTGGTAGTTAATGTAAACAGAGATAAAGAGCTTAATCCTGAATGTTGGGGAGGGACAGTTTGATCTAGGCACTAATTTACCCCTGAAATAGGACAAACACTGGAGTTTCTTCCTCCCTCCTGCCCACAGAGGCCAAAAGGTTAAAAGAGTGTCTGATGATCTGTTCTTTCAAGACGTGGCTTCATGCTCACTTCAAAACACTAATGCCCTTTTATTTATTTTTTATTCTTTTTTTTTTGATGAAAATATTTTCATTTATTCTTTTTTTTAAGATTTTTTTTTACATCTTTATTGGAGTATAATTGCTTTACAATGGTGTGTTAGTTTCTGCTTTATAACAAAGTGAATCAGTTATACATATACATATGTTCCCATACCTCTTCCCTCTTGCGTCTCCCTCCCTCCCACCCTCCCTATCCCACCCCTCCAGGCGGTCACAAAGTACCAAGCTGATCTCCCTGTGCTATTCGGCTGCTTCCCACTAGCTATCTACCCTACGTTTGGTAGTATATATATGTCCATGCCTCTCTCACTTTGTCACAGCTTACCCTTCCCCCTCCCCATATCCTCAAGTCCATTCTCTAGTAGGTCTGTGTCTTTATTCCTGTCTTATCCCTAGGTTCTTCATGACATTTTTTTTCTTAAATTCCATATATATGTGTTAGCATACAGTATTTGTCTTTCTCTTTCTGACTTATTTCACTCTGTATGACAGACTCTAGGTCTATCCACCTCATTACAAATAGCTCAATTTCGTTTCTTTTTATGGCTGAGTAATATTCCATTGTATGTGGCACATATATACAATGGAATATTACAATAATACCCTTTTAAATTACTCTGTAGCTTCCGGTAGCTGGAAGGGCTTGTACACACAGTGATCCTCCATCCTCCCAACCGATCCAGTGAATGTGCCAAGCAGCCAGCTAAAGCTCAGGGTACAGTCTGTGCCCATGAAGGAGAGTAGTGCTAGCCAGGGTCACACTATGACCTCTGCCTTTTGGCACAAGGCTTCAAACAAATGACCTAGAAAGCCCTCGAAACCTAGCTCTAAACTTACTGTACCCATTCAAAGCTGCAGAAGCCACCACAAACGTATAGATTAAAAACTGTTACATTTTTACGCTTAATAGCACCCCTCCAAATTATATTATGTAAAAATGTACATGAATCCTTTCAAGCAGAAAGTCTGTATACATCAAATTTGTGACTTAGTATTTAGAATTTAGTAGAGCTGAATGTACATATGTACGAACAGGTACTAAACATTAAAGAAGGAAGAGAAGCTTGTAGCAAATTTCTTCTTGAAGGAAAACAGAAACAGGTAATGAGTTGCGTTCCACTGTGGAGAACTATTAATGTGGAAGCAATTTCCCTTTTAGTAGGGTGACCATTTGTGATGTTTCCCCTTGAGTGAAGACTGGTTGTAGTGACTTGATTCTAGCAAGCAGAAAGCAGTGGAGGTGATAGGATGTCACTGCAGAGCTCTCCCTCTCTCTGTGTCCATGTCTGTGTCTGTCTGTCTGTCTCTCCCTCCCTCCCTCAGTCAAAAGCCAGCTTCCATGTTGTAAGTTGCCCTATGGAGAGCCCCACATGGCATGGAACTAAGGGGAGCCCCTGGCCAAGAGCCAGCAAGGGATTGAGGCCCTCGTTTCAACAGCCCACATGGAACTAAATCCTGCCAATAATCCTGTGAGTGAGCTTGGAAATGGATTCTCCCTCAACTGAGCCTTGAAACGTGGCTCCTGTTGACACCCTGACTGCAACCTCACAAGGAACTCTGGGGCAGAGGCATTAGCTAAGCCACATCTGAATTCCTGACCTACAGAAACTGTGAGATAATAAATGTTGTTTTAAGCAGCTAAGTAATCTGTTACATAACAATAAACAGACAATGAATCTACCTTCAAATTTATCATCCAAACCAGGATAATTTTAAGACTGAAAGAGGGCACTACTAATACTTGTCACAGAATAACACATAAATGAAGAGTGTTGGAGACAAACCGGGCTTATATGCTCGCCCTACCTTTTATTCCTCTTTAGTGGCACAAAATTTATCTCTAATAAATTAGAGATAGCTCAGAAAACTGGCAGACATACTGAAAAGGCAAACCAGAACAATCTCTAATTGCCCTTCTGAATAAACTACGCATGATTGGGGTAAATTAAAACCCTGCCTTTTGAAAAAAATTCTTAGGGAAAGGTTCTGAATGCCAAATTATTAAGTCCCAGACTTGCCACGAATGGGATTTAACACAAAGAATAGAAGAAGTAAATTCGTTCAACTGAAGTTCTAAAACCTGAAGTGAAACAATGGGTTTATTAGACAATGAAGAGTGAGGGTTTAAGTGTAAATAAGAAAATATCAAACTATTTTATTTCATTAAAATCTTGCTCTATGTGTATTTCATTAAAATAGTATGTTCTTTAATCCTACCATATTCAGGCATTGAATGGTAGAAGAATATATGACTTGGGATCAGAAGATGGGTTTGAAACCTAGTTCTACCACTTGGTAGCTTTGTGACATAGGGCAAAAATAATATTTTGAGACTGTTTCTTCAAGTATAAAATGGTAACGTTACCACATAGCTCAGAGTGTGGATCAAATGAGATAACACACAAGAAAAACCCCTATAAACTGTAAATGAACCATATAAACACGGATTTCAGGAAAAGTCTATTTTTGTATAAAAAATATAATTGCCTTAACAAATGTACTAATGCTCTTCTCAGTTATTTATAGTCATATTCATGATTAAAGCCTAATTATTCAGACATACCTTTCCTCACCCGATAGCAGCTTTTTTCTCAGACCAAGCTAAGTACTTAGCAAGAAATAAATATGCATTTGAATGCTGACCTTAGAAATCTAAACTTTCATTACTTGAGATTTAAAATAACTGTTAAAAATATGTAAGGTAATCCTTAGTGCACTTTTTATTACTAACTTGCATTATAACTGTAGGTATAACCATGGACTCAGACAATATAAAATCACAGCTACGAATACCAATATATAGTTCAAGGAGTAATTTTTTTTTTTTTTTTTTTGGCTGCATCTTGGCATGAGGTATCTTGGTTCCCTGACCAGGGATCGAACCTGCGCCCTCTGCAGTGGAAGCGCAGAGTCTTAACCACTGTACTGCCAGGGAAGTCGCAAGGAATAATCAATTTATAGTGTTCTCGTACCCATACACCAAATCAGAAAGAAAAGGTAGACAGAATACAAATATTTTTATAATACCTGACACTTGTTTAGTATGTTACAGTTTACAAAGTATTTTCATATCTATTTTCTCATTTAATTCACATGTTCTTTAGAAATTGGAATATTACAAATCTCACTGGGGAATTCTGACCCCTGAGAAATGAATGTTTAAACTAGTTGTTGCCATATTAATCAAAATTTCATGTGTCAATTATTCCACAAACTACTAGGAACTTCAAGATAAAATTGTTCATAATGTTGATCATTCAGCATTGTCAGGGAAAATCCTGGTTTAGGGAAGAGATGAAAGGAGCACAACCCAAAAAACAGAATGTTTGAGCTCTATAAAGCTTCAGTTTAAAACCTATTTCATGCTGAAATTCAACACGTGAATATATTTAATTTACTAGGTGCTGGTAACAGAGTTAAGATAGAGTCCCTTACCCTCAACTCATTCACAGCACAGAAAGGAAACAGATAGGTAAGTAAGTTACAGTTGTCACTTCTAACACAGGATAAGTGTAACCATAAAAGTGAACACAAGATAAAAAGAAAGCTGAAGATACAATTAACTGAAGTTAGGGGTGGAATGGGAGGTGGTATCTAAGCAGCAAGGATGATTAATCTGAAAAACCAGTAGTATTTTGCTAGGTGAAATGGGGAGGAAAAAAAGATAAGGACTCTAGGCAGAGAGCACAGCACACGCAAAAGAGTTCTGAAGCAATGTGGTGTGTTTGAGAAACGCAATTTAGTATTATAGTGATACAGTATACACTTGGGAATACAAAACAAAGCTAAAGTTGTACTCTTTAATTCAGTCAACAAATATTTAGACAGCTATGCAGGCACTGTTCTAGGCAAGAACCAAAAAAAGCCCAACTTTGCAGGGCTTACATTTCAGCAAGGGGAGAAAGATAAAAAGCAATAAACATAATAAATAAACGATATAGAATATTATAGGGCTATACATGCTATGGGGGGAAATGTTTAATAGCACATTTTATTTCCATCTCCTTTTACTATACACTGCACAAGCTGCGGGGAGGGAGAAGTGCAGGAGAGAAAGAGGGAAGTGTACTAATACATCCCCCCCCAGAGACCACCATACACTCAGCATCTCAGTAGTTCTAAACAGTAGTTCTAAACAGGGACACTACTGCCTAAGATATATTCTTTAAATCTATGGAAGTGATTTTGGGTTGTCAAAATGGCAATAGGTGCTACTGATATCTAGTGGGCAAGGGCTAAGGATGCTAGATGTCCTGCAGTGAGTGGGACAACAGGCCCATACTCGAAAAGACTTTCCACTATGCAGTCATGTAGGAAAATAAACTTTAATTGCCTGAGCCTAGAATCTAACTCCATTTTACATATAAACAAAAAATGTGTTTCGCATCATTTTACTATACCATTTTCCAAGAATGCAACTCCCATATGAATACAAGAAAGGGTGTACTTTGTGTTGTTAGGAACTTTATCAAAAGTTGTTCACTTCAAAAAAATCACATCAAAAACAGTATCACTTATTGTATTTAAGTAGCCATCACATCATACCTATATCACTGTCTTATAGCAGTCATATTTACAGTTAAACTACCCTTATTTGTAAATATATCACTATTTTATTACTTCTTTCTAGTACCTGAGTATTTACTCATTTAAATAATATAAATTAGTTTCCTGCTCTTTCTCCCTTAACACAGCTGAGGCATTATGCCAACTCTTAAAAATTTACATGTAAGAGCAGTTATCTATGAATTTCACTCCAGGAGAGCCAAGGAGGTGCTTCAAAATACGTTTTAAGAAGGGGATGTGGAGTCTAGCAGAGTTGAGAACCACTAACTGAAACAGCTCTTAACATTCCAGTCAGCTGGGAGCTCCAGAACCTCTTCTCCATCCCAAACATTTTGAAACGAAAATTTGATTTTCTGATGCCTCCAACTCTCAGTCCAAACAAATGCTTCCTACTGTCACTTTGACAATTTTCTGAAATGCCAAGTAACTGTACTGCTTAGATCACTCACAGATTCACAATTATTCAATTTGAAGTCCAGGAACTAGAGAATTTTTTCCTAACTTTGAGGGGAAAAAAACCCTACCTCCCTCTGGAACAATACAAAAAAGGATAATATAACAAAGACTGACCTTTTCCTTGCAGATGGCTATCATGCCCTCCCTATGTATTAAAAAATTCCTACTTGCCTCCAAAAGGAAGAAAAATTAGAAGAAAATGCCTAAGTAAACCCCAAATTTTGTGGATATTTTGATTTTTCCTTTCTTTTACTTTTTTGTATTCTAGTAAACTTCTGGCCCCATTAGGATTCAATCAGATTCTCATTCAATTTTTGCAGACCCATCACATAGTATTTTTTAAACTTTTTTTTTTTTTTTTTTTTGCGGTACACGGGCCTCTCACTGCCGTGGCCTCTCCCGTTGCGCAGCACAGGCTCCAGACGCGCAGGCTCAGCGGCCATGGCTCACGGGCCCAGCTGCTCCGCGGCATGTGGGATCTTCCCAGACCGGGGCACGAACCCATGTCCCCTGCATCGGCAGGTGGACTCTCAACCAGTGCGCCACCAGGGAAGCCCTAAACTATTTTTATCTTTACATTTTTTTTTATTATTATGGGATTCATTCTTAGGTGATCCTAGAGGTTTGCAGCATCCTTCCTCCCAAAATTCACCAAAGCCCTGCTTTTCTGCAGTCTCTAGCAACTTTGGGAAGTTTATAAAATGGCACTTCAGTTTGGCTGGGTCCCATCAGTGCAGAATGTAACATACTTATGACAACCAAAATTCCTAGAATATAATGTTTCAATCTCATAAACACAATTATGAAAATACTGAAATATATAATTTTAAACTTAATCTACTTGGATAAGAAGCAGCCCTGACCTCTCAATAAGTAATTAAGACTGAAAATCAGATTTCACATGTTAAGAGAACTTATTTTAAAATAAAGAGCTAATAAATCAGTAGTCATATAAAGTTTGAAAATAAAATTCTAAAATGTAAGGCTGTGCACACAAATTTTTCCTCTATGTGTTTGGAAATCTGACTACAACACTTCATAGACAATAGTATATGACAGTGGACAGGTCAGTCTCTGGTTCTCAGTTTTCATCAATAAAAAACAGACAAGGACAAACTAAAGATTATCTGCAGGCTTCTTTCAGGCAAAGATTCCATAACTTTACTTACCCAAAGGGGGATTTTTTTTTCATAATAGGAAAGCCAGAGCACAGTAGTGAGTTTTTAATGTAATAAAATATTATTATAGCCCTTGTATATCGTATCAACATGCTATAAAGATGCTTAGGTGGTCTCAAGAACTGGAAGCAATTTAGCATTCATGCTTCTTTCTAATCAGGTACTGCAATGTTTATCCCTTTAAAGTATGGTACAAATCACAAAGAGCTATTTGGGTCTAGACGATTTCTTTCTCACTATTAAATTCTATTCATTTACTCTTCAATGTAGACAAGAATGTCTGAAGACTGAGGACCAAGAAGAGATCCCTCTGGACAGAGTAAGTGGACCATGTAAGGATTTATGGTGCAAAACAGCAGAATCTGGGAGTCCAAGGGAGCAAGAACCTAATATGGGACATTAGAGTGACAAGGATTGTGAGGAGTTTTATAAAGCTTGAGGTATTCTCTGGGTTGGCAAAGGTTCATTTAGATGCCTTCCAAAATGATAAGATAGCCCAGGAAATCCACTAGGATGCATTCAAATGCCTACTTCTTAATCCTGACATAACAGAGTGAGGCCATTCAGGCACGGGTGATGTTGTCCTTGACCATAAGAATAGTTTAAATTATTCTTCAAGACTGCAATCATGTAATGACTTTGAGATCCAGGGTACCATCTTTCATGGTACACCTCAGAGGTGGTACAGTCCAGACAAGCTAGCTGCCTTCTGATTTTTTTTTTTTCCAAAAGGCTTTATTTGCTGCAGATTCTTAGAGGCAGTAAACACCCTTGCCTCAGAGCTATCCATGGTGCTTGACTCATACTCAGCCCGTCACTTCCAGCAATTGGTGCATTAGCTTTCCGACCACAGTACCACTCAGGATCTGCCTGACCCATCACCCACATTGTGGCCTGTGACTATTATGCCAGTATCACGGGCCACTTGCAATTTCTGTCTATTCCACTTTGCCTATGCCCAGATCCACAGTGCCTTACTTTGTCCTGGCTTAGATCTCTCATCTAGCTCTGCCTCCCAGGCCTGCTATACCATCTGCTACACAAAGCCCTTTCTGTACAAACAGTACACCTTGGGGAAGATCACTGGCATAATCTGGGAAAAAGATTACAGTTCTTCAGAGCCAAATCCCCCATATGATACCTTACGTGAGCTTTAAAACCTTGTTGTTACAATTTTTACCATTCCAAAATGATTGAAAATGAGTTTTAAATTTTGCTCTATGCTTTTGTGACTGACTTTGGAATGAATAAAGAATAGGAACTGTTAACTCAAGATTTATGTGTGGGTTTCAGGGAATCTATGAGCCCCTTGAAATTATGTGATTCTTTAGGCAGATGCATGTTTTTCTGGGGAAGATGGTGTTGAGCCTCTTACCCTTAAAACGTTAAGAACTCGGTCAATGTGTTGATGACTACCAATAATAATCATCTCCCCAGGTTTAAGCACTAGACTTCTATATCTGTGGTTTAATAAATGTATTTGGTCTTTCTCCCAGTTCCTGGCACAGAGGTCCTGAAACCTTGAAATTTCCTGGGTGACATCAATGTCTTTACTTATTCATAAGGAACATCTTTCAAGAGTTTTGCTAATGAACGATTAGGCTGGGGCCCCTAGATAGCCTCAAGATGGGACTGGTTACCCAAAAGACGAAGTGATTAGAGGGCTGGAACTTTCAGTCCCATCCACCAACCTCTGGGAAGTGGAAGAGTGGGAGGCTGGAGATTAACGCTCTATAAAAACTCTGAATAAAACATGATTAAGTTTCCAGGTAAGTGAATGGATCCACCTGCCAGGAGGGTGGTGCACCCCAGTTCCACATGGACAGAAGTTCCTGCACTTGGGACCTTTCTGGATCTTGCCCTATGTACCTCTTCACCTGGCTGTTCATCTGAATCTTTTATAAGATAAATGTTTTGCTGAGCTTTGTGAACCATTCTGACAAATGACTGAATTTGAGGAGGGAGCAGTGGGAACCCCTGATTTATAACTGGTCAGTCAGAGGACAGGAGAACAACCTGGACTTGCAACTGCTGTCTGAGGTGGGGGCAGTCTTGCAGGACTTAACCTGTGGAATCTAACACTATCTCCAAGTAAATAGTGTCAGAATTGAGTTAAATTGTAGGACACCCAGCTAGTATCCATAGAGAACCAGAGAATTGCTTGGTGGTGTGGAAAACATTCCAGAATATCCAGCTGCCTACTGGACACCTCTAAATGAATTCCCATAAAACACTTCAAACTCAGCATGTCCAAAATGAAACTCATTCTTCCTCCTTACTCTTCTAACATGTTCAGCTCCTAATCCTCACCATCTCAGTAGAGGATACCACCTAGATATAAAACTAAAAATCTTGTCAATCATGCCTGATCATGATTATGACTCTTTCCTTTTCCTCATTCCCCTCATCCAATCAGTCACATCTTACAACTTTTTGAAAGCTTAATAAATTCTTAAAACACTCCAGAAACAAAAGAATCATGTGTTCTCTAATCATTTTGCAGGTGGTAAAGATCTCCAAATATTAATAGATTCTATAGGCTGGAAACTCTTCCCACTGGACCATAACTTTTCATTTTTAATAGAAAGCATAACACCATCTCATCATTCCCCCTCCCCCAATAACTGTTTTATGAATATGCCAGAGAATGTAGCTAACTCTTTATTCTTCTGAGTTTATGAAATGAGATCAAAACAGTTTTCTTCTACCAAGGTGACAAGTGGGGGCTGTTTCTGCAAAACAGCTCTTATTTGGAATACTTTTCATTCCTAGCTAAACAGTCCTAAGGATCATAGCACTACAGCTCAGGGAAGGCAGCTGCTCTCCAATTTCCAGAAGATAACAGAAATCATCCTTTGTCAATAAATCCATATCTTTACCTAGAAGCCAACATAACATATTACACTGCAAAACAACGGCCAAATCAGAAATCAAAAAGATACAAGTCAGAGTAACTGAAATTCCTGGCTCCTGGTACTACTTTAAAATTCTTGATGAGGATGGGAGGAGACAAGAAGGCTAGATATAAATATCCAAGTGAAACTGAAGACCTTACCTAACTCTTGGTAAAGCTTAAAAGACTTCCTGAGCATTCGCTGTCTGAATTCAGGTGGCAATCATTCCTTAAAAAGATAGAAGATGTCCAGAAACATACGATGAGCATCTCCCATTCTTCCCACATTGTCATTAAAGATTAGGAAGTTCATACTGGTTTTCTTTTAGGACCACCTCCTGACATATCCTGTGCTTGCTGGTGTTTTGTAGAGAAAACAAACGGGAAACTTTAAAATGTGCTTACAAGATTTTACTTTGCATTTACTACTAAAAACCAAGAGAGGGCAAATTCATACTTATAAGATAGTTGAGCTTAACCTCACAGAAAAAAATTTTTTTAGCTCTTGTCAGTTGTCCATGTAAGAGAGCAAATCACTGTGCACCTGAAGACCAACAAATGCTTATAATCATCAAGAACAGAACATAATCAAGGAATATCCAGACTTGGAATACCCTACACAGTGCAAATAACTGCTCATCAAATAGGCATAATGGCACTGGGAAATAAATGTAACAAAGGCCTTAGCTGTCTGTGCCAGCCTACAGTATGATTCAAAGGCATTTTATTATCTTGTCTCTCTCAAATCACTACAAACTGACCAAAGTAAACTGTAATCATCCTCTTAACAGGGTCTTTCAAAAGGCATAAATTTTCATCTCAAGTCTGATACCAATTTTTTTTAAAAATAGGTCATACTTCTGGTGTTATGTCTAAGAATTCTTTACCAAGCCCAAGGTTCTGCAAATTTTGTTTATTCTAAAAGTTTTATATTTTACAATTAAATCTACGATCCACTTTGAATTAATTTTTGTACAAGGTGTGAAATTAAGATCAAAGTTCATTTTTTAACCTATGTTTAAGGGGATGAAAAGATAAGCTACAGACGGGGAGAAAATATTTGCAAAGCACCCATCTGACCAATGACTCACATCTAGAATATATAAAGAGACTTCAAAATTCTACAGTAAAAAAACAAACAGGGCTTCCCAGGTGGCACAGTGGTTGAGAGTCTGCCTGCCGATGCAGGGGACACGGGTACGTGCCCCGGTCCAGGAAGATCCCACATGCCGCGGAGTGGCTGGGCCCGTGAGCCATGGCCGCTGAGCCTGTGCTCTGCAACGGGAGAGGCCACAACAGTGAGAGGCCCGCGTAAAAAAAAAAATCGAACTAGAAAGTGGGCAAAAGGACGTGAAAAAATATTTCACTATAATATTTTATTCATATTTCACTAAAATATTTTATTCATATTTCAATAGAATATTTTATTCATATTTCAATAAAATATGGATGGCAAGTAAGTAATGAAAATATTTTTGACATTACTAATCATTACAGAAATGTAAATTGAGACCATGATGAGATATCACTATATATCTATTAGAACAGCTAAAATAAAAAATAATGACATACCAAATTGCTGGTGAGCATGCAAAGAAACTGAATCTCTCAAACATAACTGGTGGGAATGTAAAATGGTACAGCCACTTTGGAAAAGTTTGTCAGTTTCTTTAAGAATTAAACATACATTTACCATACAACCTAGCAATTGCACTATTGGGCATTTATCTCAGAGATACAAAAAGTTATGTCCACACAAAAGCCTGTACATGTTTGTTCATAGCAGGTTATAACAGCCAAAAACTGGAAATGCCCAAAATTTCTAACAGGTGAACAGTTAAGCAAACTATCTTTCAAACATCCATATTATATATCCATTCCACAGGATACTACTCAGCAGTAAAAAGGAAGAAACTACTGATACATACAACAGCTTGAATGGATCTCCAGGGCATTACACTGAGCAAGAAAAGCCAATCTCAAAAGATCACACGCTGTATGACTCCATTTATGCAACATTATAGAAAATGACAAAATCATGGAAATGGAGAAGAGATTAGTTGTCACCAGGGGTTAGAGATAGTGCATGTGGGGCAGTAGGCAGGTGTGACTATAAAGAAGTAGCATGAGGGAGATCTTGACTATGGTATTACAGAACTGTATACATATTTATACCAATATCAGTTTTGTGGTTTTGATATTGTACTATAGTTATATAAAATGTGACCAAACACGGGAACTGGGTACAGTATACAGAGGGATCTCTCTGTACTATCTTTGCAACTTTCTGTGAATCTGTCATTATCTCAAAATAAAACGTTTAAAAAAATGCAATCAATGTAAAATCACCCAAAAGTTTGGGAAACATGGGAAAATTTATAAATTTGTTGAAAACAGTGTTGTTGTAATGCTAAATGCATTACAGGGATGGGGGGATCATGGTGTAGCCTAGAAAGACACCTGGAGATTTTGTCCAACTCCTCCAAATAAATAGTTCAATCAAATATTTATTGAGAATCTAATATATGAAAGACATAGTGCTATAAAAAGTAGTTGGGTTAAGAAGAAGAAAAGGTCAAGCACTTACCTCTGAATTAATTTACTCTCTAAGAAGATAAAACAGACTAATTATTAAAAGCCTCAGGGCCACTGCAAAAGCAGTTTCCTTTGCCTGGAATGTTCTTCTGTTTTTCTAGTTAGTTCTTACTTGTCCTTGAACTCTAGCTCATTGTCACTTCTTTAGGGAAACCTTCCCTAGCTCTCTTTGCTCTCCATATTAGAACACGTTCCCCTATTACATGCTTGTACAGCACCCTATATTTTTCATTCATAACACTAATCACCATTCACAAAAAACTGTGTGACATTTTGATGTCTATTTTCTCCATTAGGCTAATCTCCAAGAAGGCAAAGACAGTCTAGGTAGCTCACCACTGTATTCCCAAACCCAATGCCATGCCTGGCAAATGACAGAAGCTCAAAATATGTTACATGAATAAACCTATACAAAGCTCTAATTCATATGTGCAAATGAGCAGGCAGACAACAAGAGTTACTGGGTTTTGTAAGAACCCAAGATCACTTCAACTTGAGAAAGCCAGTTTATATGGGATAGGAGGTTCATGCAGAGGATAAAGCATCTTATATCCAAAGCTGAATATGAACATCAGCCTTTCAGCAACAGGAACCCACTGAAGAATTGAAACAGGGAACTGGTGCATCCGATGTGCTGTATAGGGAAATAAATGCAGAGAACTGAATTCAACTAAGAGGATAAGACACTAGAGGCAGTAAAAATAACTGCAAGGAACTGTGGTAATGCAGGCACAAAATGATAAGTTCCGGAATGAGAGGGTGGTCATGGGAAAAGACAGATGTGAGAAACACTGAGAATGAAGAGCCAACAGAACTTAAGAACTGATTAGCTATAGGGGCATGAAAGGGGGAAGAGTCAATGATGAGTCAAGTGGTTTAACAGTGGGTGATCCATGAAAGATAATACCATTAACAGAAATGAGAAGTCAGGACTAAGTTCTCTTAGGAGAAGGAATGTGCTTTGTTGGAAAGTGATGGGTAACATCCACACAACTGAAGACGTGAGACTAGATGGAGAACAGTCAAGGCTGCCAATGTAGATGTGTGAGTTGATTACAGTTAAGGTTATAAAAATGAATGAGATCTTTCAGAGAGGAGAAGGTATAAAGGGCCTTGAATGGAAATTCTTTAAAACCATTTGATCTGCCTCTGGTGAGAATTGTTTCTCAGGTTATGGAGTCATTCAGATGGTGAGCTTCCTGAAGGCATAGCTGAGCTCAACTGTGCACTGGGTGTTGTGCAAAATAGTAGCCTATTAAAGGAACCAATTATTTTCAAGATAATTTCTGATGATTAATTCCTGTTCCACTTGCACTTTGTATTTCAAAAAGTGGTGCCCTAGGTAGAACTTTGAAAGGTACAGGCTTCACTTGAAATTATTATAATCAGTGAGTTTAGACAGTTTAAATCATTTATCCAAAGGTCTGTTTTCCCAAGGCTCCAGAACTGAAGAACTGAAAGACCAAACTTTGGGACTGTGAAAACCTTAAAAAAAAAAAAAAAGCCCCCAATGAGACTAGGGCTAAAGCAAATGCCCACTAGAAGTAGGGAATACTCTTCAAGAAGTTTTTGAATAAAGTAAAATAGGAAATATTATTTACTGAGGGAGTGAAAAAAAAACCCCAAAAATTTCAACTGTACACTACATGGGTTGACAACGTACAAAAACTAAAGAAGCTTCAAATGAAGGATAAGCTAGATAATTAAGGAAATTGAGAACAGTCCAGATGCATACTTAAAAAAACAACAAAAAGCTAATGAGGGAAAGTCATTGGCCTGCTCTCCCACAAAATGTTCCTAGGTGTCAGTCAGAGGTGGAGTAACAAGCTAATTCAATGCTTAGGTGAGAAGTATTTCCCCAGCTACAGTTTAAAAATAAGAAAAGGGACTATTGAAATGGATCAGAGGACAAATTTGTGTACAGCTCCCACTCCACCCCCGCCCAAATAAATCAAGGTGGAATATGCCACAATGCTCTAACTGTGAACTGCAGCAAATGTCCTAAGTGCTTCCAGATAGGTGAGTTGTGTTTGTGGGAGAAGTCAGGGAAGAGAAACCCGTTGGAGCCACAGCCTCAAGGTACCTGACAAGGCATCTATAATCCAACCATCCTCTCAACATCAGACTGACTTCCACGATAAGTCTAAAAGATGGTCAACCAGTCTTTGCCTGTTTGTTTCCAACAACAGCAAATGGACCATTGGTAAACTGACCATTCTCAGAGCTGGACAGCTCTCATTTGTTGCAAAACCCTTCTAAGTTATCTCCTAGTAACTTTCACCCCCGGTCCTTGGTTCTCTCAAGAGCAACACAGCAAAGGTGAAAGTTTTGGTTTCATTTTTAAATTTAAGCGGACAAACTAGGTATTACTTCCAGGCATGTCAATACATTCCCTTCTTTCAATAGTAGGAAAATCTGATCTCTTTTTTCAACGTTTGACTCCCTGTGAAGGAAAAAGGAAGGCCAGTCACAGGTTCCTCAAGACTCCGCAGCAGAGCGGAGAAAAGGGGCTTAAATAACTACATACACTAGGAGACGTTGCAGCTGATAAGAAATTCCCGTTGCCAAGAAGCAAGCAGCTCTAGCCTGTGACCGGGTGCTGGGACGCGATAGAAGCCACACAGACCTGGCCTGGCAGCCCGAGACAGTGGGGGCCAAGAAGCCTCCGTCTCTTTTTGCCAAAGCCGCGGAGGGCTGAGTGGGCGCTCACCCCCAGGCCAGCGGCAAACCCGGCGCCTCACACGGCAAAGCGCTCGGCCCCAGGAAAGAGGCATCGGTAAGAAGGCTCGGTGAAACGCCTGGCAAAGCCCAAGCCGCGCCGCCGGGCCAGCTGCCCGTGTGTCCAACCACCCGGCCCGCCCGACGCCGTCCTGAGAACCTGCACCGGTGAGCGCTCCCGGAGTTGGAGACGTCTCGGGCTCGGCCGGGTCCCGTCTCTCCCCCCCGCCCACCCTCTCTCAACTCCCCTGCTTAGAGCTGAGCCGGAGGCCACCCCAAGGAGTGGTGCCCAGGAGGCACGCCGCGTTGGTGGTGAATGCTGCGGGCTGGGCCCGAGCTCTCGGGCAGGCGGGCAGCCAAGCGGCTGCGGCCGGTAACTCACCGAAAGGACGCTCATGCGGATTGGGGTCTCCAACAGGCACGCCATCTTGAGCCTTCCCACCCGGCTGCGGCCGGCGCCGGCGCCAGGGCCGGCACTTTCGACAGCCGACTACTGGGCCAACCACAGTTACCGCTGAAGAAAGTCAGGTAGGTAGACGAGAACGGACCACGCTCTAGACACCGCTGAAGTACGGCCAGGCCCCGCAGAGGGGAGAGCAAAGGGAAACCGCACCGGGGGCCTCCTTACGAATCGTCCTCTCAGAAACGGCAGCTACTCTCAGCCTGGGTGAGAGGTGGGAGCGCGCAGCAGTTTCCGCATGCGCAAAGAAGATCGGCCGGCCCCACCTGCGGCTCGCGGTGGGCGGAGCCTCAGGGGCGGAGTCTTGCTGTAAGCGTCACAGATTGATTTGTTGCAATTTCTTGAGCTCGCGTACTCATTATTCCGAAAAACTGGTGTGTAGAGCCAAATACATAATTTGAAGTTCACTTTCACATTCATTATCTCACTCCTTCTTTGCACCAAACTCCTAGTGTCGTTATTATCTCCATTTTACAGATGGAGAAACTGTGATCTCAGAACCAGGGCTCCTGCCACCAGTAAGAGTGTTTCACGATCCAACCTTGAAGTGTGACCTGTTTCAGCATTATCTGCCCGAGACTTTTATTCTAGTGTAGTGTTAAGAATAGATACTCTAGAGCCAGAACGCCTGAGTTTAATCCTTGCTACTTCACAGAGCTGCATTACCTCGGCAAGTTACTTAAACTCCTATGCTTCAGTTTCCTCTTGTGCAAAATAAGGGGCTATGAAGATGGAAAATATAAAGCTCTTAGAACATGCCTGGAACGTAGAAAACGTTATATATGTGTTAGCATTTCTGCAGCCTCTGAGTCAAGCAGAAAAAAATGGAGTCAAATATCTGAATAATTCACACTAAAACCCTCTGATAATTGAGGCCAAATAAAAATATGCTTCTAATTCTATTTTCTGATTGATGAATTCAGCTCTCCCACTCCATTTGTGTGTTTGGGTGTATATGAACAAAACTGCCCTGGACTTGGCTAAACAGGTTTCAACTTCATGCTGCTCACAACCAGCAAGGTTTTCACAGGATGAGTGCAATTAACCTGTTATATTACTTGTCTTTCTCTCATTGCTATAGCCGCTCCTTAATGTAGGCTGCTATTACCTCTCCCCTGTCCTAGAGCAATTGTCTTCCAACTGATGTTGTAGCTAGCCTCTCCTTCACTTTGCTCCTCACTGCTTTCCTATCTTCCCCCTGTACTTGGTTTCTGAATTTACTGTGGTACTAATCTCGCTTATGGGCCTGTGCCCCCTAACAAACTGTTGACTTTCTGGAAAGAAGTGATTTCATTGTAGATTTTCTTCCTGCTGCAGCACTATTTCCCAAACTTCAGTACTCTGCATACCACCCACACAATCTTTGCCAATCTGCACCCAGGTATTATTATTCAATATTTTTCTTTAAAGCCAATTTCAACTGATTAAATAATTTTAGCCTCATCGTAAATCATAATACTCTGAAAAATCAAGTGTATTGTGCTCCTAATTTTTATTCTAGTACACATTAACATAACAACTACAAAAATGTTCAAATGTCCATCCGTGTATCACCTAGAATCATGTCATGTACTACATACCAGAGCAGAGCATAGCCCTTACACAGAATGTACAGAGGTATCAACTAAATTTTCAGTTGACATTTGTATGATATAGAGTTGTTGCAGCTGTATTTGATCCACATGTCATTAATTAGCTCAAGCAATACATCCTCCAGGAAGCCCCTCCCCTAAGTATAGGTTAGGTGACCCCTCCCTCATGTCTTCACACATCATTCTGTTCTTGCCTCTAACATAGCATCTCCAACAATAGACTCTAACTTTTGCGGTAATATTTTACTTGTCTGTCTCCCCGTTATACACTTCAGAGCAGGCACTAGGAATTTTATCTTCCAGGTCTTTTATCTCACTGCCTAGCATAGACTACTCACTTAGTAAATGTTTGTTGAATGAATTTTTGGCTTAGTTTGGGCACCCCCAAAGGCAGATCCTGGGACAATGATTTGGGTGCAAGTAGTTTATTTGGAAAGTGTTTCCATGCAACAGAATTGATGGATCAGCCAGAGTGAGAAAAGAAAGAAGAAAAAGTCAATATAAGGGTCCATTGTTGAAGTCACTGCCTATTCCCTAAGGACCCCTGAAAAACATACAGCATGCCCCACCCCCTAGATATCCATCTTGAGGTTGGAGTATTAATCCACCACTCCCATCCTATATTAGTTGAGGGTTTCCCCTCAGCTTTTAATTCCCTACCCTCCTGGATTGTACCTGTGCACAGAACAGAGAGGGCTTCCTTAACCTGATGCAGAAAAGCAGAATCTGCAGGCTCTCCTTTGGGGTAGGATACAGGCAGCAGGCACCTGAACTTGCAGCAGAACCATCATTACAGGTGTGGCTGAAATCAGAGTGAGGAGGGGCTAGGGAACATGACTCAAAGCATCCAGGCTTTTCTGTTTTATTTCCAGAAAACTGACATAGCCATTTTACAGGAAAGAAGCATTGATTAGCAAAGTCCTAAGCTTGGGATCAGGAATCCCATTTCTAGTTCAAATTTTGCTACTAAATAATCTTAGGTACATCCTTCAAACCTAAATAATGAGTAGAAATTGAGGGTAATAAAAAAAAATTGATTCAGCCTCCACGTAACAGCAACAACAAAACTTTGGCCCAGTGGTGGAGAGCGGGAATAGCCACACGGACTCCCCTGAAAACAGGAACGAAATTTCTCCCCATCCTCCCCTATCTCAGAGCAGTATTAATTTCTGAAAAAATAATGACAACAAAGTGTGAGTTTAATAAAGGAAAAGTAGAAATACACAATCGAAAGTAAGTAGCAAGAAAGAAATCTGAAAAGTATTTATAGATATCTAAATGGAACTGCCAGGGTAGAGAAATAAAGCCATATTTTTGAAAGTAGAAACATACCTATGCAAAAAAAAAAAAAGGAAAGCTTAAAATATAGAAAGATTCAAAACAAAAACTGAGTGATCCCAAAAGGAATTTAGAAGACCCTTTAAAAGATTTGAAAACAGAAGAGATTCTTTAAATAAATTAATAAGAGAAAATAGACTAACACTGGTGCAGAGGAGATATAGTTCAGTTCAACAGACACTAACTGTGGGTTTACTGGCGCACACATTGTACTAGGGATTCAAAGTGGAATAAAGACATGGTTCCTGCCTTCAAGCAGACAAAAATGTGAGACTCTGAGAGGTTCAATAATTTGCTCTCTCGTACATAATCCCCTGGGACCTGATAGGACTCTCCCACATGGGATTACTGAGCACTCACTTAAGCAACCAGCCAGTTAAGGAAAATCTACAAGGACTTTGCAATGGGAAATAATGCATCCATAATTCAGGTGCTTGGCGGGTGTAAAATATGTATATGCATAAAGCAGAATTAGTAAGATGTTGAAAAAGTCCTCTATTAGAAACTACAGTAAAAAAAAAAAGAAAATGCTCTTTTTATAACTGAATAATTGCTGTGCTCGAATTCCAACTTACAAATATAGAAGAAATGATGGAATTTGAAAACCACCCCTTGACAACCATATGATTTATACTTGTTTGAGGCAAGAATCAACAATGGATGCCGAAACTAACTGGTGGGAATATGATGAGAAACGGAACCTCCCCACAAGTTACTAATGACAGTAGAGAAACTTGGTAGACACCACTTTATTCAAGTGATTATAATTAATATCACCACTAATGGGATAAATAGACACCATGATATGATGCACTGAAAAGGACACAACATCATTTCTGTGGTATTCCTGCCAAAAATGCATGGGTGTGATCATGAGGGAACATCAGACAAACCTTGAGAGACACAACACATCTACATCCTCCAAAACTGGCCTGAAAGACAAAGAAAAGCTGAGGAGTTGCTATAGATGAAAGGAAAATAATGTGACATGACACTTATTAAATACAACTTGTGATCTAGGATTGAATCCTGGAAAAAAACATTTTCCCTCTTGCTGTATAGGACATCAAGGGGAAAGATGGCAAAATGTGAACAAATTCTGTAGATGAGGTACCATCGTTAATGTACCTATTTTGATAACTGTACTGTTGTTATAAAGAGAATACCTTTGTTCTTAGGAAACACAGAGTGAAGAATTTAAGTGTAAAAAACTAAGTCACTATGTATTAAACAATTGTTTTTCTTTAATAATGAAAAAGGGACTCATTTAGAGAATAATAATAATAAGAGGACCAAGGATCCTGGAAATTAATTCATTCAATAAAATATATTTACTAGGTACCTACTATGTGCCAGGCACAGTGCTGGGTGGTGGTGGTGTAATACAATTAACAAGAGAGATACATTCCCTGTTATCACAGAGCTTTCAAAAGAAGGGAAGAGAGGACTTCCCTGGTAGCACAGTGGTTAAGAATCCACCTGCCAATACAGGGGACACATGTTCGAGCCGTGGTCCAGGAAGATCCCACATGCTGCGGAGCAGCAAAGCCCGTGTGCCACAACTACTGAGCCTGTGCTCTAGAACCTGAGAGCCACAACTACTGAAGCCCACACGCCTACAGCCCGTGCTCTGCAACAAGAGAAGCCACCACAATGAGAAGCCCATGCAATGCAACAAAGAGTAGCCCCCACTCACCACAACTAGAGAAAACCCGCGCGCAGCAACGAAGACCCAACACAGCCATAAATAAATAAATAAATAAATAAATTTTTTTTAAAAAGGGAAGAGAGACAAGAGAACAAGTCATTAGAATGTAGGATGATATGTGAAAAGGTGTGGGGCAAAGGGAACATCTATGAGGGGAACTCATCAGGACTAAAGTCACAGGAAGTCTTTCTGTTGGGGGTGGCACCCAAGCTCTGACCTGAAGTGTCAACAGGAACAGACCAGGCAAAGCTCTGTGCATTGTTCCACACAGAGCTTGGCTTGTCCATAAACATTTGTGTAATGGAACAATTAAGACATCCCCTTCTCTGCACTTAGCTGTGGAAACACTGGCAGATCTTGCAAAATCAGTGCTAGGACAAGAGCTCCGATTATTTATAGGAAAAGAGACACTATAAAATCAGCAGGTCTTCAGATGGGTTGCCATCTTCTGGATTACCTGGGTACTAAAAGACAACTCCACACCCACCCCAAGCAAAGATGACCACATTAGGCAGATGAGTTTGAAAATGGAGACGTGAAGGTAACAATCTAGGCAAAGCAAATCCAATCTTCACCATTTACAATACCGGAATGGAATCTGGATGTCATTAAACCTATAAACAAGAGATATTGCTTGCTTTTTAACAAAAAAATCTGATGAAATCAGGAAGTCCGAATGGAATGTCTGACAAGTTTAAGATTCAGAGGCTAGAGACACCACAGGACTCTTATTTCTCTGTGATGTTTGCCGCTCTTTAGTTTTACCACCACAGACTTGCTCACTCTTTAGTTTTCCTGTGGAATGTGCTGCCATCAGGTGGTGGTAGGTGCCATAATCACCTGGTTCAATTATAAGATACAGATAGCAGGGATGGATGTTTTACCTTGATGTGTATAACATTTTATTTATAAACTGACTTGAAAACTCATTGCCCAGATATCTCCACAGCTCACTCCCTTATTTAATGAAGGTTTCTGCTCAATATGTCACCCTATCAACATGGTCTTCCAGAACCACCCTATATTCATTAAGTACCCTACCCCTACCACGGCATTTCCAATCCCCTCACTCTGTTCTGTTTTAAATCATCCATTTTTTTAAAAGATTTTTTTGATGTGGACCATTTTTAATTTCTCTTTTTTCCCCCGCGCCCACCCCACTCCATTTTTAAAAAGAGACTTTATTTATTTATTTAGGCCACACCACACGGCATGTGGGATCTTAGCTCCCCGACCAGGGATCGAACGGCACCCCCTGCATTGGAAGATGCAGTCTTAACCACTGAACAGACAGGGAGGTCCCAATCATCTTTTAAACACA
This sequence comes from Lagenorhynchus albirostris, assembly GCF_949774975.1. NCBI lineage: Eukaryota > Metazoa > Chordata > Mammalia > Artiodactyla > Delphinidae > Lagenorhynchus > Lagenorhynchus albirostris. Next base: position 28,139,333 of record NC_083099.1, read on the forward strand.
GGTCTTCGTTCCTGTGTCATTTATGTTTATTCAAGTCTTATTTGGCTGGATTTCATTGTCAAGTAACATTTTTTCAAGAGGGGCTCATGGGTATTGTCTCCCTAGAGTACTTTCATGGTTGAAAACATCTTGCTTGTTGCCTTTTACTTGAATGACATCTTGGCTGGTACAACATACAGGAAAAAAGAACCCATTTTTTGTATTTTAAGCAAAAAGATTACAAAATTATTGGAAGGAATAAAGGGCAAACAGGGAGGGAATATTTCACTTGAGATCAGGAACAGTGAGAAATTCACCGTCACTGCATGAACTTGGGGTGCTGAGCTGCCACCACCATTTCCAGAGCCAGAAGAGAAAAGCAACAGCTTTTACTTTTCTTCTACCTTCTAACCTCACACAAGTGTTTCTCATTTGCAAGAGCCAATCCAGACCTCAGCCAGCAAGGGAGTCTAAGAAATGTATTGGGTTGGCCAAAAGATTCCTTCAGTTTTTTTCCATAAGATGGCTCTAGTAGCACTTAATTGTCTTTAACTTCATTCAAAACAATTTTGTTAGATTGCATGTGACAGCTGTCATATCAGCGTGCATTAAAAAAAAGATATCAAAATTGGTGAATTTTTGTGTAACCATTTTAATATTGAAGATGGAAGAAAAAAAGAAACATTTTCAGAGCATATTATGCTTTATTATTTCAAGAAGGGTAAAAACACAACCAAAATGGAAAAATAATTTGTGCAGTGTATGGAGAAGGTGCTGTGACTGATTGAACATGTCAAAAGTGGTTTGCAAAGTTTCGTGCTGGTGATTTCTCGCTGGATGATACTCCATGGTTGGATAGACCAGTTGAAGTTGATAGCAATCAAATCGAGACATTAATTGAGAATGATCAACCTTATACCACATGGGAGATAGCCGACATACTCAAAATATCCAAATCATGCCTTGAAAATCATTTGCGCCATCTTGGTTACGTTAATCACTTTGATGTTTGGGTTCCACATAAGTTAAGTGAAAAAAACCTTCTTGACCGTATTTCCACATGTGATTCTCTACTGAAACGTAATGAAAACATTCCGTTTTTAAAACAAATTGTGGTGGGCAATGAAAAGTGGATACTGTGCAATAATGTGGAATGGAAGAGATCATGGGGTAAGCAAAATGAACCACCACCAACCACACCAAAGGCCGGTCTTCATCCAAAGAAGGTGATGTTGTCCATATGGTGGGATTGGAAGGGAGTCCTCTATTATGAGTTCCTTCCGGAAAACCAAACAAGTAATTCCAACAAGTACTGCTCCCAGTTAGACCAACTGAAAGCAGCACTAGACGAAAAGCGTCCAGAATTAGTCAACAGAAAATGCATAATCTTCCATCAGGATAACGCAAGACCACATGTTTCTTTGATGACCAGGCAAAAACTGTTACATCTTAGCTGGGGAAGCTCTGATTCATCCACCATATTCACCAGACATTGCACCTTCGGATTACCATTTATTTAGATCTTCACAAAATTCTCTTGTTGGAAAAAAATTCAATTCCCTGGAAGACTGTAAAAGGCACCTGGAACAGTTCTTTGATCAAAAAGGTAAAATGTTTTGGGAAGAAGGAATTATGAAGTTGGCTGAAAAATGGCAGAAGGTAGTGGAACAAAAGGGTGAATATGTTGTTCAATAAAGTTCTTGGTGAAAATGAAAAATGCGTCTTTCATTTTTACTTAAAAACTGAAGGGACTTTTTGGCCTGCCCAATAGTTTCTTAGCTTCTAGCCCCTGCAATACATGGATGGGCAGATATATACGTTCCTAAATATTTCAGTGTGTGTTTCCTAAAAACGAGGAATCCCCTTATGTAACCACAGTAAAATGATCACCATCATGAAATTAACACTGATACAATACTATCTAATTTACAGATCTTCTTCAGATTTGGCAATAATCTTAATAATGTATTTTATAGCAACACATTGCATTCAGTTATGAATCTTCAGTATCATTTAATTTTTAATCTTTCTCAGTCTGTCCTTGTATTTCATGACCATTATATATATTTATTTAAAGACAGGCCAGTTATTAAAAAAAAATTTTGTCTATTTCAATTTATCTCCTATTTTTCAAGATTAGATTCAGGTTATGCATTTTTGGCAGGAATACCACAGAAGTAATGTATCAGGGGCACATTATGTGGATTTGTCCATTCCTAGTGAGATTAACTTTGGTCACTCTGTTAAGTGGTGTCTGCCAGGTTTCTCTAGTGTAAAATCCTTATTTTTCTCTTTGTTAAAATTAGTATCTTTTGGAAAGATACTTTGAGATCATATAAATAGTCTCAAATAATAGATACATTGAGACAATGTAAGTATCCTATTACTCTTCAAAGTTTTCCCCAATTGTTTTAGCATTCATTAAAATTCTTCCTTGTAACAAGTGATGTTGATGATGAGGATGATGATGATGATGGTTTATGGTGATTTTCTGATTTTCTAACTCCAACTTTCCTTCTATGCTTATCAATCAGCATTCTTGTGTAAATAAGACCTCTCTTTTCCTATTTATTTATTTACTTATTTTTGTCAGGATGGAATAATAGATTCCTACTTTATTCAATGGGCTAAAGTCTGTTACTATGATTGTACATTTTGATGCTGAAATTGTTTCAGATTTGGCCAGTGGAAAAGCCTTCACTCAATGTCCTTTTGATGTCTCAGATTCTTTGAGCACTTCCTTGTTTTCTGGCACAAGATGATCCATGCTCATTTTGTACTTTCTCTGTCTTGGAATCAACCATTTCAACAAAAAGACTTGATTTAGAGGAGAAAGATCTGGTTGTATCTAAGAAGTTTTAATTAACACCTGCTCAGGTTCATCCCAGCTTATGCTCTTTCTAGCATGTTTCCATATTGACATGTGGTTTCTTTTTTCATCTTGCTCATCATTGGGTGCCTTTATCTAGATACTGTCTTTGCTCTGACAGAATCAGGGAATTCCTTTCCCACCCCATAAGAGGGACTTTCCTCATGGACCACACACACAATTGGAGAGGGTTTACCTACCCATTCAGTGAATGGTCCTTCATGTTTGCAAAAAGAATTTTCATTGTTCACACATCCATTTTTCTCCCACAATCCTCCCATTTCACCTCGTTCAGCATGGGAAGGAGTTGAGGCTATTGATTTAGTTTTATTCTCTCTGGATTTGAGAAAGTCCGTGAGAATTCTTAAGTTTATTAACATACCAGTATGACCTCTGGAAATGGGGTGTTGGTTGGGAATAGAGTTAAGAGCTAAGCCATGATGCACTTTTTCATCCCTATTCATAATCTTCTATTTCCTTCTTTGACCATGAGATTTTGAATGTTATGGCATTAAATTATTGTTTCCTATTGGTCACAGAAGAAGAAAATTCAAATTGACATATTAAAATGTTGTTGTAAAATCTACATGGAGGGCTTCCCTGGTGGCGCAGTGGTTGAGAGTCCGCCTGCCGATGCAGGGGACACGGGTTTGTGCCCCGGTCTGGGAAGATCCCACGTGCCGCAGAGCGGCTGGGCCCGTGAGCCATGGCCGCTGAGCCTGCATGTCTGGAGCCTGTGCTCCACAACGGGAGAGGCCACAACAGTGAGAGGCCCGTGTACCACACACACACACAAAAAAAACTACATGGAAATAACAAGAAGACACCATTGCACACCTAACAACATGGCTAAAATTTAACAGACAGATAATACCAAGTACTGTTGTGCACGTGGAATAATTAGAACACTCATATTACATAGGTAAGTGTAAATTAGCACAACTGACACTATCTATTAAAGCTAAACATATACCTACTATGTTATCCAGAGATTCCATTCCTGGGCATAATCCAAGGGGGAAAAGTGTTATGTCCACCAAAAGGTTTTACAAGAATGTATATGGTGGCTTTATTCATAACAATTGTTAGAAACAATCCAAATGTCCTTCAACAGAAAAATGGATACAGGAACTGTGGTATGTTCACACGATGGAAAACAACACAGCAATAAGAAATAGTATACTATGGCTGTATCTATCTATAGTATAGTTGTTACTGAACCAAACTTGAGCCTGCTTACTTGCTCACAGTAAAGCCCAATCTACTGACACCAGGGTATGTTGAAGGAAAGTGCAGTGTTTATTGCAGGGCGCCAAGCCAGGACTCCAGGTAGTTAGTGCCCAAAAGACCCGAACTCCCTGATGGCTTTCAGGGAAAGGTTTTTAAAGACAGGGTGAAGGAGGGGGTTGTGGGTGTGTGATCAGCTTGTGGACATTCTGACTGGTTGGTGGTGAGGTAATTGGGAGTCAACATCATCAACCTTCTGATTCCAACCAGTCTGGGGTCTCCGTGCTTGTGATCAGCATACAGTTAACTTCTTCCACCTGGTGGGAGTTTCAGTATCTGCAAAATAGCTCAAAGGATATGGTATGGCTCAGGGATCAAACCCGTGCCCCTGTGTTGGAAGTGCGGAGGCTTAACCACCGGACCGCCAGGGAATTCCCTGGCTCAGATTATTATCTATAGCCCTTGAGGAGGAACTAAATGTCCTTGACTTTGTTTAATGGCTAAACTATTATTATTTTGTCCTGCTTGATTATTTTCCTTTGCTCCTGCATTTTCTCACTTCTCTAATTAAATTTATTCTTTGGAACTTGGAGAAGGCCTAGGTGGCTAGTTTTTCTACAAAGAGGCAGGTGGAGGACATTGCGGGGGGTGGTGGTGGTGGTCATCTTTCCTGCGAAGGCCCCATAGGGTCCTCCTGCTCAGTTACATAGATTCATGGATGAACCTCACAGATATTAAGTGAAAGAAGCCAGACACAAAAGAGTACATAATATACACTGACATTTCTATGAAGTTTAAAAACAAGTAGAGCTAATCTACGGTGCTAGAGGTTAGACTAGAGTTTTTCTTTTGGGAGAATAGGCTTGGGAGGAAGCACAAGGGAGTCTTTTGGAATGCTAGAAATGTTTTATATCTTGATATGGGTGATTATATATGGAAAAATTAATCAAAATGTGCACTTAAGATTTGATTTGTTCATGGCACTTTAAGTTAATTAAAATTAACAATTTTTCAATCGAGAAAAAAAGATCCAGAAAAAGATAATTCCTGTAGATTGAAAATCAAGTGGAAGAAGTTAAATTTTTTTTTTAGAAGTTAAATTTAACAATGTCAGAAAAAGTTATCTGTTCTTTATATAGTTCAAAAAATTTAATACAGAAGGGAAAATAAAACATTAAAAACTAATAGGAAATATTAGATTTCCATCTTTTTATACCCTCTTGATTGATTTAGATATCATGAAAAGTGTATCTTCCTTGTAAATTTGAAAGAAATCACCTATAAATCACTCATAAATGTCTTTCAATGGATTTATGTCTTTGACTTTCCCAGTCTTTTTTTTTGTTTAACATCTTAGTATAGTAGTATAATTGCTTTACAATGGTGTTTTAGTTCCTGCTGTATAACAAAGTGAATCAGCTATACATAAACATATATCCCCATATCTCCACCCTCTTGCGTCTCCCTCCCACCCTCCCTATCCCACCCCTCTAGGTGGTCACAAAGCACCGAGCTGATCTTCCTGTGCTATGTGGCTGCTTCCCACTAGCTATCTATTTTACATTTGGCAGTGTGTATATCCCAGTGTCTTCTTATTGTCATTGTTTTGTTTACATCTTCTGCTTCATTTTGAATTAACTTTGGTGTCTTTATTCCTAGAAATTGTTTATCTAGTTTTTTTTAATGAGCAGAGATGGCTTTATTATTCTCCGTATTATCTTGATTATTTTCTTGATTAAATTTGCCATAAGGGTTTTATTTGTTTGCTTGTTTCTGCCTTGGCCACTAATTCTTCGATTGTCAGTCTGGTCATTTTCCCTCCTGGATGTTTTCGAGATATTCATCTGCTTTCATTGAGCTTGCAGTCTAGTTACACAAACAACCATTTGGTAGGGAAATGAAGAGTCCCTGGCCCCTTTAAAAAAAATAACTGATAATTTTAGAAACTCTTCGAGGAGATAATTTCAAAATCCTCAGTGAGTTTTTACGTTTTATTTTAAATTTATTTTTATTTCGGGTGTCTTAAAAAATCGTTTGTTTAATCGTTTCTAATCACTTTCAGGCAATTATCTTTGCCGTGAGAAGTTCATCCTAAGTTTGATTTTATCAAACTACACTATTTCCGGGAATTTTTGTTTGTTTGTCTTACTACTCTGGTTTTGATTTTTAGCACCTGTCAGGCTGCTTGGACTTCAAGAACCACCTGCCACAACACGCAAAGTACGAGACGATTTAAAAGCTCCCTGGAACCCGTGTTGGTCATTCCCTTCCCGACCTCTCTCTCGCGAGATTTGGAAACCGGAAGTGAATTATATTGCTGGAGTCTCAATTGCAAGAGGCGGCGTCTCAGTTAAGGTTGGCGGGATCTGAGCGATCAGTCGGGTCTTCGTTGTCCGGCCTGGGCTGGCTCTGGTTTAGGGGGTTGCGGGCAGCACTCCCTGCCTCGGGCCGGCAGCATGCGGGTAGCTGTGGCCGGCTGCTGCCACGGCGAGCTGGACAAAATCTATGAGACGCTGGCGCTGGCGGAGCGGCGCGGCCCGGGACCGATAGACCTTCTGCTATGCTGCGGCGACTTCCAGGCTGTGCGCAACGAGGCCGACCTGCGCTGCATGGCCGTGCCGCCCAAGTACCGCCACATGCAGACCTTCTACAGGTGAGGGGCGTGGCTTGGGCCCGGGCCCCCGCGGTGCGAGGTGTGACTAGCCAGCGGTGGGGGCTGAGAACCCGGGCTGAGTTGGAATCCTGTCTGCCATTGACCAGCTGTCTCTCTTAGTTCCCGTCTTTGTTTACGCTGTGTGTCTAGGAACTGGCGCTTAGTAAATGTCACTTTTCTTCTTTCCATTCATCTGTTTTGTTTCGGAAGGGATCGCAGCCTGAGGGGAAAATCTGGAGGAAGAAACTGACAGGTTAATCTACTTTATACTTAATAGGACTCTGGGACTACTTCATTTATTGATCTAGGAGTTTTTATTGGACGCTTGCTATGTGCTAGTCCTCATTCTAGAAACTAAGGTTGTTGCAGTGAACTGACAAAAGTTTTTGACCTCATTGAATATACGTTGGCTTGAACCCAAGGTGGCGGCCCTTAATCATTCTTAAGAACAAGGATGGACAATTCATTTAGAAAGGGCTTAACTTTTTATGATGAGCTCAAGTTTTTTTTACTTCGGACCTTATTTTGCTTTTCTGCTATGCCTAGTAGTACAGGCATGCCCAATTGCTTTTCTCTGTGTCTCATTTCTGCTATGCCAATTGACAACTTTACCCTTATGTTCTAGGTATTACTCTGGAGAGAAAAAGGCCCCAGTTCTCACAATTTTCATCGGGGGTAACCATGAAGCCTCAAATCATTTGCAAGAGTTACCCTATGGTGGCTGGGTAGCACCAAACATTTATTATTTAGGTATGTGTTCGTGGGTAATTTCTTGGTCTGATGGCATGGAAGAGCCTGTCAGGATTTGTTTATCAGTTGATCAGCATCTTGAAATGTATGGTGTTTTGGGAATGTCTCTTGATTTAAATAATCATGAAAATTTAATTAAAATAATTCATTTAAGTAGGTAATCATGAAAATATGTCCATGCATCATCTAGTGCTTTAAGCAATACTTAATATAACTGCAAAGAGTTTCTGTACGATTTGCAATCCCTTAATTTTTTTCTTATTCTTCTTATTAAATTAAAAAAAATGAACTTTTTATAATGGAAATATTTAAACATACACAAAAGTAGAGAATAGTATAATGAACCTCTTGTACCTATTAAACAGCTTTAACAACAATTATTGTTCTGCCATCCTTTCAACCCACTCCCCGCCTAAACTCTTTTGTGGGAGGAGGTGACAGGAGTATTTTATCTATTTATTTTTTAATATTTTATTTATTTATTTGGCTGTGTCAGGTCTTTAGTTGTCGCATGTGGGATCTTCCTTGCGGCGCGGGATCTTCCTCGCGGTGGGCAGGCTTCTCTCTAGTTGTGGCGCCTGGGCGCTCTGGAACTCCAGAGTGTGCTGGCTCAGTAGTTGCGGCATGAGGGCTCTAGGGGCTTAGGGGCATGTGGGATCTTAGTTCCCTGACCAGGGCTCAATCCCATGTCCCCTGCATTGGAAGGTGGATTCTTAACCACTGGACCGCCAGGGAAGTCCCAACTGGAGTATTTTAAAGCAAACCTCAGCCATCGGATTATTTCACCTGTAAATACTTCAGCATGTGTTTTTAAGTGATGAGGATTTAAAAAAATACCACAACTACAGTACCATGATTATACCTATTACCTATCATTATCTGTTGCCTAGTTCATGTTCAGATTTCCCTGATTATCACAAAGATGTCTGTTTTACAGTTGACTTGTTCAAATAGGATCCAAACAAGGTCCACACTTTCATTTGATTGTCATGATTCTGAAGTCTCTTAGACTATAACTGTCCCTTTTCGCACTCTCTTCTCCCCCAAACCCCCATGCTGTTTATTTGTTGAAGAATATGGGAAATTTATCTGGCAGAATTTCCCACATTCTGGGTTTAGCTGATTGGATTTCCTTGGGTTGTTTAACGTGTTCCTTTTATCCTCTGTGTTGCTTATAATCTGCATTTAGATTTATAGACCTGATTAGGTTCAGGTTCAGTTTTAGTCCTTTTAAACTATACAGTCCTTTCATCTCTTTATTTAAATGTTTATAGGTGTTTCTAGTGATGACATTATAACTTCAGAAATTTAATTTCTCTATGTCATTACTGATGGATCAACTTTTGACAACTGTAGTATTGTGAGAAGGTGAAATTGTCTGAAGATGATCAATCAAATGAAATAGAGAAACTGCAGGTTTCTATATTCTATAAGTCAAAGGTATATGTTATATATACCTTATATATAACATATAAATCCATCATAGGACATTTTCCCCTATTTCCCCCGCCCCATCCCCACATTCCTTTAGGTACCAAATTTATGTATGTCTGTTTCCCTCTTCACACTCCCTGTCTCATTTGTTCCTTCTTTTCTGCTCAGTCTCTTGCCTCCGTAGTCTCCCTACTCTATGTTATATATTGTTGGCATATTTTCTATGTAAAAGAGTAACCTCATCATGACACTTAATTTTCAAATAATTTTAAGACTGCATGATATTCTAGGCCTCTAAACTGTTTGTTCAGTTAGTAAAGATTGCTTTAAAAAAATGATTGCTTTTGCCTACAGTAATTTTATTTAACTATGTAATTTTTCAGGCTTGGCAGGTGTAGTAAAATACCGAGGTGTAAGGATTGGTGGAATCTCTGGTATCTTTAAATCTCATGACTATCGAAAAGGTATTGTTATGCTTTTTTTTTTTACATTTTATTACATTCTTTTTTTCTTTTTTTAATTGGAGCACAGTTGATTTACAATGTGGTGTTAATTTCAGGTATACAGCAAAGTGAGTATTGTTATTCTGAGAATTGTTTTTAAACTTAGAACTTCCATACCCCATAGTAACTTAAGCATAATATACAGCAGTTTGACTTTTTCATTGGATTTCTCCTATGAACTGATTAATTTATTCTTAAATTTATATTATAAAATATTTTATAAATATGAAAAAATAGAGAACACTAGAACGTATTATCTGTGTATACACCATCTAGTTTTATTTGGTATTTTGCCACTTTTAGTTTTGATTTTTAAGAAATAAAAGAGTACAGATACAATCGAAGTTCGTTGTTTATCTGTCCTCAGTCCCATCTCTCTCCTTTCATTCCTCCCTTACCTCACCAGGCAGTCACTATTCTGAATTTGGTGTTTATCATTCACTTGATTATTCTATATCATTACCATATCAGTAACAGCTTTAAACAGTGTATTATATAGCATGTTTTAAACTTCATATAAGTGTATCATTTTACATGTATCTTTCTGCAACTTGCTTCTTTGTTTGTTTTTTAAATCCATGTTGATACATGTAACTCTGTCATTTAAATTTGTGAATAGTATTCCATTGTATAAATATACCACACTGTATCTGAATGAATTATATCTTGATTTTAAAGTTAAAGGAATAGCTTGGATCCACATTGATTTTAAAATTTCATGAATTAAGTTGACAGCTAAAACTTACATCCTCAGTGTAACTGTTAAATCACAAGTCTGTTCCTTGCAGCCCTGTTCCCCATGATTCTGAACTATTGTGATGGGTCTGCAAAAATAGGCCATCCTCTCTACCTGGCAGGTGTGGGCACAAATTGGAACCACTCTTTGGAGGAAAATTAGTAACATCTGTGGAAATTATAGAAGTATTCTTACTCAGGAGTTCTACTTCCAGGAATTTATCTACAGATATATTCCACAAGTGCAAAATGATATAAACAAATGTATTTCAGCCTTGTTTGTAATAGCAAAAGATAGGAACTAGTTAAATGTGTCATGATATAACTATACAGTGCAATGCTATGAAGTCAAAAAGAAGGAAAAAAGAAGGAGCTCTATGTGTGACTAATATGAAAAGAACTCCAAAATAAAGTGAAAAAAACAAGGCACAGAACGTGTATAAATTATACTGCCACTCGTATAGAAAGAAAAGGGAGGATAAAGAAATATGTATATTATATGCATAGATGACATCCCTGGAATAAAATACTGAAACCTGGTTAACACTGGTTCCCTGTAGGTAGGGTTACTGATGGATGGGGGAAGGAATAGGAGAACCCTGTCCGCTTGTTTTAGCAGCTTGGTTGACGTAAAATTTATGTACCATTGTAAGTACACAATTCAGTGATTTTAGTAAATTGTAGAGTTATGCAGCCTTTAGCACCATCTGGATTTAGAACATCTCTATCATGCCTAAAAGTTTTGTGCCAAACTTAATCCCTGCTCCCACGCCAGCCCTAGGTACCCACTAGGGTCTACCCTCCAGGAGGAATACTTTTTACCCTATGCCTTTCTTCTTTTTCTTTATTTTATTGAAGTATAGTTGATTTACAATATTGTGTTAATTTCTGCTGTACAGCAAAGTGATTCAGTTACACATATATATGCATTCTTTTTCATATTCTTCTCTATTATGGTTTATCACAGGATATTGAATATAATTCTCTGTGCCATACAGTAGGACCTTGTTGTTTATCCATTCTGTATGTAATAATTTGCATCCACTAACCCCAAACTCCCAATCCATCCTTCTCTCACCCCCGCTCCCCCTTACCCTATACCTTTCTGATGGTATCTTTTAAATCTTAAACTATGTGACTGAACAGTGTATTCCAAAATTAAATATAATTTAATTTAAAAAATCATAAGCCTCCCACTTATTTAGATTTATAGTTGGTGATCAGTTATTAGAAAATACCAGCATTTTGAGTGTTTTTTTAATAAAATTTTCAAGAACCAAAAGCATTGATGACAAGCATCAGTTTTGGAGAAGTGTACGTATGTATTTATACTTGCAGTATTTAAGGGAATTGATAATAGCTTATTTCTCTTCTTCAATTTAAGGTCATTTTGAGTGCCCCCCCTATAATGCAGCTACAATAAGGAGTATCTATCATGTGAGAAATATTGAAGTCTACAAATTAAAACAGGTATGTAAAAAGTACATTACGGCAGACTTGAAAAAATGGTAAACTAATTCTCTACCAGAATGTATTTTGATCTGCTACTTCCAAGAAGAGCTCAATTCTGTATTTCCACAATGTGGATCTTGAGTTGTTTTTAGGAGGTTCACAGATGAACATTTTTTAGATTTTAATGGCTATACATTTATTTTAGTGATTAATAATAAAATAAAATATTTGATCCATGACTTCAGCTACCATTCCTTAGGGTAAGGCTGAAGAATATATATTGGAATAAAGTGATACTTGAAAGAAAGTGTTAAATATTTTATTTTAAATAATGATATTAAATAGAAAATAATAGTGAAGATGATATGGGAAAATTGTGAAGGTGATAACCGAAACACTGGCTCAACTGGAGAGTAAATGAAACTAGGTTTTTGTTTGTGAACCCATTAAATGTCTGACACCGGGCTAAGCAGCTTTCATCCGTGATAGTTCATATAACTGTCACTCAAATTCTGTCATGCAGCGTGTCCAACTTTGTCACACTAAGGGAGAGAGGCCAAAGGCTCAGATAGATAAAGTAACCTGCCCGGACTTCCCACACAGTTAAGAGCCTGCCAGAGCCCCCAGGCTGGTAGAGCCTGCCAGACTGAACTCAGGCCCTTCCCATCATAAATACAGCCTCGACTGGAACATAAAGATGTTTACAGGTATGCCCCATTCATAACAGTTACTTACCTTTTACTTTTTACTTTTACTCATCTAAATCCTACTGGTCCTTGGAGACCCAGCTTAGATTTCACTTCCCAACCAGTGTTCTAGTTTAAAGTCCTCACCCTTCTCTGAATTTTTGTAGCACTTATTGCCCATACCAGCTTTTCAGTGGTTAATCATGTCTATCTTACCTTTTGTATTTTCTTGAACACTTACTTAAATTATTTTAATTTAGTTGTCCAAGTATTTGCTTTGGATTACTTGACAGTATGGAGTATATTTTGTGTTCTCCCCAAGAAGACACCAGCTACCTTAAATACCTCTAATATAATTTTTGTAGTAAACAGAGAGGTTTTTTTGGTGTTTACTGTGTGAGTCCATCAGAAAAAAAAAAAAAGGTTTACTGTAGGTTAGGTTTACTGTATCATTTACATTACAAGTCTCATGAAATCTGGACATTGATCTTAAAACAGTAGTTTCTTTACTAAAAGGGAAAAGAACAGTGCATGTTGTAGATTTTAGAAACCCAGTGCTGAAGACCTCAGCTGATTGGCAATCTAATCAAAGTGTGTCTCTGTTGAACTGCCTCGCCACGGAAAATAAAGGTGATTTGTGAGGCAGAGAGAAAGGTGTTTCTCTTTGCCTCGATGAGTGAGTAGCTCAGTATTTCTGTGACTTCCTTAAATAAAGTGTTCTTAGAATGAATTACACAGAAATCTACAGATCTCCGTGGGTAAATGGTTGTGTGGCGGTGGAGAGAAGGGAGGGGATTGCTTTTGGTTAATCTGTTTCTAAGAGCTTTCTTTCTTTTCTTTGTCTGTTAAAGCTGAAGCAGCCTATGGACATATTCTTATCTCATGATTGGCCGAGAAGTATATATCATTATGGAAATAAGAAGCAACTTCTTAAGACTAAATCTTTTTTCCGACAAGAAGTGGAAAATAACACATTGGGAAGTCCCGCTGCCTCAGAACTTTTAGAGCACTTAAAACCTACTTACTGGTTTTCTGCACACCTTCATGTGAAGTTTGCAGCCTTGATGCAACATCAGGTAGAAAACACAATGCTTATTCTTTGATTTAACAAGCAGTTATTGAACATCTACGGGCTAGGCCCTATGGGCATAGTTGGAAAGTTAGAGAAAGAGATCAAAGGTAACTTTCCTTTTGTGAATAACTCAGTATCCAGTGGGGAGAAGGGACAAGCAAGCAATTATAAAATAGTGTAATAAGTTTGTGACAAAAAGTGCTTAGGATACTGTGGGAACACCTAAGCCAGGCCATGGTGAGATGGGGATGTGGACAGAGAGATGAAGGGATAGAGAAGGTTTTCTAAAGGAGTTGATGGTGCCAGGAAGAAGCAGATTATCAGGGTAATCTAGGCCCAGGGACCGATGTGTGCACAGGCTGGAAGGTCTGAGAGCGTGGTGCCTTTGGGGAAGTGCAGCTGGTCCCTGGGGCTGAGGCACAGGGAGAGATGAAGCTGGAGCGAGATCATAGCTGCCTTCTGGGATATGCTCTGGAGTTTGGGTTTTAACCAGGAGGTAATGGGGAAGGTTGGGGGTCATGAAGTCAGAGTTTCATTTCAGAAGGATTAGATTGGCAGCAGTTTTGTGTGTGGATTGGAGTAATGTTAAATGGGAGGCAGAGGAGGCAAAAGATGAGGTTCTAACCTAAGGCAAAGAGGGAACACAGAGAATGAAGCAGGTTCCAGAGAGATTTTGGAAGCAGAATCATCAGGATTTAGTGACAGAGGGAGGAGTGAATCTAGAATGACTCCCAGAGTTTTCCTTTGGTAATTGCATGGGGATGGTGCTTGATGCAAAGTAGAAAATAAATACCTACTTAGAGTTAGGCTTTAATGGAACTATGCAGTTCTTCCTTTCACCTCTGATTCTGGTTGAATTCTGACTTTCCCATAAAGTATCCCATAGGAAATACGTTAAAAAATGCTGGGTTAACAAAGTTCGGGATTTCTTCCCAGAGGCTTCTGTAGAATTTCTGAGAGTCCAGTGTGCTAATGCGCATTACCTTTCTCTGAGATGGCGGAGGGGTTGTGCAGCGCTTCCTGAACTTACCTGACCAAACCCTTTTCTGCGGTAGAGGTACACTTCGGTGATGCTCTTCGCACACGGTCTGGAAGATTCTGTCTGAAAACATTCCTGTGGGCCCTCTCTGTTGTGGGCTTATTCTTACTCCCCAGCTTCACTGGGAGAAGAAGGCGAGGTTACTCTTGCATTTTCCTTTGGGCTGTTGCCAGCGTGATTATCCTCTTCTCACGTCCAAGTCTTCTGTTTCTGTCAGTCACCTTTCCCACATCTGTGTTACTCTCCTCTGTCTCTTGGGGCTCATGATGCTCTTGGATTGCTACTGAAGCACCTAATTTGCTACTTTTCCCTGATTCTGTCTTCTGTTGTCAACCTTGGGGACTTGTGTCTCTGAATTAATATGTTTAATCCCTTTTTGTTGCTCCTCAACTGCCTCTTACTTCACCAGTATTCTGTCTGAGTCCTTTTACTAACACCAAAGGTCATCTTTCCTCAGAACTGCCCTGCTGCCAGGATCTGCCCGTGATCTCTGTGCATCCCACCTCTCAGTCCCTCCCCACCACTGAATTGAAACCTGGTCCTCAGCAGGGTGTCCCATCACTTGCTTCCTTGTCTTTCTTTCTCCATGTGCCTTGCTGGTTTTTTTTGTTTGTTTGTTTTGTTTTGCTTTTTGCGGTACGCGGGCCTCTCACTGCTGTGGCCTCTCCCGTTGCGGAGCACAGGCTCCGGACGCGCAGGCTCAGCGGCCATGGCTCACGGGCCCAGCCGCTCCGCGGCATGTGGGATCTTCCCGGACCAGGGCACGAACCCATGTCCCCTGCATCGGCAGGCAGATTCTCAATCACTGCGCCACCAGGGAAGCCCTGCCTTGCAGTTTTTAGTGAGTCACTTTTTACTTCTTCCAGTGTGACCTTCATGTTTGTGATCCTCCCATGTTTCTTTCTGCTGGTTCACTTTTTAAGAAAGAACTTCATTGGAGTATAATTTCCATGTCAAAAAATTCACCTGCTTTAAGTGTAGAATTCAGTGATTTTTAGTAAATTTCCAGAGTTGTGCAAACATCATATAATCCAGTTCTAGAACATTGCCATCACCCCAAAAGATCCTTTGTGCCTCTTTGCTGTCAGTCTTTGTTCTGTCAACATTCAGCCCCAGGCAACCATTAATCTGTCTTGTCTCTATGGATTTGCCTTTTCTGAACATTTTATATAAGTGGAATCACAAAATACATAGTCTTTGGTAACTGGTTTCTTTCCTTTACTTGCTTTTGAGGCTCATTCTTGTTGTCGCATGTGTCAGTGTTTCTTTCATTTTTATTGGTGAATAGTGTTTCATCCTATGGAGTATGTATGTATATATATATATCTATATCTATATCTATATCTATATATATATATCTACTTTGGTGTTGTATCTAAGAATCTTTGCCTAACCCAGGGTTACAAAGATTTTCTCCTATGAATTCTTCTACGAGTTGTATAGTTTTAGCTCTGCCAATTTACTTTTAAGCTCTTCCGTTGTCTGATCTTTAACCTTTGTGTTATATGCTTTGGTTTATGTGTGTTATTTGCTTTGATTTAACATTATCATTACCACCATTTCTTTCTGCTTTGACTATTGTAAGGAAATTGAAGCCCAGGCCCAGAGAGTGTAAGTGCCTTGCTTGTCATTGCACAAGGGGGTATAGAGCTAACTTGTTTTGGAAAAGTAACCATTGTTCCTTTGACACACAACTTAGGGGATTGGGTAGTGAAGATTATTTCCGTCCTTTTCAATGTCTGAATTGCTTGTGATGTTTTAACGTTCTTTCTTAAATCATGGTTCCTATTGTCTAGGCCAAGGATAAAGGACAGTCAGCCAAAGCAACCAGATTTCTAGCCCTGGACAAATGCTTACCACACAGAGACTTTCTTCAGGTAAAAAGAAAATGAAATAACTTTGCAATATAGTTTTACTCTTCCAGTGATTAAAAAAAATTGTCTCCTTGCAGAAATTATCGGTGTTGTTTGTAATCTGTGTGTTCTGAGATTTCTTTGGGAATGTTTAAGTTACATTCATGTTTGTAAGCTACTAAATTAAATTCCTTTCAAACTTTACTGTTATATTGACATTCTTAGAATATTAAAAATAGATATGTACTTCTTAAAATCACCAATTTCTTCTTGTAGGTAATAGATATAGAACACGAACCCAGTGCTCCTGATTACTTGGAGTATGATACCGAATGGCTCGCCATTCTCAGGGCTACTAATGATCTTACGAATGTGAGTGAGCGCCTATGGAATATGCCTGAAAATAATGGCCTGCATACGAGGTGAGTCTGACCTTCTTCAGGATTTTTCCCTCTCCATTGTATGCACAGTTTTTGTCCCCTCCACCTTCTTATTTTTTTAAATCAAGGGAGTTATTGCTACAATTCAGAGTTTATTGACTGGTATGAAAATTGCAAGTTTTCCGTCCGAGAGATCCAAGAAAATAGACTGCTGAGCGCCAACCCAAAGAAGTGTATAAGTGCAGCAAACTATAAGCGCATAAGCGCATGAAACCTTAAGACCGTGGAGATTTGGTTCACACATTAAAATAATTTGTACTTGTTTTAGGGAGTGAGTTAAGGACAGCTTTTTCTAAGAATTGTTTTAATCTCAAAATGGTCCTTTGCTAAGTTAACTATAATTTTATGAAGTGGAATTCTGAAATGTGGTTTATTTTTTAATGCACCTGCCGTCCATAGTTGGAGCTCATCATGTGTTGTCCAAGGCTGATAAAATATAAAAAGCTATTGTTTTGGACTTTTCTAGGTGGGATTACAGTGCAACAAAAGAAGCTATGAACGAAGTATTGGAAAAATTGAATCATGACCTCAAAGTTCCATGTAACTTTAGTGTAACGGCTGCTTGTTATGACCCTAGCAAGCCACAGACACAAATGCAGTTGGTTCATAGGATCAATCCTCAGACTACTGAATTTTGTGCCCAACTTGGCATCACTGACATTAACATCAGGCTTCAGAAGGCCAAGGAAGAACAGCACTTGTGTGGTGACTATGAAGAGCAGGATGACGTGCAGAGTAATGACTCTGGAGAAGACCCTAGTGAGTATAACACAGACACATCTGCCCTGTCCTCTATTAATCCAGACGAAATAATGTTAGATGAAGAAGAGGAATATGATGATAGTATTGTAAGCACACACAGTGACATGAATACACCATCTGTAGAACCATCTTCTGATCAAGCTTCTGACTTTTCTGCAAGCTTCTCTGACATCAGGATCTTGCCAGGTTCCATGACTGTATCTTCTGATGATACATCTGGTTCCCCAGTTGGCAAGGAGGGGAATCGCGGTGACCCTGTGGAGTTGGGGAATGGAAAGGACTTAACCAACGTGCCGTTGAAGAGACTGAGTGATGAACATGAACCTGAACAAAGAAAGAAAATCAAGAGGAGGAATCAAGCCATCTATGCTGCAGTGGATAATGATGATACAGCCTAAGACAATTTACTTGTTTTAGTGTTATATGTAGATATGTGATTTTTGAGACTATATTTTTAGAGCTGGATCTTTGACTCAAGACTTAACTTTGTAATAATGAAGTTACATAAATTTTAGTTAGGTATCGACTTTATCTTTAGGCCTTTGTATGTTTCAGATAAAAAAAATATTAAACTTTCATATATTTACTTGATTGAGTACCCCTTTTTCTGAGAACATATATTATTCACTTTCAGTTTTTTCAGCAAGCACTTATTGAACACCTACTTTGTACCAGGCACTCTTCCATAAGATGGCACTACAAAGATGAGTAAGACAGGGGTTTTTACCTTCATAGAGTTACTATCACTGTAAATATTTTGGTGTATAAAATATGGCATATTTTGTTTTACAGTTAAGTCATTATTGTATATATACTTATATATGCTCCCTTTTCGTTTATTATAAATATTTTCTCTGGTCAGCTCTTAATGTCTATCGAATATAATTGAAGCTGAAGAGGGTAGATAAGATTTCAGGAAATAAGTACTAAACATTGGCAAACATAAAATCTTATACTTAGTTGATGAGATTAATATAACCCTGCTGACTTTTACATATTATATTTTAGCTTTAGGTTTAATTTTAATGTGACTATACAGGTCATGTGGGGCACAGTTCAGCTTAGTATTAATTACTAGCAGGGAATAAAATAGATAACCAACAGGGACCTAGTGTATAGCACAGGGAACTATACTCAGTATTTTGTAATAACCTATAAGGGAAAAGAATTATCCTAGTAGAGATGGAAAGTGAAAGTAATTTCTGTAGAAGGAATAGTGTTATCGAGGGACTACTGGTTCAGGTGGTTTCAGGAGAAACTACCAAACCTTTTAAAGGTAACCACTAATATTATGCAAAGTGTTCCAAAATATAGAAAATGAAGGAAAGTTCAGTTTCTTTTCATGACGCTAATATAACATTGATACCTAAATCTGACAAAGATTGCGCAAAGAAACCACAAACCAATCTCACATATGAATATTGAGTCCCAATTGAAGTCCTAAATAAAATATTAGCAAACAGAATCTATAGCACATTTTAAGATACAGCATGACTGATACAAAGATAGTTCAATATTAGGAAGTCTGTTCATATAATTCACCCAGTAATAGATCTAAGGACAAACAATGCAACACCCATTTCTGATTTTTTTTGAAAAGTAAAATCTAGCATCTTGTTTAAAAGGGAAATACTATAAGCATTCCCATCAAAGGAAAGTGAGAGCAAAATCAAGGAACAAGATACCCACTACCTCCTTTATATTTTAATATTGGTGAAAACAATGAGGGGAATCAGAATTGTAAAGGCAGAAGCATCTTTATACAGATGACCTGAATGTTTCGTTGGAAAACACCAGAATATTAAAACTAAAACTAAGATACCACTAAAGTAATATGTAAATAAAGTAATACAGCAAAGTAATGTTATGAACTGAACATACAAATCAATAGTTTTCACATACACAATTACTAGTGAGTGGCATGATATAAGCAAAACAACAAAAATACTTAATGAGAAATGCATAAAACCTGTAATGAAAACCTTAAAATGCACCCGAAAAATGCAAAAGTAAACCTGAGCTAATAGAAAATCATCTCTTATTCCTGGATAGATAAACTCAACATTTTAAAGATGCCAATTCTCAAGTTAACGTATAAATTTAACATCCTAATCAGAATATCAACACATGTTGTTTGTCTTTCTGGAGCTAGACAAGTTGATTTTAATGCTTGTGGATAAATAAGTTAGAACAGACAGGAAAATCCCCTGCAAAGAGTAATGGACATATGCTGGGCATAACAGCTATTAAAACGTAATACAAAGCCTCTACAGTAATTAAAACAACATAGTACTGGTTCATTAGAGGACAGGCCAATGGAACAGAAAGACAAGAAATAGGCCCAAACATATATAAGAGTTTAGTATAGTATTTAAGTGACATCTCAAATCACTGAGGAAAAAGATGACATTTTAAATAAATAGGATTGGGCCTTGGGAAAGAAACTTTTTTTTATATACCAAAATTAACTCCAAATAGATCAGAGATATACATGTGAAGAATGAAACCATATAAATACCAGATGAAAAATGGGTAAATTTCCTTTTAATCTGGAACTGAGGAAAGCCTTTGTAACTGTATCTCAGAATCCAGACACAGTAAAAGACTGACACATTTTTTTGTTTTTTGTTTTTTTGCGGTACGCGGGCCACTCACTGTTGTGGCCTCTCCCGTTGCGGAGCACAGGCTCCGGACGCGCAGGCTCAGCGGCCATGGTTCATGGGCCTAGCCGCTCCGCGGCATGTGGGATCTTCCTGGACCGGGGCACGAACCTGTGTCCCCTGCGTCGGCAGGTGGACTCTCAACCACTGCGCCACCAGGGAAGCCCAAGACTGACACATTTTGACTATATGCAAAAATAGATAACTTTTGCACGGCAAACAAAACAAAACACCATAAACAATATTAAAAGATAAATGACAAACTGGAAGAATGTATTTGCAACTCATATCACAGACTCATCCTTCCAAAATATAAAGAACTCTTTATATAGACTCAGTAATTAAACTTGTAGGAATAGGTCCTAAAGATACATCTCCAAAATAAAAGAAAGCATAAGCACAAGAGTATTCATTGTAGCATTATTTGTAATAACAAACCATTGGAAACAGTCTAAACGTTCACCAGGAGAAGATTGGTTGAACAAATACCCAGTGGAGTAACACACAGATTTAAAAAAGAATGTGGGTTGGTGGGGGGGGGGGCTTCCCTGGTGGCGCAGTGGTTGAGAGTCCGCCTGCTGATGCAGGGGACACGGGTTCGCGCCCCAGTCCGGGAAGATGCCACATGCCGCGGAGCGGCTAGGCCCGTGAGCCATGGCCGCTGAGCCTGCGTGTCCGGAGCCTGTGCTCTGCAACGGGAGAGGCCCCAACAGTGAGAGGCCCATGTACCGCAAAAAAAAAAAAAAAAAAAAAAAAGAATGTGGGACAAAAAAACATGTACATAAATGTTTATAGCAGCACTATTCTTGACAGCCAGATAGTAGAGGTAACCCAAATGTCCATTCAACTGATGAATGAATACATAAAATATATACCCACACAGCAGAATATTATTCAGCAATAAAAAGGAATGAAGTACATATGCTACAACATGGATGAAACTTGAAAACATTATGCTAGGTGAAAGAAGCCAGATACAAAAAAAAAAAAACAAAACACATGTTGATTGATTTCCATTTATACGAAATGTCCCAATTAGACAAATCTATAGAAACAGAAAGTAGATTATTGGTTGCCCAGGGCTGGGGGAAGGGAATGGGGGGTAATGAAGAATGACTGCTAATGGATATGTGATTTTTTTGGGGGGTGACAAAAATGTTCCCAAATTAGATTATGGTGATGGTTACACAACTCTGTGAATATACTGTAAATATGAAAACCATTGAATTGTACACTAAAAAAAATGGGAGATTCTCATGAACTGATACAGAGTGAGTTTTAGGTTATACTAAGTTAAATCAAGGTAGAGAGCAGTGTATATTTTCTGTGTGAGAAGGAAATTTCCTTGCTTTGCTTTTTTTCTTTTAGTTTTGACTTTGTAAAACATCTACATGTTTCAAAAGTCAAAACTTTTGAAAAACTGAAGTATAGTTGATTTACAATATTGTTAGTTTCAGGTGTACAGCAAACTGATTCATATATATATATGTATACATACATATATATATCATCAGATTATTTTCCATTATAGGTTATTACAAGATATTGAATATAGTTCCCTGTGCTTTACAGTAAATCCTTGTTGTTTATCTATTTTATATATAGTAGTATGTATCTGTTAATCCCATATTCCTAATTTATCCCTCCCCATCCCCTCTTTCCCCTTTGGTAACCATAAATTTGTTTTCTACGTCTGTGAGTCTGCTTCCGTTTTGTAAATAAATTCATTTGTATTATTTTTTAGATTTCACATATAAGTAATATATAATGTTTGTCTTTCTCTGACTTCACTTAGTGTGATATTCTCTGGGTCTGTGTTACTGCAAATGACAATATTTCATTTTTTATGGCTGACTAATATTCCACTGTATATATACCACATCTTTTTTATCCATTCATCTGTTGATGGACACTTAGGTTGCTTCTGTGTCTTGGCTATTGTAAATAGTGGTCCTATGAACATTGGGGTGCATGTATCTTTTTGAATTGCCGTTTTTGTCTTTTATGGATATATGCCCAGGAGTGGGATTGCTGGATCATATGGTAGCTCTATTTTTAGTTTTTTAAGGAACCTCCATACTATTTTCCATAGTGGCTGCACCAATTTACATTCCTACCAAAAGTGCAAGAGGTTTCCCTTTTCTTCACACCCTCTCCAGCATTTATTATTTGTAGACTTTTTTTTTTTTTTTTTTTTTTTGCGGTACGCGGGCCTCTCACTGCTGTGGCCTCTCCCGTTGAGGAGCACAGGCTCCGGACGCGCAGGCTCAGCGGCCATGGCTCACGGGCCCAGCCGCTCTGCGGCATGTGAGATCTTCCCGGCCCGGGACACGAACCCATGTCCCCTGCATCGGCAGGCAGACTCTCAACCACTGCACCACCAGGGAAGCCCTATTTGTAGACTTTTAAATGATGGCAATTCTAACCAGTGTGAGGGGGTACTTCATTGTAGTTGTCAAAACTATATTTAAAAGGTATACTCGGGGTGGCGGGGTTGGATGAACTGGCAGATTGGGATTGACATATATACACTATTGATACTATGTATAAAATAGATAACTAATAAGAACCTACTGTATAGCACAGGGAACTCTACCCAAGGCTCTGTGGTGACCTAAATGAGAAGGAAATCCAAAAGAGAGGGGATAGATGTATACATATAGCTGATTCACTTTGCTGTACAGTAGAAACTAACACAGTATTATAAAGCAACTATACTCCAATAAAAATTTTTAAAAAAGGTATACTCAGAGATGTCTTCCTCCCATTCTGAACCCCTTCATCCTGTTACTCCCTTCCCAACTCTTTGCATTAGTTTCTAGTTTATCCTAGTGTCTGAAATGGTGATGTCACAGGTGGACCTTTAAAGGTCATTGATTTTTGGCCTGCAAGCATTAATTCCCCTTTCTGGTAGCGGCACCACACATTATTTCTTTGGGAATCACCACTACTGCACTGGTGTCCTGCCCTAACCTGTCCAAAGGCAGTCATGTGACTCAAGTTATAACAGTTGGATGCTCCCTCCTTGGAATATGGGTATTGATCAGAGAGATAAAAAGATGAAAATGGTTGTTCCAGTGGCAGTACCCAGACAAAACTCTACAGCAGTTTCTCAGAATTGCTCTTTTTTTAACCTAGTGTTTCAGCATTCCTTTCATCTTCTAATCCCAACTCCCTATTTGATCTCCTTCCACTAAATTCCCCTCTTGTTTAATTTAGCCAGCATGAGTTTTGGTGCTTGCAAGCCAAATACCCTGACTGATACATGTGCTCCTGGATGTTAATGGGCTTGTAATTAAGATAGGGGAAGAAAAAGCAAAATAAGAAAAGTATGGCCCTCTTCTATTATGTTTTTTTTTATCAGCTTAGGCCAGATATTTATTCATTCATTCAAGAAATATTTATTGAGATAAATATGTCCCAGTCACTATACCAGGGATACAATGGTGAGAAAAACCAGTTATAATTCCAGCCTTCATGGAGCTTAAAGTACAATGAGGGAATTTAATATTAATAAAATAATCGCATCCAAAATTGTGAAATTCCAACTATGGCAGTGTGCCAAGTGACAGGAACATAGTACTACAAGAGCAAATCAAATGGGATATCTGAGCCGCAGGTTTTGTTTAATATAATACCTACTGGAGGTCTTGGTTCAAGCTATAAAATAAGAAGGGTTGTACTCCCTGGGGAATATAGCCAATATTTTGTAATGGCTGTAAATGTAAAGTAACCTTTAAAAATTGTATAAAAGGAAAAAAGAGAGCTTCCCTGGTGGTGCAGTGGTTAAGAATCCACCTGCCAATGCAGGCGACACGGGTTCGAGCCCTGCTCCGGGAAGATCCCACATGCCGTGGAGCAACTAAGGCCGTGTGCCACAATTACTGAGCCTGCGCTCTAGAGCCCGCAAGCCACAACTACTGAGCCCAAGTGCTGCACCTACTGAAGCCTGCGTGTCTAGAGCCCGTGCTCCACAACAAGAGAAGCCACCGCAATGAGAAGCCCGTGCACCGCAACGAAGACCCAACACAGCCAAAAATAAATAAATAAATTTAAAAGAAAGAGAAAAAGGCTTTGCCCTAAGCAAATGAGTATATATTTATGCTATAAGCAGAAATAAAATAACAGCTGTATCTCTAAAAAAAAGAAAAGAAAATAGGTACAAAGTTTGGAAAGGAAACATTATTTGCAGATCATCTATATCTAGATCACCTATATAGGAAGAAATAAAGTAAAATAAAAAGATTCATACAAATAAACAAGGTCAACAAAAGTTTACCAGATTCAAAGAAAACTTTAAAAATCACAGCATTTTTTTTTCTATAACAGCAATCATCAGTAAGCAAAAGTGACAGACACAGCAACACAGCAACAAGAAAAATGAAAACATTTCTGGAAAATAATTTATCAAAAATGCACAAGACTTCAGTAGAGAAAAACTGAAAACTGTATTAAAGGAAATAATTTAATATTTAAATAAATGAGGAAATGGTCTAGGATTCTGGATGTGATAGCTTAACATTGCAAAGGTGTCAGTTCTTGCCAAACCACCTGGGAGAAAATATCGACTCCATCCTGGGAATTTAGCAAATCTGGTAAGTTAAATTTTAGTATAAATTATAGTAGTGAAATTATAAAGAAGATTCAAAATCAGTTCCTAAAAGTGTATAAAAGAATGGTAACAAGAAAGAATGCTGTGAATTATTGATGTGACCACTATCTTTATTTTTAATGTATAAAATGTGGAAAGGAAATGTTAGAGAAGAATATCAAAGGATTCCAAAGCATTTCAGTTGCTTTCCTTTGTCCATTTTGGACTTCTTCATGTATTGACTTATTGAATCCAAGATAGGAAGTTCCTGATGATTGCCTGAATTCTTCATTAGTAATTTTATCAAACTTCTCAACTCTCATCATAAGTCTGTGCTCATCAGTCACTGTTGGGATACTCAATTGTTTTTATTCAAACTTTGTTTTTGTTTTTTTTGAATTGCTTATATATTCACATAGTATTGAATTCCAATAGTACAAGTAGCATACGATGAAAAATCTCTTCCTGTCTGTTTCCTAGTCACTCAGTTGCTTTCCCTAGAGTCAATCAATAGTTGAATCTCTTTTTCTACTCTCTTTTGAGAATGATAGTGGCAATCCATGCATTTTCTTATTTATTTATTTATTTATTTATTTGCTGTACGCGGGCCTCTCACTGCCGTGGCCTCCTCCGCCGTGGAGCACAGGCTCTGGACGCGCAGGCCCAGTGGCCATGGCTCACGGGCCCAGCCGCTCCGCGCCATGCGGGATCCCCCCGGACCAGGGCACGAACCTGCGTCCCCTGCACCGGCAGGCGGACTCCCAACCACTGCGCCACCAGGGAAGCCCGCATTTTCTTCTTTACCGTGCTTTTTCTCACTTAAAATATATATCTTGGAGGTGACTGCATGTCCATATATAAGTCTTCCTTATTTTTTATGGAAGCATATTATTCCATTGTATGGATGTATCTAAGTTTATTAAACCAGTCCCTTCTGATGGACATTAGGTTTTTCACAATCCTTTGAAAATAAACACAATGCAAATGAAAATATATGTCATTTCACTCATGTGCAACTAGATCTCTAGGATAAATTCCTGGTAATAGAATCACTGGACACAGGGTATATTAGTTCATAATTTCAATAAGTATAGCTTAACTGTTCTCTGATGAGGCTATACAGATTTATGCTTCCAGCAATGTGTGAAAATGATTGTTTCTCCACACCTTTTCCCACACCTTATTTTATTAAACTTTATAGGCATTGAGAGATAAAAAATAGTATCTCAGGGCAGCTTTTAATTATCTTATGGGTAAGACTGTCTTCATATATATTGAAATCTATTTGTATTTCTTTTACTGTAGACTTCCTGGTCATTGCTTTTCCCTAATTTTCTACTGGGTTGAAGTTTAATTTCTTACTTATTTATAAGGTTTTTATGTAACAGGCAATTTATAACTTCACTATTTGATTGTCTCTGACTTACTATTAAGGAGTCTGTAATCATGGGGTCTTTAGGTCTTTTTTTTTTAAATAAATTTATTTATTTTTAATTTTTTTTGGTTGCGTTGGGTCTTCGTTGCTGCACACGGGCTTTCTCTAGTTGCAGCAAGCAGGGGCTACTTCGTTGCAGTGCACGGGTTTCTCATTGCAGTGGCTTCTCCTGTTGCGGAGCACAGGCTCTAGGCATGTGGGCTTCAGTAGTTGTGGCACGTGGGCTCAGTAGTTGTGTCTCACAGGTTCTAAAGCACAGGTTCAGTAGTTGTGGTGCACGGGCTTAGTTGCTCCATGGCATGTGGGATCTTCCCGGACCAGGGCTTGAACCCGTGTCCCTTGCATTGGCAGGTGGATTCTTAACCACTGCGCCACCAGGGAAGCCCCTTTAGGTCATTTTAATAAAATAAAATTATAAAATCAAATAAAACACAGAATCAGAATACTAAACAAGACAAATGTATAGTTACTGAATTATTGTTAGGTGAACACCCTTATAACTATATTCCAGGTCACCCAGATGACTAGAACTTTGCCATTTACCACGGAAGTCCCTCCATGGCTCCACTCTGATCTCAATATCCTCCCTTCTTCCAAAAGTATCCATTATCCTGTCTTTATAGTAATCACTTTTTTGTGTTTCTTTGTAGTTTTTCACCTGTGGGCAATCCTACATACTGTAGTTGAGTCCTGTCCATTCAAAAAATTGTTATGTCTTTAAGGGGCTTTTAATCTTCATGATTTCGCTTCATTTTTTCTCTTCTTTACACTTTTTCAGCTGGAGATTCAAGGACTTTTGGTGTCTGGAATCCCACAGTCTGGATTTTGCTTTTGGTGCAGTTCAACATGCTCCTCTATCCTCTGTTTTTCCTGCAGATTGGCAGCTGGAGCCAGATGCTTGATCAGACTTAGGTCAAATTCCTTGGAAAAGACCGTAGGTGGTGCTGTGTTCCTTCATCAGCAGGCGCACCATGTCTGCTTTTCATTCTTTTTGTGATATTAGCAGCATTTGATGCCCAATGTCTAGATCCAATAATTTATTGGGAGTTGAAAAATAGTGATATTCTAATTCAGTAATTTTTTTTATTAGTTTGAATACCTTTTATAACAATGCTATTTTTATAGCCAGTAAACAATAGTGCAATTGTGTATGGGAAATATAGGATAAATGTTTGATTCTTTCTCTTACAAGTCTTCAAATAGTGACTTGAATCCCTATCACAGTCCAAAACTGGTCAATCAGTTTTAAAAACCTATGGACTAAATCATATTAAATGAGTTTCAATCAGTTGCACTTATGCCTTAGAAAGCAAAGAGTATCCCATTTTTTTAGTAGAAACCCCTACTACTGAATCATTTTGACATGACTCTTTCCTTGCTATCTGGTGTGAAAATATATTCCAGACTCGTCTTGTACCTTTTTTCTGCCTCAGGCATGAAATGAATCATTTCCCCCCAAAAGCCCTTGTTTCTTTAGTGAGACAATGTATCTCAAGACCATAATCTGGGTACAAACATTGTTAATTATAATTGGATTGGTCATTGTTTCTAGGCCTCTTCAATGGACAGAGCTAGGAAAAGGGCACACACATACACACACATGACAAAACACCTCATGCATTCACACTGATACTTCCAATCTAAAGTCAGGATTGCAGGATGTTTCCCTTAACCTCATGAATGTAGTTTTTTGTTTTTTCTATTATTGCATTGACTATATCGTGCCACTCCCTTCTGGCCTATAAAGTTTCTGCTGAAAAGTCAGCTGATAGCCTTATTGGAGTTCACATGTATGTAACTAGTTGCTTTTCTCTCGCTGCTTTTAATATTCTTTTTCTTTAATTTTGAAGTTTTATCATAATGTGTAGACTCCTTTGTGTTCATCTTGCTTGGGACTCTTTGCGATTCTTAGACCTGGATGTCTGTTTTCTTTCCTAGGTTAGGGATGTTTCAGTTATTATTTCTTCAAATAATTTCTCTGCCCCTTTCTCTCTCTTCTCCTTCTTGGACTCCTATAATGCAAATGTTAGTATGCTTTATGTTGTCCCAGAGGCCTCTTAAAACTATCCTAATTTAAATAAAAATTCTTTTTCTTTCTTCTGTTCTGCTTGGGTGATTTCCACTCCTCTGTCTTCCAGTTCACTGATCCGTTCCTTTTTATCATCTAATCTAGTGTCAACTCCTTGTAGTATGTTTTTAATTTCACTTATTGTATTCTTCAGCTCTATTTCATTCTTCTTTATATTTTTTAACTCTTTGTTAAACTTTTCACTGTGTTCATCCATTCCTCTCCCACGTCTGTTTAGCCTCTTTATGTTCATTACCTTCAACTCTTTATTGGTTAGATTGCTTATCTCCAGTTTGCTTAGTTCTTCCTCTGGGGTTTTGTTTTGTTCTTTCATTTGTAACATATTCTTCTATTTCCTCAGAGGAATATGTCAGAATGTCTCCTAATTTTACCTAATTTTCTGTGTATTGCCTAATACTTCTCTGTATTAGATAGGTTGGTTATGTTTACTGATCTTGGAGAAGTGGTCTTATGTAGGGGACGTCCTTTGGGACCCAGCAGCAGCACATTCCCCTCTGGTCACCAGAGCTATATGCTCTGGGGGTGCCAGCTATGTGGGCTGCATGAGCCCTTCTGTTGTGATGGGGCTGACTAATGTGGGTGCACTAGTAGGTGGGGCTGGGTCCTGGTATGGCTGGCTGTGTGTCCCAGGGTGTACCAGGATGGTACTGGCATTCTGTGGGGCAGGCTTGGCTGGGTCCTGCTTTGGCTGGGTGCATAATCTTGGGGGGGGGGTGGTGTCCTAGGGCTGGTGCTGGCCCACTGGTGTGCAGGGCTGGACCCTGATGTGTCTGGCCACAGGGCCCAGGGGTTTTGGGATTGGTGCTCACCTGCTGGGAGGTGGGCCAGGTCCTGGGGCAGCTGGCTGTGGGCCTGAGTAGGCTGGAGCTGGTGCTGGCCCGATGATCAGAAGGTCTTGGTCTTGGGTGGCTGGGGAGGCCCAGGACTGCTGCTGGGTCTTTGGTGAGCAGGCAAGCCCCCAGCACTCACAGGCTAGAGGGAGTACTGCAATATGGCACTTGCTAGCGCCTGTGTCCTTATGGTAGATGGGCTCCCCCAAGTGGCTGCTGCCAAGCATCTATGTCCGTAAGGGGCGTCCCAATTGCCTCCTGCTTCTCCAGGAGGATATCCAAAATCAGCAAGTCAATCTGACCCAGTGTTGTTTCAGACTACTGCCTCTGTGCTGAGTCTTAGAGAGTGTGAGAGTTTGTGTGCACAGTTTAAGAGTGGAGTCTCTGTTTCCTGCAGCCCAAACCTAAGTCTCACTGGCCTTCAAAGCTAGATGTTCTAGGAGTCCTCTTCCTGGTGTAGGACTCCCTAGCTGGGAAGCCTGATTGAGGCCTGGATCCCTCTCTCTCTCTGGGGAGAACTCCTGCAATTGTGCTTATCCTCCCATCTGTGAGCTGCCTTCCCAGGGGTGTGGGTCTTCACTATACTCCATCTCCACCTCTGTTACCAGAATCATTATGGTTCCTCCTTCAGGTCTTCAGTTGTGGAAAATCTTTTCTGCTAGTTTTCAGGTCATTCTCAGCTATAGTTGGTCTGTAAGTAGTTGTAATGTTGGTGCGTCTGTGGGAGGAGGTGAGCTCAGGGTCCTCCTACTCTGCCACCTTGGCCACCTCCTCTGCTTGATCCTCTCAGTTCTTGCTTTTAAAATTTGTTAGGCAGAAAAAAAATCTGTTAGGAAGCATCAGAGCTGTGTTTAGTGTAAAGCTAGTTTTTTCCCCCCAGTACTGAGACAAGAGCATTCTGAGTTCTCTACCCAATATCCTATGAATTATGAGGGTTTTCAGCCTGACTGGTGAGGACAGGAGCTATTTCTGGTCCTGTGTGAGTGCCACACACTCTTCCTCTAATCCCTTCTGGTGGTTCTTTCCTCAGCCTTGGATTGTTACCTCACACACCTGCTCTGATTATTACTCAGCTGAATTCTCAAGCATAACCCTCTGTAGGTCTCTGAATTTTTGCTCTGTGATTCTCTTTTCTCTAGTACTCTGCTTACCTCAATCTTCCAGGACTCTCAGCTCTGTCTTTTCAATGCAAAATATGGGTTCTACCTTGGCTCCCATTCCCTGCACTGAGGCTAGAAATCCTCACGTGGCAGGAAGCTGAGTTAACTACAGGGCTTACCTTGTTTGTTTCCCATCAATCAGGGATGACTGTCCTTTATTGCCTGATGCTCAGTGTTTTGAAAAACCATTGTTTCATTTATTTTGTCTATTCTTTGTTTGTTTCAGGTGAGAGGATAAACCTGGTTCCTTTATTCTGCCTCTGGAAGTAGAATTCCTTATCCTGTACAATTTTGTTTTTGTTTTGTTTTTGTGGTACGCGGGCCTCTCACTGTTGTGGCCTCTCCCGTTGCAGAGCACAGGCTCCGGACGCGCAGGCTCAGCGGCCATGGCTCACAGGCCCAGCCGCTCCGCGGCATGTGGGATCTTCCCAGACCGGGGCACGAACCCGTGTCCCCTGCATCGGCAGGCGGACTCTCAATCACTGTGCCACCAGGGAAGCCCCCTGTACAATTTTGATTGTTCCAGTTCTATCAGTATCTCCTCAGTGTGAGGCTCTGTGTTGGAGAGAAGCCTCACAGAGCTATTCCAGCCCCTTCAGATTTTACTGGGAGCCCCTCGCTCTCATCCACTATTATACTGGACAAAACCCCTCCCACTTTCAGTGTGGCCACACTTTCCAGTAAATATATGTTGGATCCTTTGAGTTTCTTCTCCTCTGAGGTTTGACTGATTCTCTCTGCTTTCTCTAGCATAGAAACTGAAACCATGGAGTTCTCAGGGCTATGTGTGGTCTGTCACCATCCACTTGTATTTTGGGATTTATGGGGATAACTTGTCACAGAGTTTTGTTGTAAATGTTGTCTGTGGGATTTTGGTTTTACAATTTAGTTGTTCTGCCTGTTTTTACATGGGGATTTGGATTTAAATTATATACTGCTGCTGTTATCATTTTCCCAGAATCCTGCTGAAATCTCTCGAGAGAAAGTTGTGTTCTTATCATGTCATGTACTTCTTTTGGACTGTCATTTTCACTAATAGTTAATAGTTTGTGGTCTTTTCCTCCTAAATAATTGAAATTCTTCTTCAGATTCTTTCTTCCCAAAAGGTGTGGCTGCTTGCTTCTTTTTCTCCTCCTCCACCCCCTCCTCTTCCTTTTCTCTTTCATTTCTTCAAGAATATGTTCCATTCAGTCACAGCTTTTTGCCTGTTTCTTAACTCTTTATTTCTATCAATTTATTCTAGGGACAAGTGTTTCACCATCGCTATTCCAGCTATTCTGTGCTGCCAGTACAGCTGCTCCAAAGGCATGTGGGGAAATCAGAAAAAGGAGCAGTTCTTCAATACCTACCACAGAATAAGACATACAAAAAAGCCAACGGAATTTAAGAAGTACAGTTATGGGAACAGAAAAATAGACCAGTGGAACAAAAGGAAAACTCAAAGACAGATGTGCATATATATGGGGACATACATATGGCGACTTGCTATATGATAGCGCTGGCATCACCACCCAATGGAGAAAGCATGAACTATTCTGTAGATGATGTTGGAGAAACTAGTTCACTACAGGCAGAAAAAGAAAAAATCAATCTTTATATCTTACCATGTACAAATGTACACTCCAGATGAACAAATAAACAATGTGAACTATGAAATTATAAAGAAAAAAAGAAAAAATGTGGGAGAATATCTTTGTGACTTAGGAGTATGGAAAGTCTTCTTCAATAGGATCTCCAGGGACTTCCCTGGTAGTCCAGTGGTAAAGAATCCACCTGACAATGCAGGGGACACAGGTTCGATCCCTGGTTGGGGAACTAGGATCCCACATGCCATGGGGCAACTAGGCCTGCGTGCCACAACTACTGAGCTTGTGTGCCTCAATGAGAGAGCCCATGTGCCGCAAACTACAGAGCCCATGCACTCTGGAACCCCCGTGCCACAACTACAGAGCCCATGTGCCTTGGAGCCTGCATGCCACAACTAGAGAGAAGACTGTGTGCCACAATGGAGAGCCCGTGTGCCGCAATGAAAGATCCTGCATGCCTCAACGAAGATCCCGTGTGCTGCAAATAAGACCCAACGCAGCCAAAAATAAATTAAATAAATAATAAATCTTAAAAAAAATAGGATCCCCAAAATGTAAATCATTCAACAAAATAACTGTTGTACTTATTGCATCAAAATGAAAATATCTGTTAAATAGAGAACATCAAAGACAAATTAATCCAGATGATATGTTGGGAAATGATAATTGCAATGTTTAAGACCAACACAAGACTAATATCTAGATTCTATAAGGGATTTGTAGATTTATAAGAAGGCAGAGAACCCAACAGACAAATGAACCAAGCATATGAAAAAGCAATTTACAGAAGAGGAAAACAAACAGCTAACTTATATGTGAAGAGATGCTCAAACTCATTAGTTATCAGAGAAGTGCAAGTTAAAGCAACAGTGAGATATCTCACAGGAACATTGGTGTACTGATGACAATCTAGCAATTGGTTACCAGCCCAGAACTGGCATGATGGGCACCTGAATAGAATGGATATGGTAGCAAAGATGGAGGCCATGTACTGTCCAATATTATAGACTCCCACTTCCCAAGATTGATCTAACTTGTCAGCAATAGAGATCAACACTGAGTACTTGGTATGGCACTATTTCTTGAGGAGACCAACTGGCAACTTGGTGCCCAGTTGGTTGACTACATCAAGCCCCTGATGATGAAAGCTTCATTGTCACAGGAATGAATATTCCAAGTATGAGTTTGCCTTTCCTGCCTGCAAAGCCTCAGTTACAATACTATCTGGGGTTATGGAATGCTTGATCTACAGGCATGGAATCTCACATAGCATAGCATTTGACCAGGGACTCGCTTTACAGTTAGGGAGGCGCAGGGGTGAGCCCATGGGATCTACTGGTTGTATCACATTTTGCACCATCCAGAGGCAGCTTTCGGAAAGACATTCTTAAAGGTGCAGCTGAAGTGCTAGCTTGGAGAAAACACTCTGAAAGAATTGGGTGCTATCCTTCAGGACACAGTATATTCATATCAATTCAGAGACCTGTGTATGGTGCTCTGTTCCCAATAGAAAGAGTAGATGGATCTGGGAATCAAGGGTTATAAATAGGAGTGGCCCCACTGACCTATTGGAGGATTTTGTGCTTCTGTCCCTGTAACTCTGCACTCTTCAGTATTATAGGTTCTGATCTCAAATAAAGCAGATTCTTGCCAGGTGATACTGCAAGGGTCTTACAAATCGCTGCAGGGCACATTGGACTTCTTGTGACAGGGACCAGCAAGTAAAGGGGACAGTTTCACTGGTAAAGGTAATTGATCCTGATCAGCAGAAGGAGGTCAGGCTGCTTTTACATAATGGTAGCAGGGAGGAATATGAATTGAACCCAGGAGATCCAATCTGGGGCCTCTTGGTATTCCCTGGCCCCATGATAACTGAACAGACATGTGCAGCAATGCTAACCTAAGGA
Organism: Lagenorhynchus albirostris; assembly: GCF_949774975.1. NCBI lineage: Eukaryota > Metazoa > Chordata > Mammalia > Artiodactyla > Delphinidae > Lagenorhynchus > Lagenorhynchus albirostris. The sequence continues at coordinate 28,173,045 of NC_083099.1, forward strand.
AGAGTATGACTATCAAGGGTTCAGGCACTTCAGGGAGGTAAGTTGCACAACCAGCTAAGCTACCAACACCTGCTGAGGTAATCTCTGAGGGTGAAAGGAATTCAGAATGGATTTTGGAGGACAGAGAGGATGAGTTGCAGCCCTGAGATCAACTTCAACTACAGTGACAGGGGCTGTAGTTCATTCCTCTAACCTCCTTCTTGTTAGTTTCCCCTCAGTAAGAGAGGTCCATGGGAACCATGGAAGTACTGCTCCCCAAAGCTATCTGGAAAAGTAGATCTGTGCAGCTCAAGGGGTGAACTGTGGCAGCCATGAGACTGAGCCTCATGGCTCTCCAACCAGAGGGAGCATAAGCGACCAATGGCTCCAGCTACTGCACTATGAAATCCAACACTGAGCTGTGCCAAGACCACTCCTCCCACAGGCTTCTCCCAGCAGTCACTGTGTGTAGCAAGAATACTGAGGTAGACTCGTTCCTGGGAGACACAAGACTCCTCTAGTGGCTGACTTTGGTTTGAGGACTCTCTGATGACTTTGCTGAGCCTTCCTTAGACAAGAACAGCCTTGGGCAAGGCAGTCTAGGACACTTCCACCCAAGCTTCTCTCAGACTTGCCCTGTCATTTGACAGCTGTCCCAGCCTTATACAGCTCCCTTCTTATATTTTCTCACACTGGCATTTCTCCTAACAAAATCCTTGCACAGTTAATCTCATCTTGGGGTCTGCTTCTTGAAGGACCTGAATCAACTTGGGATTCACCCCTGCCCCCAGTAGGGTGGTGATGGCCACTGAGCAGAGGGGAATCCCTGACTCACACTTGGCTCTGGCCCTACTCCCTCCATCTCCTGCCCCACCTCCTACCAAGGTGATAGCTGCCAGCTCACATTGAGGAAAAATGTGACTCCTGTTCATGTCAAATCTAGCTGTCCCACCAAAGGCACTGGGCACATGCAGACTGCATAAGAATGCTCCCACATAAGGATACCCCTTCAAGACTGCGACAGGTAACTGTTTCACCTAAATTCATAGAGACAGAGTAAGTTAAGCAAAATGAAAAGACAGAGGAACTGCTCTCAATTGAAAGAGCAAGAGAAAACCCCTGAAAAAATAATGAGACAGAAATAAACCATTTATCAGATAAAGAATTCAAAGCATTAGCAATAAGAAAGCTAACTGAATTATGGAAAAGAATAGATGGAAACAGTGAGAATCAAGGAACTGGAAAATATAAAAAAGAATGAGCCAGAACTGAAGAACACAATACCTGAAGTGAAAAACACACTAGAAGGAATGAATAGCAGACTAAGTGATAAAGAAAAACACACAAGTGATTTGGAAGATACAATAATGGAAATAACCCAATCAGAACAGCCAAAAAAAAAAAAGCAAACAAAAACTGAGAACAGTCTAAGAGATTTCTAGGATAACATCAAGTGTACCATCATTCGCATTATAGGGGTCCCAGAAGGAAAAGCGAGAGAGAGAAGGGGGTCAAAAATGTATTTGAGGAAATTATGGCTGAAACCTTCTCAAACTTCAAAAAGGAAACAGGCATCCACGTATCATAGGAAGCACAGAGTGTACCAAACAAGATGAATCCAAACAGACTCACACCAACAAAATAATAATTAAAATGACAAAAGTTAAAGAGATAATTTTAAAGGCAGCAAGAGAAAAACAGAGCCATATTCACCGGGATCCCCAGAAGGCTATCAGCTGATTTCTCTGCAGAAACTTTGCAGGCAGAAGGAAGTGGCATCGTATATTTAAAGTGCTGAAAGGGAAAAACATGCAACCTAGGATACCCTACTCAGCAAGTTTATCATGAGAACGGAAAAAGAGACAACTTCTCAGACAAACCAAAACTAAAAGAGTTGATCAGTACTAAACCTACCCTAAAATAAATGTTAAAGGGTCTTCTGTAAGTGGAAAAGAAGTGAGAAGCAATAAGAAAGGGAAAATCCCACTAGGAAAGGCAAATACATAGTTAGGACTGAGGCTCAACCACTTAAATGAGCCAGTATGAAGATTAAAAGACAAAAAATTATAAAAGCAACTATAACTACAATAAGCAGTTAAGGGATAAATGAGAAGACGTAAAATATGACATCAAAAACACAAAATGTGGGGGAGGGGAGTAAAAAGGTAGGTCTTTTAGAATGTGGTTGAACTTAAATGACTAACAGTTTAAAACAAATAGATATAGTTATAGGTAAACATACACGAACCCCATGATAACCACAAATCAAAAATGTACAATAGATACACAAAAACTAAAAGGAGAGAAACACAAGCATACTGCTAAAGAAAATCATCAAACCACAAGGGAAGAAAGAAAGAAACAAAAAACACATGAATAGAGTAGAACTACAAAAACAATCAGAAATCAAGCAATAAAATGGCAATAAGTACATACTTATTAATAATTACTTTAAATGTCAATGGACTCAATGCTCCAATCAAAAGATATAGAGTGGCTAATTGGATAAAAAAGCAAGACTCTTCTATATGCTGCCTTCTAAAGACTCATTTCAGAGCTAAAGACACACATAGACTGAAAGTGAAGAGATGGAAAAAGCTATTTCATGCAAACAGAAATGACAAGAAGGCAGGGGTAGGAATACTCATATCAGGCAAAATAGAATTTAAAACAGAGGCTATAACAAAAGACAAAGGAGGGCATTATATAATGATAAAGGGTCAATATAAGAAGCAGATATTACACTCATTAACATATGTGCATCTAATATAGGAGCACCTAAATATATAAAACAAATACTAGCAGACATAAAGGTGGAAATTAACAATAATACAATAATAGTAGGGGACTCTACCACCCCACTTATATCAATGGACAGATCATCCAGAAATAAAATCAATAAAGCAACAGTGGTCTTAAATGACACAACAGACCAGTTGGACTTAATAGAAAAGATCAATGAAACTGGTTTTTTGAAAAGATAAACAAAATTGATAAACCTTTGGCCAAACTTATCAAGAAGAAAAGAGAGAGGACCAAAATAAGTAAAATAAGAAATGAAAGAACAAAAATAACAATTGATTCCACAGAAATACAAAAAATCATAAGAGAATACTTTGAACAGTTATATGGCAACACATTGAACAACCTAGAAGAAATGGACAAATTTCTAGAAAAATACAACCTGCCAAGAAGAAACAGACACTTTGAACAGACTGACCACTAGTAGCGAAATTGAATTTGTAATCAAAAGAACTCCCAGCTAACTAAAGTCCAGGACTGGATGGCTTCACAGGTAAATTCTACCAAACATATAAAGAAGACCTAATACCTATCCTTCTCAAACTATTCCAAAAATTAGAAGAGGATGGAACACTCCCAAATTCATTCTACAACACCACCATAACCTTGATACCAAAACCAAAGATATTACAAAAAAGGAAAATTACAGGGCAATATTGCTGATGAATATAGATGCCAAAATTGCCAAAAAATATGAGCAAAGCAAATCCAACAATAAATAAAAAGGATCATACATCATGATCAAGTGGGATTTACTCAGGGGATGCAAGGATGGTTCAATATTTCCAAATCAATCAATGTGATAACCATATTAGCAAAAGGAAGGATAAAAATCACGTTATCATCTCAACAGATGCAGAAAAAGCATTTGACAAAATTCAACATCCATCCATGATGAGAACTCTCACCCAAGTTGAAAAAGAGGGAACATATTGTAACATAATAAAGGCCAAATTCACAGCTAATATCATACTCAATGCTGAAAAACTGAAAGCCTTTCCTTTAAAATCTGGAACAAACAAGGATTCCCACTCTTGCCATTTTTCTATTTAATGTAGTACTGGAAGTCCTAGCCACAGCAATCAGACAAGAAAAAAAAAAAGCATCCAAATTGGAAGAGAAGTAAAACTCACTGTTTGCAGATGACATGATACTATATATAGGAAACCCAAAAGTCTCCATGACACTTTTCATAGAACTAGAACAAATAATCCTAAAATTTATATGAAACCACAAAAGACCATGAATTGCAAAAGCAATCTTGAGAAAAAAGAACAAAGCTCGTGGTATCATGGTCCTTGATTTCAGACTATATGATAAAGCTACAGTAATCAAAACAGCATTGTACTGGCACAAAAACAGATTAAATGGATTAGAATAGAGAGTTCAGAAATAAACCCACACACCTATGGTCAATTAATCTACAACAATGGAGGCAAGAGTATACAGTGGAGAAAACACAGTCTCCTCAATAAGTCGTGTTGGGAAAACTGGACAGCTACACATGAAAGAATGAGATTAGAACATTTCCTCATACCATATACAAAAATAAACTCAAAATGGATTAAAGACCTAAATGTAAGACATGAAATCATAACACTTCTAGAAGAGAGCATAGGCAGAACACTCTTTGACATAAATTGTAGCAATATTTTTTGGGATCTGTCTCCTAAGGCAAAAAAATAAATAAAAGCAAAAATAAATAAACAGGACCTAATTAAACTTGGAAGCTTTTCCACAGCAAAGGAAACCACTGAGAAAACAAAAAGACAGCCTACTAAATGGGAGAAAATATTTGCAAATGTTATGATCAATAAGGGGTTAACATCCAAAGTCTACGAACAGCTCATAGAACTCAATATCAAAAAACAAATACCCTGATTAAAAAATGGCAGAAGACCTGAATAAATATTTTTCCAAAGAAGATATACAGATTGCTAACAGGCACATGAAAATATGTTAAATATTGCCGATAGAGAAATGCACATCAAAACCACAATGAAACATTACCTCACACCTGTCAGAATGGCTAACATGAAAAAGTCTACAAATAACAAATGTTGGTGAGGATGTGGAAAAAAGGGAACCCCTGCACACTGTTGGTGGGAATGTAAACTGGTGTAGCCACTGTGGAAAACAGTATGGAGGTTCCTCAAAAAAATCAAAATAGAACTACCATGCGACCCAGAAATTTCACTCCTGGATATATATATCTAAAAAAACTAAAACACTAACTCGAAAAGATACATGCATCCCAATGCTCATAGCAGTGTTATTTACAAGAGCTAACATATGGGCGTAACCTATGTCCATCAGAAGATTAACGAATAAAGAAGATGTGAGATACACACACACACACACACACACACAATGAAATATTACTCATCCATAAAAAGAATGAAATTCCGCAGCATTTGCACCAATGTGGATGGACCTACAGGATATTATGCCTAGTGAAATAAGTCAGAGAAAGACAAATACTGTATGATATTGTTTATATGTGGAATCTGAAAAATAAAACAAATGAATGTATATAACAAAACAGAAACAGACTCACAGATATAGAGAACAAAGAAGTGGTTACCAGTGAGGGTGAGAGAAGGGAGGAGGGGCAAGATAGGGGTAGGGGATTAAGAGGTACAAATTACTATGTATAACATTGATAAGGAACAAGGATATATTGTACAGCAGAGGGAACTATAGCTATTATTTTATAATAACTTTAAATGGAATATAATCTATAAAATATTGAATCACTATGCTGTACACCTGAAACTAATGTAATATTGTAAATCAATTATACTTCAATTAAGAAGAGGATTAAAGAAAAAAGAATGACTCCCTGATTTCTGACTTGGGTAGTGGGTGCATGGTGATTGTCAGGCACTGAGATAAGGGAGACCAAGGATCTCCATTTAAATAGAAAGGTATAATAAGAGGACAGATTGTGGGGTGTGCGGAAGGACAAGAGGAGGAGAAGGCAGAGAGGTCTCAGGTAAGGAGGACGCTTCCACCTATTATGGGTTTCTGTTGCAGATGAATTTGCCCTTTCCCCACTGGAGGCCTGGTCTCAGTTCTCCAAACATTAAAGAGCAGCTCCAACTGCAAAAACAGATTCTCAGGAAAGCATATGGATGGAGATCAGAGAGAAGAAGCTTACTGTGAGGTTTCTGTCTCAGTCAGCTTGGGCTGCTATACAAAATACTTCAGACTGGTGGCTTCATCAACAGACCCTTACACCTCCCAGTTCTGGAGGCTGGGAAGTCCAAGATAAAGGTACAGATTGGGTTCCTGGTGAGGACCCTCTTCCTGGATCGTTGACAGCTACCTTCTTGCTGGGTCTTCCCTTGCACTTTCCTTCTGCTCATGGGGAGAGGGATCTGTTTTCCTCTTCTTATAATGATCCCACCCTCATGATCTCATCTAAGGCTGATGGCTTCTGAAAGGCCCTACCCCCAAATACCATCACATTGGGGGTTAGGGCTTTAACATAGGAATTTTGGTGATGGTACAGGTTGGGGGGTAGGGCCACAAACATTCAGTCCATAACAGTTTCTTTCAGCCAGAATGGGAAGTGCTCAATCTCGTGGCCTCTCAGTCTTTATAAAGGTACCCGTGTCATGTGGACACTTGGTGTAGGTGGCTCCAAGATGTTCCCAATTCCTTACAGGAAGAAGAAATTAAGCACTGACTTATAAAAGTTAATAGCAAAGCCCCTTTGAACAGCCCTCCATGATCAGACTGGTTACACTGACTTCTGTGGGCTTCTTGCAGACCCTGTTCTTCAAGCTGGAAGGGTGGCATCTGAGGCACAACTGATTCACTGAGAACAATTATTTCCCCTTATCTCCCTGCCCTTCTCCCCAACCCCTTTTTTATCTGCAAGTAAATTTAAAAAGTGGGGGGGGGAATTACATGTGTGAATCGAGTAATACCCAGAATACACCCAGAAGCACATTCTTGGTGGCTATATAAGGTCTTGTAAGCAGAAGCATGTTTGATTAGTGTGGCTGTGTAGAGAACAAAAACCATTATCTCCAGAAACACAAGGCCAGAAGCATTTTTTCTTGGAAATGCAGAATAGTTTAAAATATTGCCATGGGACAAGGAGATTTTACTCTGGCATGAACTCACTGAGTTTTAGTAAAAAAAAAAATTTTTTTTCCAGATTTGATGTTGATAATGTCACTCCTCAATGTGTCCCAAGGGTTAGGTTATGGATTCTTTCTCGGTCTGCAGTGAACTGCCTCTGTCCAGCGGTCTCCTCGCTTGTCATGGAAACCCAACACTCCCGTCTCTGTTTCTGCGTCAGAAGAGTGGTGAAAGGAATTGGCAACGTTGATAAGCTATTACCCTCTGTGTATTCGTTTTGCCCTGTGAATGGCTGAATGCTTTAACAAGCTTATCAGTCCCACTTATTTAACAAATGTTAAAAGCCGGAACTGTGGTTCCAACAGCTCCAAAGAAAACAGGACAAGGGTTGTAAACTTGAACATTTCCTTCTTGCAGTAAATTGGAGTTCAAAGAAGCTACAGGATTGAGTGGTAGGCATTTCACGCGTAATTGTAGGCAACAAAAATTTATTGTTAAACATTCCTTTAATGTTTCCTTCTTGACACAGTGTGTCCTTTATAGCAGAGGGAGTCTAGATCCAAACATTGAACTATTTCCAACTGAGGTTATCAGAGGTTATCTGCAGAGCCAACGAGTGCCGAGATCTCTGCTGGTTCCTTGATTTTCTTCCCAGTACCGCCTTTTCTCTGTACTCGCTTCAAACATCCAAAGAACAGCATTGTAAAATACAATAGAAAGAACAATGGATTCAGAATTTTTTCCCATCCTGTTCATTTATTTGGGGCTACACCAATCCATGTTTCCTAAGGTCTCATCACTCAGCAACAATTACCAAGGCTCCATAATCCATTGGATTGACCAAGTCTGGCTTACATTGCAATGTAGGAAGTAAGAGCTCTCTCACAGGAGACCTAAACTCTAGGAAAGTAGATAATAGCTGGATGCATGTGTGACTGTCACCAGTGTATTCAGACCCATCCATTGCTTAAAGGTAAATAGCTCTGGGTACATCTCTACTCAGATATCTGTACTGAGGTTCCTAGGGGTTGCTTCGCTGGTTGAAGAAGGCCTGAGATTGTATGGTGAAGATATCTGTGGGAATTTTAAACAGAATTAATGTCACGGAGGGTCAAAGAGCAGGGACCTTCCTCAGGGGATATGTAGGAGAAACTGTGGATAAATGGCGTCCAGGGTAAAGGTACTGATGAAAGCTATGGCTTCAGGGTCCAGGGTCTCCTGAAACGTATCCTTGAGCCTCTAGGGATCTGTGGAGTCCAGGTTAGGAGCCGCTGCTGTGCCATCTGCCTGCACAGACAGAAAGCTAGTGTGGTACAGTCCAGAGAAGGCAGAAGCAGACGGAAGGGAAGGCGGTTCTGCTCTGAACACGAGAGGGAAGGCTGAAAGGATCCAGGGTCCCTGGGACGTTCCTGGTAGAGTGCCTCAGATGACAGGAGGCCTCCTTGGAAAGAGTCAGCAAGGACATCAGGCTGTGACCCAGAAAGATCCCAGACACCAGAGGCTGACTGCCGACTTCCGCACACATCTCAACAATTCTCACACGGGGCTGAGGATTTCCTTCTCAGCTGTTCACTGGGAAACAGATTTCATTCATCTGAAAGCAACAATGACTTCATGTTTGTCATCAGGGAGTCCAGGCCATCTACAGTAATAGTATTCTATTTTTATCCTTGGTGGAAAGTGGGGGTTGCTTCTTTGGCTTATAGAGCCCTTTCATCCTCACAATGAGCCTGAGGTCAGCACTGTACAGAGGAGCTGAGGCTCTGGGCAGTTTCAGGACTTGCTCTAGTACTCTTGGCTACAGTGGGTAGAGGCATGACTCCAAGCTCATTGCTCTTTTCATCATACCCTCTACTTGGTTCTTGGTCAGACAGGTCCTACTTTTTTTTGTGTTTAGTATTTCACTGCATCGCTAATGCTCACTTTCATCCCTGTGACAAAGATCACCAACTACTTCCCTGCTCTCTGCCTCGACCACTTGTTTGATGGTGTTGGCTATCTTGCAAGCAGCTAGAAGGCACCAGGATCTGTGACCCACCTGAAATGTGGGCACTAGGAACGTATCACTCCCACAAATGGAGTCCTCTGGTTACCCCAGAGTGCGGCCCAGGAGCTCTGCTTCCTCTGCCCCTCCATAAGGAAAGAACGACCAATCTCTCCAGTGCCAGGGAACTTTTGCAAAGATGCCAAGGTACCCTGACCCTAGAAATGACAAGGTCCAGAGAAGAAATTCAGCTCCAAAAGGAATAGGAGTGTGTGGAGACCCAAAGAGCTGTTCCTGGAGAACCTCAGGCACATAGAAAATGAGAAGCCACTGACAAGTGGGACAGCTTTACTTCCCTTGACGTAGGAGCTGCTATATCAGGATCCAATGTCTGCTTTGAAGGGAACCTCCCTGTTCACACCAGAGCATTCTGTGGATACCTGTTCATGGCTGAGAGAAGGCTCTGGATGAAGACAGAGCAGAGGGTGGCTCGCAAGAGGATTACTAAGCGTGCCTGTCAGGGGTGATAGGGACCAGACCACAGGAGAGTCACATTATTTTGGGAAATGTGGGGATTACCACATCAGTGGAGTGTGGTGACGCCGACCTTGTGAGACGGGGAGGAAGCTCACATCCCACAGGGGGAACTTCTGGGCAAAGGGAAGCCACCATAACTGAAATCGGGGAATCAATTCTCGTTCCAGATCACCAGGCCCTTGGACTGCTGGGGTTTCTACGTTACCTACTTATTTGTGGAGATGAATTTTCTTTTCGTTCAACAAAATCTTTTGTTTGCAAAGCTTGGACCAAGTTACAGGGTTGTCTGGTGAAGGAACTTCCCCAAGTCTCTGCCCATGATTTTGACTGAGGCCAAACTGCATAGGTGCACACTTTGCTGGCGCCAGGATTGTGCTACTATACAGTTTTTTTCAGGTGAAATTGTTGCCTTGTAACCCTCCTGACAGGCCCACAAACCAGCAGGATTAGTGTGTAGGTCACCTGAAAAATCATGTGAACGCCTTACAATATGCAAGTCTTTGTGTTTAGGGCAACTTAGCAAAGGGAGGAGCTTCCTGGGAACTTCCTGTGTTTGGCATAATCTTCTGTCAATGATTTACTTCCTTCAGCACTGTTGAATTGAAGGTTAGGTGGTGATTTATCAGAAAGTGTTGCAGGAAAAATCTTGCCATCATTGCTAAGACGGCAGCTATTGGCTAACTACAAGTTTCTGGCTGGAAGGTAAGCTCTGATTTACTGGATTTGTATTTTCTGAAAGAGTTACATGTCAAGCAAAAAATAGACTACTGATGAATGGAGATCTCTGCTGTCCTGGAGTTGGCTGGAGTTAGAGCTTATGGTGAAGGAGAGGGTGGTACTGCAGGTAACTGCTCAGAGCCTGAGCTTTGGGGACAGGCAGACCCTAGTTAAAGTCATGGCTCCGCTAACTGTGTGACCTTGGCAAGTTATTTAACCTTCAGTTTGCTTCTTCTTAGTTCTATTAGTTTTTTGGTAAGTTATCTTGGATTTTCTAGGTAGGCAATCATATTTTCTACAACTAGTGATATTTTTGTCTCTTCCTAATATTCATAGTAGAAATTCTTTTCTCTTGTTTCACTGCATTGGTTAGACTTAGCAGAATGACGGTGAAAGTAACAGTGATAATGGACATCCATGTCATATTCCTGGTCTTAATGGGGATATTTCAAATGCTTCACATTAAGGATGATCATTGCTATATGTTCTGGTAGACATTGTCAGCTTAAGAAAGTTTCCTTGTGCTTTTTAAAAAGCATGAATGGATGTCAAATTTTAGCATGCTGTTGTTAGCATCTACTGAGCCAAAATGATCATACAGCTTTTCTTCTTTAATCTGTGGAAATAATGCAGTTCATTAATAGTTTTCCTATTAATTCATTATTTTCCTATTACAAATCATCCTTACATTCCTCAAATAAAACCTAATCAATGCACCTTTCTTTTTAACATTGCTGGATTTGATTTGATCATATTTTATTTAGAATTTAAAAAATCAAAACTTATAATTATTAGAGAAATGCAAATCAAAACCACAATGACATATCACCTTTCATCTGTCAGAATGGCTAGCATCAAAAAGCCTACAAATAACAAATGTTGGCGAGGAGGTAGAGAATAGGGAACCCTCATACACTGTTGGTGGGAATGTAAATTGGTGCAGCCACTATGGAAAACAGTATGGAGGTTCCTGAAAAAACTAAAAATATAACAGAAGTACCATATGATCCAGCAATTCCACTCCTTGGTATATAACCAAAGAAAACAAAAACACTGATTTGAAAAGATACATGCACCCCAATGCACATAGCAGCACTATTTACAACAGGCAAGATATGGAAGCAAGCCAAGTGTCCATCAAATGATGAATGGATAAAGAAGATGCGGTATATACATATGTATATACAATGGAATTATTACTCAGCCATAAAAATAATGAAATTCTGCCATTTGCAGTAACGTGGATGGACCTAGAGAATATTATACTTACTAAAATAAGTCAGTCAGAGAAAGATAAATACTGTATGATATCACTTACATGCGGAATGTAAAAAATAATACAAATGAACACACAGGCAACACCAAAACAGACTCAAAGGTAGAGAAAACAAACTAGTGGTGACCAAAGGGGAGAGGGAAGGGGCCAGGGGGCAAACAGGGGTAGGGGATTAAGAAATATGAACCATACTAGGTATAAAATTGACAAGCAACAAGGATATATTGTTTAGCAAGGGAATTATAGCCATTATTTTGTAAGAATTTTTAATGAAATATAATCTGTAAAAATACTGAATCACTATGCTATACACCTGGAAGTAATCTCATATTATAAATCAACTATATTTCAATTAAAAAATCTAAGCTTGAAAGTGATATTCAGGTATCATCTTCTTGTGTGCTATCTTTATCAGGTTTTGTGACTATAATTTTTAATTAATAGTGTTGATTTTAGGGAGCAGGACAGGAGAGAGGGGTGGACATGCTGATGAAGCTTCAGCTCTCCCTGTCGGTCATCCTGCTGCTTGCCTGTGGCTTCCTCTACCAGTTCACCCAGAAGTCCAGCTGCCTCTTCCCCCACCTGCCTCCCTACAAGTCCCAGCAGGGGCTGGAAGCCCTCCTGGGCCATGGGCGCAGCATCGTGTTCCTAGAGACCTCAGAGAGAACGGAGCTATCCCCGCTGGTCTCCTGTGCTGTGGAGTCTGCGGCCAAGGTCTACGCTGAGCAGCCTGTGCTGTTACTTATGAAAGGGCTCAACAATTCCATGCAGCTGCCCCCAAACTCCACTTCCCCAGCCCTTTCCCTCCTCTCGGCAATAGACAATGTTTTCCTCTTCCCTTTGGATATGAAAAGCCTGTTTGAAGACACACCGCTGTTTTCGTGGTACACTCAGGTAAGTGTTCAGAGAATCTCAGAATGTCGGTGTTGGGAAGGACCATAGAAAATGGGTCCAATCTAGCCATTTTATAGATGGGTAAACTGAGGGTAAGGCTAGATTGTCAGAGATAGGCTAGAACCCAGATCTTTTGACTCTTGCCTGGTCTTCATTCTACGGTGTTGAGTCCTGATTCAAGGAAACAGGAGAGACTTGATTTAGGCTTATCTTTACCCTGCTGCCTTTTGCTTTCACCTTATTTCTTAGGATTTCTTGAGACTATTCTTAACTGAATGAGTTTCTACATCTTTTCTAGGTGTATAGACCATTCATTTTTCACTGACAGTTTTAAACCCATCTATGTTAAACTTTTTTGCACCTAAGGGGGGAAATAAGGCAATATTTAACTGGAAAATGATGTAAATAGAAAATTCATGAAAGATCAGGTGGGTGCTGCTGTATGAGATTGGGTTACATTGAGATACGATCAAGAAACTCCTGGAGCTCTTAGGAATTTTGTAATTTTGTGCGAAACTCCCTCTTCCTTTCCCTTTAAAGGACACTTGTGGTGGCATTTAGGGCCCATGATAATCCAGGATAATCTCAGCTCAAGATCCTTAATTTTTTTTTTTTTTTTTGGCCACACCGTGTGGCATGTGGGATCTTACTTCCCCGACCAGGGATCGAACCCACGCCCCCTGTGGTGGAAGCACGGGCCTCCAGGGAAGTCCCAAGATCCTTAATTTAATCACATTGGCAAAGATCCTTTCCCTATAGGAGGTAATATTTACAGGTTTCAGGAATTAGGACCACTGAGTGGCTGTTATTCAGCCTACTACAGTATTTGTATAAAAAAAGAGAAAACTCCTGTCCCACCCTCTCTCATTCACCTGGGGACTGGGTGGGCTGTCCTGGGTGGGGGACACACTTGCACCTTGGGGGAGTCGGGCTGTGGTATCTTCTGCTCCAGTTAGGCTACAATAGGATAGCTGGTGGCCAGCTGTTAGGATGGCCTAGCGTGCCATCACTTGCTGGTGACCACTGGATTTGCTGCACTGATTTGGGCAACTGTAGCCCTTGAAGATGCCCAGGGATGAGTACTGAGGGGGTGGGGAGGGAATGAGCAAACAGAATCCTAATCCCCTTTCTGGTGCTCACCTCTGGGGGAGCCTTGTGTTTTATGTTGATGTTAGTCCAATGCCCACATCAAGGTAGGCTTCCTTCCTTCTGTGCGGCTTTTGATATCTGGGTCTGTTCACTAATAATCACCAATTTACCAAAGAATCAACTTTACTTATTTTTACTGAAAGTAAGTGGGTCTCTGGAGTCAGACTGCCTGGGTTAAAATCTAACCTCTGCCTCTCTTACCTTGCACAAATGACTGAACTTCTTGGTCTTTCCTTTTAATTTTTCACTTGAAAAATAGGACTAATAATAGCACCTATTTCTGAGGATTTGTGTAGATTATAAGAGATCAGAACAGTTATTGATAAATTTTTAAAAAATTTTTGAATTAGATTTATTTTTTTATACAGCAGGTTCTTATTAGTTACCCATTTTATACATATTAGTGTATACATGTCAATCCCAATCTCCCAATTCATCCCACCACCACAGTTATTGGTAAATTGTAGCTATTATTATTCATGAGGTTTTCAGCAATTGTATACAATATAATGACGTTAATAGCTCAGGTGAAGATTTCTGCGAAGTCTTAGTGGACTTGCTTTCGTTTGGCTTTATAGTAGAATTTAAAAAAATGTTTCTTTTGTCAAAAGCCAAGGGTCATTGTTTAATCTTTTAATCAACATATTTAAATTCAGGAAAATCTACTGTGTTTTCTGTATTCAAAATTTTAGCATTCCATTTGGGAACACTGGCATTTATAATGGTTTATTTTTATTCGTTTCAAAGTCAATTTCTGTTTTGTTCACATTTCAGCGTTTTCAGTTATCCTTGACTCCTCTGTCTCCAGCTCCATATCCAATCCATCAGCACATCCTGACCGGCTTTATCTTTACCGTGCGCCCAGAATGTGACCACTTCTCTCATCTCCTTTATCGTCACCCTGGTCTAAACCACCATCATCTCCTGCCTGGATTATTTCAACAGCTTCCTAACTTGCCTCTTTGCTTCTGCCCTTGCCCCCTGCCCCCATCTATTTTCCACACTGCACCCAGTGTGACCCCTTTTAGACTAATTCAGATTGCACCACTCCTTTCTTCCAAAGCTTCCAAATCATTTCAGTCCTTACCCCAGCCTACGGGATCCTCCCTCACTCCCGCCCCTGTCCCCGCTCTGATCTGGTTTCCTACCCTTCTCCCTTCACTACTCTGCACTGCTGTTTTCCTGTTCCTGTACATAGTGAGCGTGTTCCTGCCCCAGGGCCCTTGCACTTGCTGTTTCCTCTACCTAGAGCCCTCTTCTCGGAGGTAGCAGCATGGTTCATCCACCCACTTCATCCAGTGTTCTGTTCCGAACACAAGATAAGATAGTGCTGTATCCTGCCCCCTTCATAGCCCCCTCGCCTGACTTTTTTCCTTCATATTCCTTATCAACACCCAACATATGATATATTTATTTGTTTGTTGTCTATCTCCTGCCAGTAAAGATTTTTATCTGTTTGTTCACTGCTGTATCCTTAGCAGCTTAGAGCTTGGCGAATAGCAAGTAGGCCTTCAATGAATATTATTAAAGGAATTAATTAGTGGATGAAGGCATGGATGCATTTTAAGATTCTTTTATCAATTTCTCAAAGAGCATAGCTATTAATCTATCTTATATTTTCATATTTATTTATTTTTATCAGTTCTCAGCACTTTTAGGATTTACCAAAAAATTCTTCCTTCACAGTTTCATATTTGTGGTTAATTTCCATCCTGCTGAAAGTGACTCATAGGGTTCATTGTGAAATCCCTTCTGGGTTTCATCTTTCTACTGCTTTTTTCAAAAAACAATTTCATGAAATCTTTAAAAGCTGCTAAAACCTTCCCATTGATACTGATTGCTGTACACTTTTCACTTAAAGGCAACTTTTTTGGGTGGAGGTAATTTTGGTACATTTGCAATATTGGGCTTTTGGCAAATAGAGTTTTGGGAAGTTGGCTTGCTTCCTGCTCAGCTACCCTGTGCCTGGCCTCCTGCTATGACATCCCTCCCTCTTCCCCTGCCTGGGGGCTGATTTGCACCTGTTCCTGCAGATCAACAGCAGCGCAGAGAGATACTGGCTCCACGTCAGTTCAGATGCATCCCGCCTGGCCTTCATCTGGAAGTACGGCGGTGTCTACATGGATACTGATGTCATCTCCATCAGACCCATCCCCGAGGACAACTTTCTGGCTGCGCAGACATCTCAGTTCTCCAGTAATGGGGTGTTTGGATTCCTCCCCCACCACCCTTTCCTGTGGCAGTGCATGGAAAACTTTGTGGAAAATTACAATTCAGATATTTGGGGCCACCAGGGTCCCGAATTGATGACAAGGATTTTGAGAGTATGGTGCAAACTCAGAGACTTCCAGGAGGTGAGCGACCTCAAGTGTTTAAACTTCTCCTTCTTACACCCCCAAAGATTTTATCCCATCTCCTATGCAGCGTGGAGGCGCTACTATGAAGTCTGGGACGCAGAGCCGAGCTTCAACGACTCCTACGCACTGCATCTGTGGAACTACATGAACCAGGAAGGGAGGGCTGTGGTCAGAGGAAGCAACACACTGGTGGAAAATCTCTACCGTAAGCACTGTCCCAAGTCTTATAGGGACCTGCTTCAAGGTCCAGAGAGCTCGGTGACTGGGGAGCGGGGCCCAGGTAACAAATAGAGCCAATGTTGGGTCGTTGGTGCTACATCGTGGAACTGGCCACTTCCTGGAGTGCCAGACTTTCACCTGATCTCCACTTCCCCTAGGTGTGCGGATGCTCACCCACATATCAGTTACAGTTACAATTTTCCACATCATTCCACCAAAGAACTATTAGAACTAGTAAAGGAATTCAGTAAAGTGACAGTCAATACGCAAAAAACAGCGGCATTTCTAACCACTAATAATGAACCATTAAAAAGAAAAAGAAAACAATCCGAATGATATCTGCATCAAAAAGAACAAAACACCTAGGAATAAGTTTAACCAAGGATGTGAAAGGCCTGCACGTTGAAAACTTTAGGACATTGATGAAGAAACTGAAGAAGATACAAGGAAATAGAAAGATATCACATGCTCATGGGTTGGAAGGATGAATATTGTTAAAATGTCCATTCTACCCAGAGCAATGTACACACTGAAAGCAATCCCTATCAAAATTCCAATGGCATATTTCTCAGAAATAGAGCAAAGGATCCTAATATTTGTGTGGAACAACAAAGGACCAGGAATAGACAAAGCGATTCTCAGAAAGGAGAACAGGCTGGTGGCATCTCGCTCCCTGACCTCAAACAATATTACAAAGCTACAGTAACCAAAACAGTTGTGTGGTTCTGGCACAAAAACAGACACACGGACCAGATGAACAGAACAGAGAGCCCAGAAATAAATCTACACGGGTGTGATCAGTTTATTTACGACAAAAGGGCCAAGAACATACAACAGGGAAGGGGCAGTCCCCTCAATAAACAGCACCAGGAAAGCTGGACACCACACACCAAAGAACCACACTGGACACAGTCTACACTGCACACAACAGGGACTAAAACCCCACAGTTTTCTACATCAAGACCTTTCTCTCCTGGGTCCTCTGAAGAGGGATCCCCCCAGCCTCCAGCAGTCAGTCGCACACAGGAAGTTTCTCCCCACTTTTCCTCACTTCTCTTCACTTTTTTCCTCACCGTTCTCTCCCAGTGGGACCTCCCTGGGACGGTCCTGAGAAAACTGTGCTCCTGTCCGCATGGATGCAGCCCAGTGTTGTCTTCAAGCTGAAACCCCAGCGGGTTCTAAGGAGACTGAGCACTGTCAGCTACGTTGCCGTCCCTGTCCGGAAGCCAAAGTCCTACAGGTGCCGGAGGAGGTGGAGCTCCTGGTAGCTGAGCGAGGATGAAACTCTCACGTGCTCCGTGTCATAGAGGCGGGATCAGCGCCTCCTGCTGGCAGGGGTGGGGACGTGCAGGTAGCGCATGTCAGTAAGAGTGGGCTTTCTGTGAGTATAATAGAAAAATCCCAAAGAAGACCGTCGACGTAGAAGTGTAGAAGTTCATTTCTCTCTCACGTAAAAGTAGTCTGAAGGCAGGCAGATCAGGGCGGGTATGGTCACTGCAGTCATCAGGGACCTAGGCTTCTTCCATCTTCCTGTTTGCCATCCTGCCCATGGTCCATATGGCAGCTTGATCTCCAGCCCATCATTTCTGCATTTCAGGCAGCAGGACGAAGGAAAGAGGAAAGGTGCACTTCCCTTATTTTATGAAGACTTCCTGCGAGTACCATGTAACACTTCCTCTTACATCTTATTGACCAGAATGTAGCTGCAGGAGAGGCTGGGACATTCAAGAAGGAAGAGAAAATGGGTGTTAGGATAGGCAGCTAATGGTTTTGCTACGTGTTATATTTACTTTTGTAAGGTTAATTACAGGATCTGTTAGAGAATTGGCTGGGGAAAAAAGAGACTTGATTTCTAGTCCTGAATTTGATATTCATTAAAACATTCAGTCAGTAATATTAATTGAGTCCCTTCTGTGTGCCAAGCACTGATTTAGATGCTGAAGATGCTGCTGGATCAAGCAGACAAGGTCCTGTCTAAAGCAGCTTGGGCTGCAATAACAAAGTACTATTCACCAGGTGGTTTATAAACAACAACAATTTATTTGTCACAGTTCTGGAAGCTGGAAGTCCAAGATCAGGTTGGCAGCATGGTTGGGTTCTAGTGAGGATCCACTTCTGAGCGGCAGATGGCACACTTCTTGTTGAATCCTCATATGGTGGAAAGCGGCAAGAAAGCTCTCTGGGGTCCCTTTTATAGGGGAACTAATCCCATTCATGAGGGTTCCACCCTCACGTCCTAAACCTCCCAAAGGCCCCACTTCCTAATATCATCACTTTGGGAGTAGGACTTCAACATCTGAATTTGGGGGCGGGGACACAAACATTCAGTCCATTGCAGGTCCCTAGTACTTACATCTTAATAACTGGCCACATCCCCCCTGGGATAGTGTCCTCTGCTCCCCAGGGTGTCTGCTATTGCCTACTCTACCCCAGTTGGCTTATAAAAGCAAATTACAAATTCAAATTTTAAAAACTGCTGGCCCTTCTACAGTCACATAAAAGTTTACCTCCCCTTTCTAGGAGGTATGAGAATTAATATTTCTTCTACAAATACTCATCAACCAAGATTTTCTAGAACTTTCTTTTTGGTAGCTGCTTTAACGGAAACATAAGTTTATATTTTTCTCCATATATTAAAATTATGATGCTTTTTCGAATGACATCCACCCATCCCCTTTCATTCTGATATTTCCCGCTTTGAGAATCACTGTTCTGACTGTCTTATTAAAAACTACCTGCAAGTCATGTCTCCTGCCCCAGCTTTATTTATTCCCAGCTACTTGCTCTGGATTCTTAGGTCCAGCCTGACCCCAGAGTGAGACTTTGAGGCCTGCTGCTACTCCCCATGGCTGCCCTCTGACCTGTGTCCCCAGAACCCCTGCTGGGTTTCAGCTCACCTGAGTCTCTCCACAGGTGAGGCTTCCTAGGGCTAGCCCTCTGAGGGAGGAGAAGGGTCACACACGCTGGATCTAATTTCCGCCTCTGGAGAATGCATGACAAATGGTCCTCCAACTAACATTCCCAGTCCCTAGGGTTTGGAAGGGTTTAATTAGAAACATTTTCAATATTTCAAAAATATATGAACTGTTTTATGATGGGACCAAATAAGTCAACCTGAATGTCACATTTCTTTATGCTGGGTTGTGATTATATGAATTCACTGTGGCAATATTGATAATTTGACATTTGTACGGAGTTTTACATGGCAGCAAAATGTTTTTGATTAATAAAATGTGGGGAATAACTTAATAATGTATTACTTAATAAATGCAGTTTGTTAAGTAGAAAAGAATATTTCAAAACTTGGTGGTGCTGGGAAAAATGCATAGACTAAAACGTATATGATTAAAAAAAATAAGCACTAGAGATGTAATGTACAACATGATGACTACAGCTAACACTGCTGTGTGATATAGAGGACAGTTGTTAAGAGAATAAATCCTAGGGCTTCCCTGGTGGCGCAGTGGTTGAGAGTCTGCCTGCCGATGCAGGGGACACGGGTTCGTGTCCCGGTCCGGGAAGATCCCACTTTCCACGGAGCGGCTGGGCCTGTGAGCCATGGCCGCTGAGACTGCGCGTCCGGAGCCTGTGCTCCGCAACAAGAGAGGCCACGACAGTGAGAGGCCTGCGTACCGCAAAAAAAAACCCCAAACAAACAAAAAAAACAGAGAATAAATCCTAGGAGTTCTCATCACAAGGAGAAATATTTTTTCCTCTTTCTCTTTCTTTTTACTGTATCTATATGAGAATATGGATGCTAGCTGAATCTAACGTGGTTGTCATTTCACAATATGTGTAAATCATGCTGTATACCTTAAACTTATACAGTGATGTATGACAATCATTTCTCAGTAAAGCTGGAAAGAAAACATGGTGGTGAGGGGGGTATTGGGCAAAGTAAAAAGAGTAGTGAGTGGTAAGAAGCGTGGGATTCCAGATGATCCTGGATTCCTTCTGGCCTTCGGTGAGTCCAAGCCACACGTTTACATCATGATACATTTTGAATATAGGCCATTCTGGGGTTTTCCCCTATGTTAATTTTTTTCCAAATCCGACACTCGTTCTTAGAATTTCAAACAGTAAGATTGTACAGAGGAAAAGGTGAAAGTCTCTCTTGTACCACTGTCAAGTTTGGTATGTCTCTCACTTTTCTCTGCATATATATCCACGCTATTTGTAAAAAGTCTTGGCCACAGGCTTCCAAGTATCCACCACTATGGCCTCATCTGCCCTAGCTCTTTCCCGCCAGGACCCCCATAATACAGCAACTAAAGGGTGAAGATGGGGACTTCCCTGGCAGTCCAGTGGTTACAACTCCACACTCCCAATGCAGGGGGCACGGGTTCAATCCCTGGCTGGGGAAGATCCTGCATGCCGCACAGCCAAAAAAAAAAGAGTATGTTAACGCGTGAAGGCCAGCCCCAGCGTGCTAGTCCCTGTGTCAGCCTAGTGGTTAAATATTTTGAATATCACCCCTGAATTTCTCATATGTATAGTTTAAGAAAACATAAATGGATTCATGTAATACATATTATTATGTCAGTTGTTTTTAATTTAACAATACATTTGTCTTGGACACCTTTTTTTCATTAACATACCAAGATATATTCTTCGTAAGGGCTGCAGAGTGTTTCATTGTAGGATATATCATAATCTATTTACTTAAACCCCAACTGGTGAACATTTAAATTGATTCTAATTTTAATCGTACAAGAAATACTGTAGTCCTGATTACCACATTTTGGGGACTTTAAATTGTGATATGTGCTGCAAAATTGTTTTCAAAGCGCCTGTTTGAAATTGCTCATTTTCCCATCCTTTACCAGTGCCAAAACGCTACTTAATTTTAGCCAATATTATTGTTTAAAAATGTCTCTAATTGTTATGTTACTTTTGGTGAGGTTGAGTGTTTCACATGTTCAATTGATATATTTTTTTATTCTGTGTCTTGCCTAATCTTTTGTTCACTTTTCTATGGGATTGTTTTTCTATTTCTTAGTGACTTAACTAGTCTTTGTATATCAAGGACACAAACAGTTTACTATTTTGTCGCAATTCGTGCAGTCTGTCTCAGCCCTCCCCACCTAGTGTTTGTTTCAAGACTCAGAGAGTGGGTCCTGGTTAAAATGACCCTGCATTCTCATTTTGCAAAAGAGGAGGAAAGAGGTCTTTTTGTAAGTGCAGAGACATCCTCCAAAGTGATCTTTTTCAGAGAATGGGTTAGAGTGTAAGCTCTGCCTAGGGAAGAGGTTCCCCCTCAGTTCCAGCTGATTCTTGACATGTGAGAGTGCGGGCCTTTTGTTGCTAGATTCTCAGATTTTTCAAGAAGAAACTAGCAAACCAGGTTTTTATGTAAAATGCCCTTCGAACTATACGCCTGTCTGTCTATCTACACATCAATACTGTGAAAACTCAACAATACACCTTTGACCTAAAATCACCTCCAGGACCATTAGTGGCCAGCATCCCAGCACTGAGAGGCCTGTCCTCTATACCTCATATGCCCTTTAGGAAAGTGGGATCTGGAACAGGAGCTGACTTCCAAGGTGTGATGCCAGCAGTTGACAGCAGAGGGCACTACTACTATGGGCTCCCTAGAGTGTAAAGTAGACCCTCATTTAGCAGACATGTCCCACTGTTTCCTGACACATCCCTAAGTGTAAGAAGGAGACCAGTTGTGATGGTGTCTATGCTGGTCAGAGAGCTGGTATCTGGCACTGGCCTGAGGAAGAGGTGAGGAGCTACACGGCAAAATGGAAACCACAGATATCGAGAACCCACTCTTCTGTCCATCCAATAGTTACAGCTCAGCTGCTCAAGGTGAAAGGAATGTCCCCGGGAGTGGCCCACTAGGGCCAGTCTCCTTTGGCTTGTTCCTGTGTCTTGGATCATACACCTGTTCCCACTTGTGCCACCAAATCTTGTGTGTTGTGGCACAGGTGGCACAGCAGAAGGTGACAGTTTCCTAGTGCTAAGTGATCTAGTGCTCTATAAACTCTTGGTTTCCTCGGGTCTTAGAACAGAACCTGGCACGTAGCAGGCACTCAGTAACTCTTGGCTGTACTGAATGTCAAACTGTGGCCCAGTAAAGGGAGAGTGTGCGGGTTCCACGCACACGAGGTCTTGGTCAGCTGAGGAAGGAAACTAAATACCGTTGCTTTTGGCGTTACCGAAAAGGTGGTTCTGGGTGCACGTCAAGTTCCCTTGCTCACAGCAGTCCTGCAAAAGATGGCACCCGTTTCCACAGGGGGAAATTGAAGCTGGTGGGAATGACACATGCGTGCACGCGCGCGCGTGCGTGCACACACACACACACACACACACACACACACGCACGCACAGAGCTACTTTTTGTATACTTCAGGGAAGCGAGTTGAGAAGCAAAAGCTACCAACCCTGACACTTGACTGAACTTGGGAGGACACACCCGTGACTGCCAGGCCCTGGGCTGAGATGTTTTAACTAAGTTGGTTCTCATAATTACCTGCTAGGTAGAGTTTATTTTCCCCATTTTACAGAGAGGGTAAGTGACTTCCCAGGATTACACCGCCTGGGAAGGTGGAATTTAAATGCATCTTTGACTCCACAACCTGGATTCTTCTCTGCCCTCCTGCAGGAAGTCCTGGAGGGAAAGGGGTGCCCCAACCAGGAGAGCAGAGGATGAACAAGACTCCCCATCAAGAACTGGTGGCTGACAGTCATCCCTACTTGGGCCTGGCCCCTGTCCAACCTTTTTGTTTTTTTTTACATTTAAAAAATTGTGGTAAAATATACATTCCGTAAACTTTACAATTTTAACCATTTTCAAGTGTACCATTCAATGGCATTGAGTACATTCACATTGTTGTGCAACCAGCACCACCATCTGCCTCTAGAAGCTTTTCATTATCCCTGACTGAAAATCTGTACCCATTAGACAATAATTTCCATTCCCTCCTCCCCACAGCCCTGTCATCCACCATTCTACTTTCTGTCTCTATGAACCTGACTATATTAGGCACGTTGTGTAAGTGGAATCATATAATATATGTCCTTTTGTGTCTGGCTTATTTCATTTAGCATAACATTTTCAAGGTTGATTCATATTGTAGCATGTGTCAGAATTTCATTCCCTTTTAAGGGCTGAAATATATACGTATGTATATAATATATGCATAACATTTTGTTTATCCATTCATCTGTCAATGGACACTTGGGTTGTTTCCAACTTTTGGCTATCATGAATAATGCTGTTATGAACGTGGGTGTACAAATACCTGTTTGAGTCCCTGCTTTTAATTCTTTTGTGTATATACCCAGAAGTGGAATTGCCGGATCATATGGTAATTCCATGTTTAATCTTTTGAGGAGCCACTATTCTCTTTTCCACAGTGGCTGTACCGTTTTACATTCTCACAGCAGTGCATAAGGGTTCCAATTTCTTCACATTCTTGCCAACACTTGTTCCCATGAAATTTTGTTTTGAATACCCCGTGACACAGCTTGGCAGATTGAGGCTGGGGTGGGAGGAAGGCTTAAGGAAAAAAAGAATTCCCAGAAATCTGAGTCTCAGTAAAGCAACAGATGGTTATAGGAAGGGGTCAGAGACTGTTATCCAGAAAGAAAGAGTTCTTTGGTTCTGGGTTTCCCAGCTGGATCCACAAGGCTGGCCAGAAGGTTGGGAGTTGAGGGGAAAATGGTTGCCATCTGAACAGACCTGGGATTTACTCAAAGGACCAGTATGGGTTCGGATCAGAAACCAAGACGGTCCCTTTAGTTTAGGACGGGTGGGGCAGGGCTGTCTGCCCAGGAGGCTACAGCTGCTCCCAGCTTTCAGCAGGTCGGCAGCTGTACTGGATGGGGGGCGGGTGTGTGTGTGTGTGTGTGTGTGTGTGTGTGTGTGTGTGTGTGTGTGTGTGTGTGTGTGTGTGTGTGTGTGTGTGTGTGTGTGTGTGTGTGTGTGTGTCTATGTGTGTGTGTGTGTCTGTGTAGACGGGAGGACGTCCCCGCCTCTCAGCAAGGCCTGGGAGCCACTCACTAGGATGCCGGATTTTCCTGACGGATTAAACGTGGCATTCCCTCCTTCCCGCTTCCGTAACAGGCCTAAAAATAGCTCGTCCCAGAGGGGCTGGGGAGAGGCTCCGCCCCTCTTTGGGGTCGCGGGAGCGGGAGGCATCAGAGACCCCGGGCCTCCGGCTGCTGGCGCCAAAGGTTCTCTGTGTCCCCGGTCCCGCAGGTTGGCAGCACTGGGTGGGCGGGAGGCTTTGTCACGTGCCCTCGAGAGCCCGCGCTAGTCGGGGCCGAGGAAGCAGCCCAGGCCGGCGCGGCGGCGAGGATTCCGGGAACGGCCTCTGTCCGGGGCGGTGGAGCGAGTCGGGAGGCTGGGCCGGGGCGGAGGAGCGGAGCCGCCGGCTCGCGACCTCTGCCCGCTCCCCAGGCTCCGGGGACCCCCAGGTGAGCCGCGCCGCGTGGGAGAGCTATGCCAGGAATGCAGCCCGGGAGGGGCGCGGGTGGGGAGCGTCGTGCAGTCCGAGACCGGAGCCACGGGCCGCAGGGGGTTCAACAGCAGCGGCTCGGGCGCCCTAAGGGGTCCAGGCGGGGAGCTGCGCCTCGGGACCCGCGGCCTCTCCAGCCTGGCCGGCTCCGGACCAAGGTACCCAGAGGGGAGCAAGAATGACTGAACCCGCCGGACTGGCCTTCGCTGGGAGAATGGCCTCGGATTTTCAGTTTTTCAAAAAAGTAAAATGATTGGGGGCGGGGGTGGGGTTGCTGCTTTGCGTTCTGTAGGAAAAGGGGGATCTTTTAGCGATGAGATGAGTTATTGATAAAAACAAACAGATTAGCATCTCTGGTTCCTCCGCCTTGCACTCCGAGGCAGGAGTGTAGCAGGAGGCAGCCACCGTATTTTCCTTTTGAGGTGGCTGCAGATAAAAGGCCAGGGGAACTTGCTGGGTACGGGACAAGGGCCCGGAAGGCGGGTCAGAGGAGGGGTCTGCGGGGCCTGGGCAGGGGTTACCCAGGCCTGTACCTTAAGGCGCAGGGCCTGCCTGCTCCTGCACGGTCTCTTGAAATGTGGTATCTAACAGGACTTTGAAGAGAGGCCTGATGAGTGTGAGGTGCTCCGACTGTGGCCTCCTACACTTCCGTCCACAGACGGGGTGGGTGGTTTCTCTCCTTTGTCACAGCCCCTCACACCTGCCCCTAGAGCTGGGGACTGGCCAGTGAGAACAGCCCCACCTAGAGAAGGCCGGTTCTCCAATCAAGCAGCTGATAAGTGGTCTTCTGTCTGTCTCTGTCAGCACCAACGCTCTGGAGACCTCTCCCTCACGTGGGAATCTTTTTGGATACCATCCAACTTGATAAAATGGTCGCATGAAGTTACATGCTTCAGGTTGGGAACAGAAACCTGAACTCACTTGTGCAGAATACCTGGGTTCTGCCAGGGAGCTGGAATTTGGTCCAAAGGCTTCTTGCTCAACTGACACAGGAGGAGGGAAGGGGACAACTTGGTGGGCTGTTCTGAACCTCCCTGTGGGCCCCTTGCAGGGAGGGCCAGTCCTGGTCAACAGGGTTTACTGCTTGCAGTGCCATCTGTCACTAGGCCTCCTGCCTCTAGAGAGGATTTTGTGGGGTCTGATGTCCCAGGCTCTGAAGCTGGAGAAACACTACCAAGAAGCAATGGCTTCTCCATGGGAAAGAAAACACCAGTATGTTCTAAACTGCTGTTCTTTTAGATGTGAAAACTAGTGTTGGTTTTTCACAATTTTGCACTTGGGAAGATAGGTCTTGTCAGTATGTAGTCGTCTCTAAAATACTTTGAAGAGACGTCAGTCAAATCCCTACCTCCCATTTTTATTTTAAAGAAAATCCTTTTGTGGCAAAAACTTAAAATGGGCTTTTGACCAAACCAAGGACATCATCTCTTAAAAGTATCTCCAAAGTTTCTAGGGAGGAAATGGGAGACCTGGTGTAAGGGACAGCTGTGAGCCTGGTGGAGTGGATCTCTCTCTTGCTACTTTATGGGTAAGAAAGAGTGGAAAGGGGGACTCCTTTCTTTAGAAAACAGCAGAAACAGAGAGCAAAGCAGAACAAGGTCTGTAACGGTAGTGCTTCAGGAGAGCTCCTGGGTCACTCTTGTCTCCGTTGGGGTCTCTAGCGCTCCCTTGCCTACAGTGTGTGCACGGCCTGTTTGCAAACTGTGCGAGGGTTTCCTTGGCAGCCAGAACAATTAGCACTAATGACACACCTGAGCTCCTGGGACGGCACCACTGAAGTTAGCTGGGAGTCAGGGCAGGCTTGTAAATGATCGCCTGGCAGCTGCCTTGGAAGCTTGGCTCCTCCAAGTGCTCCTTGTAGCTTGGCAGCATTCTTGAGGAAGCAGAACAGACAGCAAGGTGGCAGCGGTGGTGGTGTAGTCTATCTGTTAATTTATGTTAAAAAAATCAGCCAGAATTTTGTTTAAAAAAATCAGCTCTTTGGTCATTTTTGTGGATGTTGTCTTTGACAGATTATAGGTGGACAGGTTTCAGAAGAATTGTAAAGTTTCCAGGAGTTGTTTCACTGTGGAATGGCTGCCTTGTGAGGTAGTGAGCATCCCGTCACTGGGAGTGTGCAAAGCTAGGTGGTAGACAGGCTTGTTTTCTTGGCCGTGGGATTGCCCCAGGTAGAAACTGTCTCTTCAATAATGAAGTGAGTTTGGAATGCTAGTGTAAATATTCTTTTGGGTCCCACTAATTCATGACAGTGGTCTAAGATTGGGAAGTTCCTGGAACCCATCAAAACATCTAGAGATGCTTAATAGTTCCAGATTTCCTAATGACGGTGAGTCATTTTATTTATTTATTTATTTATTTATTTATTTATTTAACTGCC
This sequence comes from Lagenorhynchus albirostris, assembly GCF_949774975.1. Taxonomy (NCBI): domain Eukaryota; kingdom Metazoa; phylum Chordata; class Mammalia; order Artiodactyla; family Delphinidae; genus Lagenorhynchus; species Lagenorhynchus albirostris. Next base: position 28,199,902 of record NC_083099.1, read on the forward strand.
TGTGGGATCTTAGTTCCCCAATCAGGGATTGAACCCGCGCCCCCTGCAGTGGAAGCACAGAGTCTTAACCACTGGTCTGCCAGGGAAGTCCCACAGTGAGTCATTTTTGCCTTGTGTTTCTATTCCCAGATGTGGGAAAAGAAGTCTGTTGATAATTCAGTCTGCAGAAAGTACGGCGTGCCTGCCCTCTGGGATGTGTAGTTTCCAGGTAACCAGCAGCATTCTCGTTTGGCTTTGTCTTCTGCCCATCCCAACCAGGACCCAAGCTGTGGAGCTGAGTTGTATTTGGCTAAGTTCTGCCAGGATACAGGGAGACTTTAGGGTCTCCAGCATAGACCCTGTTGTGATTTGCTGTAAACTCTTTCAGTCCTTACAGTTTGGTCAAGAAATCTCAGGTATTGTAAGTTACAAAATGGGAAGGGATTTATGTATCATCCTCATCATTGGGAGGTAGTTTGGCATAATTAGAAGTTTTGGAGTCAGAACTTGATTTGGATCTTGGCTTCCTTACTTAGTAACTGAAGGACTTGGGGCAGGGCCCTTAGCTTCTCTGAGCCTCAGTTTCTACATCTATCAGATGAGGCAAATCATAGCTACATACAAGGTTGTATGATGGCTAGAAATAGGAATATTAAAGGCTGGCAGAGTGCCTGGTGCACGGATACTTAATAAATTATAGCTGCTATCATCCTCATCAACTTCAATTCCCACAGTTCAGGGTATGTGCCCAGCAGTGGGATTGCTGGGTCATATGGTAGCTCTATTTTTAGTTTTTTAAGGAACCTCATACTGTTCTCCATAGTGGCTGTATCAATTTACATTCCCACGAACAGTGCAAAAGTGTTCCAAAAGGGAACCCTACACACCCTCTCCAGCATTTATTGTTTGTAGATTTTTTGATGATGGCCATTCTGACCGGTGTGAGGTGATACCTCATTGTAGTTTTGATTTGCATTTCTCTAATAATTAGTGATGTTGAGCATCTTTTCATGTGCCTCTTGGCCATCTGTATGTCTTCTTTGGTGAAATGCCTATTTGGGTCTTACACTTATTTTTTAATTGGGTTGTTTGTTTTTTTGATATTGAGCCCCATGAGCTGTGTTTGTATATTTTGGAGATTAATCCTTTGTCCGTTGCTTCATTTGCAAATATTTTCTACTATTCTGAGGGTTGTCTTTTCATCTTGTTTATGATTTCCTTTGCTATTTTAAGTTTAATTAGGTCCCATTATTTTTTAAGTTTTAAGTTTAATTAGTTCCCATTATTTTCATTACTCTAGGAGATGGGTCAAAAAAGATCTTACTGTGGTTTTTGTCAGAGAGTGTATCCCATTGTTCATTGCAGCACTATGACAATAGCCAGGACATAGAAACAACCTAAATGTCCAACGATAGATGAATGGATAAAGAAGATGTGGTACATATGTACGATTACAATGGAATATTACTCAGCCATAAAAAGGAATGAAATGGGGTCATATGTAGAGATGTGGATGGACCTAGAGTCTGTCATACAGAGTGAAGTGAGCCAGAAAGAGAAAAACAAATATCGTATATTAACGCATATATATGGAATCTAGAAAGATGGTACAGATGAACCTATTTGTAGGGTGGGAATAGAGATGTAGACGTAGAGAATGGACACGTGGACACGGTGGGGAAAGGGGAGGGTGAGACGAATTGGGAGATTAGGTTTGACATAAATGCACTACCATGTGTAAAATAGATAGCTAGTGGGAACCTGCTGTATAGCACAGGGAACTCAATTCGGTGCTCTGTGATGACCTAGATGGGTGGGATGGGGGGTGGGTGGGAGGGAGGTCCAAGAGGGAGGGGATATAGGTATACAGATAGCTGATTCACTTCATTGTACAGCAGAAACTAACACAACATTGTAAAGCAATTTTACTCCAATTAAAAAAAAATTCCCACAGTTCTGCTCACCATTTGATGTCAGAACCCTAGGACTTCTGAGAATTGGACTCTTGGGGTTCTAGTGACAAAAATGGGTGGTACTTTTGGGATTTAGTAAAAACTCAGGAACTCGGATCCCTGATTCAGAATTCTGTATAAGTGGGAGTGGGGCTGCCACCTTGCGTATTTACAGACTGTGCTCAGAGTGTAAACATGAGGGTTTATGGGCTGCTCAGGAAGCCAGCTAGAGCACTGCTGCCACCTCTTGACAGTCAGTGTGGGACACTTACTCACTGATGAGCCTGTGCCCACCCACGAGGGCTCCTGCCCTCTAAGCTTTCATGAGCGGCCTGGAGGATTAGGCTGTGGACACAGATGGTCAGCACATCAAGCATTTCACTAAGTCTAAATGGCGTTTCTCTCCAAGGAGTACAACTTAAGTGCCCCTAAGTCCATTCTTACTCTTTATCCTAATTCTTGTTGGTCCATAGCCTCAGTTCCCCAAGACCCCGAGAATATAGAATCTTGAAGCAGATATTCTAAGATTTTGACAGTTCCATTCAGGTCAATAGCAATCTGGGCTGCGGGTAATATGCTAAGGGCTGGAATCCAACAGATGTGAATAAGCCATGGTCTCAGCCCCTGTGGAGCTCACAGCTGGGGATGTGGTGGGACAGGGGTGGGGGGCAGAAAGGACACAGAAATGTCCTGTATGGCCCCTCCTTGGGGCTCCCTGTCCTAGCTCCTTCCCTGGCACTTAATGCTCTGGGGGGTAATTCGGTGTATTTTTCTGACTTTCTGGAGAACAAAATCTGGAGCCAGACCCCAACACTTAACTAGTCATGTGATTGTGGGAAAGTCATCTGCCCTCTGTATTCTCCTTGAAATTTCTTCATCTGTCCACTGGGTTGTTGTGGGAATCAAATGGGATAATTCATGCAAAGTCTTATAACTGTGTGTGAAGCACACAGTTCCAGAAGTGTTCACGATTTTTATTAACAATGGCAGGGGGGACGTCCCTGGTGGCGCAGTGCATAAGCATCTGCCTGCCAATGCAGGGGACATGGGTTCGAGCCCTGGTCCCCATGCCGCGGAGCAGCTAAGCCCGTACGCCACAACTACTGAGCCTGTGCTCTAGAGCCCGCAAGCCACAACTACTGAGCCCGTGCGCCACAACTAATGAAGCCCATGCACCTAGAGCCTGTGCTCCGCAACAAGAGAAGCCACCGCAACGAGAAGCCTGTGCGCCGCAACGAAGGGTAGACCCCGCTTGCCGCAGCTAGAGAAAGCCTGCATGCAGCAACGAAGACCCAATGCAGCCAAAAACAAGCAAACAAACAAACAAAAACAATGGCAGGGACCGTTGCCTGCGTCACCATCCGTCCCAAGGGCCAGTCACGGTGCCTGGCACTTAGTAGGGGCTCAGGAGCCATTTGTTGGTGGGATGGGTGAATGAATGTTGCACAGCCACCCAGCACAGACCACAGTGTGGTGAGGGCGACCAAAGGAGTGTACGCTCTGTGCTCTGGGAGCCCGGGGGAGAGGCCAGGGATTCTGCCTATGGGCCTGGGAGGTATTTATGGTGGCATTCATGTCTGAGCAAGGCCTTGAGCATGAGTTCACCTGCACGAGAAGCAGAAGGAACTGGCGGAGGGCCGTCTGTCCCAAGAGGCAGCATGGCATAGTGGCTCAGAGTGCAACTCTGTAACCAGGCTGCGTGGGATGGATCCTGCTTCCTGCACCTGGGGCAAGCTTCTTCACTTCTTTGTGGCTTAGATAATAATAGTACCTCCTTGAAGGGTTGTTGTGAAGATTACATGAGTTATTCTTTATAAAGCATTTAAAAACAGTGCCTATGAATAAATAGCCCATAGATATGAAAGTATGGACAGCAAGTAAATGGTAGGTGGGAGATGCAGCTAGAAAGGTAGTTTGGAAGCAGTTCATAGAGGTCTTTGACTATCTTATTTTTTATTGAATTATATTTGACTTACAATATTATATTAGTTTCAGGTATATAAAATAATGATTCAATATTTTTATACATTACAGAATGATCTCCACAATAAGTCTAGTAACCGTCTGTCACCATACAAAGTTATTACAATATTATTGACTACATTCCTTATGCTGTACATGACATCCCAGTGACTTATTTAATAACTAAAAGTTTGTACCTCTTAATCTCTCTCACCTATTGCACTCATCCCTCTGCCCCCTCCCCTTTGGCACTCACCAGTTTGTTCTCTGTATCTATGAGTCTGTTTCTGTTTTGTTATGTTTGTTCATTTGTTTTGTCTCTTAGATTCCACATGTAAATGAAATCATACAGTATTTGTCTTTCTCTGATTTATTTCACCTAGCATAATACCCTCCATGTCCATCGATGTTGTCACAAATGGCAAGATTTCATTCCTTTTTATGGCTGAGTAATTATCTATCTATCTATCTATATCTTCTTTATCCATTCATCTGTTGATGGACACTTAGGTTGCTTCCATATGTTGGCTATTGTAAGTAATGCTGCAATGAACATAGGGCTGCATTTATGTTTTTGAATTAGTGCTTTTGTTTTCTTCAGAAAAATACCCAGAAGTGGGATTTCTGGATTGTATGGTAGTTCTGTGTGTAATTTTTTGAGGACCCTCCATACCGTTTTCCATAAAGCTGTACTAATTTACAGTCCCACCAACAGTGCATGAGGGCTCACTTTTCTCCACATCCTCCAACACTTGTTACTTCTTGTCTTTTTGATAATAGCCATTCTGACAGGTGTGAGGTGATATCTCCCTGTGGTTTTGATTTGCATTTCCCTGATGATGAGTGATGTTGAGCAGCTTTTCATGTTGTGCCACTCCCTTCTGGCCTGCAAAGTTCTGCTGAAAAGTCAGGTCATCGTTTTAGGGGAGTTCCCTGTACACAACTAGTTGCTTTTCTCTTGCTGCATTTAAGATTCTCTCGTTAGCTTGAGTTTTTGCCATTTTTAATTATAATGTGTCTTGGTATGGAACTCTTTGGGTTCATCTTGTCTGGGACTCTCTGTGCTTCCTGGACCTGGATGTCTGTTTTCTTTTCCACATTAGGGAACTTTTCAGCTCTTATTTCTCCAGTTAAGTTCTCTTCCCCTTTGTCTCTCTTCTCCTTCTGGGACTCCTATGTTGTGAATGTTAGTACACTTGATCTTGTCCAAGAGGTCTCTTAAACGGTCCTCATTTTTTAAAATTATTTTTTAGTTTTCACCTTCGGTGATTTCCACTACTCTGTCTTCCAGTTCATTGATCCATTCCTCTGTATTATCTAATCTACTGTTGATTCCCTTCTAGTGTGTTTTTCTTTCAGTTATTGTATTCTTCAGGTCTGTTTGGTTCTCCTTTATATTTTCTGACTCTTTGTTGAACTTCTTACTGTGTTCATCCATTCTTCTCCTGAGTTTGTGGAGCATCTTTATGATCATGACCTTGAACTCTTTATTGGGTAGATTGCTTATCTCCACTCGTTTCTTTTGGAGTTTTGTCTTGTTCCTTCATTTGAAACATATTTCTCCGTCTCCTCATTTTGTCTAATTCTCTGTGTTTATTTCTATGTATTAGGTAGGTCAGTTTTGTTTCTAGATCTTGGAGAAGTGGCCTCATGTAGGGAACATCCTATGGAGCCTAGTACCACACTCCCTTCTGGTCCCCAGAGCTATATGCTCCATGGGTGCCAGCCATGTGGGCTGAGTGGGCCCTTCTGTGTGGCTGGGCTGGCTGCTGTGAGTGTGCTGGTAGGTGTGGCTGGCCCTGCCTCATGTAGTGGCTGCCAGCCCCCTGGTGATCGGGGTTGAGTCCTGGGGCAGCTGGCTGTGGGGGCCAGAGGGGCCCAGGGCTGGTGCCAGCTCTCGCATATGCAAGCCTTGCTGGCCTTCAAAGCCAGGTGTTCTGGGAACTCATCTTCACAGTGCAGGACCTCTGGGCTGGGGAGCCCTGAGGCGGGGCTCAGACCCCTCCCTCCTTGGGAAAAACCTCTGCAGTTGTAATTATCCTCTTGTTTGTGGGTTGCTCGCCGAGGGGTGTGGGTCTTGACTAATTTGCGTCCCCACTCCTTTTACCCATCTTGTGGTTCCTTCTTTATATCTTTAGTTGGGGAAAACCATTTCTGCTAGTCTCCAGGTCATTCTTATAGATAGCCAGTCTGTAAATAGTTGTAATTTTAGTGTGTCTGTGGGAGGAGGTGAGCTAGGGTCTTCCTACTTCACCATGTTGGCCATACTTGCTTGAATATCTACTTAGTGAATTTGGAATTAGCCCACGAGGAGCACAGAACATCACTTCCCATATGGCTGAAGCTCAGTGGTGGCTGCCCCTTGTAAACAGGGCACGCACTTCCCATTTTGCCACAGTCCTTAACGCTCCCTATGCCAACACTCCCTACTGCAATGGTTCTGAAGCAGTTCGTCTGGAGATCTGCATTTCTAACGAGTGTCCAGTTGATGCTGATGCTGCTGGTCAGTGACTACACTTTGAGAACCACTGCCCACGTGTATCTCGGACACTAAGATAGGGAATCAGTCGCCACTTAGCATCAAGCTTGTATTTGGTTTCTCTTACACCTGGCATGTTTCCTACCTTTAATAGTACCTTCGTGGTCCTGGTGGAATTTAGATTTGCGATTTCTGGTATAATCAGTATTGGAAGGCTAAGTCTAAAGGTCCCAAGAGACAGGCCTGTGAGAAGGAGATTTGGGAGTGGCTAAGGCTCAGCCTATAGCAGGCCTATGGTCGCTGAAGCTATGGTTACGTGTGAGCATCCCCAGGGAGAGTGTGCAGGGAGAGATGGGTGATGGGTGACCAGCAGGCTGTCACAGGGGCACTGGCACACCCTGCCTTAAAGGAAGGGTGCAAGGATAGTAGGCTCTTCCTTGTTCAAGGAAGAGGCTGGAAGGGGCGTTCGAAGAGGTGGGAGGAGAGCTGAGAGAGTGGCTGGTGGAACATTCTTGGCCTTATTATGAGAGAGGGGACTGTGGGCAGACATCTGAGGCCAGAGCTTAAATATTAAATAGTTAAACAGCGAGTTCTCAGGTGAGCTCCTGGTCTGTGGGAGGACAGGAAGCAGGTGTCCTGTTACCCTGGCCCACAGCCCACCTGGTAACGTGCTGCTGCTCCAAAGCACAGCTTGTTGTGGCAATTGTCTCTGAGGCTCCGGTGACACAGTTAGAGCCTGCAGCTGAGCATGGTGAGTGTCATGTCACCTGTCTCCTTTTTAAAAAATAATGTGACATATTAAGAGGAATGTGCTGGTCTTCTCCTCATGGCCGTGATGAGGATGCTCATGGCTGGATGGTTTTGTTTCTGGAGTATGTGTTGGGGAGGAGGATCTGAGAAAGGGAAACATTGGAGCTGAAATGGAAAAGGTGGGTCCGTGGCATCCTGTGGCAGCTTGAAGACCAGGCTAAGGGGTTTGTTTGCACTTGGTCCTGGGGCAGCAAGGAGCCATGCTAAGCTGGCGAGGAGGGGGCTGGGGGCAGGTGTGTGCTTAATGCATCTCGGTGGCCCCAGTGCCTGGCACCGGGCCTGGCCAAGCTAGGCATGTTCTAAAGGAGCGGGGGAGGGGGTGAGTGAATGAATGAATGAATGAGTTCGATGGGTAAGGTTTGATGATCTGATCCAAGCCAAGTTTTAGGACAAATAGCCTCAAGAATCGATGTTGGATGGTTCAAAGTCCACAAGCTTTGGAGCCAGATGCACCTCCAGCTGTACTTCAACTCTGGCCTCTCTACCTGGGGAAGACACTTAACCTTTCCAGACATCCGTTTCCTTGTTTGTAAAGTGAGGATAGTTCTACCTGTTGGTAGGTTTGCATTTAGAGTGTGTGTCTGGCTTGGAGGCTGGCACTCCCTGCACTGTGGCCGGTTTTCTTACCGAGCACCCTCCCCTTGCCTCTCCTCCAGTCCCCAGAGTACCCCAGGGCAGGTGGGGGCAGGCTTGTCACCTCCCACTGCCGCCTTTCCCAGATGAAGACAGGCTCAGGGCGCTCAGGGGCCTTTCCTGGAGGCCTTCCCCTCTTTGCAAACCGAGCCTGCCTGTTTCTTCAAGGCCTTTCAGCTTCCTGAGGTCAATGACCTTTTTCTTCTCTGACTTTCTGCTGTACTTGAAAGTGTAAATCACATGATCTAAAGAGAACTTGATTGAATAGGGTCACATGTATTTCCTGTTCAGTCAGATTCTAAGTTCTTTAAGGGCAGAAATGGTATATTTTTCTTTAAGAAATTATAAAAGTAATAGATGATGACGCAAAGAACTGAATAGTATAGAGAGGTGGTGAGTGGAAAATAAAAGTCCTCTAACCTCCGTTCCCACTTCCCAGGTATAACCATTGCTAACAGCTTATTTTCCTAGAAATAGTCTATGCGTATTAAAAAATATAGATAATGAACCATATTTAGGAAGAATAAATCAGTCTACTTAATTCTGATTATATATGAATAACAGATATGAATCATTCATATATGTGTATGTGTTATATTTATCATTATCATCATTGGTCTGTGTAAGACCTATCTGTCTATCTTTCTGTCCATCTCCTACCCATGCACCATCTATTTAATTTACTTATTTTATTCATTTATTTATCCCCATTTCACATTCCCATTTCCCTCCTGCCTCATAGGAAACATTCTAATGTGAGATATATATATTTATGCATATATGTATATATAATACATATACATATGTGAGATATACATATCTCCTTTATTTTTGCTAATGATTATTAAATGTCATATTAATATATTATTTAAACAGAAATGGATATATATGTATATATATAGTCATTATTCCATATCAATCAGTACATAAAAACTGCCTTATTCTTATCAATAGCTGCATAGTATTGCATCGTATAGAGATACCATTCATATCCCCACTGTACTTTGTACTTTGCTTTCTTGTAATTTTCTTGTAATTTGCTATTACAAATAATACTACAAAGACAATTTTCGTACAAGCACCTTTGCACACTTGTATGAGTTTATCTGTAGAACAGATTGTAATTCTTAGTACTGGAATGTTCATTTTAAATTCCGGTTGCTATTGTCAAGCTACTCCCCAAAGAGAGCAATTTCTTTGTCTAACAAGAGGGTGGTGAGTAGAATCTGAGTCATTTAACAACAAACTGGAGCTGTTTTCTAAACCATGAGGTTTGAAACAGACCATCGTGGACTGAGCACAATCTCTGTGCAGAGACACGGCTGCTCTCTTGAGCGCCACCCCGTGGCAGGGGCGGACATCATTTCGCTCACATCCCACTAGAGAGAACATAGTCATACTGATCACACCTGACAGCTGGGGAAACTGGGAACTGTAGCGCACCCCTCCATTAAATGTTGCACTTACAGAAGGAGAGCCACTTAATGTCCACCATTAAGTGACTCTGCCTCCCGTGGCAAGTTATTAGACTTCATCCTGAGGTCAATGTAGGGTTGCAGAAAGACCTGCTTATACATTGGACAGCTCGCTCCTGCCCAAGCCCTCTGGCAGGCACTCTTACAGTGGACTTGGGCACGGCGGGGGGTTCACTGAGGACCTGCTGTGTGCCAGGCATTGGCCTGGGTGTTTCGCCTGCCTCATTGCTAACCGCAAGCCTGAAGAGGAGGCCCTGTGATCCCCAATACACACGGGCTGAGGATCTAAATCCACATCTGTGTGTCATAAAGCCCACACCCTTGCTCTGGCTATGTCAGTGCACAGCACGCACACTACAGGCTCCTGCTGGCCAGCGCGGTACATGGAGCCACACGCACCAGGCCTAACTTCAACCCTCCTCTCATTTTCCAGGCCCTCTCTCAGCTCCTGTGCCTGCTGCCGTGGTCTTGGCGGCACCCTTCCCCAGTGGTCAGCCCAGGGCTCCCCCCGTCCATGCAGTCCCACGCTACCACCGCCCAGGGCCTCAGCGACCCCCTCTTTGTGGCCTACACTCTCCCCACCTTCAAGTTCCAACCTCGCCGTGAGAGAATGGACTGGAGGCGCATTAGCGCCCTGGACGTGGACCGCGTGGCACGGGAGCTGGATGTGGCCACCCTGCAGGAGAACATCGTCAGCGTCACCTTCTGCAACCTGGACCGGGAGGTGTGCGGCCGCTGCGGGCAGCCCGTGGACCCGGCGCTGCTCAAGGTGCTGCGGCTGGCGCAGCTCAGCATTGAGTACCTGCTGCACTGCCAGGACTGCCTGAGCACCAGCGTGGCCCAGCTGGAGGCGCGGCTGCAGGCCAGCCTGGGCCAGCAGGAGCGCGGCCAGCAGGAGCTGGGCCGCCAGGCCGACGAGCTCAGGGGCGTGCGGGAGGAGAGCCGCCGGCGGCGCAAGATGATCAGCGCCCTGCAGCAGCTGCTCCTGCAGACGGGCGCCCACAGCTACCATGCGGTGAGCATCTCTGCGGGCGGGGCCGCCGGGAGGGCTGTGGGCCCGGCCCCCGGCCACCCCGGCGGCACCACTGCCTGGCCCCTGAGGCTGCTGTGGCTATTCTCACTGGGACTAGGAGCAGATTTCAGAGATGCCGCTGGTGGCCAGAGAGCCCCAGGGTGTCTCATCAAGTCTATGGCGTGTGTGTGTGTGTGTGTGTGTGTGTGTGTGTGTGTGTGGAGATTGTACATGTGCGGCAGGTGTGTGTATGAGTTCATGTCTCATGTGTGCATGTGTGAATGTATGCAAGATGTGTATGTGTGTTTATGGATGGTGTCTGTGATTGGAAGGTACATCTGTGACTGGTATGTGTAGGTATGTATGTAGAGTGTGTGGTGTGTAACATGCTTGCATGTGAAGATAGATTTATGGTGTGTGTGTGTGAATGAATGAAGGGTTGTATGTGTGTAAGGGTGTGTGTATTCATGGAGGGCGTGAGTGTGTATATACGAAGGCTGTGTGTGTGTGTAGAGAGTGTGATGTGTAAAGGTGTGTGTAAGAGGTGTGTGACAGGGGACTGGTAGAGCCAGGCCTGTTCTGGAAAAGTGACTCTATTAGTCAGCCAAGTGACAGTTCATTCCCCAGAGTGGCATTTGAGCATTTGCGTTTCTTTCTATGGAAAGAGTGGATCGGGGACAGTTGCCCTTTAGTAGCTTGTCAGGGGGCCCGGCCCTCTGCCAGGCTCTGAGGATGAAGACACAAATCATGCTGGTTCAGGTTTAACAGAAATTCATAGTTTGGGGGTGGGTGGACAGAAGGAATCATTAGGGCATGATGTTAGTGGATTGAATGGTAATTGACATAATTAATATAATGTTAATTACGAGAAAAGGGTCAGAACCTTTCCAGCAGTAAAGGGCAAAACAGCAGTCTAACCTGGCTTAGGCCAATAAGGAATTTATTGGTTAATTTAACTGAAAGATCCAGGGTTATGGTGGGACTTAGGTGATGGCCCCAGAATCTAGTTTCTCTCTCTGCAGCTCTTGGCAGTTCTTTGTCAGTGTGGATTCCGTTCTCAGAAACCCTCTGTCCGTGTGGCAGCAAGTTGGGCCACTGCAATGCCAGCATCTCATTTTCCCAGGTTCAAAGCTGGCATGGTGGAGGGACTAGTCTGGTGCCTGGTTTGTGAGTGTGCTGCTTGGGGTGGAAAAGGGGAAGCAGGGAAGGGTGGGTTGAGGGGACGGGCTTATAATTTGGAATAAGATGCCTTGTAACATATTCCCTGCCCCCCAGCTGATATTCCTTCAAACAACTAGAAATTCATGTGTCACTTTAGAACTCAGGAGTGGGCAGAGTCCGTCAACCCAGACTGTATCCATCTGGATTAGGTTTGGCTGTGGGTGACAGGAAACCTCAAATTATAATTGTTTAAACCAGATAGAAGTTTATTTCTCTCTCTCATGAACAAAGTTTAGAGGTAACAATCCAGGGGTGGCATGTAATCGCGGACCCAGTTCTGGATTTGTTTCTCTCCAGCCTCATTGTGTGACTTCTGCCTCCTGGTCCAAGATGGCTGCCTGAGTGCCACCTCTCAGGTGCACATTCCATTCAGCAGGAGGAGGGAGGGTGAGGAATATCATGGCTCTTTCTTTAATGACACCTCCCAAAAGTGGTTGCATATACCGCTTCTGTTTACATGCCATTGGCCAGAATTTAGTCACATGGCCACACCTGGTTGTAAGGGAGGAGGTGACATATATTCTCATTAGCCTCACGGTCAGCTAAAAATCAAGGTTTCTATTGCTAAGGTAAAAGGGAAAACTGGTACTGGGGGACGATTGGCAATTTCTGTCACATTTGCCTTTGTGTAAAGACAGCAAATAATCTGCCCTCTTACTCTGATTGACTAGCAATGGCAGCCTGCAAAGCTGTGTTGGAAGAATTTTGAAGTTTTACAGTGAAAAAATGATATGCTGGATTGGCATTGTCTGAAATGCTTGAGGAGAGTGAAGTGGAATTTCAGGTGCTATATTTACTACCCTTTGCTCCAGTGGTTCTCAACTCTGGGTGAGACTTGGACATTGGTGTTTTTTGAAAAAAACCTTTTTATTGTGGAAAATTTCAAACATATACAAAAGTAGAGAGAATAATATAATGAACCTTCATCTTCACACTCTCCAGCCCAATAGTTATTAACTCACGGCCAATGTTGTCGCATTTGTTCCTCTACCCAATTTCCCCCATATATATTTTGAAGTGTATCAGTCATATGAGTTTATCTGTAAATATTTCACTATGTAGCTCTAAAAGGCAGGGACTCCCATCCCACTTTTAAACATAAACGTAATACCATCATCATGCCCTGAAAAACCAACAAAAATTCCTTAGTATCAGCAAAGGATGATACTAATCATTGTTCCTAGCTCCCCACGGCACTGGTAGTGTTTTAAAATTCAGAAAAAGAAAAAAATATATATATATTGGGGGGGGGATAAAATATATAGTATATATATTTTGGGTTCAGTCACTGCCTTACTCAGTAAATCAAACTCTTTATATATGAAGCAGCCCAAGGGGCCCAAGGAATGAGAGTTTTGATAGAGGGAGAATCCCTGGCTGACTCAGGTGAGCTAATCCTGCACTTCCCACTACCTCCCTCTGTGTAGTGCCACCTGTGTGACAAGACCTTCATGAACGCCACCTTTCTCCGGGGCCACATCCAGCGCAGACATACGGGCGTGGTGGAAGGTGGTGAGTCCAGGTGGCCCTCCTGGGACCGTGCAAGGGCCTGGGCTTGTGTTCAGTGGGTGAGGGGCATGTACACCACCAAAGCTGCCCTCAGAACCTCGTCATCCAGTTGAGGATGGGGGGATCCCACATGGGGCGGGGAGGGTTTCTGACCACGTGTTTAGAGAAAAAGGGCTGGGAGTCAGACAGGTAGGTTCCAGTCTTAGCTTTGTCCCCTTCAGTTATGTGACCATGGTCAGTGTTTCCTCCTCTGTCCTTCACTGTGAATGGGGCAGTCAGACAGAGTGACTTTGAAGGGCCCTTACCTCCCAGCCTTCTGGAATTTGCTGTTCTCTGGTGCTGACAATGAATAAGCTTAACTGGGCTTAATGAGCAGTCAGACCAATTCTTTGACTTTTTTAATGTCATGAGCTTATTATGACTTAATCACTGTAATTTTACTGTTTCAAATTCTAAAACGAGTAGCAAGGCTGTATGTTTTTCCCATTAAGAGGTTTGCGTACTTTATATCTGTTTTTTGAGGTTCAATAAGAAATAGCTGTTAAAACGTAAAATAAATATAGATATGAAAATATAATGTGATAAAATGTAATATAAATTAAAGATAAAAATCCCATTGAATAAAATATTTTCCCCTTTATTTTAATTTCTTTTTCAAAGAACAGAGTTTTAAAACAGCACAATTCACCTAGTTACTATGCATTTATTATATATCTAATTCTTCTTGGTTCTGCATTAGAGGCTGCTAAAGAAAAATAGATTTTCTACTTATTAAATATTTTTTTCTGATAAAGATATATATCTTTGGAGAGGTATTTATACACATATTCATAGTAGCTCAGATGTAGAAGAACCCAAATGTCCATTGACAGATGAATGGATAAGCAATGTGTGGTATATAGATACAAAGAAATACTATTCAGCCTTAAAAAGAAAGGTAATTCTGCAATATGCTACAACAGGGTATTATGCTAAGTGAGCTAAGCCAGTCACAGAAGGACAAATACTATATGATTTTACTTAAATGAGGTACCTAGAATAGTCAAATTCATAGAAACAGAAAGTAGAATGATGGTTGCCAGGGGCTAGAGGAAGGGGGAATGGGGAGTTAGTGTTTAGTGAGACTAGAGTTTCTGTTTTACGAGATGAAAAGCATTCTGAAGATGGATGGTGGTGATGGTTGCACAACATTATGAAAGTATGTAATACCACCGAACTATACATTTAAGAATGGCTAAGGCGGGGGCTTCCCTGGTAGCGCAGTGGTTGAGAGTCAGCCTGCCGATGTAGGGGACACGGGTTCGTGCCCCGGTCCGGGAAGATCCCACATGCTGTGGAACGGCTGGGCCCATGAGCCATGGCTGCTGAGCCTGCGCATCTGGAGCCTGTGCTCCGCAACGGGAGAGGCCACAACAGTGAGAGGCCCGCGTACCGGGAAAAAAAAAAAAAAAAAAAAAAAGAATGGCTAAGGCGGTAAATTTTCTGTTATGTATATTTCATCACAATAAAGAAATTGGAAAAAATATGCCTTTGATCTAGAAAATTTAAATACAGAAAGGTAGAAAAGAGAAAATAAAAACTGTGGACAATATCACCTGCAGTTAATATGTTGGTATATTCTCAGTCATTATTTTTCTTTATACAAATATAGTCATATAGGATGCAGTTTTGACACTGCTTATTTTCAGTTAAGAATATATCACATTTTCCAAAGTCAGTAAATCATCTTTGAAAACATGATTTTTAATGGCTGAATAGTATTTCATCATGTGGCGATCATAATATATTTCACAGTTGAATTATTTCTCAATTTATATGGGCTACTAAAAAATTTTCCTGTTATAAGTGACATGATGATAACATTCTTATACATAAATCATTGTGCATATTCCTTGTTATTTCCTTAATGTAAAGTGCTGTAAGGAGAGGAAAAATATGTTCTTAAGGCAACTTTTGCTATATTAATGTTCATTAATTTATAGTCAGGCAGCTGCCTTCTCAGATAACCCAGCCCTCCCATTCCAGACTCACCTCAGATCACTTAATTAACCCAAATTAATTTACACTGCATCTAAAAGTTGCTTATCCCATCTGAGAAAAGCCATATATTTCTTTTCAAAGTAAAGCTTAAAGTTTCAGTAACAGTACCATCTAATAGTCTCTAAATGTACTTTAAAAAGTAACAAATGTTGGGCTTCCCTGGTGGCGCAGTGGTTGAGAATCTGCCTGCTAATGCAGGGGACATGGGTTCGAGCCCTGGTCTGGGAGGATCCCCTATGCTGCGGAGCAACTAGGCCCGTGAGCCACAACTACTGAGCCCGCGCGTCTGGAGCCTATGCTCCGCAACGAGAGAGGCCACGATAGTGAGAGGCCCGCGCACCGTGATGAAGAGTGGCCCCTGCTTGCCACAACTAGAGAAAGCCCTGACACACAGCCAAAAATAAATAAATAAATTTAAAAAAGTAACAAATGTTCAAGAACAATTGGTGTCTTTTTCATTAACTCTTAGTTTATCATTATGTGATTTAGTTAGAATATTCTTCTGTAATTCAAGTTTTCTTCATAATGCATGCTGCCTTTTTTTCACTGGAAATTTAAAACTACACATTTAAACACTATATTCCTGAAAAGAGTGAACTTAAAACTACAATTATTATCACTATTTTAAATTCCCCTCTGATTGCTGTCAGGATACATAGACATGTTCTTTGTATTGATAATCAGTGTACACACTATTTGGTATTCTGCTTCTGTTACTCTGCTGATTTTGCATTCACATTACCATGTGTTAGTACTGTCAAAATAGTTATTTTAAATGACAACAATAGTTCACATGGTTTGAGCTGTTCTGCCAGGCACTACGCTAAGCCCTTTGCATTATCACATTTCATCCTCACAATAACTCTCTGGGTTAGGTGCTATTACTATGTCCATTTTCCAGTTTGGAGAAACAGAGGGTCAGGGAGGTTCTGTCATTTGCCCAGAGTCAGTGTACAATGTAAGTGGCAAAGCTGAACTCAGACTGAGGTGTGACGGTATACGTTCCACTGACTTTGACTTACGCCGTCACCCTCTCTTCGAGTGGACCCCACAGGAAAGCAGAAGAAGCAGGAGCAGCCAGTGGAGGAGGTGTTGGAAGAGCTGTGGGCCAAGCTGAAGTGGACCCAAGGGGAGCTGGAAGCGCAGAGGGCAGCGGAGAGGCAGCGGCAGCTTCAGGTGGGTGTGGAGAGGAAACGGCAGGGGGCTTGGTCACGGACTAGCTGAGAGACCCATGATGCACTCGCATCCCACAGGGCCAAAATTCTGCCTGTTTCATAGAGCAGGAGACAGAGCTAGGATGGCATCTTCCTGGATGTGCTTAAATGATTTTGGGTAGTTTGGCAAGGAAAATTCAATTACTTGGTCAGACCTGTATGGCCAAAAGAGAGCTGCAGCTTCTTGCATTAGCACCTTCGGAGAGCATTTGAACCTGAATTTTAACTTCTTACAATATAATGTTAGCTTTTTGAGGACAAAGACTGGATAAGCTCCCAAAGGCAGCCCAGAGGAGGTACTCAGTAAGTATTTGTAGAACGAAAATGCATAAACTTGCCTCACTCCTTCCGGCATTTATTCATTCATCACTCCTTCCCTCAGCGTGCATTTACTGAGCACCAACTATGCCAGGCATTGTGAGGAATATAAAGAGAGAAAAGACATGATCCCCATCCTCAAGGGCCTTTACGGTTCAGATAAGACTAATCCCACTCCCTGTCCCAGCAGTGGGGACCAGGGGATGAATGTTCTTTGGGTCTCCATAGTGGCTTGCACGGACAAGGAGCCCTAGCAGTTTCTCGGTAAATATTTGTCATAATGTGGAATTAATGATTCTCTTGTTCTTGCTTTTCTTTGTAGGAAGCAGAGATCATTCGCCAGAGGGAAGCAGAAGCTAAGAAAGAATTTGATGAATGGAAAGAAAAAGAGCGGGCCAAGCTATACGGGGAAATAGACAAGCTCAAAAAATTATTTTGGGATGAATTTAAAAGTGTTGCTAACCAGAACTCTACGCTAGAAGAGGTACCCAACCTAAAAGGCTTCTCAGAGTTCTTTGGTTGAAAACCTGCTTATTTGTTCTCAAAATTCATTTCTTTGTTTGTGCTAGTTCTCTGTCATCTGCCATTGGGGGTGGATAATACACTGTGAGGCCAGATACTAGAGGCCAGTGCCCAGGATTGAATCCCTGCTCCATCACATACTGGCTGTGTGATCTTAGGCTAGTTACCTAACCTTCCTCTGCCTCAGTTTATTTTCTGTAGGATAGGTTTCTGAAAGGGTTAAATTAACACATAGACAGCACTTAACATTATCTGGCATATAGTAAGAGCTCCTGAGACATTATCCTTATTTTCTCAAAGGGCTTTCATCACTGGACAAGAAATGAGGCAAAATGTAAATGAATGCATTTTTCTTCTAACAAGTACTTGCTGAGCCCTGGCTACAGGCCAGTCTCTCTGTTGGGGTCTGTGGGGGTCACACATAATAGCTAACATTTACTGAAACTTTTCTAGCCCCTGTGCAGAGTACTTTACATACACTAACTTTTAATCCTCATAACAACCAAACAACTATAACATTCTAAAGGTAAGTGTGTCATTAGTTTATTAATTTCTTTTTGAAAGTTCTTTTTTTAGGGAATTCCCTGGCAGTCCAGTGGTTAGGGCTCTGCGCTTTCACTGCAGGGATCCCTGGTCAGGGAACGAAGATCCCACGTGCTGCACAGTATGGCCAAAAAGTAAAAAAAAAAAAAAAAAAAAAAGTTCTTTTTTTTTTTTTTAAAAAAGCTATTATCATTCCTCCTTTACAGGCCAAGACACTGAGGTCACATAACTTGCCTAAGGTCACACAGCTGTTAAGAGGTAGCGCTGGGATTTGAACCCAGCTCCTTAAACTTCAAAGCCCCTGCTCTTCTACTGGATATATTATTAAGTTTATTCAAGAAAACCTTATTAAAGTTATCCGTGGACTGTATCTTCCCATATAAACCTGTATAACTAAAACCGTATCAGGGACAATGTTTGAGGAGAAGTATTTTCAGGATGTATTTAGCTCTTATTGGTCCACTGAACATCAAGGAGAATCTTTTCTTGATTTGAAAATGAATTGTGTAATAGTGTTTCTCATGATCATTGCATGCTTTGCCTAAAGAAATACCTAGACAACTTTTCTAGAAGGGGATTGTCGTAGGATATGCGTGGAGCCTTGGTGGTCTCAATCTGAGACGGAAAGCCAAGGATGGAGGGCGGTGGGAGTGCAATGAGAGCTCTGCGTGTGTGTGTGTGTGTGTGTGTGTGTGTGTGTGTATCGATAGTGACCCAAGTCCTCCCATTCCTAAATGTTCCCCCAGGGTGGACAGGGATAATCTGTGGAGGACAAGATGCTGCCCCACCATGTGGATGTCACACTCCTAACCCCCAGCTCCACACCCATCATCTCTGAGCTCATCTGAAACTCCCTGACTCTCATGCTTCCCCTGACGTGGTACTCTTTGACTAGACACGTTAGATACCTAGGTATTGATTTGAATTTGGAGTTGTTGTTCATAAACCGTGTCCTCAAAAATCAAAAGGTTACTTTCAGTTAGGAAATTCTGGGTTGTGGTAAATGAGGACATAATTCTTACTACCATCCATGGTTTCCTTTTAACTTGGATCACACTGTCCTAAACTGGAACATCCTTTTTTTTTTTTTTTTTTGCCTTTCCCCTATAGGATGGCTTCTGTTGTATTTTTGTGTTTGTGTGTCTCCCCCGCCCATCTCCTCTCACCTGACATTTTATTATTTCACTTTTATTAAAGTATAGGAACCAAACTGGATACAAGATTCTCAGTGTAGTTGGATAAGTATCTTGTTGATTTATTTTTTAAAAATTCTGGGGGATGGGGAAACAGCTAAGATTCCATTTAGAGTGATTGTGAAAAACACTGTAAGTCCACTTTACCCCAGTTGAAAGGAAAACACCATGAAGGTTTGTGATGCCAAGAAAGCCAGCTCTCTGGTGTGTCATAAGCAGCAGTGTGAAGACAGAAGTGACACATCAGGGGCCGAAAGTTGTGCATACATCTGATCAAGCGTTTGACTCTACAAAAATATTCAAGGGGTTTAGAAATGGTTAACACTTGGACCCAATATTGCTTTAGCAGGAACTGAGAAGAGTTAAAGATTAGCAAGAGTGAGAAGTTAAACTCAGGGACTTAACTGTTCTCTAAAGCTTGAATAGGGCTTATGAGTTTGTTATAGTAATAGAGATGGAGATAATTGCTTTTGTCACTGCAGTAGTGATATATTTAAAAATATAACCATAGGGGGGTGGAAAGGCACCTTGTCTTTGATCCACTTTTCCATGCCTTTTCCTTCACACCATACACTATTAGCTTGGGGAGCACTAGGCGTTGGTGACATGACTCCAAGTTGTGAAAAGCCAGGCCTTCTTGGTGACAGCCAGGATTTTTCTTTGTGGGAAGAGGGCCAGGAGTCCTCAGGGAGTGGTCTGGAGTGCCTGAGACCCTCCTCAAAGCTCCGATAGTCTGATTCTCTTCAGCCTATTCGAGACTGAGGAAGAAATGGGAAAGCCGTCAGGCAAGTTCCGGGTTTGAAGTACAGCAGAATTTCAGCGCGATGGAAATGACACTCTTGAATCCTGTTCTTCCATGGGAATTTGCTTCTCCTGTGCAAGGGCTGAGCTCTCAGGAGAACACGAGTGAAGGGGAGTGTGAACTTGTGTGAATGTTTGCAGGCATGCAGATACCTAGTGAGTTCAGGTTGGGGCTTTGTGGTTGGGTTTAGGTGTGCCCTTCTGACACCGCTCCGGGTATAAAAGACAACATCAATGATTAGATGTTCATCTGAATGAAACTGCACCCTGGTCTTTTCAGAAACTGCAGGCACTGCAGTCCCACAAGGTGATGAAGTCCAACCTCGGGTCTCTGCAGGATGAGGAGCCCGAGGAACGACTCAGCCAGGCTCAGGAGCTCCGGGGCCTGAAGGAGAAGATGGAGATTCAGGTGAGCCGATGCCCCGTGCCTTTCTTCCCAGAGCCAGGCGAGAGCCATGCTGTCTTCCAACAGAGTTTGTCGGGTTTTGCTCTGTGGTTTAAGGGAAGTTGAAAGATATCAAAGTTCTGTATTTTCAGACCTTCTGCCAATTCATGAAAGCATAGAGTAGGGTTCTTAGGATTCTCAGATGAGGCTGGTGACATAAATGTGTGCAATGTCAGATTTGCCTGGGAGTTTTTTCAAAGTACATTCAGCCGTGTATCTTACTGGACACCCTTGCCCTCATTTTGATTCCAACCCAGTTGAAAACAATTCTTAGAAAGTGTGACAGTCTTCTGGCTTTAAAGATATTTGGCATGGGTCTAATGGTGTGATGTTAAATACTTAACAACCGGTTGTCTGGAACTAAAAAAGCTTTGATTTGTAGCATTTGCCATTTTCTGTGGTGTAAATATTCCCACCATGGCTGATTTCATGCTGCTAATGTGAGGTCACTGGATATGGAACTGGGAAGACTTATGCACAATCTGCTGTCATGGGCTGGGAGGGGGTGGCCTGGCCTCCACTGGATGAACCTTACATCAGTCCAGTTACATATGGTCTGTATCACTGATAGTTCCATGGCCAGGAAGGGCAGTTGGCACAGTCATTCAATCATGTCCTGCTTCTGCTCTCCAAGACTGTTAAGAAAGAGCTTAACATTTAACTAGCAGAGGTGAAGCGTTTCCACTGCTTGATGTCTCAAGTTTCACATTTAAAAAAGCCGTTCTTTTTCTATGAACTCTTTCACATCCTTTGCCTATTTTTTCTGTTGATATCCTTACCAATTTGTGAGTTTGTGTAATGTATGGAAATTAACCAACCCTTTGTTGCTCTTGTTGTGGCTATTTTCCCCTATTTCCTAGTCATCCTTAAACTTTGTTTATCATGGTCTTGACCATACAAAATTAATAATGTTTATGTGGTCAAAATGATCAGATCCCACTCTGAGATTTAAAAAGAAAATAATCATGGGAATTCCCTGGCTGTACAGTGATTAGGACCCCATGCTTCCACTGGCAGGGTCCTGGGTTCGATCCCTAGTCAGGCAACTAAGATCCCACAAGCTGCGCAGTGTGGCCAAAAAGAGAAAAAGAAAATATTCCTGTGTTTTCTTTTTGTTAGTGTGTTTGCTCATTCATTCATCCATTCATTCATTCATACATGTCACTTTATTGAGGTACGATTCACATGTAAAAAGCTGTGCATATTTAATGTATATAACTCATTGAATCTGGGGGTAAGTGTAGCTGTATTTTGGCTATTGTGAATACTGCTGCAATGAACATGGGAGTGTGAGTATTTCTTTGAAATCCTTATTTCAATTCCTTTGAATCAATCAAGAAGTGGGATTGCTGGATTATATGGTAGTTCTGTTTTTAATTTTTTTAATAAGAGGAAAACAAACAAGTTTATTAACATGTATACCTCATGGATACATGGGAGATTCCCCTGGGAAAATGAGTAACTCTCTTGGTTTTTAATTTTTTTGAGGAGCCCCCATACTGTTTTTCCATAATGACTGTACTGAGTTACATTCCCACCAACAGTGTAAAATGTTTCCTTCTTTCCACATCCTTGCCAACACTTGTTATCTTTAGTTACTTTTAAAAATAGTAGCCATTCTGACAGGTATGAGATGATAATCTCATTGTAGTTTGATTTGCATTTTTCTGCTGAATAATGATGTTGAGCACATTTTCATATACCTGTTGACTATTTGTAGGTCTTCTTTGGAGAAATGTCTATTCAAGTCCTTTGTCCATTTTTAATTGGATTGGTTTTTGCTGTTGAGTTTTATGAGTTCCTTGTATTTTGGATATTAACTCCTTATGAGATACATGGTTTGCAAATATTTTCTCCCATTTCATAGGTCATCTTTTCATCAGTTGATGGTTTCCTTTGCTGTAAAGAAACTTTAGTTTGATGTAGTCCCATTTGTTTATTTTTGCTTTTGTTGCCTGTGCTTTTGGTATCACATCCAAAAATCATTGACAAGATCAATGTCCCTGTTTTCTTCTAGGATTTTTAGGGTTTCAGGTCTTATATTTAAGTCTTTAATCCATTTTGAGTTGGCTTTTGTGTATGGTGTAAGATATTGGTCCAATTTCATGCTTTTGCATGTGGATATCCATTTTCCCCACACCATTTACTGAAGAGACTATTCTTTTCCTATTTTGTATTCTGGGTGCCCTTGTTGAAGATTTGTTGACCATACATATGTGGGTTTAATTTTGGATTTCGTATTCTGTTCCATTGGTCTGTGTGTCTGTTTTTATGCCAGTACCATACTGTTTTAATTACTGTAGCTTTGTAATATAATTTGAAATCAGGAAGTGATGCCTCTAGTTTGTCTTCTTGCTCAAGATTGGTTTGGCTATTTGTGGTCTTTTGTGATTCCACATGAATTTTAGGATTTTTTTTTCTATTTCTGTGAAAAATGACATTAAAATATTGTTACGGATTGCTTTGAATATGTAAATTGTTTTGGGTAGTATGGGTATTTTAACAATATTCTTCCAATCCATGAGCATGGGATATCTTTTTGTTTATTTGTCTTCTACAATTTATTTCATTGACGTTTTATAGTTTTCACTGTATAGCTCTTTCACCTCCTTGGATAAATTTATTCCTATATTTAATTGATTTTGATGCTATTGTAAATGGGATAGTTTTCTTAATTTCTTTTTTGGATAGTTTGTTTTTAGTGTAGAGAAATACAACTGATTTTTGCATGCTGATTTTGTATCCTGCAACTTTACCAAATTTGTTTATATTAACAGTTTTTTTTTTTTTTTTGGTGGAGTCTTTAGGATTTTCCATTTGTAAGGTCATCGGTCATCTCATCTGCAAACAGATAATTTTACTTCTTCCTTCCCAATTTGGATGCCTTTTATTTTTTTTCTTGTCTCAGTGCTCTGGCTAGGACTTCCAGTACCAAGTTGAATAAGAATGGTGAGAGTGAACATTCTTGTCTTGTTTCTGATCTTGGAGGAAAAGTGTTCAGCTTTCACTGTTGAGTATGATGTTACCTCTGGGTTTGTCATATATATGGCCTTTATTATGTTGAGGTATATTCCTTCTATACACACTTTGATGAGAGTTTTTTTTTATCATAAAAGGATATTGAATTTTGTCAAATGCTTTTTCTACATCTATTGAAATGATCATATAATTTTATCCTTTATTTTGTTAATGTAGTGTATCACATGTATTGATTTGTGTATGTTGAAACATTCTTGTATCCTGGGGATGAATCCTACTTGATCATGTTGTATGATCCTTTTAATATGCTTGTATTTTGTTGAATATTTTTGCATCTATGTTCTTTAAGGATATTGGCCTATAATTTTTTTTCTTGTAGTGTCCTCTGGCATTTGACAAGGGTAATATTGGTCTCATAAAATGTGTTTGGAAGTTTCTTCCTCTTCAGTTTTTGGGAAGAATTTGTATTAATTCTTTAAACATTTAGTAGAATTCACCAGTGAAGCCATCCAGTTCTGGGATTTTCTTTGTTGGGAGATTTTTGACCACTGATTCAATCTCCCTGCTCATTATTGGTCTGTTCAGATTTTCTGTTTTTTTATGATTCAGTCTTGGTTGGTTGTATGTTTCTAGGAACTTGTCTGTTTTTTCTAGGTTATCCAATTTATTGGTGTGTAACTGTGTATAGACATCTCTTGTAATCCTTTGCATTTCTGTGATAACAGTTGTAGTGTCTCCTCTTTTATTTCTGATTTTATATGTTTGAGACATCTCTTTTTTTCTTAATCTAGCCAAGGATTTGTCAATTTTGTTTATCTTTTCAAAAACTAACTCTTACTTTTGTTGATCTTGTCTATTGTTTTTCTATTCTCTATTTCATTTATGTCTGATCTACTCTTTATTACTTCCTGCCTTTTGCTAACTTTGGGTTTAGTTTATTATTCTTTTTCTAGGTCCTTGGGGTATAAAGTTAGGTTATTTATTTGAGATCTTTCCTTCTTCTTAATGTAAAATTTTATGACTGTAAACTTCCCTCATAGAACTGCTTTTGCTGCATCGCAGAAGTTTTGGTATGTTGTGTTTCCATTTTTGTTTGTCACAAGTTATTTTTTTTGTTTCTCTTTTGATTTCTTCTTTGTTCAGGAATGTGTTGTTTAATATCTACACATTTGTAAATTATCCTGTTTCTCTCCTATTATTGATTTCTAGTTTCATAGCATTGTGGTTGGAAAAGATTAACTTGTTATGATTTCAAGCTTAAATTGGCAAGACTTGTTTTGTGGGCTAACGTGTGATCTGTCCTGGGGAATGTTCTTTGGGCATTTGAGGAGAATGTGTACTCTGCTACTTGGATGGGATGT
This sequence comes from Lagenorhynchus albirostris, assembly GCF_949774975.1. Classification (NCBI taxonomy): domain Eukaryota; kingdom Metazoa; phylum Chordata; class Mammalia; order Artiodactyla; family Delphinidae; genus Lagenorhynchus; species Lagenorhynchus albirostris. Next base: position 28,224,350 of record NC_083099.1, read on the forward strand.
TCTATGTATGCCTGTTCAGTACACTTGGTCTATAGTGCTGTTCAAGTCCATTGTTTACTTACTGATTTTCTGTCTGGATGATATATCCATTGTTGAAAGTGGAGTATTGAAATCCCCTACTATTATTGTATTACTGTCTATTTCTCCCTTCAGTTCTGTTAATATTTGCTTTATATATTTAGGTGCTCCTATGTTGGGTGAGTATATAGTCGTCCCTCAGTATCCATTCATAGGAGATTGGTTCCAGACCCGCTATGGATACCAAAGTTCTCAGATACTCAAGTCCCTTATGTTTTGCACATCCTCCCATATACTCTACATCATCTATAGATTACTTCTAATTACTTGTAATAACCTAATACAATGTAAATTCTATGTAACTAGTTGTAAATATTGTAATACAATGTAAATGCTATGTAAATAGTTGCCAGCATGAGGCAAATTCAAGCTTTGCTTTTTGGAACTTTCTGGAACTTTTTTCCAAATATTTTCAATCCATGGTTAGTTAAATCCATGGATGTGGGATACACAGATGTGGAACCTATGGATATGGAGGGCTGACTGTATATTTACAGTCGTTATATCCTCCTGATGAATTGATCCCTATATGTAGTGACCTTCTTTGTCTCTAGTAACAGTTTTTGACTTATTTTGTCTGATATAAGTATAGGTATCCTGTTCTCTTTTGTTTACCATTTGCATGAAATGTCTTCTCTCATCCCTTCAGTTTCAGCCTATGTGTGTCCTTAAAGCTAACCTGAGTCTCTTGTACGCAGGATATAGTTGGATCTTTTTTTAAAAATCCATTTAGCCACTTTTGATCTTTTGGTTGGAGAATTTAATCCATTTAAATTTAAAGTAATTACTGTTAGGTAAGGATTTTCTATTGCCGTTTTGTTAATGGTTTTCAGACTGTTCTGTAGTTACTTTGTCCCTTTCTTTTTCTCCTGCTGTCTTCATTTGTGAGTTGATGATTTTTTTGTCACGGTATGCTTTGATTCCTTTCTCTTTCTCTTTTGTATATCTGCCACAGGTTTTTTCTTTGTGATTAGTATTAGATTATATAAAACATCTTATAATTACAGCACTCTGTTTTAAGCCCAAAACAACTTAACTTTGATTGCATACAAATAGTCTACACTTTTACTTTTCCTCCTCCACACCTTCCACTGTCCACAAGCTAGCCAGTAGGATCTCAAGCTGGTGTTGAGATCCGTGTGCCAGGACCAAAAACCGAGTCAGCTGTGCTGATTCCCTCCGTTCTGGGTGGGGTGAGGCGGAAGTGGGCCTCCTGGGCAGCATCCTTCAAGGCTGGGGCAGTTGGGTGCTCACTTGCTCTCACTTTCCCCATGGGAGAGATTGTGGGCTGAGTGGGTCTCTCTTGGCACTGAGCTGTGCCACCTTGGGTGAGGGGTGACACAGGTGAGGTGAAAGCTGTTCTTCTTCCCCTCTTCAGTGTGTCTGTTCTTGGGTTTTTTTGCTTCACCGAGGTGCTGGGACCTCTCAGCTGATTCCCAGGCTCCCATAAAGGTCTCATCTGTGGGTGTTTTGAGAGCTGGAACCTCCTGGTCCATCATCTTGCTGACGTCACTCACATGTTTTAAGTTGAAATCTTTGACCACCTAGAATTTATTTTCGTTTAAGATATGAAATAAGCATCCAAGTTCATATTTTTTTTCAGGCAGGTAACTACTTGTTTGAACACCATTTGTCAATAATTCATCTTCCCCCAGACTGAGATTCCATTTTTTCCCCATCTTTGTCTGGGTTTTCTACTACTCGTGTAGCTTTATAGTATATTTTAATATCTAGAGGGTCCCACTTGATAAGCATTTAATCTTTTCCAGAAAACAGAATGGAAGAGAAAAATGAAGGTATTGCAGGAAGAGCATGCAGCTCAGAAGAGAGAGGTAGGTCTCACTGGACCATTTTGGGGAGCCTGGTTTCCCACGACCTCCTCTCATCCTTCAGCTCCCCATCCTTCAGCCCCCACCCCTTGAACTGGTTGGCAGAAAATCATTTTTTGCTGATACTGTTCCTGGCTGCTGACCCCCGTCAATACACAGAGGGGTCGGCCGCCCAGAGAGCAGCTTCCCTGGCAGGGAGCAGGGGCCTCTGGGCCTTCTCTTCTGAATCCAATCCTTTCTCTGTGGTTTCCTCTGCAGTGACCCCGTAAGGTGCTCCAAGGAGGGTGGTGCTGTAAAACTCAGAGAGCTGCCTGGTCATTCTGTGTTTGGGCCCTCCTTTGAAACTCCAACCAGGAGAGACCCCGGTGGCTGTGGACCTCAGTGGTAGTTCACGGGCAGCTCAAGTGGAAGGGTTCAGACACTGAGACCAGTGGGCAGAGAGCAGCAGGCCTCAGGGCAGAGAAAACAGCTTCTCTAAAAATGTCCCTGACAAGGAGGCAAGTTGAGGAGGAAGCCGGTTAACAGGAGCCCCAGGTGCTGCTGCGGAAAGCTCAGAAGGTGAAGGTGCTTAGGTCTGAGTCTGGCGCAGGATGGACTCCCCCCGTTCTAGTAATTCCCATCTGATGGGTTTATCTTATTTGAAACATTTAAAAATGGGAAATGCATTCAAGTTCGTTCCAAAAGCAGAAGAACTATATTAAGGTACATGGAGTAAAGTCTTACTTCTGCTCCGTTTCCATCTCCCTGTCCCTGACACCCACCCCACAGGTGACCACTTTTATTGCTTTCTTGTATTCTTCTAGAGGTTCTTTATGCAAAAATAAACAGTGTCATTTTCTCTCTGCTCTTACATCAGAGGTTTTATTTAAAAATAAATAGTGTCATTTTCTCTCTGCTCTTAGACCGCATTTCCTTCACCTTTTGTCTTCACCTAAAAACATCCATTTGATGATTTTCGAATGACCTCAACTTGACTGTCCTTCAGTGGGTGGCACACCGGACAGGGAGCCTTTTGCCCTGACCTTAGGGGCCTGCATTCAATTCTCACTTCTCAGACACCACTTGAAATGTTCTCAAATGGGAAGGAAGTCAGTCTTGTTAGAAAGCCACCTGCCCAGGTCTGGAGACACTCCACCTGCTTCAGGTGAAACCCCGACCAGCGTTTGCCTGCAGGTGCAGGCCCTGCAGGCACTGGGCACTCACAGGTCCCTGCAGACATGTGACTGACCGACCATCCTGTGCCACCAGCTACAGGAGCAGAACGAGAGGCTCCAGGCCTCCCTGTCTCAGGATCAGAGGAAAGCAGCTATCCAGGCCCAGCGCCAGATCACTGCCCTTCGCGCCCAGCTCCAGGAACAAACCAGGCTCATCGCCTCCCAGGAGGAGATGGTAGGTGTGTCCCTCCTCCCAGCCAGGACCTGGAGCCCTAGGCCTCTTCCCTGCGAGGATTTCCTTAGATTCTTCTGGACTTACCGGCACTAGCCTCATTAGTCAGACTCTGAGGAGAGAGGAGAGTCCTCAGATTTGAGGGGCAGGAAGTGATGAAGATGCTGAAGACGTGCCTGCTGTCCAGTGTTAGTGGGTTCACGGTACCACCAGAGACCGTGTGAGGGCCAGCACCTGGTTGGTACTTTGCTTATCCCTCTGTGGAAGCCTCACTGCTGCCCTTCAAGGTAGATATTACCTTCTCCCCATCTTCATTTGACAGATGATGAAAGAGGCAGGAGAAGTCAAGTGCCTCACTCGAGTCCACACGGGGCACGTTATAAATGACAGGGGTGAGATTCAACCCTCGCCAGGCAGGTGGAATGCAAAGCGTGTGCCCCTTTCACTGTGTCCTCAGACATCATTTCTTAACTAATTTCTTTTTCATAAATTGACTGCCTCTGATGAAGTTGTCAGATAAACTAGTGTGATGAAAAGGCGTCCCTCACTAAGCACCCTCTCCTAGAACTGGCCCCTGTGACTCTTCATCTAATGCAGATCACTCTCCGCCTAGCCTGGGCTCAGCTCCTCCTTCTGAGCCCCAGGTCAGTGGAGATGAGTATCTGTCCCCAGCTGGGCCCTCCTGTGGCCTCAGGTCCTTTGCCATGGGTCTGATACCACCCTCCACACAGCTTCCCTGGGCTGAGCACCCACTGTCACTGTCTAATCCACTGTTCCTGTACCTCTTTCTATTTGTGCCTTTCTGTTCTCCCAGCTATACTTCACCATCAACATATCTTATTAACCCGTGGCCCTGATGCTTTTCTTTTTACTGTTTCTCCCCCAACACACTTAACTCTTCACAGCTGTGGCCGCCTCAGGTCCAGTCTGGAGGTTTCCTCCTTATGTTACCCAGAACTCTTGTTTGCACATGTTTCAGTTAGGAACCCACTGGCTAAACATAGCAGAATAGGTTAACAGGGGTTTATTTTCATTGTAGCACCAAAAGAGGTGACAGTTGGTGGCCTTGGTTTAGCTGCAAGATTATGCCATTGGAAACCCAGACTCTGTTTCGTTTTTCTTTTTTTCTTTGTTTTAATTACCATCTTCAGCATATTGACTTTTGTTCTCATGCTTGACTCTCATAGTTGCAAGATGGCTGCCATAGCCCCAACCATCACAGTCATATCCAGTGGAAGCAGTTGATGAAAAGGCTCTTTCCCAAGACTTCTACTTATATTTTACTGTTCAAAACTGTGTTATATGGGCAACTATAGTTGCAAGGAAGGTTAGAAAGGGAATAATTAGTTTTATACTTTCTAGGGTAGAGGTAAGCAAAGGAGGAATAGTTAGAAATGGACGTTGGATGAGTCATTCATCAGTAGGTAATGAAAAACAACTCAAGCCTAAGCAGAAGAGGGGATTTGTCATAAGGGTAGACTGCGTGTCTCAGAGAGCTCGAGGCAGGGGTGCAGCCGAGTCTAGGAATGAGCTGGGACCAGAGACATGAGTGTAGTCAGGAGTTTTCCTCTGCTGTGTGTCTCTGTTCCTCTCTCTGTAGCCGCTTCGATTTTTTCTTTTACTCTGAAGGTCACCTTCCACTCCATGTCTGCCCTACATGGCAAAACAAACAAGCAAACAAATAAACAGTGACAACCAAAACTCAAACCAGTTGGCTGTCAAGAGCTCTTGAGTTCACATGTTACCAGTCCAGAATTCTCTGCCCAAACCTGGCTGTGGTGTGGGGGACTCGTTGCCACAAGGGGCTGTCCTGTCTGCAACTGTGTGGAAGGAGGAAGAGGAAGCACTTCCTGGAAAAGAGGGGTTGAGCAGAGAGTCGGTGACTGTCCACATCATGCCTCCTCCCTCCCACGGGGCACTCAGCTCAGATGCCCACATCGCAGGAGGGGAGCCTCCCTTGCCCTGGCTGATTTCCACCAATTATACCGACAGTACTGCCTGTGTGCCTGCCCCCCTCTGCTTGCATGGGGCTCCTGCCCTTCAAACCACAGTGCCTCTCTGAAGAGGGGCGTTCTTGTCTCCTCGCCAAGGGAAAGTGGAGCATGGTGCCATCTCGGTTGCTGCTGTTCACCCTTGGTGCCATTGAGGGGCTGGGGCAGAGTACTCTGAGCTCCCTCCAGTTCCCAGTGGTTGGCATGGAAACACTGGCCGTCCCTTCTTCACAGAGCTAGGCAGAGCCACCGCTCACAGCAGAGTCCCCTGCTGGCTGTAACCTGCTCTGTTCCACATCTTTGCAGATCCAGACCGTGTCTCTCAGGAAGGTGGAGGGTAAGTCTGTACGGGGAGGTTTGTAACAATCGTAGCTATCGTCTTGGCCTCTCCTGTCTCCTGTCCCCCACCAGTCAATGTATAGGGCGAGGCTGGTGGCAGTAGCGTCAGGCTCTCTGGCTGGGTGGGGGAGGGTGAGAAGCCGTCGGTTTCCGGGACAGACAGGGCTCCAGCCCAGGTTTGTGCTGAAGGCGTTCCATGCGGCTGGCAGGGTTTCTTGCCTGGCCTGCTCTTCTCTGTAGGACGGTGGAGACATGAGGTGGGAGCGGGCAGTGAGGATCTTGGGGGCAGTGATGGATGGGGCAGGCAGGGCTCCTGAACGGGCTCTTTCTAATTCACCGTGCCTGTGATTCAGTTCCATCCAACTTTACCTTGTTTCCAGCGTGTAGCGAGTTGACCCCAAATCCCTGCGAATCTGTGTGAATGTGGCCTGTCTGGAGGGTACGCCCTCCTCCTCTTGGGTACTCCGGCGTGCTGGTGTGCGTGCTTGTGTGTGTCTGACGGACACAGGCGCTGGCGTCTAAAGGGCGCCAGCAACCTACAGGGGGCCCCTCCTGCTTATGAAACCTGGCCCTTCTCCTCCACGCCGCCTCCCCTGCCCTATGCCTGTAGCTTCCCTTCTGCCTCTCCTTGCAGACCCACACGTCTCCCCCACATGTCTTGCCTCGAGGCTAGACATTTCTTTCCCAGCCTCGCAACCAGTTCAGAGAGGCACTATTCCTATGGCCTTGATCTCCTGGGTGCTGGGGCTGGGGTGTGAGCCATTCATAGGAGCTGTGTGCCATGGACTTCAAGTCCATTGTCCCCAGGATTTAACGTGGGGCGGGTATTATTGTTCTCACTTTCTGGATGAGGAGCCTGAGGCTTAGGGAAGTTCAAGGACTTACCGTGTCGTGTGCAGCTAGTTGGGGGGCAGAGCTGGAATGTGGACTCTGATCTTTCTGCCTCCGGGGTCCATGGTTGTGACCGCTGCTCCATCCTGCCTCTCTGCTAGAGAACCGACTCGAGGGCTTGCTGTGTCTGGCCAGCACTCACTTGCTGTCCCGTGCTTTCCTCTAAGGCGGGGATGGGGTCCAAGGCATTGGAGACCCTAACTACTCCTGCTCTCCTCAGGGATCCGCAAGGGCCCGAAGGCTGTGGACACAGAGAAGGACTCTTCCGAGGAAGGTGAGGCTCCCTTTTCTACCCTGGGGGCGGCCCTCTTCATTGTTTAGCTTGTCCCTACTTAACTGTATCTGGCTACCTGAGGCTGGGGCACGGGAACTGGGGACGTGAAATAAATATTTCTTAAGCACTTTGTGCTTGCCAGGCACATTACACACAGGTACTAACGTGCAGCCTGCTGGTTCCCCCAGGCTCAGAGAGGGTCAGTGACTTTCCCAGAGTCACAGAGCCGGCAGGTGGTGGAGTCAGGATTTGGCGCGGTGTCTGCTGCATAGCCTGTCCCTGGTGCCTGCCCCACCACTTGCCTGGTACTACCCAGAGCGGTGGATGCAGCCTCCCTGCGTTGGCTTCAAATGACCTTTGCATGGCGAGCATTCTGCAGACAGGTCACACGGGACCTAACTGATGTGCAGGAATCCTCCTCGGCGCCCTCTGCAGAGCCCTGGGTACCTGCTGCTTTTATTCACTCCCTCTGCCGAGCTCTCAACCAGATGTTTCCAGGGAATGCAAAGGAGGAGAAGTGAAAAAAATAGACTCTCCTGAGAGGGTCAGGAAGAAGGAGCTCCCAGGAAAGGTCAGAGAGCTCACAGCCAACCTGCTGACCAGGCCTGCCTGCCCAGCCAGGCTGTGATGTGACAGTCCCAGAGCGACCCAACAGGTGCACCCAGGAAAGGGTTTTATTGGTGTCACCAAAGAGTTCATCGTGGGGTGTTTTATTTTGTTTTTTAATGTAATAGTTTACTTTTGAGACAGTAATTTATGCTATTGACCCAAAAAAAAAAAAAAAGGGAGAAGGAAAGAAAAGCAAAAGGGTGCACAGTGAGAAGTAGGTCTTCCTCCTGCCGGGCCATCCAGTCTCCGCCCAGAGATTCCATTGTTAATGGTTTGTCACGCATCTTTCCAGAGATACTTGGTGCAAACACAGGCACATAGATGTATGCATTCTTTTCCTTTTTCCTAAACGGGAGCACAGTGTACATATTTTTCTGTGGTTATGGCTTAACAGCGTATCTGGGAAGTCATTTCCAATCCCTTTATATAGAGCTGCTGCATTAATTTTTCAGGACTTCGCAGTATTCCATTGGATGGTTGAACCTAAATTTACCTAATCAGTCCTCTGCTACCTCTCTCCCCACCCAGCGCGTTTAACCTTGGGATATAGTAGCAAAAATTAGTTACATGTAACCTTGAGTAACACAAGGTCCACATTGGGGATGAACCAAATCCTCCAATGGGGGCCTAGAGTTCGAGGCGAAGGAGGCTGAGAAGTGCGAGTTAGGGAGACGTCTCCCCACCCCCTCCATGCCCCATCCTGTTGCAGGCGGGACCCAGACCTTTGTCAGGCTGTGCTGTGCCTCTTCACTTGCTCGTCCCAGACCAGCATCCCTTGGGAACTTACTAGAAACGTAAAATTTTCAAATTCTCGGCCCCGTGCCACACAGACTGAATGAGAACTTCTGGGGCAGGGCCCAGCCATCTCTGTCTGCACCCGCCCTCCAGGGCACTCTGGGGCTTGCTCTAGTTGGAGGACCGCTGCGGGGCCCGCGGCTCTCTGCAACTGGCTGCACACTAAGAAGCTCCCAGGCTGCTTGCAGCTCTCTGGAGGACCATGCCAGTCCCCTACTACCTAAATCACAACACGCGGTGAGGGGCGTCCCAGGCATCAGTAGTACTTAAACCTCCACAGGTGATTTCAACATGCAGCCGAAACTGGGGCTCATGCCCTGTGCAAACTTTATGGAAGAGCGTCAACCCTGAGGGGCAGTGGGGGGCTTGTTAAAACACAGATTGCTGGGATCTACCTCCAAAATTTTTTTTTTTGGCGGTACGCGGGCCTCTCACTGTTGTGGCCTCTCCTGTTGCGGAGCACAGGCTCCGGACGCGCAGGCTCAGCGGCCATGGCTCACGGGCCCAGCCGCTCCGCGGCATGTGGGATCTTCCCAGACCGGGGCATGAACCTGCGTCCCCTGCATCGGCAGGCGGACTCAACCACTGCACCACCAGGGAAGCCCCTAGCTCCAGAATTTTTGATTCAGTAGGTTGGACTGGGATCTGAGAATCTGCGTTTCTAATAAGTGACAGGTGGTGCCGATGCCGTGGCTCACGCTTTGAGAACTGCTGCTCTAGAACAGCTGGTTCTCAGGCATGGTTGTTGTTAGGTCTGGGGAGTTTCACAAATAGATCTTAAGGCCTGGGGCCCACCCTCCGAGATTCTGATATAATTAGCTTGGGATGGAGCCCAGGTGATTCCGATAGGCAGCCAGGGTTAAGGCCGTCGCCTTGACTGTGAGCTCCTTGAGGGTTTTCTTTAGTGTCCTCAGCACTGGCCTGTTCAAGCTCCATATTACTTGTCAGTAAACATCTACTGAGTGAATCAAAAGGCTGGTCCATCTGTAACCACAGTGGCCCCTGGCATTGGACCTGAAGAGCACTTCTGGGAGGCCTTCCCTGGCTCACCCAGGATGGCCCCTTTGTAGCAGTTATCACATTTTATTGTAATTGCTTATCTTGTTACCCGCTGGGTCGGTATTTCTCAAGGTGCAGGCTGTGGCTCACCTCCATCAGAATCATCTGGGCAAGTTAAAATGCAGATTGCAGGGCCCTTCCCCAGACCTATGGCATCAGACTCTCTGGAGGATGGGTCAGAGAATGTACACTTTAAACCCAGGCAATTCTGATGTATATAATTGGAGGGAGAACGCCTGATTTAGACAGTAAACAAGGGGAGCAGGGAGCTGTCTGTCCACCATATGTATATGTATACATACATCGTGCATGTAAGCCAGATCATTATGTTGTACATCTTAAACTTATACAGTGCTGTATGTCAATCATATCTCAATAAGGCGGGGGTGGGGGGCGTGAAGACCAGAACCCAGGGAACAGACTGCTGTCAGGACTCAGCTGTGAGTCAAAAGCCTGAAATCTCTCAGTTAACCTGGGACAGGGCTGAGCCAGATCTTGGAGGTGCAGACCGGCAGGGGATGAGGATCCTGAAGGTGGGTAGGGGGTCTGCAGCAGTGGTTCCCAGGAGGAGAAGGAGCCGGGGATGGACGCTCAGAGGGGATCGGTGGCCCTGGGTGCACAGGCTGGAGACCAGGATCCCTGGCTGTGTGCGGTGTGGCTTTGGGAGTAGAGGTTTCGGGCACCCAGGCTGACCTTGGTGGTTGTCTTGTGCTGCAGAGCTGGAGGACTCCCGCAGTGGACAGCAGAGGGTGCTGGCAGCTCTCAGTCGAAACCCCACCTTGCTGAAGCAGTTCAGGCCAGTCCTGGAGGACACCCTGGAGGAGAAGCTGGAGAGCATGGGGATAAAGCGAGTGAGTTCCAGGGCCGCTGTGGCAGGGCCGGTACCTGCCGTTTAGACACAGGGCATTCTTGAACCGACAGAGGGTCGATTGTTCTGTATGTTGTAAGCTTATTCATCTTATTTGTTCCAGTGGGGCACCTTTGGTGTCCAGGAATATAAACCTGCACAGCTGACACTGTGGTCTCTTCTCTGTTTCCTCCAATGGCTTCCTGAGAGGTCACCCTGTGTCCTGACTTCTCCTTGCTCTCCACTCATTGGCTACTTTCTTCTGCGTCTCTATTTTGTTGTTGTTGTTCACGTATTCAACAAATATTTATTGAGCACCTTTGTGCTAAGTAGCGTACTAGATGCTGAGAATACAGTGATGAATTAGACAGAACTGATAATTTTTTTCATCGAGTTTACAAATGGTAGGGAACTCAGGTATTAAACAATGATTGTCCAGAAATTTAATAACTTACCATTGTGAGAAATACTCTGCAAGAGAGGTATTGGATGCTATAGGAATGAATAATAAGGGGATGTGCCTTAGCTTGAAGGTCCAGGTGTGACGGTGGACGATATGTGGATGTTACTTTGACAGATTACTCCTCTCCAACTGGATAGAGTCTCAGTGGAACTATCAAACAAGATGCTCCATCTTCTCCTGCACAAAGGGACTTTATGTGCCCCAAAGGGCTGTGTCTCTGTTTCTGACAGAGGGAATTTAATTGGCTCAGTGTGGCCTTTGGAGGGGCCCCTTGGGTGAAGTGTCCATCATCGGTGGCACACGTGGCCATGCCCACTCAGCAGGTGGCTGTGGGTGGAGCAGGCTCTGAACACTCTGGTACAAATTAGCATTTGAACACCATTGTCCCTACATGCCTGTGTTCAACCAGAGAATGCATATTATCATGAAAGGCATTATTTTTGGCTGCGTTGAGTCTTCATTGCTGTATGCGGGCTTTCTCTAGCTGCGGTGCACGGGCTTCTCATTGTGGTGGCTTCTTTTGTTGCGGAGCATGGGTTCTAGGCGCACAGGATTCAGTAGTTGTGGCACATGGGCAAAGTAGTTGTGGCTCGCGGGCTCAGCAGTTGTGGCTCACGGGCTCTAGAGCGCAGGCTCAGTAGCTGCTGTGCATGAGCTTATTAGTTGCTCCGCGGCATGTGGGACCTTCCCAGACCAGGGCTCAAACCCGTGTCCCCTTCATTGGCAGGTGGATTCTCAACCACTGCGCCACCGGGGAAGCCCAGTGACATCTTTTATTGAAAAAACACACCTTGTTATCAAAGAAGCTGAGCATCGCATCGTTGAGAATTCCAAAAAAAAACCAAAACAAAACAAAACAGACACCTAGGTTTAATGTAGCAAGGATGCCCCCTAATCACTGACTGTTTTCAACTACTGCTCAATCTAACTCTGGCCTTACGTTCAGACTTGATTAAACCATTTCTTTCTAATCTTAAATGATTTCTCATGGGCTCTAGGTGGATGTCAAAAGCCCAAGCAAGTTCCAGTAGGTTTTGGAAGGGTGCCTGGCTTTGTTTTTTTGCAGTTGATGTTTTCAAATCTTGTTAGCCACGGAGGACAATGTGTCCAGCATAACGATAGTGCCTGGGGGTACAAAAAGGAGCAAGCCATGGTCTCCCCACTGTAGGATTCGGTCGGGTGGTGGAGAGGCATGTCCCACCTAAGCCTGTATGCTTGATGTCGATGGGCTGGTGCGTAGCCCCTTTGTACCATCCTGCTGTGTGTGCTTTGCTGGGGCCCCCAGGTCCTAGCCCACCTTGCTTTCAGCAGCCTGCTCGCCCTGCTCTAATGCTCAGCTCCTCTCCCAGAAGCACCGGCACTGATCCTAGTGACTCCCAGGCCAGCAGCAGCTTTGAGAGGCTTAGGGAAGGAGAAGGGGAGCCCATCTCCAGAGGGAACCTCTGTGGTCTTCCAGGATGCAAAGGGAATCCCTGCTCACACCCTCCGACACTTGGAGTCCCTCCTGCGAGCCCAGCGGGAGCAGAAGGCGGGGAGGTTTTCTGAATTTCTGAGTCTGAGGGAGAAGCTCATCAAGGAAGCCAGCAGCAGAGTGAAGGAGGAGAGACAGTGGAACAGGGCTCCGGTGTCCCAACCAGACGGCGAGGCTCCAGGTGAGCTGGCGAGTGGCCTTGCTCGGGGCTGTGACCTGCGAGGGTGCAGGCTTGTTTGCATATAAGGGGGTGCGTAATCCCCCCCCCCGTCCACATCCAGGGCTTTGCTCTGAAGGGCCAGACGACAGGGTCCTCCCAGGTGTCTGAGTCCAAAAGTCTTCTGCTGGAAAAACAGAGTCTGTGGATGGGGTGGGGTGGGCACCAGAGTCCCTCGGGGAAGCAGAGGAGAGCCAGGACCAGAGCTGTGCTCAGCCCTGAGCTGGCCCTGCTCCGATGCACTGCCCACTTCAACAGCTTAGCTCTGCACTGTTTTACTTGCTTGGATCACAAGTTGAGCTTTGCCGCAACAGAGAGCAGCCCATTCTGTTTGTGGCTCTATAAACCAGGCCTGTCAGCACAGAGGCTGCAGGTGGAGGCAAGGATCCGTCAAATGAATACTCGGCTCTGGGGCAGCGGTTGGGCCAGTTTGGCAGGCGGACAAGTCCTCAGAACTCAGATGTCTCCTGGGCCGGGTCCAGCCGCTGCTTTGTCCCTGGAATTTGTGATATTGAAAGGCCCTGTGGGTCCTGTGGAGGACTGAAGTATGTGGGCGAGGACCCTCCGCGCTCTGTCCTCAGGGCACGCAGGGAGCAAGGGAACTGTGTTCTTTGGCTCAGGAGCCCCCATCTCTAGATTCAGATCCACAGGCCGGGTGATGCCCTAGCTCCTTTCGGTCATGGACGTGTGCAGCCAGAGGAACGTCGCTTCTGCTGTCTCCTTGTGTCCAGGCAGGCCCCAACCTGAGCTCTGTATGCAAAGGAAGTTTCCAGAGTGTGGTCCACCCATCGCTGGGGGCTATGAGGGTTGATTTTAGTTGGTACGTGAATCAATAATTTCAAGATTTAATCTTTATTTTTCTTCATGTACATTGGAAAAATATTACTAACGTAGCAATCCTGAGAGCTCATGGAAATTATTACTTGCATAGGTATGAAGTGGGTACTTTATGTTTAAAAGTGGTGTCATTTTATATAAAAATGTTAAATAGAGAACAGGACAGTTGCTTTGAGAACATGGTGAAAATTGTGTCGATGACCTGGGTAACTCTGTTGTATTTGGTTTAAACTTCTGGCCTTAAAAGCTCTAAGGAAAGGATAGTTTTTAGTCTTGTACAGAAATCTCAGAGTGAAGGGTGTTTGTCCTGGCTGCTAACCTGCCTTTCACATAACCCTCTGCCCCAAATGCTCATGCATTCCTAATTTGTTTAATTGAGTGCAGTATTTACTGAGGTTGACCTGGGCTGGGGCCTGCTCCCTTAGCTGGAAACCAGCCAGGACCAGGTGATGTGACAGGGCCAAGCACAGGCTGGGGCAGCTCGGAGAGGGGACGGGCCCCGAAGGAGGGTGAATGGAAGCCCCCTCTGAGTCCTGGTTTCCAAAAGAAGAGAAAGTGTTCTTGCTCTTCAAGGTGCTACCCTCCCCTCCAGTGCTTGGTCCCAGAGCCTGCAGTGGGAACCTCCCCTGGCCCCCACCTTCTGTCTCCGCTTCCCTGGCCTTGGGTCCTGCCTTCTCCAGGGCCCATCACTGACCTGTGAGATGAACACTGTTCTCTCGGCATTTCGTAGGCCTCCTTCCAGCTCTGCACCCCTGTGTTCTCTTTCTAGGCCCCGTGAGTGCTGTACGGAAGCTCACCTCCTGTCTCTGCTCAGAGGATGCCTCTTTTGTTTGGGGGCAGAGCTGTGGGGTGCAGGCAAGGCAGTGGCAAGAGCCCTAGATTTGGGATGACTGACGACCTGGGTTTGCATCTGCCTCTGACTTCCGTGGAATCGTGGGCCTTGAGTGTTCCCGAATCCCTGGAAGCCTGCCTGGGGCTAAATGGATGTTGGATGTGAAGTGCTTAGCTTGGTCTGTGCATAGTAACTGTAGCTGTTGCTACAGTTACTTCCCTCAGCAAGTTCACCCTCCTTTCAGTTTACTCTTTCCTAGAAACCCCACTTCTGTGTAAATGCATTCTCCGAGAGCTGTGCATTTTGAACCGTCTTTTCGAACTTCGAACTACAGTAAGAAATGCATTTTATGCTGTGGCTCAGTCCACACGTGTACGAGTTTGATGAAACAGTACTTACTCGGACTCCCTGTGATGCGCTTTCTCTCCTCTTCTCTTCCGATAAAAAAACTGCCAATCCTGCCTTACTGCCCGCCCCTTGTGATTCGCGAACTGGAGGGGCTGTATCTAATTGCCTGCCTTAAGCACTCCTGCACAAGCTGAGTTCTGGGAGGCGGGTGTGTGGATCTCGATGGCCCAGGTGGTCCACCGGCGCCCTCTCGTGGCAGCAGAGCCTTCCTGCAGGGCTGCCTGCGCTCCAGCAGCAGCCACTTGGGTTGGGTAGAAGGGGAGTAGGTGGCCTTGGCGAGGCCAGCTTCTACGATTGTGTTGGGGGAGCTGCAGACATGTTGGACCCTCTTCAGACCTGCTGCCTCCCGCGGGTCTCCCGAAACGATGCCATGACCCTGGAACACCAGCTGCTCTCTTGGTCTCTGATGAAACCTGGCCCCAGGTCTGGCCAGCAGCAGGACACCTGGGGTGGGGGAAGTTATTCAATCCGCTGTGATTATGATGGTGCTCTGCACAGAGTGACTTGCCCAGTCCCCATGTGTGGAACCTCTTTCTGCTTCTCTCGGGCTCGAGGGCCCAGATGGGTATGCTCTGAAACTCACTCTTACCTGTGTTTCTAGTCAAAAGCCAGCAGAGCACACTGGTCACCAAAGAGGCCCAGACAAAGGCCAGGACCCTGCACGTGGCACAGTCATCCAAGCTGGCAGAGTCCCCCGTGTCACGTCTTCAGAGCCGCGGCAGCCATGGCCCGGGCCTGGCTCAGGGGCCCAGCCCTACTCCTGGCTCCAGAGCGCCTGGACCCTCCAGCACCCCGCCTTCCCTGGGGCCCGGGCTGAGGTGAGCCAGGCTCTGCGCTCTCCCTGGGTCTGTGGTGTGGCTCCCGCCCTGTCCTGGGCCCCCCACAGCCTTCTGCAGACAGGGGAGGGGCAGAGGCAGAAGTGAACAGGAAGGGCCTCAGGTGCGGTCCAGCCCTAGCTCCCATGAAGAGACCGGGCTCCTTTGCTCCCAGCCAGGACACACCTACCCTCCCCTTACTCCCCTGTCCCCAAGCCTCGGTTGCCACGCTGGAGGGGCTGGGTCTTCATCTGTTCACAGAGGAGCTGGTGTGGCTGCCACCCTCCAGATGACTCCTGGCTGGCGTCTGGGCCCAGGGAGGGAGCAGGGCTGGCTCTGGGCAAACCAAACAAGCTTGCAAGTGGTGAAGTGTGGCGTTGAACGTCCTCCTTCCGGCCCACACGTCGCCCGTTTCTTCTTTTCCTCAGCAGTACGCCCCCGTTCAGTTCTGAAGAGGCCTCGGAGGCAGATGCCAGCTCTCACGTGTCCCTCCAGCCCCCGAGACTTCCTTCGAGGAGGGGGCCCCGGCCGCAGGATGACTCGGACTGGTCTGACACCGAGACCTCGGAGGGGAGCGCCCAGATGCCTGGCAAGAGCTCAGGTGCGCTGGCTTCCTCAGGAGAGGAAGGTTTTCTTATAAAAATGTTAAGAGGCTTGTAGCTTCTGGCTTCAGTTGCATTTTCTAGCCAAAGATGAAAGAATATGGAACTTTTGTCTTTCCAAAGTCAGTAAGTGGAAGCGCTGGGGTGTAAGCCCAGCTCTATCTGCCAAGTCCAGTGTCCATGGATCCTGCAGTACTTCATCTTGTCCACAGTGTGTTCCAAGCCTGCCAATCCGTCGACCACCAGAACCAGGTCTCTGGAGAAGTACTGACGACCTGCCAGGCGAGATGATAGGGTGTAAACATCTAGGAACTGGGAATCCGGAGTCCTCGGACACGCGTCAGCCTCTGTCACTTGCTCCCTGCGTGTGCTTGTGTGAAGGGTTTCGGTTCCTTTGTTGTAAAATGAGGTTTCCGGACAAGATGGGTAATGAGGGGCGAGGTACACATTAGGCCCTTAACAAACAGTTTTTGAATGAATCAATGAGCCGAGGGCTGTCGTAGCTCTGGACCTCTGTTCAGGCCCCAGATGTTTGAGTCCTGGAAGTCCGTGGCTAGCTCCCTGCTTCTTGGCCGGTCCTGAGGTCTGGACACCCACCTTGCTCTCCCACGTCACCAGAGTCCGTTGATAACGTAGTCCCTGCTTAGCCCCCTTCTTGCGTGGAGTTCACAGAAAGTGTGTCTGGCCCACAGCCCTCCTTTGCGAATTTATATTGATGATATTTCTTCGTTTCTCTGTGAAGGTGTTGGAGGAGGAACTGCACGTTAGTCTTGCAGTTCATGTACCAACTGAGCAGGGATTCCTCCCGGCCTCCCGTTGAGAGGGAAGGGCAGCTTCCTAAGCCTGTGTACCCAGCCGTGTCCTTAAGTGCACTGTACACTTACAGGATGTTCCAAGCACACGCTGGCCTGGGCCTCTCTCTCTTTGCCCCTCTTTTACTGTTTTTGCCCTTCCTTCTTCCTCTTGACCCTTTTCCATGCTCCCTTTATCCACACCAGAGCCTGGATGTGACCCATAAGGATGATGCATTCGGACTCTGGGCTTTTCCCCCTGGTTGCCTTCCAGGAACACTGGTGCGGTCGATGGTCAGAAATCATGAGAAGCAGCTGGAGGTTTCGACCAAGAAGCCTGCTGGAGAGGTCGGTCTGTTCTGCAAGCCCAATGCCGGGCCACAGAGGGCTGCTGTGCCAGGAGGGAAGCCCCAGGTAGGCCGTAGGACCTTGGAGGCTGCCCTGCAATTCCCTACAGAGCCAGTTCTGAGTTTGGGGGACTGAGGGAGGGTCCAGCGAGCATCAGCCTGGGCCCTGGTGTGACACTGCGGGTGACGTCACTGTCCCCTCTGCCCTTGCACAGGTAGAGGGATGGCCACTTTCCAGTGCTTGTTGTTTCATTATACGAACAAACCGCTCAGTGGGTTGTGTCTCTGGGCCGCAGACGCTCCCACTTCCTGCCTCTGATAGAGCCTGGACCCAGCTCTGTGTCTGGCTTCCTGCAGTAGCTGCTCTCTTCCGGCTCCGCCTCACCCCACAGCCGACCCCTCCCCCTTCCTTCGTGCCCCGAGGACCCCAGCGCAAGGCTGTGTGCAGAGCAGATTGCTTCACAGGGTGGGGTGTTGGAGTAGCATCACACAGCACGTCAGAGTAGGCCACAAGCCACAATGGGGATATTTAGACTAAATACTCAAGGCCATTTCTCATCACTAAGAATGTCTCGATGGCCTCTCTCAGGCTCCAGCTGCCATCAGATTTAGAACTCAGATGCTCAGCCTTCCAGACCATTCCCGTCAGGACGTCCTCTTCGCTGCCAGCCCCCCATCAGGGAACAACTTCCATATTCCTGTTGCTGTCTTAGGCAGAAACATTTCGAGCTCTTATGACTTTACACTCCTTTCTTATTCAAGAAGACGCGTCCTGGGATGCCATTGCCCTAAAATTCAGAAAGAGTGGGCCATCACTTTTTGGTTCTCCCTAGCATACTCCCCCAACCCCAAATACCTACCTTGTACTGCATAACATGTTTGGTTTATTATGCAGCCCATGTGTGTTGGCGAGTAATGAGTCTAAAGGATTTAAAAAGTATTCATCCCTTTTCCCATGTTGTGAAAGAACACCGACAGCCCTAAGCAGGTTGAGGCACCGCTCAGAGCCTGCTTGCCGCCCCGGGCCCTGCTGGTTTCTGATTGGTTGGCCTTACATTCCAGGCAAATGACCTGGGCACTGACCGTGGCTCTGGTTCCAGGAC
Source organism: Lagenorhynchus albirostris (assembly GCF_949774975.1). Lineage (NCBI taxonomy): Eukaryota > Metazoa > Chordata > Mammalia > Artiodactyla > Delphinidae > Lagenorhynchus > Lagenorhynchus albirostris. Next base: position 28,242,334 of record NC_083099.1, read on the forward strand.
AGCCTGGGACCGTGGCTCATTCTGGGCTCTTCAGTTGGCCCCAGCCCAGACCCTTTCCAGGACGAAAGATTCCTGGCACTTCGAGTTCCCCTCACGCTCCTATGGTCAGAATGTTTCCCAGCCCCTAGACAAGAAGTCTGTGGCGGGTGGGGTGGGCGTGTTAGCCCCTGGTGCGTTAGCTCAGGAATTTGGAGAAGTTGAGGCTCTAGGCTTCCAGATCCATCACTGTGGGCAGTTAAAAAATCTGGACAAAGTTTAAATTACAACAAGAGCAACCTGCTCTGCTACAGGCCTCTCCAAGGAACTTGCCTTGGTGTGGCCAGTGGAATTTCAGGGGTGTTTGCGTTGCTGTGACCCCAGGTCTCTGAAGCAGGTTCTCAGGGAAATGAGAAGGCAGGAGGAGAAGCATCCCCCTCCTGCTTTCTTCCAAATCCGCATTTTGTCCCCATGTCCGTCCTGCACATCCATCCTCCCTTGTCAGATGCATTTTCTTCTCCCCCTCCCCTCCCTGCAGCTTTCTGAAGATGAGAGTGACTTGGAGATCTCTTCCTTGGAAGATCTCCCCCAGGACGTGATCCAGAGAGAGAAACCAAAGCCCTTGTCTCGCTCGAAGCTCCCAGAGAAGATTGGTGCCAGCTCCTGGAGCCCTGGTCAGCCCAGGGCCCCTGGCTGGTGATCCTGTCCCAGAGCCTGGCGGCCAGAAGACCAGCCTCGTCGCCCAGCTGGGTGGGGCTGGCTCACGGTCCCCCCAACAGATGGGGCTGCTGGGCCTCTTGTCGTCACCAGTAACCGAGAGGTCTCCCCTGGAGAGAAGCAGAGCAGAAGATGGGTATGATCTCTCCTGCCCCCTGTGAGGGGCCCTGGCAGTGCCCCTGGGTTCCAGGGCTTGAGAAAGGGTTGTAACAGGACCTCAGAGCAGCATCCTTCCTCCACCTCCACGTTCACTCCAGACTGAAAGGAAACACCTGGTCTCTAGTCCGGAGTGTTTTGTAAACCTGCAGAAACGCTGTAGAGATGGGTCTTTTATGGGGTCCTTTTGGGGACTTATGCCTGAGCCAGTCATTCACTGATTGACCCAAAGCCATTTACTGAGGTCCTCCAGCCTCTCACTGCTGAGGTGGGGTAGAGGCAGAGATGGGGGCTGAAAAGTACAGGGTCATAATCTGTTGACAGAGATTAGGATGCTATGGGAGTGCAGACAGAGCCTCCCAGTGCAGCCTGGGGTGACCTTGGAGAGCTTCCCAGAGCTGATGTGTGGCAGGGCCTGCTCGTGGGTGGGAGGGAAGGAGGGCCTCATATCCCCAAAGAACCACAAATTAAATTTTTGATATTATTTCTAAAATTAGGTTATGTATGTAACTACTGTATTGTTTTTAACTTGAAAAGCATTAATTTATTATATGTAACCCTTTAAATACAGTACAATGTTTCTCACTCTCTGGTATGTCTTCCTGTTTTTGGCGCTTTAGCAGGGGCTGGGTGGGGGCTGGAGCCATCTGTACCCCAGCGGTGTCAGTTTAGGGCCTTTGGGGTGCAGTTGCCAAGGTGGAGATAAGATTGCAGTCGGTTTGCTGGGGAGTCACACCGGTGGAGGAAGCCGGATCGGGCAGGGAAAGCGCTCACGTGCAATGCAGGTCTGACCCCTGTGGGAGAAGGGAGAGCGGGAAGCAGGAGTGGGGAGGGGGGAGCCCCAGACCACCTTGCGGCTGACGTCTCCACCAACGCTGTGGGAGTTCCAGAGCAGGCACTGCCCACCAGGGAGTCCCCACTGGGCAGGAGTGGCCAGGACCTCATGCCCCCAGCCAGCTTGGCCATTGGCTGGGGTGCCCAGGCGAGTGAGACCTAGTTGAACAGCCACTGTTTTCCCTAAAGGGAAACCCAGCCGTGCACCTCCAGGCCTCACGAGTAGAGGGAAGAGCGTGATGAACCCACGTCCCCAACACCCAACTTCAACCGTTGTCCACTCAGCTCGTGGCCAGTCTTGCCTCACCTATCTCTCCCCACTACCTTGGGCCTGTCCCTCTCCCTAGCCCTCCATCCAGGCTTCTTTTGACCTCTGCGTGGTCCTGATACCTGGGCTAAGCCCTGAAGTTCTAGCAGGAGGAACCAGGGGAAGTGAGGAGGAAAGGCACTGCAGAGGGCAAAGGGGATCTGGGGCAAAGGAGGCTTGGGGGTATCATGGTGCCAGGCTGTTCAGTGAGGCCAGAGGCTAGCTTATGAAGGGCCTTACGTGGGACTCGGGTCAGCCCACCCCTTAGCTCCTGGGGAGTAAGTTCCCTTTGTGGATCTCATACCTTTTTTTTTTAATTATTTTTTTGCGGTGCGCAGGCCTCTCACTGTTGTGGCCTCTCCCGTTGCGGAGCACAGGCTCCAGATGCACAGGCTCAGCGGCCATGGCTCACGGGCCCAGCTGCTCCACGGCATGTGGGATCTTCCCGGACTGGGGCACGAACCCGTGTCCCCTGCATCGGCAGGCGGACTCTCAACCACTGCGCCACCAGGGAAGCCCTGGATCTCATACCTTTGAACAGCTGAGAAGGTGTACAACCAGGATCTCAGTGGCAAGTGAGGAGGGGAAGGGACAGTGAGTGGGGAGTGGTGGGGGCAGTTCATCCCTCTCTCAGAGTTCTGCCGACCAAGTTATGCTTTCTTATTCACAGGCTTTGGGCAAGGAAGGTGTAAAAAGGTGCTTGTGGGGCCCCTCGCCACATGCGGGTTTCCCGTAGCACTGAATGCACTACCGTTGCCGGTCCCCCACATCACAGTGCGCTCTGGGACCTCTGCTTTTCGGCCTCAGGGTTGTCTCTGGTGGGAGGTTGCACAGGCTGCTTGCAGGTACAGCCTGCAAATGCTGGAGAGCTGTCTCTACCAGGGCAGCCCACACCCAAGGTGGAGTGGGAGTTGGTGAGTAATCGCTCCAGCCTTCCCATGCTTTGGTGGGACAGTTCTGAGGTTAATTCTGCAGTTTCTCAAAGTCCCCAGGGGGAGTGAATCCCAGTCTCCTGCAACAGTTACGATTTATTAACACACCCTTTATTGGCCTTTCTCCCTCTGGTTTCATTTTTCTCACCCTCTCGCTTCCGCTTCTTGGGAGCACCTCTGAAATAAATAAAACCTGTACCCAAGTCCTTGCCTCAGGTTCCGCTTTCAGGGGGACCCAAGTGAAATAGATGTGAATACCCATGTGCTTTGCATGTGCTTACACATGCTAGTGATAATCACTGTACAGAATGACTCTGTTTCTGAATGTACATTATTAAGTTCTATGTCCCCAAATGTGTTTCTCTATCTACTCCGGAGACTCACATATTAGTTTCGCATTTCTATGCTGTTTACCCCTCCCTACTTTCAAATACATTAAAATTTTGGGGGGGCAAGATTTATAAGAACTTTGGAACTATGTGTATTAGTCAGGGTTCTCCAGAGAAACAGAAGCAATAGGATATAGATATAGGTTCAGATATAGATACAGATATATGAAGAGGAAATTTATGACAGGAATTGGTTCATGCAGTTATAAAGGCCGAGAAGTCCCATGATCTGGTGTCTGCAGGCTGGAGAACCAGGAAAGCTTCTCAGTCCTGGAGTGTGAAGGTCTGAGAACCAGGAATTACAAGTCTCAAGGGCAGGAGAAGATGGACGTCCCAGCTCAAGAAGAGAGAGCTAAATCGACCTTTATCCTTCCTCTGCCTTTTCATTCTATTTGGGCTCTCAGTGGACTGGATGAAGCCCAGCCAGGCTGGTGAGGGTGGATTTTCTTTGCTCAGTCTACTGATTCAAATGCTAATCTCTTCCGGAAGCACTCTGAGAGACACACCCCAAAATAAAGTTTTCCCAGCTATCTGGGCATCCCTTAGCCTAGTCAAGTTGACCCTGACATAAAATTAACCATCACAATATGTAACATAGTAAATTATTTAAAAATTATCCAAGCAGTAAGATTGATGTAGAAAAATTAGAAAACACAGATAATCAAAAAGAAAAATAAATTTGAATAACCCCCAAATCCAGAGTCAACTACTAGGTATGCATGCACTGATTAAAAACATACATATGTCTCCTTCCTAGAGTTCAACTATATTTATTCTTCTCTAACTTGATTTTCCTTCTTGAAAATAGATTATAAATGTCCTTACATCAATACGCATGTATCAACATAATTATATTTAATGGCCACATAGTATCACAAGGTAAAGATTACAAAAATTTATTTAGCCAAGCATTCCTACTTTGGGCCTTTGATAAATCATGGAATGATAAACAAATGTGTATATACATCTTTGTGAGCTTAATAAAGATTTCCTTAGGATAAGGACTTAGAAGTGAGGTTGCTGAACCAACATCGTAATGAAAGCCAGCACTATATGCCAGGCACTGGTCCAAGTTTCTTACGAATATTCACTGACTGAGGGCTTGCCTGGCGGTCCAGTGGTTAAGACTCTGAGCTTCCACTGTAGGGGTCACGGTTTCCATCCCTGGTCGGGGAACTAAGATCCTGCATGCCGTGTGGTGCGGCCACACACACACACGCAAAATTCACTGATTGAACCTGACAGTAACTCTTTGAGGAGGTGGTGCTATTACCGTCATTTTAGGACTAGGACGTGAGACACAGAGCAGTTAAACTTGCTTTGAGTCCTGTCTCCAGTAAATGGTATGACTGGGATCTGACCTGGCCAGCTGGCTCTGGAGCCCCGGCTCCTCACCATGTATTTTTTTTTCATATATATTTTTTCTTTTCTATTTCTCTTCTCTTCTTTTTGTTTTTAATTAATTAATTTATTTATTTATTTTTGGCTGCATTGGGTCTTCGTTGCTGAGCGTGGGCTTTCTCTAGCTGCGGCGAGTGGGGGCTACTCTTTGTTGCGGAGCACGGGCTCTAGGCACGAGGGCTTCAGTAGTTGTGGCCCATGGGCTCAGTAGTTGTGGCTCGTGGGCTCTAGAGCGCAGGCTCAGTAGTTGTGGCACATGGCCTTAGTTGCTCCACGGCATGTGGGATCTTCCCGGACCAGGGCTCGAACCCGTGTCCCCTGCATTGGCAGGCGGATTCTTAACCACTGCGCCACCGGGGAAGTCCCTCACCATGTATTTAGTGGGATTTTCATTACATAAACACTCTGCAGAGAACCTGAGCCACTGAGTCTAGTGTTTGGGGTGCTCCTTTTCTCATTCCCTTGCCACCAGGGGGTATCATTCATCTCTAAATGTTTGGACAGTGTGCTAGATGAAAAACGAAATCTCACCTTTTAAAAAATTTACATTTTTTAGTTTTCTTCTAAGACAGGATTTCTTTTTTCATTTTCATATCAATTATTTCTATTTCTTCTTTTATAAATTGCCCGATTATATTCTTAGTGCTTTTTTTTGGTCAGTTGATGTCATTAACTTTTCCTTGTTGTTTTTTTCTTTATGTTTAAAAAAAATTTATCTATTTGTTTATTTTGGCTGTGCTGGGTCTTTGTTGTGGCACATGGGACCTTTTTAGTTGCGGCATGGAGGCTTCTTAGTTGTGGCATACGAACTCTTAGTTGTGGCATGCATGTGGGATCTAGTTCCCCAATCAGGGATCAAACCCAGGGCCCCTACATTGGGAGCGTGGAGTCTTACCCACTGGACTACCAGGGAATTCCCTCTTTATCTTTTTATTATGGAAAATTTCAAGCATATATAAAAATAGAGAGAATGTATAATGGCCTTGATGTCCTCATGGCTCAGCTTTAACAATTATCAACACGTGAAGACTCTTATTTCCTGCAAACCTCTTGCCAACCTCCCCTTGAATAATCATATTATTATATCTACAGATATTTCCATATGTATCTCTAAAGTATATTTCCTTTTCAAAATAACCACTTTACCACCACCACTAAAACAAAACTCAGTAATATCTTCTAAACGTCATCCAGTCTGTTGTGTTCACATGTCCTCTCTTATCCTATACATGTTTATGTCTCTTTTAATCCATAGATTTCATTTCTACTTTCCCCTTCCTCCCTTCTCTCCCTCCCTCCTTTTCTCCCTCACAATCCTTATTATTTTTTTTGTTGCTAAAGAAATTTGGTTATTTGCCTTGGAGAATTCCCCTGGTCTCGATTTTGCTGACTGCATTACTGTGATGGTGTTTCATGCATTCCTCTTTCCCCTGAACTATCTGTAAATTGTAGTTAGATCTAAATACTTGAGCGGGTTCCACTTTTTTGAGTTTTAGATTCCTTTTTGACAAAACACTTCGTAGGTGGCACTGTGCACTTCCAGCAACAGGAACATAACATCTGGTTCCCTCTTTTTACGTTGTTGATGATGGCATTGATGATATATTGAGGATCGTTACCTAAATCCATCTATGGATGAGGGATTTCCAAAATTATGATAGTCTATCATTCCTTTGGCATTTACTAGCTGGGACGCTTCTGTAAGGAGAAATTCCCCAAATAGAACTGTCTGGTTGCCTTAAGATACAGTTTATATAGGTAAGGAAGCTAAGGGTTTGATTCTTACCCCTTTCAAAATAATGAGATGGTTTCCTTCTGTACTCCATGGGAACCATATGCACTCATACATTTAAATATATTTGATCTGTTGAAATTGATGGTGATTGTTGTCCTTATTGATGTTGAACTCATCGTCTTTGGCCAATGGGTGCTTCTTGCTGTTGGTTCCTGGGTCCTTTTGAATGACCTTAGCAGTCTGATAGCTTCCTTGCTATCTGTTATGAAAGAAGATCATAGCATACATTTCCTGCCTCAGACCTGAAATTAGTAATTTCTCTGGGGAAATCCTGGTTTCTTTTAGAGGAAGATGATATTTACAGACACAACCTGGGTGCCGTGGGGTCCTGGTTACCACTGGTATTGTCATTACTTCTAAGTGCTTTCAGTGGACTGAGACAGGAAATACAAGTAAGAAAATGTATTATAAGTTCCTGCTGATATTTCCCATTCAAATTCAGGACTACAGGATTTTTACTTTATTTCATTGATTTAATATCTATTTGTATCTCTTTTCTTCCACTCCAAGAGTCTTGGCTCTGAACAGCACAATCTCAGTCTTAGAATAGCAGTACCAACTTTATTGTCCACAATATGAATATTAAAAGCAGTTTAAAATTTATTACTGTTATATTTTGGAGTTTTGGGGTCCTGAGGGTGTATCCCACTAGGGATGCCCAGTCAAATTACTATGTTTTAAAATCACTTCCAATAGTTTCTCTCTGTGGTTATGCTACTGAATGGCTGTATAATTTGGTTTGCTTCTTCGTTTTACTTTTGATTTTTAGAGTTAGCATTTTTATTACTTAATTTGCTTCATATTGCTTTTATATATACATATTGCTAATATATAAAATGTAAATATATTAAAATTATATATATTATTATATAAATAAGCCTTTATATATATTGAAAATATTAATCCATTGTCATACTGCTATTTTTTGTCTTTTAATTCTGTTTATAGGTTCCTTCCCACAGAGAGATTTTTAAGTTTTTATATGTCTAACTGACGTTTTCCTTTATAATGTCTGCCTTTAGTGGTTGTCAGCATCAGAAAGGCTTTTTTCATGCCAATATTCATACAATTTCATCTATATTTTCTTTTACTTCTATTAAAAAATTTAAAATGTGAATACTTAATCTGTCTGGACTTTGTGGGGGGAGGGTGTTAGCTGTGAGTTAGGGATGGTACTTATTTTTTTCCAAACAGTTAGCCAGTGGTCTCACCATCATTATTTGACAATTTATCCTTTCTTCACTTTTGAAAATATCCCCTTTATCAGATGTAAATTATTGTATGTGCTTGGATCTGTTTCTGGACTTTTTATTTATTCCATTAATCTGACGGTTCTGGCACTGGAATCGCACTGCTCTTAATCATTAAAATTTATCATCCAGCAGGATGCAAATACCCTAATTATTTTTATCTCTCAGAATTTTATTATTGGTTATATTTCAAAGTTGAAACTATATCAGATTCTTATGAAGGCATCCAGATCTCCACCTATGAATAAACAAATAAATCTGGATGGCTCTCACGTGCACCTTCATGAGCACTAATTACAACTCTTATTTGAAGTTGGGTCTAGTCAAAGCTCTAACTTGCGGGCTTCCCTGGTGGCGCAGTTGTTGAGAGTCTGCCTGCCGATGCAGGGGACACGGGTTCGTGCCCCGGTCCGGGAAGCTCCCACATGCTGCGGAGCGGCTAGGACTGTGAGCCATGGCCGCTGAGCCTGCACGTCCGGAAAAAAGGCAGCTCTAACTTGGTCCTTAATTGGGTGTCTTTTGAATACTTCTAAGTAGAGTGTCCCGTTTCTCACAAATCCTCCTGCATCTCACAATTCTTCCTGGATTCCCATCAGGCTGGTTCTTTGTAGGGTGGGAACATAATCCCTGGTAGTGTGGGGTGGCAGTGTGCTGTAGGCTCAGTGAACAAAATGTTCGTCAGGTGATTCGAGGTTAACAGCTTTTATTTTGCCGATAAGAACATAACAGAAAGTATGCAACAGTTAACACACTAGCACCTTTATTTTATAAAAGATTTTTAACACCAGATGAATAAGATTGAGTTAATCTTAGACTAGAAGACCTAACTTCCCAAGAATTGGCCCCTCACAATGACACGCACCCCTCGTTTTCTTCATTCACTTCAAAACGAGGTGGACGAATGAAGACCTGATTATGGACCAGCTCTGGTCCCTAGCCTGGCACTCGGGAACTGCAGTTTGTATCTGTGGACCATATATTACATGATTGCATGATTCAGTAGGAAAAAAGAAAAGGTAATGAGTTGTATCTTCTGAGATAACTTCAGTAATGAGCTTAACTTATGCATGTAAGGATGATAATGATTGGAAGTTTATAATAGGTTGGTGGCTACAACCTGAAAAAGGTTTTTACCACCTAAAAATCCAAACCCACAATTTAGGAAGTAGAAGATACTTTGATCTCATGGCTGGAATCTGATAGTGTTGTGAAACTGAGATACACATGAGACCATTTTCAATTTTGGAAAATCTAAAGTGAAATGACATTATAATAAGTTGATTTACACACTGTTATCAATTCTGAGTTTATAGGGAATTGAAGTAAAGCAAACTCTAAAGTCAACAAAACCTCAGCTGTGGTTCTACACTTTTTCCTCTTCCTTGTGTGTGTTCCCTGCCAGTTTCTGAGGGGAGCTACTGAGATCCTCCAAGTCTTCTCTAAGAGGAAGGGATGTGGAAAGAATCGTTCATACCTTCATGGCCTATTCTCTGTCTGTTCTCATGCCTGTCTCATTTACATACCCATCTCCCTGGAGGTAATGGTGCAGGTTCCATGTTAGAATAATAGAAGAAGAGAGAGCTGCCAGGAACTAGCATTTGCTAAGTTCTTTAGGGAGGAGGACATGTCACTGATCCTTGTATCACCTGTTTCTACAGAGAGCAGACACTCCCCATCTGATAAGCCTAACTGGGCCAATTCTAAGTCAGTTATTGTGCCAGGAGTGTCTTCATAGCGTATGAAGACACACCTGATGACAAGACAAGAGAGAAGAACCAACATAAGCAAGGAAAGAGACATATTTCCAAGGGATAGAGAGGACTCAGGATAAAGGTCTGAGGGGGGTGAACGGAGGACCTGAACCAGGATGAGGTAATGAGCTGAATTGTTGCTGCAATAGCTGGTCAGTGTTAGGCTCTTGTAGAAATGGAGACGTGTTCCATGCTCAACAGAGCCCATCAGCATCATAGATCAAATAAATGGATGGTCTGAAGGAGTAGAGAGCTGCCCTCTGCTCACTGATTCCATGATTTGACCACAGTCAGAGATCTTACAGAGGAGAACTTGGGCCCAATAGCTGATCACTAAGGGTCCATTGAGCCCCAAGATTCTAGAGCCTTTTCTTTGCCTTGGTTCAGCACAATAGTTATTCAGAGAAAGTGCTTTGAATTCCTGACCAGGAGTGGTATGTTGACTTAGAAGCTGCTACTGCTTGTTTTGTTTTGTGCAGGATCAGCCCGCGGGTGCCTACCGCACAGTGGCACTGTGGGCCAGAGTGGATGGCTCGTGAGGACTTTTCAATGACATGTGGACCTTTCCGCAAGAGTTAACCAGGGCTCTTCCAGCCTGCACCACCACTCAGGACAGGTGGGCAGGGCTTGGCAAATTGTCTTATTCAGCCAGGCAACTCTCCTATCATTAAAAGAACAAAAATCAAGAACCTTTGAAGGTAGGTATAGAACAGGGACTTGTCCTGCTTTCCTGCTTACCCTTGTGTTGCCAAGGCCTAGCAGAGAGTCTTGCACCAAAAAGACAATCAACGAATACCGATGGGTTTCCACAACCTGTGTTCTCAAGGAGACTCACTGTCAGGAAGTTTCCCTGTCCTGGAAGTATCCAACACACAGGGCAATCCCACACGGAAAGGTCCTTATGACCTTTTTGCTTCCTCAGTTGCTGTACTGTCTCTCGTTTTGTGTATAGATACATCTAATTGATTCGCTTATACCTGCTGCATCCCAGGCCTCATTCCTTCAATTTGTTAGATATACCCAGTCATAACTGAATCTCAGCCTCGGCTGACATGCCTTTGAGTTGCCCTTGAACTGTCTGTCCCCTACTCTTCAATGTTCCAGCACATATGCATACCACTATCACCACCACCATCTCCACCATTACCACCACCTCCGCCATCACAGCCACCACCACCGCCACCACCATCGCCATTGCCATCGCCATCGCCACCGCCACCACCACCACTGCCACTGCCACTGCCATCACCACCACCACCATCACCACCACCATCTCCACCATCACCATCACCACCACCTCCTCCATCATCACGACCACCACCACCACCACCACCACCATCTCCACCATCACCATCACCACCACCTCCTCCATCATCACGACCACCACCACCACCACCACCACCACCACCACCACTGCCACCTCTTCAACCATCACCACCGCCGCCGCTATCATCACCACTATCATCACCACCTCCACAACCACCACCATTGTATATTTATCCATGTAACTCTGGGGATTGTCACTCATTTGTGAACACATCTTCTATTGTAGACAGAGTGGAAAGAGCCTGAAGAAGGGAGCTAGGAGCACTGATTCAAATCCTGACAGCCACAGACCTGTTTTGTGACCTTGGGAAAGTCACGTAACATTTTGTTTTCTCACCTGTGAAGTGAGAAGTTTGTCAGAGCCGATCTTCTAGACTTAGTTTTGTATAATCCCATGAATGCCTTAGGCTTTAGAAATTCACTTTTACCTTTAAAAAGGTTAGTCAGTTTACTAACTATAACCTGAAAGTCCTTTGGATATTTAAAAAATCCTCTTGCTTTCTCTTAGTTCTTTGAAAATTTAGAGCTGCCTCATTTCATAATGCCTGAAGCCTATATTTATAATCAGCATCTATTTCATGGTTCTGAGCCGTTTTTCACGTAATTGTCTTTTTTTTCTTTTTTTTTTTGGCTTTGGAATTAGTTCTTTTGTGGTTAATGTATAGCAGAAACAAAATGACTTTTAAAAAAGCCCTTTGGGAAATATGGGATTCACAGCTGTATTACTAGGGGCACACAGCACTGAGAGAGAACTAGGTCTCAGAAGGGAAAGCAGCCCCATTCTGGGGAGAGAGAGAAAGGAGCAGCCGAGGCCAGAGGCTGGTGGTGTGCCTGAAATTTGCAGTGGTGTAGACAGTAGTTTGAGGGTGGCCTGGAATAAGCCAGAAAATGGTAGTCTGGACTCCAGAGGGGAAGGGAAGGCTATGTCCAGTGAGACCGGCAGGGGGCGACAGATCACAGAGCACCGGTAGGGTGAGAGCTGAGGGTGGGTCAGGCGGAGGCTCTGCGTTTATGTGGGGCATTCCAGACACTCCAGGAAAGAACGGCCCTTACCTGGGACCCACAGATGGGTAGATTTAGGTACATTTGGGTTTCACATGTAAGTTCTGAGAGAGCTGAGAAGTTTAGGGAGGGTACTGCAGCAAAGAATGGGACTTCCTGTTAGTCAAGGGCATAGGGGTTTGGAGCATCAATATTTGGAGTGTGGCTGTGTATAAATGATCACATGATTTCTACTCAACGGCTGCTGCAGCCTAGGGGCAAATATACTTTTTTTTTTTTTTACAAATTTATTTTATTTATTTATTTTTGGCTGTGTTGGGTCTTCGTTGACTCTTGCAGGCTTTCTTTAGTTGCGGCGAGCGGGGGCTACTCCTCGTTGCGGTGCGCGGGCTTCTCATTGCGGTGGCTTCTCTTGTTGTGGAGCACGGGCTCTAGGCGTGCGGGCTTCAGTAGTTGTGGCACGTGGGCTCAGTAGTTGAGGCTCGCGGGCTCTAGAGCGCAGGCTCAGTAGTTGTGGTGCACGGGCTTAGTTGCTCCGCGGCATGTGGGATCTTCCTGGACCAGGACTTGACCACGTGTCCCCGGCATAGGCGGCGGATTCTTAAACACTGCACCACCAGGGAAGCCCTATACTTGGTTTCAATACTCCCTGAACGTGTATATATTTCTCATTCTAGATGTGGATTCAGGCATTCTCAATACATTCTTTAGTCACATAGGTGGTTGAAAGTTTCCCTGTAGAAGGAGTTTAAGGGTGACGATCTGATTTGGGGGGCCCAAGGCACTAGAGTCGGTGAAAATGGAAAATAAAAAGATTTCATTCTCATTCTTAAATGATAGAATACTTAGGTGTAGAGAAGTAGGGTAATTGTTTTCCATCATTACATTAAAAGATGTGATTCCACTGTGTTCTAGAAAATCTATTATCACTCCAAATGCCATTGCTTTGTAGTCAATCTGTCTTTTTTCTTCACTTAAGTTTAAGATGTTCTCTTCATTGCTGCAATTCTACATTTTCATCACTGTGTTTGTAAGTTTGGATTCATTTGTTTTTTTCTATCTTTATTAAGATACAGTATGAATTTATGTTGGAGGATTTATATCTTTAAAAAACTTTAAAAATTGCAGTGTTCTAAACATAAAGATAATTAACTGGACTTTACAGAAACTGATCTAGGATTTTTTTTTCTGCATATGGTTGGCTAGTTCCTTCCACAAACAAATAATAGCAGCTGACACTGATGGAGCACTTATTGTACAACAAGTACCTTGATGAGAGTTACTGTTATTCCCCCATTTTACAGAATGGAGTACTGAGGCTCAGATAGGTTCAAGGTCACATGACTACACATGGTAGAGGGAGAGTTTGAACGTAGGGCAATTTGCTTTAGCAACTACTGTTCTTGCTATACTTCCTCTTGATATTAGCCTCAAGTTTTTAAACCTTTAGTGTGCTTACTTTTCTTTTTTTAAATTTATTTTTATTCCATTTGGGGAGGCTCTTAGGGGACTAATAAATACTAGTTGAAGGGGACAAAAGTCTCCACTCATGACCAGGTTCTTCTGTCCTCAGGTTTGCATGCACTTTCCCAAGCATGTTTCTGCCCAGCTCTTTCCCACAAACCTTCCTCCTCTACCTTAGAAAGATGCACTCCTGCCCAGGGAACCTCTAGGGTGTACAGGGCCCTGAGCAAATATTTTTCATAAAGCTGTCTATGAAAACTATTTGATTGAGACAAAGAAATTGCAGTTAATTTAAATTTTAAATTAATTTTAAAGAATTTAAAATCCATGGGCATGGGCTCATGTGACATAGTGATTTATTGTTGGCAATATAGAAAAATAGGGGGAGCAGAGGTACTTATGGATTTGTTTATTGTCCAGTTGGTGCATGTGAAGACTCTCTGTAGTGTTCTGGCACCATCTCATCCTGTTCAGGCCCAGGAAACATTCTTCATGTTCTTTATTGTCAAATGCACCATTCCTGGCTAATTTCATACTCCTCATTATGAGGAAAAGGTAGCAATGCTGTTACTGCTCCCATTGCTGTGGCTGTTTGTATTGAAACAATATAGATCTGCTCATTCCCGCAGTTCCCTGATATCAGCTATTTAGTGACGGTGATATCACCGCTTATGATGCTGCCTCTGCATCAGGCCACCTGTGAATACTGGCTTCCAATGACTCTCTCAAATGTTGCCTGCTTCGTGGTTGAGAAGCACAACAACAAATCTTACCCGGAGTATACAGGAAAATGAGAATGATAGATCTCTGGTCTTGTTACCTTTACCATTTGGAATTTTTTAACCTGAAAGTAGACCACATCTTCTTTTTTAAAAAAATTAATGAATTTATTTTTGGCTGCGTTGGGTCTTCGTTGCTGTGCGTGGGCTTTCTCTAGTTGCGGCGAGCGGGGGCTACTCTTCGTTGCGGTGTGCGGGCTTCTCATTGCGGTGGCTTTTCTTGTTGCAGAGCATGGGCTCTAGGCACATGGACTTCAGTAGTTGTGGCACACGGGTTCAGTAGTTGTGGCTTGTGGGCTCTAGAATGCAGGCTCAGTAGTTGTGGAGCATGGGCTTCGTTGCTCTGTGGCACGTGGGATCTTCCTGGACCAGGGCTCGAACCCGTGTCCCCTGCATTGGCAAGCGAGTTCTTAACCACTGGGTCACCAAGGAAGTCCCTAGACCACATCTTCTGACCACGTCTTCTCTTGAAATTTTTAGGCTTTAATCACTGCCTTCATAGGATGTGATCTCGTTCAACGTAGACACACCTTTGCCTGCAGGGAGGATGGACGAGGGGCCTGTGAGGGGAGTGAGAAAAGCGAGGCACATACCTTGTATGAGGCATGTCCATCTGTCCTCTACCGTGGGGGAAGACTGAGCAGGAGAGCACAATGTCGCCGCATGGATTAGGAGCAAGCGAGGACATCAATTAAAGCGCCCCCTGGTGTTGCAGAGCGGCAATCTCAAGAGGCCTCAGGGGATGTAGGTGAGACCATCCCCAGAGGACCGCTGGGCGTGTGGCATGGAGCCGGTGAGGACTTGGGAAACCTTCCTGGGCGCCAGCAGCCGGGGACACATAGGATAAGTGACACCTACTGCTGTCCGATGTTGAAGGTCTGAGGCGGCACTGAGCATAGAACATGGGGGAGGGGGTAGGGTTGACACACGGGCCCTGAACTTATTCTGTGGGATATGTGAGTGTCACCCCAACTCAGCATGTTAACACCATTTTAGGGGCCCAATCTTGCATGACCTCACAAAGAAATACTGTACTAAGTAGGAAGGGTAAGTTGCTGGCCTGGCTGCTGGCCTGAAACGGGACACATAGGCATGTTCCAGAGCTCCTCTGGGCATCCGACATCCCCACATCCAGGGTAGAGAGTCAGCACTGAGAAGGGGAGAAACAGGGATGGAGTTCTCTGTGTCCTGATCTGGGCTTGAGGCATCTTCTCAGAAGAGACTGCTGGCCCCAGCCAGTTCCAGGCCCTGAGGGGTGCTTAGAAAATGTCAAGGAAGGAGCAGGGCCCCGTGAGGCCTGGGCCGCTTGCCTGCTCAGGCCTAAGCCATGTATCGCTGCTGCTAATCTCCTCACGACGGTGACCACATCCACATTTGCGGTTGTAGCGTCAGCCCTAGGCCTCTGCACACTGGACACGGGAAGGAAGCTAGGTTGTGCTGCGTTCTGGTTTGGTGGATGAGGATGGACCTCTAATTTAAATCTTCTATTTGGTATGATCACTTCTTTTACCAGTTGATCTGTACTGCTGTGAAAACAAGCAACTATTTTGTTCTTGACTTACAGCCTGAACCCATATAAGGAAAGGATGTTTCTTCCAGCTGCAGAGGTCTGCCCTGACCTTGGCCTCACAGGGCTCCATTACCGGATGGAGGAGCTTTTCTTTCTTGCTTCAACTGGCAGTCTTCCATTCAATGTTTGTTCTTTGCTCACCTGAGGGAGGTCTCTTGCCTTGGATAAGCTCTTTCAAATCTGGAGGTACCCTCTACTGAGTGTGAATGTCTGTGTAATGGTGTTTTGGGGGCTGTTGTGGTCATTATTGTTTTGTCTTTTGCCAATTATTCCTGTGACAAAGCATATATATATATGCTTTATATATATATGTAGGTTTGGGTGTGTTTCATAGTACAGTAGGTGCTGGATTCCTAATTTAACAGAAGAGGAAATGAATGTTCCGAGTGACCTGACCAGACCAGAGTCCACAGCAAGGATCTATACCCTGGAATCACATATTGAGACTGTCGACTGAAGAAAAATGCAAACCTAAAAGTTGTGAGTTATGTTTTATTCAGGGACCTTACTGAGGACTGAAGCCTGGGAAGGCGGCCTCTCAGATAGCTCTGAGGAACAGAGCTATCAGAGGAACAAAGAGGTAAGGGAGGAGCCAGGTTACACAGGAGTTTTTGCTGAAAAAATCAAAAAGCAAAGACAAACCAAACATGGGGTAGAACATCAAAAGATTACTGCTAATCACAAAAGACAGATGACTCAAGTTAATGATTTTAGTGCTTTTTTTGGCGGGGGGGGGGGGACGCAGGCCTCTCACTGTTGTGTCCTCTCCCGTTGCGGAGCACAGTCTCCAGATGCGCAGGCTCAGCGGCCATGGCTCACGGGCCTAGCCGCTCCGTGGCATGTGGGATCTTCCCGGACCGGGGCACGAACCCGTGTCCCCTGCATCGGCAGGTGGACTCTCAACCACTGCGCCACCAGGGAAGCCCAGTGCTTTTTTATGTATGGGAAGATGCAAGAATCTGGGCTCATTGAAATTATTCCCTAGATTTGCATCTTAACTACCTAGGGCCAGTATCCTGTTTTCCTTCATCCAGAATTCCCTTCATAGGGTGCTAACGGGGGTGGCTGCAGTGGCCGATGACTTGATGGTGGGCAGCATTTGTTGTTTAATGGAATGACAGACAACATTTTTTTATAGGCACTGTGATAGCGTCCTGAGATCCACACCCGGGGTTAATACTTTAGTAAGCCTGGCTGGTTTCTCATGCTTTTTTTTTTTTTTTTTTTTTTTGCGGTACGCGGGCCTCTCACTGTTGTGGCCTCTTCCGTTGTGGAGCACAGGCTCTGGATGCACAGGCTCAGCGGCCATGGCTCACGGGCCCAGCCGCTCCGCGGCCTGTGGGATCTTCCTGGACCAGGGCACGAACCCGTGTCCCCTGCATCGGCAGGCAGACTCTCAACCACTGCGCCACCAGGGAAGCCCTCTCATGCTTCTTAAGCCCACAAGCAATTGGAGTTGCCACAAGGTTCTCCAAACCCCTGGAAAACTAAGGCACATCTTCCTGGATTATCAATTTTATTTAAATATCTGAGGGGATAAAGGTTAAGCATTTTAACTGGCAAATAATTTTAACCCTTAAAACATTACAACAAATACAGATATATTACAGAGCAGAACGTGATATGCACAAGAGTCCCTATCTGGAGCTCTTATTGGGTCTGGGCCCTCCAGGCCTCCTGGACAAGTTTCCCAAAGCTGAAGTTCTCTCTCTCTCTCTTTTTTTTAATGTTTAAAAAAATATTTTTGAGATATAATTCATATAACATAAACATCACAACTTTAAAGTGTACAAGTCAATAGTTTTTAGTATATTCACCATGTTGCACAGCCATCTCCACTATTACCCTCTTTTTGAGGGGTTCTTTCGTGAAACAGTTTGGGATGCTACCTCCCTGCCGCTCTTCCTCCAGGGAAGAATTCACAGCATCAGTGACAGGAGGTAGGGAAAATTTCTTATTTGTGAGGGTGGCTTTTGGGGAAAAATTTTCAGTTCCTATCAAGTCCTTCCACCTAGGCAATCCTCTCTATTTGGGAGACAGCCTGTTCCTCGAGTATTCATGCTGTGCTATGGATGGACTATCACTAAAAGAATCAAGGATGAAGTCTTCCTGCCATAAAAATGACCAAATCACAAAGGATTAAACAGCTTAGAAACTGTGAAAACTTCTGAGAGAATATAGTAGGGGCTGGACTTGCTTTAATCAGGTTTCAATGCAGAGACAGGTGTCCTGTCAATTCCCTCATTCAGGGACACATTTGTGGTGACATTAACAAAGTCAGCATTCCCTGGAGACCCACAAAAGCCTGATCCAATGTGAGTTTGTGCCCTTCTGTAAAGATTTGCGGTGTGACTCCAAGCAGTTTAGATAATGGCCTTCTTCTCACTGAAGATGCCCGTGGCTATTCCATGGGGCCAGATCCGTGGTCATGTTGTTTTTCACTTTTCATGCAAATTCACAAGCAGGCTTGGACTGTGGTGGCTTCTCTTGGCATTCCTGCCCAGTATCTGCCCTGAATGAGGACTTGATTTTGCCTCTGATTTGGGATTTTCTCTTCTTACAGACTTCCTGGAGATTCTTGAGACAAACATATGCCTTCTCAAAGCCATATAGCAAAATCCTGTTAACTTAGGTCCTAGATTTCATACCCACTGCAAATTCTGAGAACTTGGGGTGGAGGAAAATGGCTCCTGCCTCTTTGAGAAATGGTAATTTGCATAGCTGTGAATAACAATAATTATGCTTTATAGGCTAGTACCATGTGCTAGATGCTTTACACGTATTATTTTTAATCCTCACAACAACCTTGCAAGGTAGGTGTTAGCCCATGTTGACTGAGCTGCTGAGGCTGAGAGAGGTTAGTAACTGGCCTACTTTCATACAGCTTGCTAGGAAATGCTCTGACTCCAAATTTCCCAGCACCCCTCTTCCCCCTTTCCTTTAAGCCTTACTTCTCATTTGGTCCCTTGTCTTGGTGCATTGAAACACAATGGGCTTTGAGTCTGTTGACTGAAAAAAAGTGCACAACCTACAAGTTGAGAATTATGTTTTATTCGGTAGCTTTACTGAGGACTTAAGCCCTGGAGACAGGCTCTCAGATAGCTCTGAGGGAGAGATCTGAAGAGGTAAGGGAGGAGCCGGGATATACAGAAATTCAAACAAAAAACCCAGGTAGATGAGCATCAAAAGATTACCACTCATTAAAGAAAACCAGACATCTCAGGTTAATGAATTTAGCACTTTTCTATGTATGGGAAGATGCAAGAATCTGGGCTCATTTAAATCATTCCTTTGATAGACACCTCAGCTATCTAGGGCCAGTATCCTGTTTTTCTCCATCCTGAATCCCTGTAGGGTGCACATTCGGGGACTGCAGTGGCTGATGGATTGGTCGTCCCAGCATCCTTTGTTTACTGATATGGCAGGCGACATTTTTTGTCCACAAGTCAGACAGACATGATTCAAATGCCAGCTCCACTAATCACTAGAAGAATGACTGTTACCTCTCTGAGTCTCAGTTTCCTCAGCTCTAATTGTGATAATAATGCTCTGGGAAATTGCTGGTTGCTATGGAAATGAAATGAGCTGAAGCACTTCCAAGTCCCTGGCATGGTATTGGCACATTACATAGCACAGCAGAATCTCAACAAGTGGCACTTCCTTCTCCTTCTTTATTCATCTTTGTATCTGCCATGGCACCTGGTACAGAGTAGGTACTCAAGAAATATTTGAGGAAGTAAATTCAAAGGATTCTCCGTGGCCTTGTTTCACAGGGACATTGTGAAGTTGGACCCTCTCCAAAAGCTCCCTGAAAGAACAAAAACAGTTTTGAAGCATGTCAAAGCTACTCATGGTTAAAATCTCTAGGATGAAGCAGGAAGACAAGAAAAATCATAAAAATAACAATAATACTAAAATTCTGAAGTAAAATTCGCTAGGTTGGAGGGCTGTTGATCTTCAAGAAATAGCAAGTTGAGGCATGTCAAGTTGTGGATGGGCAAGGGACAATAAAAGTGATGAGAATGGCTCTTGGTCTTGGAGGGTTGTTCAACAATGCCTGAATTGGCTGGAGACAGTGCACTTTTGTAAGTGTATCCTTGTTTAAGAGAATAAAGGATAAAATACAAGATTTTTGAATGCGTGATGTGGAGTGTTGGAGGGAGTGCGCCTTCCCTGTTATGCAGGGAGTGGTTGGCTGAGGTCTCGGAAGGGATTCGGGAGGGTGAGAGTGTGACGTGGGTGCTGCTTGTCCCCAGCCACTTGCATGACAGACACTGCTCACTGACCATGGCAGTCTCTCATGCCTGAGTCCTTCTCAGCACAGTCAGTTGGAATCAGTCTAGGCTTTTAAGATCCAATGATTGTTGTCCCCGGCTCCAAACAGGGAGATGTTTGTGCCCATTTGGTACAAAGATTCAAAGACCCCTCTTCCCTCCAAGGAAGCTTCATTCTAGTCTCCTGACCCAGCTAGGTCATGGCACCAAAGCTACTAGAACCTCTCAGGATGGCATTAAGATTTTAGTGAAGTGCAGTAGTTCCCCGTTATCCATGGGGGATACATTCCAAGACCCCCAGTGGATGCCTGAACCCGCAGAGAGTACCTAACCCTATACATACTATATTTTTTCCTATACATACATACCTATGATAAAGTTTAATTTATAAATTAGATGCAGTAAGAGATTGTTGTTAAATAATAACTAATAACCAAATAGAACAATTATAACAGTATACTAATAAAAGTGGATTTATCATGCACTGTGGCAGTAACGTCTGCAGTTTAAGGTATGATAGCAAAACTAGCACAAATTTCTTTTTCCTTCTTCACAATTTCACAGATAGGAAGGTCATTCTAACCATAAGTCTCACCATAAATATGCAACCTCAGCATATTTTTTCTTTCCTTATGTCAAGAACTTTCACCTTTTCACTTAAAGGAAGCGCTTTAAGGCTTCTCCTTGCCATATCTTAGTTGCCTGCAACACTACTCTTCCCACTGGGGCCATTATTAAATAAAACAAGGGTTTCTTGAACACAAACACTGTGATAACATGACAGTGTATCTGATAACCAAGATGGCTACTAAGCGACTAATAGGTGTCATACGCTGGACAAGAGGATGATTCACTTCCTGGATAAGACAGAGTAGGATGGAGTAGGGCGGAGTGGGATGGTATGAGATTTCATCACACTACACAGAATGGTGCACAATTTAAAACTTATGACTTTATTTCTGGAAATTTCCATTTAATAATTTTGGACCACAGTTGACCAGTGGTAACTGAAACCACAGAAAGCAAAACGGCAGATAAGGGGGGACTACTGTAGCCATTAATATGTTTTGCTTCTTTTCGCAATGCATTTGCCCTAGAACTCAGACACAAGTCTATGCACACTAGGTTAGAGGACAATCAAAATTACACACTGCATCCAGAATCATCCCTACTCATGCTTGAAGTAAACCTGTTCTTTGTCATTTTTCTTCTCTTGAGACGGGATTTTCTCGGACATACTTCATTCCTCATGCTCCTCAAGCCTACCAAACCCACTTGGCACAATGGATATTTCTGTGGGAGCTGTACCCACTCAAGGTCTCTGATGAAAGCCTGGCCTGGGTGTCCGTGTTTCTTTTAATTAAGATACATTTGCTTTAAGTAGTAGTAAATCCCAACTGAAATTTGGTTATGCAATAAAGATGCAAACTATCATACATTACAAAGAGTTCAGAGATGGAATGTCTGCAAATGAGGAGCAAAATTAGAATTCTGTTTCCACCTTCTCTAGACTTCTCTTCTGCTCTCCTTCATCTTCAGGCTGGTAGCAACCTAGCTTCAATGTTTCCAGTCATCACATATAATCATGGTTATGCTAGATGGAGGAAGAATGTGTGTGTGTGTGTGTGTGTGTGTGTGTGTGTGTGTGTGCGTGTGTGTGTATTTGGGGGATGGGTCTGTAGGTTTTGCTGTCTTCTCATTAGGAAGTGAAGAAATCTTTTTTTTAGAATCCTCCAACAGACTTTCCTTTATAAATCACTAGCTAAAACTGGATCATATGCTCCATTCCCTAAACCAATCCCTGGGAAGGGGAATGTGTCACTATGATTGACTTAGGCCAATCAAAATATATCCTTTGAGCTGGGGAAAGCGCCATAGGATGGAGGGTGGATATACTTCTTTAGCAAGAAAAAATGATGGTAATAGGACGGATGTTGAGTAGCCAAGGCTACTACCGGGGCAGAACTGATTGGATCAGAGGTGCACCCTTCACAGAGGATGACAAAATTTTCATTGGTTAGTGGTCAGTCAGATTTTCTCTCATGAGAAGAATTTAAACTAAGAGAAACGTAGGTTCTGCTTAGATTGTAGTAGATACTTTAACTAAAAGTTCATGCAGAGTTGGATCTGGGTGGGGCAACCATTTTTAGTTGAGGAGTAAGCAGCTGGCAGAGAGGCCCCAAATCATACAGTGGGTTTTCTGCTCCTTACATACAAAAAGACTTGACCAGGATATCCATATATGCTTGCATCCCAGGTTGAGCACAATGTAGATTTAGCTGGTCCCTCTGCCTACCTAGAATGTGTTATCTTTGTACTTCTCAAACTAATGAAGTAATTTAGGTGGGTAAAAAGCACTAAAGCTAAGATGATGCTTGCTCTTCAAGGCCCACCTGTTCTTAAGTGTCTGGATATAATCCTCAGTAGTATTGGCTTGGCAATACCCACCTGATAGAGTCAACAAGACCTCTAGTTCCTCAGACCTGATCCTTTTCCACTGGGAGAATTCTGTGTGGCTCACACAGTCACATTGTGTTTCCTGAGCACAATGACAGCTGGAATGGCCAGTATCTTTTATGCTGGTCCCTGGAAAGACTTCATCTTGCCCTTACTTTGGAATGATAGTTTAGCTGGTTGTAAAATTCGAGCTTGACAACTGTTTTTCCTCTGAACTTTGAAGATATGATTACAAAGTCTTCTGGCATTTTTTGGTACTGATGTCAGTCTCATTGTCATGGATTTATAATAAATAATCTTTTCTTTACTTATTTTAAGATGTTCTTCTTATTCCTGATATACTACATTTTCATGACTATGTCCCTAAGTATAGCTTAATTCTCCTCAGGAGGCAGTGTACTTTTCATACCAGAGAATGTCTTTCTCCAGTTCTAGAGACATTTCTTCTCCTCCAGGTTGACTAATCTTTTCTCTTGGATCCATATTAAGTGAATGTTAAAGCTCCTCATCTTGTGTGTCATGTCTCTAAAATCGTTTTTAGGCACTACGTCTCTTTCTCTTCTTGTGCTGAGTCATTTCCTTTACTCATTCTTCTGAGATAACATGCTATATCTAGTCCATTATTTAATCTGACTATGATTCTTACATCAATGACTATATTTTAAATTTCCAGCATTTCTATTTGGTTCATTTTAAAATACCGCCTGTTCATTTTTCCCAATTCTTTTTTGGGGGACACATTTAAAGTGTCCTTATTTTACAGCCTCTTATATTTTTCTATTAGCTGTAGATCTTGATTTTTGATTTCTCTTGGTTTTCAAATCTGGTGACTTTCTCATCATGATTTATTTCCTCACATGCTTTATAATTTTTGTTAGTGAGCTTAATTTTAGTGAAAGATGTTTTAGTGAGGGAAGCTTGTGTATGCTGGGATGTGGATGCATCCATATGGAGTACCTGCCTGGGACCTTGTAATTTCAGTTATTTCAGGCTATTATCTTTCTTCCTTCCTTCCTTCCTTCCTTTTTCTTTCTTTCTTTCTTTCTTTCTTTCTTTCTTTCTTTCTTTCTTTCTTTCTTTCTTTCTTTCTTTCTTTCTTTCTTTCTTTCTCTCTCTCTTTCTTTTTTTCTTTCTTCCTCTCTCTCTCTCCCTTCCTCCCTCCCTCCCTCCCTTCCTTCCTCCCTCCCTTCCTCCCTTTCTTCCTTCCTTTCATAATTTTAAAAATATTTTGCTACATGGTTTATAAATATTTTATTTTAATGGCAAATTTTCTACATGTTTGTGTAAAATAGACATTCAGTACATGTTTGTTGAATAAGTGAATACAAGTGAATATTGAAAGTATATTATATACATGAAACCCATTTGGGGAAGAATAAATGAAGTGCCAATTCTCCTGCTCATAGAAAGAAGAGCTAGCTTCCATTTAGGAAATAGAATGTTAAAGTGTTGCACATCCTCTCCAAGTGTAGGTGCCCTATGTTTAGCCTATTTTTGGAGTTTCCATTCCATTGCAACATGAAATCAGGGTAGAGCAGGGGAACCAGAGGGCAGCCAGCTACTTGGTTTCACAATAGTATCTTTACACTCTTCGTCTCATCCTCCTCTGTGAATCATACTCCTCAGTGACTGCTCTGAGGTTAAACTGTCAGCAGCAGGGGCTATAATAATTCCCCTGAGGGTGTCTAACATAAGGACTGCTGCTTCAGAAAGTCTTTTCTTCTACATTCAGGAGAGAAATATGCTTAAAGGGAGAGGAGAGTTGAACTATTTGCCATCAATTATGATGAGTAATTGACACTTGTAATCCTTTTTTAAAAAAATTTCTAGGTGATTAAAAGCAGAGTGAATTTAGTTTCATTTCTTTAAAAATCTTATCACCCTACAACTTTCATATATACACATAATTCTCCCACCATCACCCTAGTGTGAAGAAATTATATTAGCAGATATTTTCAATCAATCCACTCAATGTGCTAGGCATAAAATTACATTTTTTTGGCTGTTATACTTCTAGGAGTCCAGAAGCCTCCCATTCCTTAGCACATTCTGGTTGAGAACCAAGGCCTATGAAATTGACTTTGTTCTTACTGTTACACATTTCATCCATAAACACAAATCAAAGAAACCCATGTGTTGCTCAAAATATTCAGTGTTAACACACAAAACAGAGAGATCAAAACACAAGAAGAGATGTCTAACAGACCAATAGCTTGGTGATGAGTATAAGATGAAAATACATTTTTAAAAAGCTGACACTATCTCCTAATATGAGACAAGACATGCAGAGAATAGCCATTGATTTGTTCTTTGTCTTCTATGCTGCCTTTGTTTATCACCTAAAGACCTACAAAGTGATACCTTTGAGATATGGGGATTGTGAGGAAATTCTCATCCTGGAAGCTTTCACCTCTGTATCAAATGTGTAAAGTAACAATTTTGAAAATATTCTTTCAATTAAGTTTTCAAAGTTAAGAATTTCCTGGTTTAGTATTGGATTTAAAGACTGCCAAGATTTGCCTATTACTATTACTTACTCAATGCTCTTGTGTTTCCTCTCTGTACATAAGCAGATATGTCCTTCTTAATGTGGCTCTATTGCTACTCCCGGCCATGTGGGGGAGTGTGGGAACACTGACAGCTGCCCAGAAATGCTGTGGTGGTGGAAGGATGGATGTAGTGCACTGATTGTCTCAAATTCTCAGGCTTTGAGCCTTGCATTATATCTAGTGATATACAATGTCCTATTTAATAAGATTTGTTTCTAGTGCTCTTCATTTCTTCCTGAAGATCCTAGTTTCCATCTGGTATCATTTCCCTTCAGTCTGAAGAACTTTCTCTAGCAGTTTTTGTAGTGTAGATCTGCTGGCAATGTATTCTCATGATTTCCTTTTATCAGAAAACTATATTTTGCCTTCACTCACTTTTAATTATTATTAAAAGATAATTGAGCTGAATATATCATTTTAGCTTGACAGTTTTTTCTTCCAGCACCTTAATTATATCATACCACTGTCTTCTGGCCTCCATTGTTTCTTTTTGATATTGTCCTACATGTCACTGTTCTTTTTCTCTGTCCTTGGGTAATTTCTACAGATCTATCTTCAAGTTAACTGATGGTTTCCTGTCATCTCCATTTTGATTACAAGTTCATACATTTTTGTTACAGAAATTATATTGTCAGTTTTAGAATTTCATTTGAAAACATAGTTTCTATTTCTGCTGATATTTCTTATCTTTTCATTCATTAGGAGCATATTTTCTTTTATGTATTTGAGCATAGTTACATTAGCCACTTTAAAATCCTTGTCTGTTACTTCCAGCATCTATGTTATCTTGAAGTCAGTCTCCATTGATTGCCTTTTCTATTAAAAACGGGTCATGTCATGTGCATGTAAAATAATTTGGATTCTATTCTGGATGTTGTAAATGTTATGTTCTAGAGACATTGGATTTTACTATATTCTTCCAGAGTATTGATGTGTTTGTTTGTTTGTTTGTTTGAGTTGACAATTAACTTGCTTGTATTTGAACTGCAAACTCTGTTTCTTGGGGGGCATCTCAAATCTCCATTCAGTTTTTTACCTAAGGCAGCTGTTTTTAGTCAGCCCTGCACGTGTAGAGTTTACTCAGAGATTTGGGGAAAATATTACATACAAAATTTAGACCTTACACCTCTGGGTGTCTTTCTTCCAGTGTTCTCCCCTCACTTTATGGTGGCTCTAGTTGCCCTGAACTCTTTTCTCTGATTCTTCAGTCCATAAAGACTAAAATTTTCTAATAGAGTTTTAGCTGCTTTTTGCTGCCTAACTCTGTTCTTCCCTTGGGCTAGAAGCCACAGAAACCTGCTTTGTGTGAATTTTCTTTCTTCCAAGTGTAAACTACCGTCCAGAATATGCCTGTCTTTGTTCACTCTCTAGTGGCTTCAGGTGGTTGCTTTTTCTATTTTTTACAGCTTTTATATTTGTTATCTGCAGGAGGATCAGTCTGGAAGGAGCTTTCTAAGCCATACTGGAAGCTCCTCTAGACTAATTTTGCTAATAATTTTTCTGCCAGGCAAAACCCCTAAGCCAAGAAGAACGTGGAGAAGCACAGATTGTAGACATGAAGCTCTATATACAACATAGAATGTGGGTTCATTTTTCTCACAGGTGATTTCTTTCCCATCTTTGGTCCACAATCAGTGGCATGTATCTCTTCCGTGTTTTGGGGCCAGTGAGAGCGGTATTCCCCTTTATGCAGTGAGCTCAGTTCAAATATCAAATGTGTGGGGGCTGAGACTTTCCAAAAGAGGTTAAAATACAAACCCCATGGTGTATGTCTAGTGGAACCCCCACAGTGAGCCATCAACTCCCACTCATCACTCTGCCTTTGAGTTCTTTTTTTCATTTCCAGCACAGTTCAGTTTGGCTAAAAAGTAACAAAAGTTTTTTTTTTTTTTTTTTTTTTTGCGGTACGCGGGCCTCAGCGGCCATGGCTCACGGGCCCTGCCGCTCTGCGGCATGTGGGATTTTCCCGGACCGGGGCACGTGTCCCCTGCATCGGCAGGCGGACTCTCAACCACTGCGCCACCAGGGAAGCCCCTTTTTGTTTAATTTTATACAGCATACCTATGTGTTTGAACTGGGTGTGGGGGTGAGCTTCCTGTGTCAGCTCAGCTTGCCTCATTGACTGAGAGGCAAGAGTTATAACTCCAGCTGACACAAGCATCAGTTTGCTTAGCTACCTCTGTCTGAGCTGGGGGGAGGCTCTCATCCAAGTGGAACTTCACCTACCCAGGTCTAGCCTCCTCTGCCCCAAACTTGGCATAAGCGCCTAGGGGCTGGTGAGCAATGCCAACCTGTGTCTGACTTAAAAACGTTCTATACCAGATATGCTGAACCACTGTTCCAGGACCACATCGGGACAACTTGCCTCCCTCCTGCCTCAGAGTGACTTTCTTCTCTCCACGTATAACCCCTCCCTTTATAACTTTGGAGACAGACTTTGTCCTCTCTTGTTGCTAAAGCCTTAACGTTGTGTGCCAGGATCTAAGTGTCAGTCTCATAGACATCTACAATCTTTCTCCCAGATCCTCCTGCAAACAGATCTCCCTCGTGGTAGATGTTCTGTTGTGTGAGAATTCCTCAATGAATATATAGGCTCCACTCAGCTCCACTTCTCCTGCCCTCTCCCATCCCTTCATTTCCCCTAGGGTCCTATTTTCTTCTATACACATACAAAAAGTGGTGATTTTTTCCTTTCAAAATTGTCTGAAATTTTACATCCCTAAAGGACTTGCTGTGGGATTGGCACACTTGCTGCAGCAAAAAGGTTAAAAGAAGGAATTTAATATGCTCCTTTCCCATTTCCTCTGGTGGGTAGGTGGAGTATTCACCTGGGATGGACACTAGTGGGGAGAGGGCTGAGGGTGAGGGGGCTCAAGTTCCCACCCTTAGCCTGGGGAGGGGAAAGAGGGGGAGCCCACTGGTGACATAGGCAAGCATGCCCTACTCATTTTTTTTCACAGCAGCCTCAGTGACAGCTTTACTTTTCTCTTGTCCTTTCTGCCTTCCCCTCCTCCATTTCTTTTTAACAGCAAAAGAGGAACCAAAAGGAGAGTGTATTAGAGAGAGAACCATTACTTTAAACATAATTAATTCTAGGGCTTTCTTACAGCAGGGTTTCTCAAATTTTAATAAGCATAAGAATCACCTGAGGATCTTATTAAAATGCAGATTCTGATTCAATAGGTCTGGGCATCAAGAGTCTGCATTTCAACAAGCTCCCAGGTAACACTGTTATGGAACCAAACTTGGGTCTGCTTGCCCATGCTCAGTAAAGTCAGTGTCCTGACTCCAGGACACTGGAGTGAAGTGTCCTGTGGTGGTGGGAAGTGAAGGAAAGTGCAGTGTTTATTGCAGGGTGCCAAGCAAGGAGTCCAGGGCAGCTGGTGCTCAAATCACCTGAACTCCCTGATGGGTTCAGCAAAGCATTTTAAAAGGCCAGGTGAGGGAGGGGAGTCCCAGGGTATGTGATCAGTTTGTGCACAATTCTCTGATTGAGTGATTGATGGTGAGGTAACAGTGCAGTGTCACAGCAGTTAACATTATCAATCCTTAGGTACCAGTAGGTCAGGGGGGCTATGTGCTCATGGTCATCCAGTAGTTAACTTTTTCCGTTTGGTGGTGATTTTAGCATCTGTAAAACAACTCAGGAAATGTGCTTCAGATACTACTATCTAGGTACTTCAGAGAAGAGCTAAAGCTAAAGGATATGGGGGAAGGGGTCTTTCCTGGGAAGGTCTTACAGGGTCCTGCTCAGTTACAATACCAAAACTTATGGTCCATGGACCATACTTTGAGGATTAAGGTATTACAGTTCAGACGTATAGCCAGGTGCTAACCTCAAGGGGAGGGAGCCTGGGGGCCGGGCCAGGATGTGATGTGGGATTTTTGCCGTAGTTCCTGGTCTCTGCCACAAAGGGGGCAATACCAATGGAGGCATAGAAGGAATGAGAGGGCATGAAATTGTAAGTTTGGGGGCTCCCTCTTGGCAATGAAACTGTACTTTTACATACTTCATAAATCTGTCTTTACCTGGGTGTGATTTCAAATGGGGAAAAGTCCACACTGAGAAGGAGAAATATCTATGTGACTACATGTGCTAGGAAATTTTATTTTATTTTTTTTGCTCATGTTTTCACACATTTGGGCCAGCCTTAAGAAGCAGTACAATTGCATCAGTTAGGAATACATCCAACTTCTAGTTACAGGAAATCCAGTGACAGTGGGGTTTATTGGTTTCACATAATGGGAAGTCTGAATCATTGGGTAGTGGGATGTTGTCTCAGACCTCATCTTCTATATGCTTCCAGAACTTTGTTCTCAACTCTGGCTGAATGACCTGGGGAATTTAAAAATAATCATGTTGTCCAGAGCACAGCCCAGATCAATTAAATCAGAATTTCCAGGGTCAGGACCCAGGCGTCAGTATTTACCAAATCTCACTCCATGAATCTAATGGGTGAGAACCTCCACTCCTGGCCTTGCTGCTGCAGAGCTTTCTCCAACACTTTGCATCATGTTCTTAACAGCTCTCAGCTGCTGGCATTGGCGCAGTACCGGACAGTGTTACAGCCAGCATATCTGTGAGTCTCTTGGCCTATCCAGCTTGGTTCCCAGATGCCTGATGCAGCCTCAGTCACTACATTCTAGATAAGAAGGAGGAGGAAGGGGGAAAGGCAGGGCTCAGACTGCCACTCACATCTTATTGGCTAGAATTGTGTCAGGTGTCTTCTGCTAGGACAGAGGTGGCTGGAAAAGTGACTACTTCACCTTTTTCAGCCTCTGTAGTAGAAGTAGACAAGAGCAATGTGGGTTGGGAATAGCTATGAGGTCAGAGATAGGTATTGGGTTTTGTAAAGAGTTGATTGTTATTGCAAACATAAAAATTACATGCCTGTTATAGAAAACTTGGAAAAAATGGAATAGAAGAAAATATACTTACCCTGGCCTCAGAACTTCAAGACAAGAACTGTCAATAGTTTGATGCATTTCCTTCCAGATTCTTACATGTTTTCCCTATGATTAAATTATATTGCACTTACAATGATGAATTTTACCTTTTCTTGTAGCATGAAAGGATGAGAATTTCTCCATATGTTATGATGATTTCTTAAACATCATTTTATTGTCTGCATTATATTTCACTGTGCTACTGCATCATAGCTTAACTTTTTCCTTGTTGTTAAGATTAAGGTTTTTGTTTTCCCTTTTCCAGTTTTACAGAATTAAAAACAATGCTGCACTGAACTTCTTCGTGCCCAAATTCTTCCCCCCTGCTTCATTCCTGTCTATCTATCTATCAATCATCTATCATCTATTTTGGTGGGAGAGAGGAGGAGATAAAGAAAAAAAAATTGGTTTCTACTTCAAAGAACTTTCCCAAAGAGTGGTGATTCATTTATATTATACATCCTCATGGATGAACACTGCTCTCCTGGTTTTCACGACAGTTTGAATTCAAGGTGATGTGTGTAATGTTTTTCTGAAGTCCGGTGTATTCATTTGGACCTGTGTGGGGTGTTTCTTGTGTTCTTGATCTCATATGAAAGGAGGGGGAAGGGTAAGCTGGGACAAAGTGAGACAGTGGCATGGACATACATACATTACCAAATGTAGAATAGATAGCTAGTGGGAAGCAGCCACATAGCATAGGGAGATCAGCTCGG
Organism: Lagenorhynchus albirostris; assembly: GCF_949774975.1. Lineage (NCBI taxonomy): Eukaryota > Metazoa > Chordata > Mammalia > Artiodactyla > Delphinidae > Lagenorhynchus > Lagenorhynchus albirostris. Next base: position 28,272,926 of record NC_083099.1, read on the forward strand.
TGCTTTGAGTCCACCTAGAGGGGTGGGATAGGGAGGGTGGGAGGGAGACGCAAGAGGGAGGAGGTATGGGGATATATATTTATGTATAACTGATTTACTTTGTTATACAGCAGAAACTAACACACCAATGTAAAGCAGTTATATTCCAATAAAGATGTTAAACAAAACAAAACAAAACAGAAAACCAGAAAGATACATGCACCCCTATGTTGACAGCAGCACTGTTCACAATAGCCAAAACATGGAAACAACCTAAACATCCATCGACAGATGAATGGATAAAGATGTGGTACATATATACAATGGAATACTACTCAGTCATAAAAAAGGACAAAATAAAGCCATTTTCAGCAACATGGATGCCACATGTTGGAGATTATCGTACTAAGTGAAGTAAGTAAGTCAGAGAGAGACAAATATCATATGATATCACTTATATGTGGAAACTAAAATAAGGCACAAATGCACCTATCTACAAAAGAGAAGCAGACTCATAGACATAGAGAACAGACTTGTGGTTGCCTAGGGGGAGAGGGGAGGGAGGAGAGACTGGGAGTTTGGGGTTCGTAGATGCAAACTATTACATTTAGAATGGATAAACAATAAGATCCTAATGTATAGCACAGGGAACTATATTCAATAACCTGTGATAAACCATAATGGAAAAGAATATAAAAAAGAACATGTATGTATGTATAACTGAGTCACTTTGCTGTACAGCAGACATTGGCTCGGCATTGTAAATCAACTGTACTTCAATTAAAAAAATTAAAAAGAAAAGAAAGGAAGGTATTGACATTTTGGCTTCAAGAACAAATTAAAAAATCATAAACACAACTTGTGTTTGATTTGGGTCTGGGCTGATTACCAAGCAACCATTCAGCCACAATGGTCTCAAATATTTAAACACCCTGTGAAATTGCAATTAATTTAGCAACTGTTGATTTGAAGAACTGTGCAACCAACAAGGAAATAAGGGGAGAATTTTAAGTCTGGATGCCAAGTTCAGAGCAAAATATTAAGTCTCCTGCTCACATCTGCCATATCTGTAAATATAATAGAGGGAGAGGATAATAAGAATCATATGAATAATGTTAAATAAAATGTGCAAATAAAGCAGGAAATTTTTTCCATTAAATTTGTCACTTATTCAAGTTCAGTAAAATGGTTGTAAGGAAAATAACAATTTAAGGCAGAAGGCTAGTTACATTGTTGCTATTCAGAACTTCTTAAGGGCGGAAGAATGAATACCTATCAACTCCCCTGCTTTAAACTTACTTATTTGCCTTAAAACATGTTATTTTGTAACTTGAACATCTGTGTTGTGCCTTGAAAAGTCCAAGAAGAAAGTAAAATCATACAGAAAGCCAGCAACTGCATCAATACATCTAGACAGATGTTTGCTGGTGGGTTTTGGTAACAAACCCTTTTTCCTCACGTTGCAGATATTCTTTTTATAGGCACAGCCCTGGCAGTAATGAGAAGGCGGGTTGGTGCACAGAAATGTTACAAATTCTGCAAGTGGAGAACTTATTCTCTCCATAGGGGCTGAATTTTGCTTTTTTTAGAAGGTAAAGTTTTATTTTTGTTCAGCTTTCTCCCACCAATTTCACTAGTATTTCTTGCACATGAAAAGACGTATATCTGGTGTGATAATACTATCAAAAGTACTACCAAATACCTTCAGCTGATGGTTCCCTTAGCCACAGAACAAACTTTTTTTAGAGTCAGGATGATTTCCTTTGGGCAGATTCCCAGGAAGGGACCACTGGGTCACAGAGAATGAATCTGGTAGTGACTTGGAGTATGTTGCCAGAGAGGCCAGGAGGGTCATTCCAATGCCAGCTCTCCAGTGAACCCTTCACTGGCTTCTCTCTGCCCCGTTGGCTGTGCCCCTTTGCAGACGGATGGGGCTGATCTGTCTGCACAAGGGCTAGTGGTGGGAGGGTTTTGCCAGCCCTCAGGAGAAGACACAGTCACATACACCCACCCATTCTGACGCCCCACCTGCATCCCTCAAAATGCTTGTTGGACATTTTTCTTTCTCTCATTCTCTCTTAATTATGACTTAACTCCTAAGACTTGGGCAAACACTCCCAGTATCATAAGGGGGGGCTAGCTGGGTGGCCTATGCCCTATTATGGTATTTTATTCACCCTTCAGCCAGACTCCATCCTCCTTACCAGAGCCATTGCCATAGCAACTGTCCTCCTTTGGGCAATAAGTATGGGCGGCAAAGTCCTACATGATTAATATGTTTGCTATTTTACCTTTCAAAAAATTCTTTAGGGAAATTCAAGTTGGATTGTTGAACAAAATAAATAAGCTTCTTATTGTCAATGAGGGCTAAGGGTGGCAGCTTTGATAACAGGAAAAGCCTGGACTGGCCACAAACCTGAGACCAGAGTGAGCAGGTCACATCCAGCTCCACTTCAGACAAGAAAGGAATGAAAAAACTCTCGATTGATGGAAATTGACTCAGAACCCAGAGTGCTGGGGAGCTCTAACATAAGATTAGTGCTGAGATGAAATGTGCCTCAACCCAAACCCAATCTCAGTGACCTTTGGGTGGTTTCTGGCTGTCACCACTGGAGGGATCAGGGATTTCACCTGCGGAGAATGCCCTTTGGGGGCTCTGGGCCTTCCCTGACGCTCTGGCATCACACCACAGGTCTCCTCAGCCTTAAACATGCGCCCATGTCACACAGCACACTGAGAATTTTGCAGAGGCTGAATGTATCAGCTCAGAGGGAAGAGCTAGCCTAATGTCCTCCTCCATCACCACCATCTTCTGTCCACCATTTACAATAGATTTGCTCTTTTTTTTTTTCTGGCGGTACGCCTCAGTCACCTCACCTCCCTCACCTCCCTCACCTCACCACCCTCACTTCCCTCACCTCACCTCTCACACATCACCTCACATCCCTCACCTCACCTCACCTCCATCACCTCACCTCCCTCACCTCCCTCACCTCACCTTCCTCACCTCCCTCAACTCACCTCACCTCCCTCACATCATCTCACCTCCCTCACATCATCTCACCTCCCTCACCTCTCCTCCGTCACCTCCCACACCTCTCCTTACCTCCCTAAACTCACCTCACCTCCCTCACCTCATCTCCCTCACCTCCCTCACCTCACCTCCCTCTCCTCACCTCACCTCCATCGCCTCAACTCCCTCACCTCCCTCTCACTGTTGTGGCCTCTCCCGTTGCGTAGCACAGGCTCCGGACGCGCAGGCTCAGCGGCCATGGCTCACGGGCCCAGCCGCTCTGCGGCATGTTGGGTCCTCCCGAACCGGGGCACAAACCCGTGTCCCCTGCATTGGCAGGCGGACTCTCAACCACTGTACCACCAGGGAAGACCAGATTTGCTCTTTTTTGACATTTTGTTTAAAATTAGAGAATTAAAGATTGAAATTTTACAGTATGTTGTTTTAAGTATTATGCTTCTTGGTTTCATAGGCAATTACTTTTTCCTTTAAAGTAGACTTATTCCTCCCTCCCTCCCTCCCTCTCTCCCTTCCTTCCTTCCTTCCCTCCTTTGTCTGTATTTATGTATGTATTTTGCCTTAGTGGGATTCACTCTGGCGTAGTGGAAAGAGAGTGAGGTGTGGAGGCAGACAAACCTTGGTTGGAGCATGCTTTCCTATTAGCTATGTAGCTTTGGCATAGGGTGACCAGATGTCCTAATTTGCTGAGGACTGAGGGGTTTCCTGGAAGACAAGATTTTCAGTGCTAAACTCAGGACAGTTTATCACAAACCAGGACAGTTGATCACCTTACTTAGGCAAGAGACTTAACCTCTCTGAGCCTTGGTGTCTTCATATGTGAAATGAGGATAATAATACTTGTCTCCTGAGTTATTTTGAGGATTGGAGCTAGTGTACAAAAAGGGCCTGAAGCTATGTCTGAGAGCTACTAGATCTCAGTAGATGATACTGATAGTAGTATTAAGATTAGTAATTTTCTATATAGTTTTTAAGGCTCGAAGAGATCTTTCATCATCATTCAGTTCTGCCATCAATGCTTTTCTCTTAATTTCTAATGTCTGTTCAGGAAAGGGGAGTTTAGTTTGTTTTCTTCACTTTTATGTAAGCCTAGGTTTCTAAAACGTTACTTTCCCAATTAAAAAAAGGCTATTAAATTTTGCCTAACATCTCTGAGTGGAGTCTAAGGGTAACACACCAACTGAGATTCAGATTATCTTTTAGAAACCCTGAGAAAGTCATTGAGGCCCCTAAGGTCTTCCTCTTTAGATACAAGACATATGGCTTTTACCAAGCCCCTTCTTTCCCAGATGCAGGTCTGATGTGTTTCAGGTATTGAAGGCTTGGGAACTGACGGTCTGCTCTGGATACTTCCCTACACAGGAGAGTGAAGGTCCAGGCCACCTGCCAACATTAGATCACCTGCCCCACAGCAAGCTTGTCCTCGCTCTTTTGAGTTGGCCCTTTTGTCCAGAAAAAGGCGTTGGGAACCAGGGAGGCCAATGGGGTGGAAACGTGTGGCTTTGGGAGGAAAGTAAGAGGTTAAACCTGCGTATGGACTCCAACACTTGTTCTAGCTCCCCTGACTCTCTTCTGGTCCTTGCCCACTATCGAGGTGTGGGCCTCTGTCTCCCATCTTCAAATTTGAGTAGAGGTGATGAAATGGAGAAATGAATACCAAAGTGTCTCCAAAGGGGAAAAACTAAGACAACTCAGTAGAGGTCCAGTTTCTGGGCTCATAAGCATTTTATTTTATTGGTTCAGAATAAACAGAGAGCTCTATTCAGCCAGGACTTATCAGCTTCCTCCCTCCAAGCTGTCTGAGATGGTCTGGTCTCCAGGTAACAGGTTGCACCTGCCCTTGTGGACTTCCTGCTTGGATGTTATTATTATTTTTAAATTGTGGTAAAGAAAAAACACATAACAAAATTTATCATATTAACTATTTTTAAGTGTATAGTTAAGTACATTCATATTGTGCCATTTCTGGGTGTTATTTTCAAGTTTTTGATCCTTCATAAGTTCTTAGGTTTGTGTTTTTCCTCTGGTTAGGAAATGAAGATATTCTCATTGAAGAAAATTTAGAAAGTACGGAGAAGTACAAATAAAGAAAAAGAATCATTATATCACTATGAAAACAACCACTTTAAAATATTTTGGAATATATTTCTTTCCAGGGCATTTTTCAATGCACTAGTTAAAAGAATTAATATTTTAAAAAATCTTAAGAATTTAATGGCTGTGTATTAATTTACATGTATAAACTATTATTTATGTAAGTCTTCCTCTAGCTGGATTTTAGGATGATACAGTTTCACTATTCCAAACAATTGATATATATCTTTGGGCATAAATATTTATGATTATTTCCATAGAGGATGTGAAAAAAAGAATTGCTGGATTAAAGAACAAATATTTTTAGCCTTTTGCCTATTAGGTTTTACATTATCTTTACATTTCCTCCCAAAATCTAAGTTAAAAGATAAGACAAAATGTGATATTTTCTATAGAAGGGACTTGTGCGTTCCTCATCTCCAGGCAGGTCCCAGCTCTCCCTGGAAGGTTCTCCAAGGAAGAAATCTCTGATTTCTTTTAGCAGTCCTATAGTAGGGGTGGCTAAGGGTTTTCATCTTATTTGATCATTAGGTAGTAGCTGCCTTTAGTACCGAGTATTGTGGTGCTATGCCTACTGAAAACCATCACTGTTAGACCCTTTTTTCTGTATCTAGATTAAATACTTTTGCTCCAGAATAGGATTTGAATACTTTTGAAGAACTTGAGCGACATTATTTCTCCACGATATAGTGTCTTGCACTAAATACTAAACCAAAAGGAAACTCTGTTTATCCCTACTCCTAATTCCTCTTTTACTCATTTCATATTCATTTGGGCTATTCTGAAGAAAATCATCCCTTTCCTTCCTCAGGGTGGACTGGGAAGGATGATAAATCAGCCTGGCTTCAGCTGGACAAATGGAATAGTTCCAAAGCAGCTCCGAGGTGTATGCAAACGCCTGAGAACTGAAAAATCAAAGAAACTGTGGGTGCCGCTGAGGACCCAGAGATACAGCTGACTGAGTCCGTGTGAGTATCAGTGAGTGTACGTTTGCTCGTGTGTGGTTCCTGACAAGTACCTGGGAGCTTTGGGCCACTCAGACTGGTCACAGGATGGAGGTTGATGAGGAGACATCAGGGTTGTTGGGGGATTACAGATAAGGTATGTAAAGCACTAAATGCAGTACTGATAATCCCAAGGACTTGATAAGGAAACAAAACAGTGAAAACGTGTTGGTGAATCATTGTGATTGATCCCTGAAGGTCACATAACTGGTTGGCCTTGGAGTTGGGACCAGAAGTTCAGGTTTCCCCAGAGACTGGATTCCAAGCCCAGTGCTCTCTCCAATGAAATGCTCCAACTCTGAGATACCAGGCACTTTGGCGCAAATTGTAGTCATTGCAGCGGTTGACCCTGTATAATATCTGTGGTGGCAGGATGGGGCTGAATATTACCCAAGAAAAAAGGTAAAAGAATTGGGCATCCCATGGAAACATGGATTTAACCCTCTTTCTTTTGGACCTCAACATGAATGACAGCGAAACGCTAGCCCACTCCTCAGGATTCCCCAGGGATTTTTATGGCTAACAGTGATGAGTCATATTTTGAGCTTGTACATTATGACTTGCACATACTGTTTTCGCACAGAGTCTTCAAAATGTCCTTAACCTTAGTTTTCTACTATCCAGTTTGGTAATCCCACTTGTTTAAAATTGAATGTGAAGGTTGTTCTCTTTTTTTTTTTTTTTTTGCCATTTTTAGATTGTAATTATCAGTTTCCTGGGAGAACCAAAGAAGTCTCCCAGATCTTCCCTCTCTGTACTGTAAATACTGTGCTATTTGGTAAATGGTCAGAGAGGTTCAGAGGTTGTGCCTCTGAAGGTTTTTTTGGAGTTCAGTTTCAACCAAAGGGGTAAAAAGAAAAATAAAATCAAGGCAAAGCAATGAGTGCCTGATTGCTAAGGACTCTGGGTCCTTAGGATATAGTCTTTGTGATATATGACAAATCTCCACTTCCTTTTTTTTAAGATTTATTTATTATTTATTTATTTAATTTATTTTTGGCCGCGTCGGGTCTTAGTTGTGGCATGCGGGCTCTTCATTGTGGTGCACGCGGGCACAGGATTTTCTCTTCTCTAGTTGTGGCCCACAGGCTCCAGGGCACGTGGGCTCTTCAGTTTGCAGCACACGGGCTGTCGTCCAGGCGCGTGAGCTCAGTAGTTGTGGCATGTGGGCTTAGTTGCCCCGCAGCATGTGGGATCTTACCTCCCTGACCAGGGATCGAACCCGCGTCCCCTGCATTGTAAGGTGGATTCTTTACCACTGTACCGCCAGGGAAGTCCCCATTTCCACGTTTTGACTGTGGGACCCAGGCTTGGCCAAGCTAAATACCATTGCTCTGGCTATAGGAAGAGATGACGGATGGATACCTGGATAGGAATAGATTCATGACCCAAATAGTCCAATGAGTTTTATCAGGATTTTTTTCTCCTACAGATATCAGGAAAGAGATACCTCCTTTTTGGCAAGTTTCCCGAGCCGAAAGATGGCCTATGCCTGGAAATATGATCAGCCATCACTGCTAGCCTGTGGGAACAACCTGCCTGAGAAACACACCAACTGAGAGGAAAGCAGAACTGAGACGTGAGCAGAAAAAGGTAGGGTCTCGAGCATATTCCTTGATCCTTCTGTGCCTGAAACCAATCCTGGCCTCATGCTAGCTACACAAGCCAAGGCCCTGGTTGTCTTAAGTTGTTTAAGTCAGATGTTTTCACTTAAATAGATCCTTTACTCACATTATTCCATTAGCCTTATTATACCTATTCTGTAGATAAGGAAACTGAGATTCTGAAAGGTTAAGTGTTTTGTTCAAGCTAACACAGCTGGGAAATGGCGCGGCCTGGATTTGAGATTGGGATGTTCTGCTTCTATAGAGCATGCTGTTTCCATAGCCTGATGCAGCCTCAGTGAGTATGGCTAATGGAGCTGGTCAAGCCAGACCTTGATGTCACCAAGGGGACAGGCACTGACTCTCCTGTTTTACTAGCTCATGGGCTTACCAATGACATTAGACACTCCAGGCTGGCACACTCAGGGTCAGACAGGCCAAACTTGGTTTTTGGATCCCATGCTGCATGCCCGGCAGCTCTGGGAATCCCTTTTTATTCAGGCTTCCCAAGTTGCAGAAACTGCTAACTGGACTGGATCAGACCTGGCTGGCCTCCAGGCAGCCAGGCTGCTGCTGAGAAGACAGAGATTCTGCAAACAGAAACACCCCAGGGAGATGCACTCGGCTTTGAGGTGCTGAGACTCCCACCTCCACATTCTGAAGCTAAGGAAAAAAGAGCAGAAGCTGTTCGAATGTGAGAAAACAGTATCTTTAATATTTAAGTAACAAAACATGGAGGTCAACACTCAGTGCATGTACAATAAGACAGAGCAGCAACAAAAAAAATTTACAAAGCGCGCTCTAACTACATGGAGGCTTTCAAACAATTAAGTGTTGGATAGAGAATGTGCTAATTAAAAGCCCAGCTGAGCCACACCTCAGGGCCTCAGACCTGACTAGGGACTTGGTGGTGGTGCGGGGGAGAGTTCACTGTGTTCATGGCCTTCCACTCAAACCCTGAACACCCTGAACAATCTCCGTGTCCTACATTGCTCAGCTTTCTCTCTCCCAACCTCCACTTTGTGTGTGTGTGTGTGTGCATGCACTTGCTGACTTTTTTTTAATTTTAATTTTTTTTTTTTACAGTAGGTCCTTGTTGGTTATGTAATTTAAACACAGCAGTGTGTGCATGTCAATCCCAAACTTCCAATCTGTCCCTCCCTCTTACCCTTCCCCACTGGTAACCATAAGTTCATTCTCTAAGTCTGTGAGTCTGTTTCTGTTTTGTAAATAAGTTCATTAGTATCATTTTTTTTTTTTAGATTCTGCATATAAGCGATATCATATGATATTTGTCTTTCTCTCTCTGACTTATTTCACTTAGTATGATAATCTCCAGGTCCATCCTGATTTTATCTGTTCATCCTTTACCCCATCTTAGACAATGATTTTCATGAGCACTCTTATGTGGTTTGGCCTAAAACCATTGGTGTCTCATTGAGAAGTGTCTCTGGGTTTACTGTTTGGATTCTTGGTGAACACAAGTCCTCTCTGCTTAATGGGCCATGATCTGGTCTCCTCCCCGCCCCCCAACGTAGTCTTTACAACCTGAAGACCCCTATGAATATTCACCCATCTCCTTGGAGGCCACTTTCATATGCACTATTGGCCTGAGGACTTTTCTCCTCCAAAGAATAACCCAATGGTCAGATTCCCCCAGTGCCAGCGCTGTTCCCTGAGTAGGTAGTTTTGAGAGATTGGCCTTACCTCAGTTTCCTGGGGGGGGGCCTATTCTGGCTCTCGTGCTGGGATGGGATTCTGGTGGCCTGGAAGAAGGAGGTTAGGCTTCTGGCAGTAGTGATGCACACAAGGAAGGCGTGTGGCTGCAGAGAGTTCTCGAACATCCAACGGTCCAGCCACTCAAGATGAATTTAGTGAAGGGACCAGCTTTCAGTGTCACAAAGCTGACCACAGTGCCAAGTAAGTGCTACCCTCAACTCTTAGTGGCCTGCAGCCATGGAAGTGTGGATACCTGTCACTTGGAACTATTTATTACATTCAGGCTCATCACTTTTTAAAAAAAGAACCAGTTTCAACTCACTTCCTAGGACCTGCTGTGTTCCATTATTTGGTTTTTACATGGATTACACTGATTCTATCATCTATAATCAGAGCCCAGGAGACCTCAAAGGGAAAGAAATAGGATCAGTGAGCATTTCATGAAATTCGGACTTAAATGTGATTTTACAAAGTACAATACAACATCAGAGCAATTATTTTTTTCATTTTCTTCTATTCATGTGCAGCGGTGAGGCTGATTCACAGAGACAGTGTATCATTTCACTAATACATTATTTATTCTAAGTATATTTAGAACCAAATATATTTAGATTACCAAAAAAAAAAAAAAAGAAAAAAGAAAAAAATTCTTTTCTCATTCCTCTGAGGACAGTTTCTGGCCTGTGGCAGAAAGAGGACCTGCAGTGGGGAGTCCAGCTAGAATTAGCAGATGTTAGCAGAAGTGGAAAAGGTTGGTTTCGTCAAACTGAAATCACTTTGGTCCAAGTAATGTTCAAGATCATAGTGTAAGAAAACTCAGATAATGAGCTGCAGATACGATAAATATTTTTCCCTACTAACTTTCCTTCAATCGGTGTTATTAGTAGCCAAGTTAGGGCGGGGGTGGGGGGAAGGGGCAAAAATCGAATAGCAGAAAATGATGTCTTTTGATTGACTCTTTTTTTCCTTTCATAATTGTTCTGGGGGATGAGTTGGGAAATAGATCATCAATGGGCCATTGGCTAGAAGGAGGAGGGAGAGTCTGCCTAAATTATCTAAGTGATTGATAGGAATTCAAACCACATTCTATCATCAGATTAAAAAGGTTATGTTAAAAAAAAGAAAAGGATTGGAAAATGTGGGCTATAGCCTCTAAGGCACATCTGCTAACTCAGCTGTTTCGTGATGGAACATTTAGAGACAGAGGCCGGTGTCCAAGACCATCTGGCCTCACCACAGGTGAAACCAAGGCTTTCTAACTTCCAACTGTGAGTCAAAAGCAATGGGAAATTAAGGTAAAATGTCCTTGTTTTGGGGTGAGCTCTAGTTGGGGGATTTCTTCTGCTCCTGCCGAGGTGTCTTGGAGGGCTACACGTAGTCGTACTTGGAAGGATGAGATTGTCCCTCATCTTCTGTGCGGGCACCCCCATCGTATATCTTCTTGTTTTTGGTGTTGGACTCAAAGACAGTGCTGGCTTTGAAGCCTCCAGGCCTGTAGGCAACATTGTGGCCCGAGGCGTGATAAGAGACGGCTTTGTAGCTGAAAGCAAAAGAAATATTCTATGATCATAGATGTATTTGGTAGGAGGACAAACAACTCATTTTCCCTAGGATGTCTGACTTTTAGCACTGAAAGTCCAGTGTCCCAGGAAACCCTTAGTCCTCGGCAAACTGAGACAGTTGCTTCCCTGGGCTTTGGGACACTGGCTTTTCAGCCTCTGCGGTAGAGCAGAATTTCTTGCTTTGTATTAGAGCTGGGGGGTTAGTGACTAGTGAGTTCCCTCTGTTCATCAGTTAAGATGAAGCGGAACCAGAAATGATGTCCAGGTGAACATGGTCATGCCAAAGAATCATAGAATTTGTGAGCTGGGAGGTATTTACATGCAACCCATCTCCCCTAATCTGCTTAGTATGTGGATGAGGTAACAGAGGCTCAGAGAGGGCAAATGACTGGCTAGAGGTCACGGGGCTGGTGAACAGGAGCACCTGACTGGGATCCAGGTCTCCCAACCCCAGGCCCAGTTACAGAGGCACAACAGGCATTCTCAGCGGCAGTGCTACTAACGTTTTGGAACGGATACTTCTTTGCTGTAGGGGCCTGTCCTGTGCTCTGTAGGATATTTAGCACCAGATTCCAGGATCACCCAACCCTTCCACCCCAAAGCTGTAACCATCAAGAGTCTTCAGATGTTGCCCAATATCTCCTGGGGACCAGGGCAGGGGTGGGTGGGGGTGGGAGGTGGGTAAAATTGCTCCCAGCTGAGGACCATTGAGTTACAGAATACTGGAGTCGGGGGTGGGGGGGAAACCTAGAGGGCTGGGTTTTTCCTTCAATAGCATCATTTCTAAATCTGCTCAGGCTGAAATAGGCCTGTTCTGGTGTTTAGGTCTCCTCGTAAAAGATAGGGTTCATGATCCTCTTGTCAGTAGAGTTCTTCCGTGTGCCTATACTGATCATTCTGCCTGCAAATGATATGTTAAAATGGACTCGGATAAAACATCTGATTGCATTGGGACGGGGAGACTCACTTGGTTTCCTCGGGCGCCAGGCCCCGGCACGTGATGCACATCAGCACACCCCCAATTAGCGTGAGGCCTCCAGCGACCCAGCCGACAAACAGAGCCGCACCAAAGGTGTACCTGGGTGGGGAGACGGTGGCTGTGAATGTGGTTGGCTCAACTCCCCGGGCTTTACCCCGTGAACCTGACCATGCCCATCCTCTCTGTCCCCACTTTTGGATTCTACATCTATCCCAGCCCGCTCCTGAACACAGCCCTTTGGGTCGCAGTCAACTGAATCAGGTGTCCTGGAGAATAGAATTGGGACTGAAGCTACTCAGCAAAAAAGCTGTGGGATTCTTAGGCCCCTAGCATCACTCAGGCATAGAATTAATTGTAAACTTCTAATTTCAGAGAAACATCTCAGGAAATCCCCCTCCCTCCCTATTGGCAAAGGGAAGTGTCTTGAAGGTTTGGTAAGAGAAGTTTGAGAGATTAGGGAATCAGTCTCAAGTTATTATTTCAGAAGGAATTTTGGTCTCTTGGGTTCTTACTGTGGATAAATCTCTAACTCAAGTAACCCTGGTAACCATCCATGCCGGTAGGAGCATTAAGTTTAGAAAGACCTAATGTGAAGAGATCAGTCATTCTTTCATTCATTTCTTTACTCATTTGTTCAACAAGTATTTATTGAGCTCCTACTATGTGCCTGGCACTGCCAGGCACCGGGACAAAGGGATGAACAAAACGGACATAGACCCCACCCTCATGGTGCTTCTGTTCCAGTCCACACTGAATTCCAGTCCACCAAGGCTGGTGCCCTTCCCCTTGGAGGGTTGCCTCCAATGGGACTCAATTACATCAAAACAGAATTGTCTGAGAACAAAATCTCTGAAGTTGCCTGCCCAAGGGACACGGGAATGTTCTAAGGAGATGGTGTAAGAGAGTGATGGCGGGCATTAGCGCTGGGTGCCAGGCAGGTGGGTGACTCCTCAGGCAGGGGCAGTGACACCAGGCACCCAGATACTGCGGCCAAGGCGAGCTCTTCAAAGTAGGGTGACCAACCATCCTGATGTGCCTGTGACAGAGAAGTTTCCCAGGATCTGGGACTATCAGTGCTAAAACTGGGAAAATCCCAGGAAAACCAGGACGAGTTGATCAACATGCTTCTAAGTAGCCCTTGTAGTCAAGAGACCATGAGGGGATGGTAAAGGAGGATGAGGGCAGCTTATGGGGACCACATTTTTTCCTATTCTTGAAATAAAGCAGGAACATGGGTGGCGAGTGGAGTTCCAGGGAGCCAGAGAGTAATGGATTTATCACGTGCTCACGCTCATCTGTCTCCCATGATGGTGCTGCTAGAGAAATACCAAGTGTATCCACTCCAGAGATGACGGGTCACTTAGGTATAATATTTACATTGCTCTCCCAGAATAAGATCTTTCTCCTTCAGGAATTTGCTGCTGCTTCTTGCTATGAAATACATCCCTTTGAAGTGGCTAAATGAATATAGGTATTGGAATTGCTCTTCCATCTTTGAAAAGTTCTACTCTGCTTCCGACACCAAATTACAGTGAGGTTTCATCTCCCTCCACTAGACCGTGACCTCCGTGAGGGCCTTGTCGTTATCCCCAGACCTCAGAAGAGTGCCTGTATGTTCGATACATTTGTAGAATGAATGAATGAATGAATGAGAGAAAGAGCAGCCGTACAAGGAAGAAACATTACTTTTCTCATCTGTACCGCACCTCCCTCATTTCGATTCCAGCTTTGCCCTGTCCCTAGCTGGGTTCCCGTCATGGACTGGAGACGTGGGGGTGACGCTCATTTACAGGCTTGGGTTAGCAGTGCCTGTTTCATTGCCACCACAATGGGGCCTGTGTAAGAGTGGTAGACAAATACTGTGAACTGTCGCTGTATTTCAATGCAAATGTCAGATCAGCCTCAAGCCATATCGCCAAGGATATTTCACTGAAATGAAGCTTATGAATTTACAGATCATTGTTGATTTATGATATGGCATGGTTGCCTCTGATAAATTTTTGCTATTTCAGGCGCTGACAGTCACATTAGGCATACGTGTTTAATCGGATTTTTACAACAATGTTCACCACGGAATACTGAGACTAGATTGGGGGTTACCTGGTCTGGACGGTCTGCACCATCCCACCCATGCTGGTGTACATGTTAGCTGTGGACATCCAGAAGTTAGTCACCAGCATGTTGGCAAATACAGACACTCCAGCGATTGCACAGAGACCTGTGGGCAAGAAAAAGAAAACTCCGGAGTCAGCTTTAAATGGATCACATTGTTTGTGAGGCAATGTACGTTTAAACGAGTTTAGAGGAGCAGGCTGCAGAATATGCTATTCCTATAACAGGATGGTCAATCCAAGCATCAATTATTGAATTCCCACTATGAGTCAGACCCTGTGCTAGGTGCCTACACTCTTTTATCTCTCCAGCTGAGGAAGGATTTGTACGTGCGCAGAAAGAGATTTTCCATCTTGGGACCAGGGGTCAGTAGTACAAATATTTTGGGCCTGGTTCTTTGATGATGTCAAGGGCTTTTCCCTTAAAATCATTTTCTAAAGTCTCACCAGAATAATGCCTTTAGGGATTGAGTCACATGTCTACCTAGAGCTGAGAATCTCTCATAGTGAGGCGAGGGTGGCAGCTAAGAGGGACACCAGCGCTCATGATAATTCTGTAGAGTGTAAGTGAGCCTTAATCTCAGATCTTGAATCCCAGCGTGTAACGCTCAGATCCATGTTCAAACCATGCTCACTAGGGAGAAGCCCTGTCCTCTGCCAGAATGATTTTGCTTTGGCATTCCTGGATGCGCATGTGAGAGAGGGAACCCCAGGCTCCTTGTTTACCTGAGATGATGAACATGATCCCGGAGGTAAGTGTCATTTTGGCTTTGGCAGAGTCATCCATGCCGCCGATGCGGATGCACTTGAGGGCGAAGATGGACACCAGGAGGCCAATGATACTCAGGACGATGCCCACAATCATCAGGGCTCGCACGGCCTGCAGCATGGCTGCGGGGCGAGGGGCAAGACACAAGCAGACAAGTAAGACCACCTCAGCGTGATTGAGTAGGCTCTGGTGTAATACAACCAAACAACTACAGCCAACCAGCACCAAACTGCTGAGAAAAGGCAAGTCCATAAACTGGGAACCTTATCATCCTCAGGGGATATGAAATTGTGAAAAACGCAAAACCATCGCTTACACTCCCCTGACTGATGAAAGACATGCACGCAGGAGTCTATAGAATGAGAAAATTATGAACTGTTGGAGCTGGGAGGGCCAAGGGAATTTAGCTACTTCATGTCCTCATTTTAAAGCTTGATAACCTGGGGTCCAAGAAGGGGGAAATGGCTTGACTGAGGTGCCATTAAAAATTATTGATAGAGCTTATAGTAAAACTGTGTTGCTTTGACTTCTAACCCAAACATCTTTCTTCTCTAGTCTTTCCATAGGAACTCAGTGCTTCATAGGGTTGTATCCACTCCCAGAAAGCTCAATACTCACAGCCTATAATGAAGCAAGGTCACTAGGTGGTATACCAGGGGCACTGTATTGTTGCCTCTTCCCAAAGGGACTACTAAGGTCATGGTGAGCTGTAGGTTTGACGATTATATCAATCTCAGGCCCTTCAGCACAACCACAGTTTATCAGCAGTTCCCTTTCCAGGAATTAATGGAAGCTGTACATCCTGCTGGGACTCGCCTGCAGTGGCCTCCCCTCCAGATATTTCCAAAGAGGTTTCTAGTGCATCCTTAAGGTGCAGTGACTCATCCCAACAGTTTTTTACTGAGCCTGCATGCCTAGGCATGGGGATGACGGTGAGTAACAGGTCGGATATGGTCTCTGCCTTCACGGAGCTTATGCCAAAGTGGGGAAAGAAAGTCATTAAACATGTCCACCACAAGCATAATTAATTTTACAAAAGGAAGATAAATTAGTTTTTGTGTCTTCCAGAGGGAAAGGCCACTAGTGTGGGTAGTTCTGGTAGAGCAGAACTGAAGAACCATGTGAAGCAAAGCAGAGAGCTCTGTCCTATTCTAGTTGTCATAGCCAACTGCTACTTTTATTTTCTGGTACGTGGGCCTCTCACTGTTGTGGCCTCTCCCGTTGCGGAGCACAGGCTCCAGACGCGCAGGATCAGCGGCCATGGCTCACGGGCCCAGCCGCTCCGCGGCATGTGGGATCTTCCCAGACCGGGGCTCAAACCCGTATCCCCTGCATCGGCAGGCAGACTCTCAACCACTGCGCCACCAGGGAAGCCCGCCAACTTCTACTTTTAATTGAAAGCTATTAGGGACTTTTCAACGTTAAGAGATTGAATCCATATAAAAACTCCCTTGCAATGTAGGTAGTATTATTATCTCTATTTTATGATTGAAGAAATTGAGACTCAGGTTAAATAACTGCCCAAAGACACATAGCAAGGGAAAGGCAGAGCTGCGGGTCAAACCTGGAACTGTTTCAAAATGGTTATTTTCCCATCACAATACGTTGCTCTGAGGTACTTTATCCTGGAAAAACAGGTAGAGTTCTGGCTGCCAGCAAGGTATAGGGATCTGTAAGCTCCTAACAGAATGTATCCTTCAGACTTGGAGACCAGACCATAAAATGTCATCCTCTGAAATGGATGCTAAGAATGTATAAAGGAATATTCTCCAAAAGTCATCTCAGGGAATTGCCTGTCCCAGGAGATTATTTATAAATGTGACTCTCAAGACAAGGGAGCCCTGGGAGGAATTCTCTCCAGTCTCTTAGGGAAGATGTCATCTCAAATATGGCCGATATCAGGGGAGCTGCCTGCTTATTCACTCTAATGTGTGTATCATAAAGCAATTTGTCATGATGGAAGAATTGGAAATCAATGAAAGATATTGAAAACAGGAGAGGTAGATCAGTTCATTAAAGAGCCTTCTGCAGTGTCTGAGGAATGGAGGCCCCGGCAACTTTCTCATCAGGTAGTGAGACAATGGTAACCAGCTACTCTAGTTCTGTGCCATTGACTTCCATTCACTTAATTCTGATTCTCTTCTCCCTAAAGAAACTTCTGCTTTTAACTTTGCTTCCCTGCTGGGAAGAGATTTCTATAAGCATCCATCATCAGTCTTGGTCCTATTAACCACTATATTCTGGGGGTAATTGTATTGGTGTACGGTGTGGATCAATCTTCCAGGATCTGACCATTCATTCCTAGAAGAACTGATGAACATCAGCGTCTTGGGCTTGCAGTTTCCTGATGCTAGAGCCACGGTGGCCCCAGTAAGGTGAAAAGAACTCAGGAGGGCTTAAGAGTGGCCTCTGGATCCACTCCTTAATATAAGAGGACTCTAGTGTGTCACCTCTGTTTTCCAAAGCCCTGCCCAATGGCTTTGTTGACCCCACACATACTGGGAACAAACACCTCATCCATTCCCTCATTAACAAATGCAGGCATGTGACATCTACTTGTGTATTTATTTATAACTTTGTGTATTCATCCAGCACATGTTGGTATACTTTCATAGTCACACATTCACAGATTCATGCACTCATCCATGAATTCATTCATTCATTCATTCATTCATCCATCACGTATTCTTAAGCTCAAATTCTCTGCAAAGCCCTTTGCCAGATGCTGTAGGAAGAATAAAATTTCATGAGAAATAATCTCTGTCTTCAAGCAGCTTACAACCTGGAAAGATTATATTTTCACTGGAAATCCTGAACCTCAAATTTCTTTTTACCTTGGGAGTACCTTGGCTAAGAAATCATAATAGAACCCCTTTCTGACAGTCACTCATCGTGTGGTTCTAGCTCTCTTTCACACACACAATTAAACTCTAAGGCTGTGGTTCAGGACAGCTGTGGAGAGGACATTTGTGGGGCAGCCCCAGACTTCAGGAAATACCCTCAGAGCTCTTCTATTTTTGCATGTTGCTACCAGAAAACTGGACCTATGAGAGGAGGAAGGGACTTTGACTTTCCTTCCGTCTTGTCCTCATGGGCCTCTTATGAACGTCAAATCTACTCAGGAACCTGTTAAAGGTTTTAAAAACTGCTCTTGTTCTGATATTTTAAGCCTTAAGCCATTCAGAGAACAAAATCTTTTATCCCTTTTGAGAAGCACCTGGCAAGGCATCTGGTTAAAACAACTGAAACCCAACCAACCAACCAACCAACCAACCAACCAATCAACCAGCCAAATATTAACCAAGTAGAATAAAAAATATCCCTTCCTCATTCTATGCAAAATTTTACTCATCCTGGACTGTTGGCAAGGATGGGGTCATTGAATCTCTTTAACTGAGTGGTTCTACTATTTGTTCCTGAAAACATACCATGTATGTGCTATGGCTGTGGCTGAAGTATGTGGTCTTCCCTGACATTGCTGGATTAGAAGGGATGGTGATGCCAGCTGGTGGGAGGTGAAAGCACCAGACTTGCCTGATGTGGAGAGCAGCTGCTGCTGTGTGTGCCACGGGATTCTTTGGGTACCGAAGCCGTAGCCAGCCTGTCTTTGCCTTTGCAAAGACAGCCTTTGCCTCAGGCTCTCAGATGCCCTCTTGCCTTTGCTGGGTCAGGTATGCATGACAAGACCTCATTCTTTACTGCTCTCTCTTGATCTCTGGATTTCTGATGAACACTGGTACCTGCTTTGAACCAGGGGTCCACCCTGACCCTGAGCTCCTTTTTATTTTTTAGAATCTCCTTCTAGGGTTAGGGTTAGATTACCACTTTCTTTTAGCCTGTGGTTGGGCAAAGACACAACACTGTCTTAAATCTTGCGGGGCCACTGTCAGAGCCACAACACTGGACCTGGATGGATGAACCAAGATCTTCCTTGCTTTGGAGACCCCTTGTGGGTGTTCTTCTGAGGGTGGGAGCTGTGATGGGGGCAGCTGTCAGGAAGCGAGGGGAAATGTTCTTCACTACTCATTGCTGGAACCCCCCTATGTCTAGTAATGACCATGGGGACGCATGGTGGTGACCCGAACTTCCTTTCCATCTGGAAGATTCTACCACCTGGAATACTAATCTGTCTCCATGGATTAGTCACCAGAGGAACTGCTTCCAAAGGAGGTAAGATTTCTCTTTTAGCCTCTCTGTCTCTTATTTGATATTCTGAGCAAGGGGCATAGGCTTACCAGCTGATAACAGGTGAGTCAACGGGTTCTATAGACTGATTCCCTGCACCAAAGGTGTGACTACAGCATTCTTTCCAATGAACAAAGACGTATTATCAGACCTGAAAGGTGGGCAGGATTCAGGGCTGACAGAAGCAAACAGAAAAATGGGAACTCAGTTTCCGCCCCCCACCCCCCACCGTTGCAATATATCTTATTCCCCCAAAGTAGCTATGAACTGACAGGCAAGGCGTGGTTCCCAATCCTGGCTGTACCTTAGCCTCTCCTGGGGAAACTTCCAAAGAAATGTTAATGTTTTGCCTTGATCCCTAGGGATTTTCATTTAATTGTTCAGTGACATAAAATTGCAAGGAATAATCTGGGAAAACAGCCCTCAAGAGGGCTTAGGAGGAGATGCTCAGAATGGGGAGTTGAGAAGAAAGAGTTCCCAGTGGCTGACATCACTAAGCTGGCTAGGGGGTGTGGGTGGGGCTGATGAGACTGCAAGTCACAAAGTGCCAAAGACTGGAAATGGGGCCTTTGTTGGGGTGGGAGGGGGAGGACCCATATCTTCAGGCACAGCTTGGCTTCAGATTGAAGGCAGGAATGGCTGGTGGAGGAGCCCAAAGGAGGGGATCCCAGAGGAGGGAAGTCTAAGGCCAGACCTCAGAGGGAAAGCCCTTCAGAACAAGGTGGGAAGGCTTTGATTCTCCAGAGATCCCAGGGAACTGATATGGAGGTCCTGTGTATCTCATGAAAACCTGCAGACTTCATGATGCCAGGTGAGTGTCATTAGGCAAGTCTTTTAACCTCATGGAAGCCAAGTCTCCTCAACTCTGGAGTGGGATAGAGATATTTCTTGCAAAGAAATGTTGTGAGGATCAGATGCTGCTAGAACAATTCAGAGCATGGAACTAAGCCAGCCTCAGTAAGTTTTAGTTTCTTCCCCTTCCCTAAAAAGAAGTTATCTCTCCATAGAGAACAAACTAGTGGTTACCAGTGGGGAGCGGGGGAGGGGCAATATAGGGGTGTGGGAGTGGGAGATACAAACTATCGGGTGTAATCTTGGCTACAGGGATGTATTGAACAACACAGGGAATGTAACCAACATTTGGTAATAACTGTAACTGGAAAGTAAGCTTTAAAAATTGTATAAAAATTAATTTAAAACAATAAAACAATTTGAGAAAAAGCAGTTATCTCTCTCCAACCTGACATGGCTTTGATTTGTGTTAACCGTGTACAAACCTGAATCCTCTCACATGATGATAAAATATAGTTGAGAATTTGAAAGCCATGGGTGGGAGAGTGTGAAGGGCAGGAATGGAAGAAGACTTGGGAAGAGGAGGAAGAGAAAGGCCTGGACCAAGGTAGGGGGGAAGACCTCCTCTTATTCACAATATTTCAGGATGCCAGTTGACACTGTAGTCACTCCTGCTGCCTTGAGGACTGGCTATTCTTAAATCCACACTGTTCTCCAAGGCCATACATCATCAACGATTTAAAGTATCTCCTCTCCCACAAACTCAGTCCCAAGAAATGTCTTTCCTGGATTTTGGTGGGATCCTGTTTCCCCAATGCAGACCGGCAGGGCTGGGGTCCCCCTCTGTGAAGGCTGCCTGGAGCTTTTCAGAGTTTCAGATTTGTGAGCAGTTGTCGGGAGTGGTACAGAGATCTGTGGGATCCTTTTTCATTTGGGGATGTGAGGGGGCTTCAGGGAGGAGATGGTATTGAGCTGGACCTCACATATGGGAAGATTTGTGCAGGTTGCAGTTGGGGTGTAAGAGGGGGGACATTTGGGCAGTAGGGGCAATGGGTATCCAGGACCAAGCCCAAGGCATAGTAAATGGACAGGGAAAACCTTAGGCTGTGGGCAAAGGGCTGGTAAGAGATGGGTCAGGGAAGGGAGGTGAGCAATGCAGGAGGGTGTGGGTGTCAGGCTGTCATGTCTGCACCTAATTAAGCTGGGAGTGGGGAACCATGGAAGCTGGTTAGGTCTTGAAATATCCAGGGAGATGAGAGGTGAGAACTGGAAGTTGGTGACTGGAAGATTCTGCCCGACCTTCTGCCACAATCAAAGCAGAAAACAGTCTAAAGAGATGAAGGATAGAAACCAGAGGTTAAGAGTGAGGGGTGGTAGAAAAATTGAGTCTTTTAATCTGATTGTCAGTGAGCCGGGGAGAGACAGAAATTGACAATGATCCGAATCAAGAGAAGGTTTTCCAGTAAAGGAGGATATAAGCATAAGAGAGGAGGGAAGATGAAAGAGGCAGAGAGGAGAGGGGCTGATCAGCGGTGATGGCCAGACAGGAGGGCGTGGGGCCTTCAGAGCCGGGATGGAGAGGTCGGCCTTGGGCGGGAGGGAGGGAGGGAGGGGATCTTGTTCTGCAGAGAGGTGGGGAGATGAGGAGAGGTTCTGGGAGGGCTCATGGAGGATGGGATCCCTCGATAGAACAGGAAAGGCCATGAGAGTGGCAGCGATGGGGTCTGGCCATTTAGGGCAGTGGGGATGTTCGGGAGCCCCATGTGTAGAAAAATACAGAATGAGCAAGAGATTGATAACAGGTGATGGGGCCCTGGGTTAACGAGCTGAAGTCACGGAATGTCATGCCTTAATTTTCAACGTAAGGTCAGTCTTATTTTTTCATTTAATAGTTAAAATTAGCTAGCAACTCAACAATCCACGGTCTCACATCTCCTCCCTTCTGACCTTTGCCCTCACGCTATAGCATCATCCCTCCTCCAGGGTTTCCTTCCCTCCGGCCAGGTTCTACCACCCTTGATTCTCTAAGCAGGTCTCAGTCAGGGATGGGTCTGTCCTGCAACACAAGTGGCTTCTAAAAATGGAGTCAATACCCCAATTCTTCCACTCTGCCACCCACCTTCTATTTCTTTCTACACATGGAGATGAATTAATTGAATTGCTCTTTACAATTCAATTTCAAGGGCTTCACAGGCTCCTAACAGTTTTGTGCAAACTTATTCCCATCTACCTGTCCACAAAGTGTTTGTTTCAGAGAGACAAAACCCAGCCCTGTTTTCCTTTCCTCACCAAACTCACATCTGGGCCACTGATTAGCCTGACCTTTTACTTCTTTTTGCTTTAAAAAACAAATGCAAGTAGAGCTTCCATAATATCTAGAATGCAAAGTTCCTATGATTCCTATTTGAAATAATTATCTGTATGAGAAACAGGGATTTAGTGGATTTTATCTTCAGGGGTGAAACGATGTCACATTTATAATTATATTTATATTCTGAAATTATTATAATATCATTACAGTTCTATAATTACATTTTGACATGCATTGTTTTTTAGGAGGGCAGACCAGAACCTCTCAACACAAATGCAGAGAAAAGATATTTATAGTTTAATGGCAATGTATACTTTCTGGCACCTACAGAGAACTCCAGCTTTTCAAAGGAAAAATTAATTGAATTGATAATGAAATGATATTAGCTCCCAATAAACTTTCTGGACTGGAAGAAAATATTCACCACCCTACCTACTCCCATGTGTGTGCAGGCAAGAGCAATGCACATACATGCACACGATTACTTTTCTCCTTGAGAAACATTGTCTATTCTAGTACCATGAGCTTGTCCTCACGATAGACCCATTCTTTTCAAGACCTGCTTCCTTACTAGCAATTCCTTTGACCTGAGTACGAAGTCTCCGATATTCACCGCTACGACTATAGCCCTCTTTGACACCGGGTCAACTTCTCCTCTTATTCACACCTCCGATCCGAAGCCCGTGCTGCGAGGGTCATGCCCTGCACGCATCTCACCAGTCCCTCCTGGCTGCGGTGAGAGAAGCAGGCCCTTCCCTGCCTCACCTGTGCCCTCGCCTACCTGGCAGGCCCAGGATGGTGAAGTAGGGCCGGCACTGGGTGAAGCCGGAGCTCTGCTGCACGCAGCTGCGCCAGAGCCCTTCGTACTGGAACACGGCGGTGACAGGGTTGTCGTACAGGTCCTGGGTGCTCCACATGTCCATCACCGTGGCAGTGATGCAGCCGGCCAGGCCCAGCATGGACAGCAGGAAGCCCACCACTTGACATGCGGTGGTGGACATGGCCTGGGTCACCGTCCTCCCACCCAGCTGCCTCCTTCGTCCTGCTGTGCTCCCGGGGAGCTGCTCTGATTAGATGGTTTCCCTCAGCCCTTAGTGTTTGCTCACAGTGTTTTCCTTAGATAGTTCAGTTTCACTCTTGGTTCAAGGGCATTATTTTTTCATTTGTTAGGGAAGCAGCCCCAAGAGGCACTTGTCCCGCTGCACCGCGCAGGCCCAGCTGGTTTGAGGGCGAGGCAGTCTGAGTGCACCCCCGCCCCATCCTGGCTCGGGCTCTGCCCAGAGGGCGCCACCCTCTGGGGAAGAAGCGCAGCTGAGAACGCCCCCCCCACCCCCCACCCCTCCGCCACCGCACCACCACCAAAAAAAAAAAAGCCCTTCCTTTAGGCTCTGCTCATCACAGGAAACCACTTCGCCTGACCTCACTTAAAAAAAAAAAGGCTCCAGGAATCTCCTCTTACACCAGATGTTAACATTTTCTCCTCACGACTAAAAACACGTTTCACTGACATAGTTCCATTTTGATCTTACAGAAATGGGTAGGGCAGGTATTATTATTTCCCACCCATATTTTTTGGGGGGGGCTGTGAGTCAAGCGACCTACAAACAGGTTAAGAAACTTGCCCAAGTGCCTTGAGCCACAGCTACTTTTTTTTTTTTTTTTTTTTCCGGTACGTGGGCCTCTCACTGTTGTGGCCTCTCCCGTTGCGGAGCACAGGCTCCGGACGCGCAGGCTCAGCGGCCATGGCTCACAGGCCCAGCCGCTTCGCGGCATGTGGGATCTTCCCGGACCGGGGCACGAACCCGTGTCCCCTGCATCGGCAGGCGGACTCTCAACCACTGCGCCGCCAGGGAAGCCCCCACAGCTACTTTAAAGATGACAAAGGTGGAGCTCCCATCTCAACTTCCAATCTGGGGCTCCTTCTCTGTTTCCATATGGAGTGGCAGAGGCAGGCAGAGTTGTCCCCTCTTTTGAGAACAGGAAGCCAAATCCTAGAGATAGGCTCTCGGTCCACTGATATTGGAACTGGGATGAGAAGAAGCAGGGCATTGTATTGACGGCCATCTCACCCTTTCACTCCTGTTGCAAGAACCACGTGAAGACCACGTGGCATGCAGACATGGAAGTTCCACAAAGGCCAGGAGGAGGGCACAGGGCAGGCTGGGCCAGAGACCCTGACCTGGTTACTGAGAGGCCTAGCATCTGCTCCTGACACTGTCCCTAACACGCCGTGTGCTGCGTGATTTGGAACAATGGCTCAACCTCTGTGGGTCACAGTTTTTTCATCTGTAACATGGACAGATTAAACTAGAACACTTCAGAGCCCATTCAGGTCTCACACACTGTCACCTTCTACATTTTGCAAAAGCGGTTTTCACGACAGTTGGTCAAAATATCAGGATTATATAGTCACACAAAAGAGAGACTTGGCTGGAGATCAGCCATGGCGTTTTGTCTACATAATTTGATTTTAGAATTATGTTAGGGAACTGATGGACCTGCTGCTTCCCGTAGGTGGTGTGTGTCTGGCCTCCGAATTCAGACACATTTTAATGAGACTTTCCCCAAATCTGGATGTCAGGGCCCTGATACACAGCCCCACACACCCATGCCCCAATCTCTAACCTGCAGACAGGTTCTCCCGGAAACAGGCCTGTGCATCTGGACATTTCAATGTTATCTTGGGTGCACCCAGCCACCACTCCCACGGCTTTATTCCCAGTAAACACAGAAAGCAAATATGCAAGGTCTCCCCTCTGATTTGAATGGAGGCAATGCTCCCCTCAACCGCACACCTTGCTTTAGGTTCTGTGATCAGTGTTTGTAGAGGAAAAAGAATGAGTCAGGAAACCCAGAAGACGAGAGCAGGCAAGAGTTACATGACTAAAGTCAAGTCATGACTCTGTATCCCTGAACTGAGCTACAAGGCCAAGTCTGAAATGTGGATAGAAGGCAGCTAGAAGAAGTGACTGTTCTCTGCTTGTGGACAGGGATCGACCGATTCAACTGGAAAATGTTGGAGTAAGTCAGGAATGATTCTGCCACTGTGTCTGTGGACAGAGCTCATTTTATTCTTTTTTCAACTAAGAGGCAGGCTTTTTATCCACAAAGAGATTTGTAAGAGTTTGGTTTCCAGTTGTTCATTTTATGACATCTGTCTACCCCCTCCCCACACATTGACTACAATACCACCAGAACAGTAGATTGAAAATGGAAACATTAAAACGAAAAAGTTATTATAGTTATCTATTCTGATTCATGGAGGTTTCCCCACCCACTCTCCTATGCAAATGTTTTTATGCAAAATTTCAGGACAGAAAAAACAAAGTTATTCAGGTAATAAGGAATTAAGCTTTCTTTCTTGCTTGAAATGGCGACAGTGGCTTTATGTTTTTGGAGGAAGGAAAAGTTAAGTTTAAAGGATAAACTAAAGTTCCCTCTACCTAGGCAGAATACTGAACGAGTAGAGAGAAATTCTAAGTCTATACGCTTTTTAAAATATGAAATAAGTACTAACATGCTTTAAAACATGTGAAAGATGGGATTTTTCACTTCCTGGTGAGTTTTCTGTGCTCCAAAATGAGTGGACCACTGCTTTAGCTGTCACTGCCAAAGAGTGAATGGGGGTCCGCAGAGGAACATCTGGCTTTCTTGTTCATGGCAACAGGCTTTGTTAAAATATATTAAATGTATCTCTAATGATAGTGATAGTTTGTGGTCTGATTATAATAGTATATAATAATAATGGTAATAATTCACGGTATGTGTTTAACAATAATGAGGTTGTTACAACTTTGTTTAATCACCTTTAAAATAGAGCAAAAATTTTTGCTGACTTCTTAGGGGGAATCGTCCCTATATTCAACTTTAAATTTGGTTCTGGTGGTGGCGTTTCAGGTTGTAAATTTCCAGGAGCTTGTATTATTTTACTGACATTGGAGAAAACATTTCCCCTACCTTTTCTTTATCTCATTTTAGGAATATTAATATAACACCATCTATGGCAATTAGGCAAAATGGTGGTCAAATAGCAATATAAAATATCATAGCTAGGAATATAGGAGGAGTAAAATTAGTATTATTAGCAAGACAAATGATTGATACATCTATTGATTTTTTTTCTTTTAAACTGTTAACACACTTTATATTCTTAATTCCTGACTCTACCTTTTGGTGCTCAAAATAGAAAATTTAGAAGTAGGGAAAATTTAAAAAAATCTTACAGTTTTAAATCCTAGACAAAATATCTGGCATACTTTCTTTTTAATCCATTCTCTGTATATATTTTTACATGATTAAGAGATTATACGATTTCATGTTTTGTGCTTTTCACTTGATTGCATACATTGTTTAATATATTTAATTTAGTATATTAATATCCCATTAATAGAAGTACTACTATTCACTAAAACAGCATCTATTCTTATATAGTTAGATTATATCCCTTCCCCAGTTTTTTTTTTTTGTATGAAAAACAATGTTATGATGAACATTTTTCACATAACTCTTTGTTAGCATTTCTGATTACTCTTTTAGGACAGATTCCTAAGAGAGGAATTAAGATGTCAAAGGGTGTGAGGTTTTAAAAAATCTTTCTTATGTAGAAGCAGATTTTTTTTTCTATGAATTTTATTCCTAGCAGCAGTATTTGAAAGATCTTGCCTCATAGTACCCTTACCTACACTGTGAATTTGGTAAGTTATACACGATCACTTGTTTTGATTTGCATTACTTTGATTACTAATGAGTTTGAAACTATAGTTTTTAAACAAATATTTATGGAGCCTTTGTTTTTCCCTTTTCTTGAGTTGTCAGTTTGTACTTCTTCCTCATTTATTTGCTGGAATTTTAGCATTTTTCTACCAATTTATATGAATTATTTATTTGTTAAGGATCTTAATATATTGCTATGATTACTAAAAAGATCTTTTCACATCGATTATTTCCTTTTTAGTGTTTTTCATGGTTCTAGAAAAAATACAGCGTATTCCATTTATATTTTATTTATATGTTCCATTTATAGGTTCACAGTACATGGTGCATAATAATACGTGCTTAATAAAAATCTGTTGAATGATGTAGTAAAATGACTGTTCTTTTCTATGCTTAGGAATTTAATTTCCATTTAGAAATGATATTAGAATTATAGAAAGTTTAAAAGTATTTTATGTATCTTTACATTTAATTAATCTGGAATCTATTTTGGTTTATAGTCTATGATTCTTTTTTTCCCTCAAAAAAAGTTAATCATTTTTACAGCACTCACTGAATAACCTTCCCTCTCCCCATGCTTTGTAAAACCTCCTCTATCTATATTAAATTCACGTATATGTCTTTCTAATTTTAGACTTTGTTCCATTGACCTTCTGTCCATCTTTGGGCCGAAGCACCCTTTTAATTATCACAGCTTTAGAATTTGGTTGAATATCTGGCCGAGTTAGCTCTTTACTTTTGTATTATTCTTAAAAAAAACATTTAAAAGTTAATTTCATCTACTTTCTTCTTATAGATAACCACTTTGTCAAGTTCCCAAAGGAAAACTCTTACTAGCATTTTGATTAGAATTCTTGTAATATTATACACACAAGCTTATGCTCTGCAGAAATTCTTCCTGGGTTTGAATTCTCACCTGCCACTTACTACTACAGTGTCACTGGGCAAATTCTACAGCCTTTTTGTGCTTCAGTTTCCTTATCTATAAAATGGAGGTAATACCACTACTTACCTCATAGTGTTGTTGTGAAAATTAAAGTTAAGTGTAAGGTAATTTATGTAAATTTATACAACCATGTAAATTATATTTAAAATATAAATGAACATATGCTAATTCCTTGAGCCAATGCCTAGCACAGGGTAAGGTCTTAATACATTTTATTATTTTTGTAATTAGTTAATTATATTATTTATTATTATACATTAATTAGGAACAAATTCACATCTTTATAATATTCCTATCTAGGAACCTGTAGTATATATTTCCATTTAATTGACATTTAAAATTTTCTTAGTAAACCTCTTTTTTCATCTTTATCCTTGCCTAATATTTACACTTGATCTTAGCCAAAAGGCCGAGAAGCGATCCTTGCCTAATATTTAAAGATATTATTCCTAAGTGTTTAACACATATTGTATTGTGTTGCCTCACAAGGAGGTCTAAGTTATTTTAATTCTCTTAATACACTACACTCTCTCATGCCACTGTGTCTTTTCCAATGATGTTCCTCTCTTTCTGGAAAATTCTTTACCTCTTTATCTTCCTGGGTAACTCATACTTCTTGTTAGTAACTCAGCTCAGCTGTCAGTTCCTTTAGGAATTCCCTTCCGTCATGTCTGCTGACTATGCTTTATTGCAGTGATTCTTAACTGGGGCTGCTTTTGCCCCAGGGGATACATGGCAATGTCTGGAGACATCTTTGTTGTCACAACTGGGGAGGGAGAGGTGCTGCTACTCCCATCTAGTGGATGGAGGCCAAGGATGCTGCTAAATAGCCTATAATGTACAGAACAGTACCCTACAAGAAAGAATTACATGGCCTAAACTGTCAGTAGCGCCGAGGTTGAGAAACCTTGCATTGCAATGGTTTGTTCATCCTCTGTCTCTCTTTCTAGATTTGTGAGCCTTTTGATATCTATGTTCCCCGTGTGCAGACAGCTTGGGACATAGTAGGTGCTCAATAAATGTTTGTTGAACAAATAAACGTTCTTTCTAGTGCCACGATTTCTGTGTTACTGGGTTTTAAAATTTTTTTAAAAATTTTTTTAATTTAAAATTTTAATTAATTAACATATTTATTTTGTGTTATTGTTTATTTCCTATTATTTCTGCCTGTGTAGGGGGACCAAAGGCTTTGCCTTTCTTTCCTTATCCCTGCCAAGAGGAGACCTTGTCCAAACCCGGCCAGCCTAGGACAGGGTGGCTGCCAGTGATGGTTCTGGTGAAAAGACTTTGTCTAGGAAGGTTGGCTGCCAGTCCTATGGCTCAGATTTCTCTGGAGGGTTTGGCTGTGCCTGATTTCTTCCCTCTGAGCCTGAGTATCTGTGTTTGCATTCTTGGGAGTGTGTAGCTTCTCCTTGGAAATTAAAATATTCTGTGCTTACATTACATGCCATTACATGGCAACGGAAAGGAAGTTAAAACAAGCATGTTCCAGATCCTCAGGCTAGCCACTTACGGTTCGGGTTCATTTTGGTGTTTATGATAATGTTTATATCAGGGGTCAGTGAAGTGATAGCCTCAGCTGCTACTTGAACAAAGGGTTCATTCCAGCTCAAATAGAAATGGAGTCAGGGGAATTTCTCCCTACCTTGTGGCACTGGCACCATGAGCTCAGACACCTGTGCCCTGGTGGTCAATATTCTGTCCTGCCTTTGCATAAACCCGATTGCAACAGTTAGTGGTGGTAAATACACAGCAGAGAACTATTCCACCCCAATTCCAGAAATAATTGGGTTGATAGCCTTAGAGCCACATTGAGTAGTTCCACATCCCAACCTCACCTCAAATGAACAAGACCATTGCAAAAAGCAGCAAGTCACAGATGCCTCATCACTACAGACTCAAGAGGATGATTCTCTGATGGGGTGGTGCCTAAGTGTAACATGGGAGTACCTCGAATTTATTAACACCATTTTGTAAAACAAACCCCCGTGAATAGAGAATCTGCATTAATAATACTAAAGTCAAAACACTGAGAGAGGTGAAATACAAAATCGGACTTGAGGCTGTCTCTGTCTTGTTAAACTCCAAACGAAAACCAACAATATCCCTAACACCAGATGAATTTTGACGTTTGTGTTTATTAGTGTTTTAGTGGTATTTACATTACACTTGCAAGTGTGGCTTTGGTCCTTGTATAAGATTTATATGCATTAGGAATTTAAATCTATTGTTATACGTGTTTATATTAAAGTGACACTAAAATGAATATAATTGAAATCAACATTGAGGGGCTGCAAGAATTTCTTTCTTTTAAAAGCGATTCCTACAAAATTCTCTTTGAAAAATCCTTCTCTGAACTATCTAGTTGCAGGATCTTCACATATGAACACACACAAAATTTCTAAGAGAAGACCCTAGAGCAGTTTCAGTCTGGCTCAGTTTTAGCTCTGTGCACGTGGGCAAGTCACTTTGCCCTTCTAAGTCTCCCTCTCTTAACCTGCAAAATAAGTACCGGGGTTGTTGACAGCTGTTGCTAGTCCAGGACACTCCCCAAGACTGCAGCCCCGATCTTAGGCAAGAGGGGAGGATAGGAAAGGTGCCTTTGCACTGGGGATTTCTGCTTTGTGTCTGAGAGCCTTGGGGCTCCCAGTTAGGGCTGCGAGCTGGGGCTTAGGTGCAGGCAGGTCTGAGCCCTGGCTCCATTTGCATGTGACTTTGGGCAAGTTACCCCAGCTCAGCTTCCTTGTTTCTAAAAAGGTGGTAGTGATAGCACCAAGTTCACAGGGTGACTTGTAGAGGTTACACAAAATATTGCAAGGCAGTTGTCGGCTCAAGTGCTAGTGCCAGGTCTGCCATAGTTATTTGCCCTTTGTGAAGCCGTATGACTCCTCAGATGTCACGTGGGCGCTCTGTGCACAAGAGGTCAGCCTCAGGCTGACTCTCTCCTTCGTGGCCTCTAGCTCTGCATGGACACAGGTCCATGGACCAGACCTCTGAGAGATTTGGGGCGTTTTGCATTTGAGGTGAGTGAGAATCCCTAGGGCAGATGGTTAGCCCTGAAGCTCAGGAGGGGTCAGTAGGACATAGGGATGTGGGAGTGGCTCGCCTTCCTCCAGTCCCTAGTGGAGGGAGACCTCACTGAATTGGCAGCTGGTCACCCATGGATCTGGTTCACATTCTCCTGTTTGTACCCAGGCCCTTCATCTCTTAGCTTGGCATTCGATGCTCTTCATCATCATCTCCGTAAAAACCCTCTTCTCCAGCCAAGGTCATTCCTTCATTTTCTCGCAAGTCAGACTTGGGTGGAAGCACCCCCATGCCTTTTCCCATGCTGTTTTTCCTCCTGGGATGCTGCCTCTCTAACTCTTAACTACCTTTCAAGGGTCACTTGTGGGATTTCCTTCTCGGTGGGTCTCTTCCTGAGCAGGTCATCTTCATCTCATCTACTGCAGCACCGGCCTTCTGTCCTCCTTCCTTGTCACCTTGTCATACCCAGCCCGCAGAGCACTTTCACATTTTGTGGGGGGGGGGCGGCGCCAGGCCCACAGAATCCTGAGGTTGTAGTGAGCTCTCCATCCATAGGTGTGGAATGTATAAAAGACTGAGTCACTGCGTCACTGAGTCTTTACCTCTTACCTTCTGTGTGGGTCTAAGTCTTGACCCTGCAGCCAAATGGGGAATTCCTGCAGGAGAAGCCCTAGTTCTATTTCTGACCCTCTTTACTGTGTCCACCTTAGGAAATGCCTCTCTCCAGACTTTGATGTATATTTATGGAAGGAAAAAAGAACTAAGAAATAAAAATGACACGTGTATTCATTGTCTTACTCTGTTACCTGAGTGAAAGATACTTTTAACATTCTCTACTCTTGAGACTTGAATTTCTTCAAGTTAACATGACCCATCTACAAATCCTTGAAAACAAATCCTTGTGTGGCTAATATGCCAGTCTGGACATCACACCCACACCCCTTTGCCCCGCACAGTGGAGTGCACTTTCTACAAGGGTCCTCTGTGCAGAGAGTGCCCTGAAGCTGGTTCCATGTGACCAATATGTTCTGGAGGTCGGGAGACTCAGAGAAGGGGTGCATCTGGCGCCTCCGTCCCTGAGAAATGCAGCACCCAGTTCTTTTTCTCTGTCCCTTTCCTCTGCTCCCTTTCTGTTGCTGCTACATGCTGAGGTGTCCCCTGGAAGCTGGGACCAGGCACAGGGGGGGCTGGAGATGGAACTCCGTTCAGGAGATTCACAGTCCCCAACTCAGGGAGGGGAGATCTCTAGGGCTAAAGGAAGGAAGTGGCTATGATCTGGGCCTCCTGAGTCCTCTTCCTGTTGGTGATTGAGACAATGCTATTGCTTGCATAGGAGTTATTTAAAAATGTGCCCAATGGGGAGAACTGGGTACCATCCGGTTAGGGATACAGGAGCCCTACCAGCTCTAGGAAGCTCCTCTCCCTAAGTTTCCTGCACTCCTGTTCCTACCTTGGTGGTGGAGGCTTTTGCTTCTCCCTCCCCCGTGGTCCTTCTGTGGTGCGCCAGACAGAGGCCACTGTCTCCTGTCCACCTCTGTCTTCCCCCACATCCTGCCAGGTACCAGCCCTTACCTGGCAGCCCCAGCAGGGTGAAGTAGCCCCGGCACTCGGTGAACCCAGAGCTCTCTCGGACACAGGAGCGCCACAGCCCTTGGTAGTTGAATACAGCTGTTACCGGGTTGTTGTACAGATCCTGGGTGCTCCACTGGTCCATGCAGGTGGCGGCAATGATGCCCGCAACCCCAAGCAGTGAAATCACAAACCCCAAGCCCTGGCAGGCGGTCACGGACATGGTGGGGTGCAGAGTTGACACAGAGCGCCACTCAGCAGGGGGCCAGTCCAGTTCTGAGAGCACTGAGTGTAGGGATGGAGTTTTCTCAGAGAGGCTGGTACACACGTCACGAATGGGCCGTGTAAGGAAGGGATTCAACAGTGCCACCTGGGCTCACCCTGCTCCTTTATCTACCTGAGTGAGATAATTTCCATAACATGGTACCAAGAGCCATTTGTTTTCCACCATATGTACACTCTACTCACTGTTTACCTTTTGAGGGAGTTTTCTGATTAGCCAGGCTCCCGTCTGTGGAGAGTAAAGCAGGAACAGAGGGCAATGCCTGCAAGACCCACAGGCTGGCCAGGCAGGGCTCCTAGTGGCTAAGTCACAACACACTTGGAGATGTCAAAACACTTGGAGATGTACACATATATGTATAGATAGCTAGACACATATAACTGAATCACTTTGTGGTACAGCAGTAATTAACACAACATTGTAAATCAACTATACTTCAATTAAAATAATACTTGGAGATGAAAGGGCTTCATCCTTGTGGCTCTCCCAAGGTACTGCTGCCACTTTAGTTAGAAACCTAGGTAAGGCAGGTTATGAGGCAGGATGAAATACAGCCGATTCCCCTTAAGCACGTTGCTAACGTTCTATAAGGTTTCCGGGAACACTGAATTAGCGAATACCGAATTGTTGCTCCTGAGAGGATACAGGGTTCGGTTCCTGTGAGCCTCGGGTCACATTTCCATCAACCGATCAATACATAACCTTGTTATATATGGGTTTCTGCCTAAAGACACCTAATTTACATCGTTGATTCATTAACATTGAGCTCGTGGCCATCCGCACTAGAACTCACGCCTGAAGCTCATCTAACGCATCCTTTTCTCTGTAAGGCGCATCCCAGCCTTCCCGCCTTAGGACCACTAACCAGCACTTCAAGCACTATGCTTGGGGCCATTTTTATTTTTTAATTTTTCATTTTAGAATTCATCCAATTTAATGGATCCATTGGCCATTGATGAGTAGTATTTTTTTAAAATTTATTTATTTTTGGCTGTGTTGGGTCTTCGTTTCTATGTGAGGGCTTTCTCTACTTGTGGCAAGCGGGGGCCACTCCTCATTGCGGTGCGCGGGCCTCTTACTATCGCGGCCTCTCCTACTGCGAAGCACAGGCTCCAGACGCACAGGCTCAGCAGTTGTGGCTCACGGGCCCAGTTGCTCCGCGGCATGTGGGATCCTCCCAGACCAGGGCTCGAACCCGTGTCCCCTGCATTAGCAGGCAGATTCTCAACCACTGTGCCACCAGGGAAGCCCGGGGCCATTTTAAATAGAGAAATCACCAAATAAAAGCACAAAGACGTGAAAAACATGGCACTAAAATACTGCGAGAAAGGCATTTGTTTACAGGATGAGCTGAAACAAGAAGGCAAAACCTTGCTTGTTTCGCCTCACCTGGGAACATGTACCTCCCACCGCCCAATATATCTTGCCGTCTGCATACACACATGTCAGGTGACCACTGAGGAAGCACCTTGAGCACTGATTAAAGTACATTCTAGTGAATAGGTGAACTGTCAAATATGAATCTGCAAATAATTGACTAGTTATGTGATGGAACTGAGTAGTGACTGTGGTCAAGCTGTTTGCAGCTTCTGTGGCACTGACTCCACCTTCAGCCCAGAGACCATGGGGGAGGGAAGATGGCAGAGGGAAGAAGCAGGACGGTCCTGGGCTCTGGAGTCAGCAGCCTGGGTTCACCCTCATGGCACTAACTGTGTGAGACAACAGCTAAATCGCTTAACCTCTCTGAGTCTCGTTGTCTTCATCTGTAAAATGAGATAATAAGCATGATTATCTCCCTGGATTGTTTTGTAGCTTCAATGTGATAATGCATGTGAAATGCTAGGTATTACATGTGGAGCTCTGAACTCAGAAACAATAACAAATATTACTAGGGCAAACTGATAGTAGTAGAATTAAAAGCTTTAGTAATTGACGGATCACTTTTGCATTGTGTTTCTTCACATTGATCAGAAACTAACCCCCAGCCTCTCACACAAAGTATCTCTAGTTATAGAGAGGTTTTACAATTTTTTAGTCCAAATATCATTTCTACCTACTTTGACCCTGGATTCAAGTCTCAACTCTCTTACCAACTCACAGAACTATATTATACACTGTTGGCTAATACCTCTGTGCCTCAGTTTCCCCAAATTATTAAAGTATTTGTAATGTATAGAAATATTGGATCACTATGTTGTGTACCAGGAAAAAATAATGTAAAAGGTTTGGAATATCTCAGAAATCTCATAATTTAAAAAAAGAGGAACCCCTTTCGTTGTCTGTGATATTTTCAGGAAGACTAATATGTCGTGTAGGTAAAATGTGTGTGTGTGTGTGTGTGTGTGTGTGTGTGTGTATGCTTGTGTGGCAGTGCAAGGAGAGGAGAGAGGTGTGCTACCCTGGTTTTGAAGCAGGGAAGAATCTGCCCACTTTTCTCTTGCTCCCTGAAGCAGCTGCTTGGGTCATTTATTAGAACCCCTCAGGGCATCTGGGGACATAGTTTGAAAACCACTGGACAAGATTCTTTCAATAATCGATTCAACAATTTATACAGTGAAGGGATGGACTAGAAAATTCAGCTCCCTGGCCCAGGGAGAAAACAAAGAAGCTTGTTAGGCTTAGTCTGACTTCGTCTCCATATGGAAAAAAAAAAAGAAAAAGTCCTCTGAGAATATATGACCATGAGACTTTGTTTCATATGTGACTGGGTTTGAACGGACACATCCCACATCATGGTCCTGGAACTCCCACACTAAGAAAATAGCATTACAAGGTGATTCCAGACTGAAAAAACTTCAGGAACGACTTGCAGAGGCAACTGCACAGCCCTCAGTGAAGACTGAATAGACTTCTACATTTAAGGCTGTCAAACTTGAACTCAAAAATTCTAAGTCTATTATGAACAGTGGTAAACCAACTCTTTAAAAAAATCGCTGACTTTATAGCATTTGCCAATTTGCATGGCATAACTACTCCCATTATGGCTGACTTCAAGCTACCATCGTGAGACCACTGAATGCAAAGGTGGGAAGAGATGCATGAATCAGCTCCCACAAGCTGACTCCAGCACATCACTTGATTACAACGAAGATCACAAGACTTAACAAACGGTTCCAATGGACCCCCTAAGAAAATCAGATAATATTGGTTAAAGACATAAAAGAAGGAACAAAAATCACAAGTAACTAAAAGACGCCATGAGAAAAAGAACAGGAAGATTTAACCACTATCCACCCACCTAGAATTCCTAGAAATTAAAAATGTAGTCAGTGAAACAAAAAACTCAGTGGATAGTGTAACAGGTGCAGTTTTTGGCCCGATGATTTCTGCCTTTTAGGTTACACGATGGTTATATTATGTCATATGGCAAAAAGAGTTTTACAGATGTCAATTTACTCATCAGGGGACCTTAAAATAGAGAGATTATCCTAGATTATAGGATAGGAAGCACGATGTATTCCTATGAGCCCTAAGAAGCAAAAAAGGAATGCAGGACAGATAGTGAGAGAAATACAGCGGAAAGGAAGTCAGAGATTAGGAGAACGAGAAGGATTCAATGCACCAGTGTTGATTTGAAGATGAAAGGAGTCATAAATGAAGGAAACAGGGACCTCAGTTCTACAGCTGCAAAGAACTGAATTCCTCCAACCAACAGTGATCTTGGAAGAGGACCTCAAGCCCCATACAAGAACCACAGCCATGGCTGGTACCTTGATTTAAGCCTGGTGAGACCATAAGCAGAGTATCAAACCACACCATGCTAGACTTGTGACCTACAGAAATTGTGAGATAATAAATGGATGTTGTTTGAAGCTGCAAAGTTTCTGAAAATTCGTTATGGCAGAGATAACTAACAACAGGTAATTAGCAGATTAAATACACCTAAAGTTAACATTCATAAACTAAAAGATAGAACTGAGAAAAGTATGCAAAATTAGACACAAATAAAGAGGTAGAAAACAGGAAATAGCAGTAAGAGGCATGGAGGATAGAATGAGAAGTTCCAACATTCATCCAATGTATGAGTACTGAAAGAAGAGAATAAAGAGAATGAGAGAAAGACAATATGTGCTAAGCTACTGCCTAAGAATTTTCTATAGCTGGTGAAAAGCATTACTTCCATGTTAAGGTTGTACAGTAGTTCCATGAAAGGTAAATAAAAATAAAACAATAGCTGCATGTATTATACTATTGCAAAAATACCAAATATAAAGAGAGAAACCTTTTAAAAATCTGAAAGAAAAGAATTATAGCCATTATATCAATTGCACCAATAGAAACCAGGAGGTGAAAGAATTATATCTTTAAAAATTGAGAATAAAAATAACTATCAACCTCAAGACAATGAGAAGATAGGCCACAAATGGAGAGAAAATATTTGCAAAAGGAACATATTTATGAAAGAAAAATATCTGCAAATTATTTTTTATCCCAAAAATTTTTGAATCAGACTCACCCCAAATATACAAAAACTTTTGAAAGTCAACAAGAAGAAAATGAACAACCTGATTAAAAAATGGGCAAGAGATCTGAAGAGTTCCTCATCAAAGAAAATATACAGATGGCAAATAAGCATCTGAAAAGATGCTCAACATCATATGTCATTAAGGAATTACAAATTAAAATGACAACAAGATACTACTACCTACCTGTTAGAATGGCTAAAATCCAAAACACTAATACCAAATTCTAACAAGGATGTGGAGCAACAGGAACTCTCATTTATTGCTGGTGATAATGCAAAATGGTACAGCCAATTTGGAAGACAGTTCCGCAGTTTCTTACAAAACTAAACATACTCTTACCATATGATCCAGCCAATCACACTCCTTGGTATTTACCCACGTGAGGTGAAAACTTATGTCCACACAAAAACCTGCACACAGATGTTTATAAAAACTTTATTCATAATTGACAAAACTTGTAGGTAACTAAGATGTCCTTCAGTAGGTGAATGGATAAATAAACTGTGGCACACCCAGACAATGGAATATTAGCTAGTGCTAAAAAGAAATGGGCTATAAAGGCATGAAAAGACATGAGGAAACCTTATATGCATATTACTAAGTGAAAGAAGCCAACCTGAGAAGGCTACATACTGTACGATTCCAACTATATGACATTCTAGAAACGGCAAAACTATGGAGGCAGTAAGAAAGATTAGTGGTTACCAAGGTCTCGGGGCTCAGGAGGGATGTATAGGAGGAGCACGGAAGATTTTTAGGGCAGTGAAGCTATTCTGTATGATACTATAATGGGGGGTGGGTATCTGTCTTTATACATTTATCAAAACCCATAGAATGTACAACATCAAGAGCGTACCCTAATGTAAACTATGGACTTAGGGTGAAAACGATGTGTCAGTGTAGGTTCATTGATTGTAACAGAGGTACCATTCTGGGGTTGAATGTAGGTCGTTGGGAAGGCTGTGCCTGTGTGGGGGGAACTCTCTCCATATTGCTGTGAGCCTAAAACTGCTCTTAAACGTAAAGTCTCTTTTTAATAAAAGGGCTGAGTTCCATATTTGGGATGATATCTGAGTGGAGATAGAAGAACAGCTCTGGAAGTGCAGAGCAGAGAACAAGACTTCCACAGGGGCAGGGAGCTGGAATGAGAAGTGCTCGTGAAAAGGTAAAATCGCTGGGAATTCTGAGAAATCTTGGAGTGGGCAGTAGACTTTCTCAAGGTGTGGCATGAGAGCTCAAAACAATCTCATTTAGGTCTTCAGGGACAGGGGAACCCCTAGGGGGAATCTCAGTTACATGACAAGCAGAAGAAGCAAGGACACTATCTCGGTGATGTGCTCAGTCATGGGGAGGACATAAGTCAGAACACTTTCAAACTCTCGGTAACGGGGCGATTGTGAGTCTTGAATTGGGAAGAGAGAATTCTGACTCAAAACATTCTCAGTGACTTCAAGACTGGCTCCGTGTAGCTCTGACCCTCTGGCTGCCAGATGTACACCTTAAGGTCTGTGACCAAGAGAACACTCCTTATATCTAACCTTCTGTCCAGGTGGTCAGTGGTCAAGGATTCTTTAAAAAACTTGTAGGAATTTTTTTTATCATCAAATCTTGGAATGAACCTAGAGTCTGTCATACAGAGTGAAGTAAGTCAGAAAGAGAAAGACAAATACCGTATGCTAACACATATGTGTGGAATTTAAGGAAAAAAAAATGTCATGAAGAACCTAGGGGTAAGACAGGAATAAAGACACAGACCTACTAGAGAATGGACGTGAGGATATGGGGAGGGGGAAGGGTAAGCTGTGACAAAGTGAGAGAGTGGCATGGACATATATACACTACCAAACGTAAAATAGATAGCTAGTGGAAAGCAGCTGCATAGCACAGGGAGATCAGCTCGGTGCTTTGTGACCACCTAGAGGCGTGGGATAGGGAGGGTGGGAGGGAGGGAGACACAAGAGGGAAGAGATATGGGAACATATGTATATGTATAACTGATTCACTTTGTTATAAAGCAGAAACTAACACACCATTGTAAAGCAATTATACTCCAATAAAGATGTCAAACAAACAAAATCAAAAAAAATCTTGGAATCAGAGGCAAAGCAATCTCAGTATATACGCTAACATATGAAGAAGTTCATGTCCTAACTCTAACATTGTGTGGCTTTACTTACACTATTTTACCAAAACTGGACCTCTCTCCCCCAGAGAAATAAGGAATATTTTGAAGAATAACAGGCTGAATACCACTACGTGCAGAGATCTCTGGCACTGAGTGTAGGCTCTGAAAAAACAAACTCAAATTTCCCGAGAGAGCCAGTCTGCTCTTTCCAGGTAAAATGTCTACCCCAGATTCTACAGGAGAAACTCAGCATGTCCTTGTCATAAGCTTATGCTCCTGAGTTAGCTATGACTCAGAGAAATGACCGCTGAACCCTGAGTTTCAGCCTAATGTGGGTGTTCCAAGGACAGGACTCAGCCACACGGTGACTCATTTCCATTTGGTGTGGCTTGTGGGAATAAAAAGATTATACTCCCTTGACTGTGGTGGGTATAAACGACTCAAGTACTCCACCCCATTTGAGTTTCAAGATTCAATTCTAAAGCCAGTAAGAAAGAATAATCAATATACTGCCCAGCATTCATCAGCTTTCTAGACCTGGCTATATTTTTGAGTCCTAGTTGGAGTGACTAATTGCATATGGATTTTTAATAAAAAAATTTGCCTAACATATCTGGAAAAGAATTTGGACAGTATGCATCATTTCAGGCTAGACAAGAATTAGGTCCCTATTTGTCTGCCAAGCAGGGTTTTAGCTGGGAAACCCAAACCTTCCTTCTTTGGTGATAAAGCAAAATGCAGCAGGAATATGGACACATCCACAGTGTCCATGTTTTTCTGTTGCCAGCACAAACCAATATCAAGGTGTCCCCTAAAATATAGGAAACACTTTTAGGGCAAATGTTCTAGGACAGAATCAGCCCTTCATGCAGATGTGATGATGTCACAGATGATCCTCATACTCCCCTGACCTCACCTATGTCGCTTCCTCATTGATGCTCATTGATGCTCCGTGCCCCAGGCTCCTCAAACTCACTCCCAGCTCTAAGAGCTGCTATCAGGAAAGAGATGTGCTAAGGCACGATGATTGAATGGCAAAGCTTAGTTTGTAACCTCTTCCGGACTCTGTGTTTTACCCCATGAATCAACTTCTCCTCTCTCCCCCTAAAAAGACAAATAAAACAAAACATTGTGTTTTTGTTAATGGTTTGGTGATCTCCAGTCTTTCGGATTATATGAATGAGTAAATTTTCATATAAAAGATTCCAGGACACAAAGGAGACCAGCAAATTTTAATTTTTCCCAGTGAAGACAATAACTAATTATTATCACCATCATTCGTAAGAGAAAAATATTTTGATATAAAAAATATAAAAAACCATAATCTCAGAATAAAGGACAGTCACACAGAGCTAGAAAACCACAATCTCAGAAATATATGTATGTGTATATATATATATATATATATATATATATATATATATTTGGATTTATGATCCACATTGTCCTCATTTCTTCCCTCATTTCTTTTTTTCTTTTTGGTTTTTTTTTTTTTTTTTTTTTTGCGGTACGTGGGCCTCTCACTGTTGTGAGCACAGGCTCCGGACGCGCAGACTCAGCGGCCATGGCTCACAGGCCCAGCCGCTTCGCGGCATGTGGGATCTTCCCGGACCGGGGCATGAACCCGCGTCCCCTGCATCGGCAGGCGGACTCTCAACAACTGCACCACCAGGGAAGGCCCCTCATTTCTTTTCAGATGGGAAAACAATCATCGTGGATCAGCATGGTCCATGGAGCAGCATGGCTGCAGAAGCCTGGAGCTGGAGGACTGGGTGTTTTCCTATAGCCAATGAGATGCTCACTGCCAAGGTCTCTTGAAGGGAAGCAATGCCAGGATATAGGGGCTAGAAACATGATTATTGAATAGAAGGTGAGGGTGGGAGTTTTGGTGATCCTGAAGGGAGTTGTTAGCTTTGGGAGGAGATATATATGGGCAAAGATGGGAGATCTTGAGGATTCAGGATGATCTGGTGGGGGGTGTACAGACTAAGGTGGGTGGAAGGGCAGTGTGTCTGCTAAAAAATCATTCTCATCAGGAGTGGAAGAAAAGCAATGAAAAGTTCCTAAAGACAGTGACTATAACCTTACAAGGACTTATTTAGAATGTTCTATAGACAGAGACTAAGGAACATCATTGACTGATTGATTTTGTGTGACCTATTTGATTCATTTATGGATGCATTTGCCTAAAAATTGCGGTGCCAGGTGTACACTAAGCACTGGAAATCTGGAAATAAATAAGATTCAGTCCTTGTTCCCAGATATGTAAAATTATTTATAAATGATATATATGTGCTACTATATTTATGTATTACATTGCAAAACATAGCCTAACAAGAAATTAAAGGAGGATAATACAAAGTGATTATAAATATAAGTTCTGAAATAATCTTCCTGTATCTCAGTGTATTGTTTTGTCTGTCATTGCACTGTGTGCTTCCCTATTTGGAAATTACTGGCCAAATCAGCTGTGAGCAAGTTGAGAGACTGGTAAGTCAGAGCGATGATGGCTTTGCAGAGAGAAGTATTAATACAAGGCTGAGGAATAGACACGGGGCTCAAAGAGAGTAGCCCAAGTTCCTTAGGATTAAAGAGAAAAGAAGGGAGAAAGAGTGAATAAAAGTGAAATGAAGCAAAAAGAAGAGAGAAGAA
This sequence comes from Lagenorhynchus albirostris, assembly GCF_949774975.1. Classification (NCBI taxonomy): domain Eukaryota; kingdom Metazoa; phylum Chordata; class Mammalia; order Artiodactyla; family Delphinidae; genus Lagenorhynchus; species Lagenorhynchus albirostris. Next base: position 28,314,847 of record NC_083099.1, read on the forward strand.
TATGTAGCTTGGGCCTGGGAGGAAAGTAGAGAGGTCAAGAAACCTGTTGAATGACCCTTGAGGCAGAGCCTATCAACAGAAAGGGAGCTTGAAACTTTAGGTGGGGTGGATCAGGCTCATTTAGACCCAGCTAAGTGAGCAGCATGAGGCTGGGTCTGCGATTTAGCCACTCAGCCCCACACAGTAATACAGTGATGACTGATGGCTGTGCTCAACCACAGAGGACTGGGTGGGAAGGGCTTCCATGAGACCTGAAATAAAGAAAAACCAGAAGTCTTCAGGGAGAACCTTGCACTGCTGCTGATATATAGGTCACAAGGCACTGTGGCTCAATGATAGCTTTTTGAATCATCTGATATCAGCACTGGAGTTACCAGTCATCCTGGTTTGCTTGGGAGTGTCCCAGTTATATCACTGAAAGTCCCAGGTTCTGGGAAACCCCTCAGTTTGGGGAAGATTTGGACAGCTGATCACCCTAAGTTAGAGCATCTTGCTCGCTCTTTTGAGGAATGACCTCTTATCACTTTCAGTCCATTAGGTTCCAGTAGAGTGGTTTCCTCTCTAGGGGTAAACATGTGACTGAAGCTGGCCAATCAGTATCTTTCACCTCCTTGGTCACAGTGATTGGATTATGAATGAGCACAAAATACAAACCAGGTCAGTGAGACTCAATTCTAGGCATTTTGTTGGGTTGTTGGGAAAGAAAAGGGGCTGTTTTCACTGGGACTGCAGGCATTGAGTCTGATGAACACTTGAAGATTCTGGAAACACTTATTGGAACCTTGAATGAATCAACTTAGAAAAAAGTAGAAAGGAGAGATGGTGAGAGATACTGATGATCTTGATGATGTCTGATTCCCTCTACCAGACTCTGCCTAAAGAGAGTTTACACTTAAACTTTTCAGTTATGTGAGCCAACAAATCTCTCCATCCCCACCATCCCACCCTCTGCTCAAGCCAATTTGAATTAGGTTTTTCTAACTTTTAACTGATAGAGTCCTGACAAATACAGCTTGTGGTGATCAGATAGAGACAAGGAAATATATATTGTTCTATCCAGAAGACATCTTTCATTCTGCATCTTGATGCTTGGGGTAAGGGGTACAAATAGCTGTTAGCCCTCCTCTAAGGTAAAAGAAGTAATTAGTAGTTGTGTGGAGTTTAATAGTCAGGAATAAAAGTGGAGAACTGATGTCTAATGGAACTTGGTTAGTATTTCAGAAAATAGTCAAGAAGAGTGCAGGACCAGTGCTACAAGAAATTCGGAAAATTCTAGATTTTTGTCAATCCATTATATTTACTTTATTTTTATTTATTCCTCTGTGCAGTGATTAACATTAAAATCTTCAAAAAAATATTAAAAATTAGCTTGTAAGCATCTTTTGGGGAGCAGGTAAGCTAGGGGAAGAAGAAATCAAGTGAGAATAATAATTTACAGCCCTCTGTCCAACCAAAAGTCTTTATGTATTTGTTCAACACTTACTTAGATGTGATGAGAAAAACATATTTATTAAAAATTTACTTCTGTTAATTAAAGATGTCCTAAAAACATTCCATAAAACGTTTTTGTAGTTCTCATTCTTCCCTATAGTTTTATGATTTACTGAAGCAGACATTTCCTTGGTAGGCTTATTACAAAGTTTAAAATTTAAAAAATAAATTTCAGTAAATGGCACTATGCTATGCATGATTCAGTTTTATAATTTCAGTTGTCTGTGACAGAGACCTTTGGTGGCCATTAGCAGGCTGGCTTTGGGTTGGAACAGTCAAGAGAAAAAGAGGTGCTGGAAAGATGTGCTTGAAAAACTTTTACTGGAGGGCACATTGTAGTTTGGGGGCAGTGGGACTATTTAACTTTTCACCAACAAGGTATAGAGTTGTGTGAGGAAACATGAGTTAAATGACATCATATTTCCAATTTATTCAGTGATGGTGTAATATCCCATATGGATTGTCATCACTATCAGTTGCCTGGTTAGCCTAATCCAGCTCTGGAGAGAAAACATGGTAGCAGATACTGAGGGGGAGACGAATTTGGATCTCTGAGTCTTCAGGAAAGGATGCTTTAAAAAAGAGTAAGAAAACTGGTCTGTTGTCCTCAGGATGGGCAGTAGAAATGCCAGGTGGAGGGGTTCCTTGTTTCTAGAAATGGTGAGCTATGTAATTTGATCAATCCTTCCACTGGAAACTATTTAAAAAGCTGAATAAAATATTAGGAAAAAGGGTTCTTAAAAAATAAAGGGATCACCAGCCAAAAATGAAAGAAAACCAGAACCCTGGGAAATAACTGAGCATGGAAGTGAATTTTAATTGAGGGCATTTGCTGACCTTTCAAAATTAGAACCTTTGTTTTGACAACCTAGTGAGGTATGTGTGGAGAAGAAAAATCAAAGTTCCATGAGAGCTAAAGATGAGGACTCAAGAGACTATCCCACAATTAACTGGGAATCCAAAAATCTAAACCCTCAAGATAAGGGTGTACCAGAAGTTTAGAACTTAAGCTATAAAAAAATTCCCTGGTATTCCAGATAGTTTGATTTAAGGTTGTTTTGGACTGGCAATAACCTCAGGCACCTGGCATAAAGCAAACTCAAATTCTTCCTTGCAGAACATCTCTTTATTGTGGGCCTTGAATTATTTCTTCAAATAATTAAAAAATACATAATATATAACATATAGCCAAAGATAACCAGGCACACATAGAAATAAGACTCCATGAGAAAGAGCCAGCCAAAAACCAAAGCAAAACAAAACACAACAGCAGATTAGACATAGTCAAAGAAAGAATTAGTGAACTGATAGACCCATTAAAGAAATTATTCACAATACTGTATGAGGTAAAATGAGGGAGAGATAGAGATGACAGAGATAGAGGTAGAGTTAGAGATAGAGATGAGAGAGAAAGAGAGAGAGAGAGAGAGAGAGAGAGAGAGAGAGAGAGAGAGAGAGAGAGAAAGAAAAGGGGGTAAGAATCCTGCAAGATACAGTGATAAGGCATAAACATATGTATAATTACAATCCAAAGAGAAGAGAGAGAGAATGCAGCAGATGTTGTATGTGAAGAGATAATTGCTGAGAGTTTTTCAGAACTGATTAAAGACACCATTGCACAGATTCAAGAAACCCCCAAATCCCTAGCAAGATAAATAAAAAGAAATGTATTCCTACACATATCATGACATTACTGAAAATCAAAGATAAGGAGAGTTTTTTAATAGCAGCTGATGAACAAGAGAGTAATTTAAAAGGAGCAGCAGTAGACTGTCAGCAACAATGGAAGGCAGAAGACAGTGGAATGATGTCTCCAAGGGGCTGAAAGAAGATAGCTGCCAACCTACCATTTTATATTTGGCAAACACATCTTTCAAGACTTGTGATAAAGAAAAAGCATTCAAACAAACAAAAAATGAGTAAGTTCTTCATTAGCAGACCTATAACTAAGGAAATTCTAAAGGAATTTTGTAGACAGTAAAAAAAGTGATTTCAAATATCCTAAATCTGATAAAGAGTACCTATTAAACCTGAAATCTGATAATGAATATCTATTAAACCCTTAACTAACATCATATCTAAAAAGACAATGATTTCCCCCTAAGATCAGGAACAAGACAAGGATGTCTACTCTCATCATTCTATTCAACATTTTACTGGAGATTCTAATCTGGGCAATTAGTCAAGAAAATGAAATAAAACATGTCCAGATTGAAAAGGAAGAAGTGAAACTATCTCTATTTTCGGATGACATGATCTCATATACAGAAAATCCTTAAGAACCCACTAAAAAGCTAATAGAGCTTATAATGAGTTGAGCAGGTTACAGGCTACAAGGTCAATATATAATTGCATTTCTATATTCTTGCAATGAAAAATCTGAAAAGGACATTAAGAAAACAATTTCATCTGAAATAGCATAAAAAAGAGCAAAAGGGTTAGGAATAAGTTTAATGAAAGAAGTATAAAACTTATATTCTGAAAACTATAAAACATTATAGAAATAAATTTAAAAAGATTGAAATAAATGGAAAAACAACTCCTGTTCATGACTTGGAAAACTTAATATTGTTAAGGTGACAATACTCCTCAATCTGATCTTCAAATTCAATGCAATCTCTATAAAAATTCCAGCTGACTTCTTTATAAAAAATGATAAGCTTATCCTAAAGTTCATATGGAAATTCAAAGGATCTGGTATAGCCAAAAGAACCTTGAAAAAGAACAAAATTGAAGAGTTCACACTTTCCAATTTCAAAACTTATTACAAATCTACAGTAATCAAGACAGTGTGGTACAGGAATAATGGAATGGAATTGAGAGTCCAGAAATAAACCCTCACCATTATGTCATAAGTCAAAAATCTTGTTTTTGACAAGAGTGCCAAGACAATTCAATAGAGGAAAGAATAATCTCTTCAACAAATGGTGCTGATCAACTGGATATCCACATGGAAAAAAATGAAGTTGGGCCCTTACCTACACTACATACAAAAATTAACTCAACATGGACCTATATGTTAAGTGCTAAAGCTATAAAACTCTTAGAAGAAAACATAGACATAAATCTTTGTGATCTTGGAGTAAGCAATGGTTTCTTAGATATGACACCAAAAGCACATGCAACAAAAGAAAACAAAGAAACTGGACTTTATTAGAATAAAATTTTTGGGTGTCAAAGGACAGGATCAAGAAAAGTGAGATGAACCAGTGGAATGTGGTACTGTGGAAATCATCTTTTTTAAGAATTTGAAATCCAATTTTCACTTTGAAGAATGGAGATATGCTAAAGGTAAGTATACTGTTAGTCCTCCCAGGAGAGAAGGCTAGTAAAAGGGAGTGCAGTGATGCTTCAGAACACTCCTGATAAAGGTCCTGTACAGTGACTGTTTTCCAAACTAAAGAGATTATGTACGTGAACTGAGGCAGGTTCCCCACCCCCGCTTTTGATTTAAATGAACATTTTTAATGAAAAAAATTTAATATAAATGAGTCACCTTTAGTTAATGTATACAATGAGATGAGAAGACACCCCCTGCATGGCAAGTGGTTGGAGTGATATGGTCGTAGGAGTTTTCATTCACCACTGGCACACACCTTTTCTGAGCTGACACTCAGAATCAGGAAGCAGTGGTACTCTGTGGTTCCTGCTCTCAGAAAGAGAATGAGGCAAGAGAGTAAACAAGGTGGGAGGGCTGGCTGGTTTCTGTTTGATTAGCCTGGGTCCAGAGGTACCCTGACTTCTCCTGGTACTCCACACAGAAACTGCATGTTCACCTTTTGGTGCTTTTATTCAGTGGAGCTGAAACTATTCTCAAAGTGTTTCTGAGTTGGGGAAAATGAAAGCTCCAATGTGCATTTTCCTGTAAAAAAGAGTTTCTTTAAATGACAGTATTTTTTTATTATTATTATTATAAAAGTAATATAAAATGTAGAAAATGTTTCAGAATAAAAAAAATGTGTAAATCCAAAGAGGGAAGAATAGGTGGAGCATAGGATTTTTAAGGCAGTGAAACTACTCTGTAGGATCCTATATTGTCAGTTTATATTTGTCTAAACCCATGGGACGTACACCAAGAGTGAACCCTAATGATGTGTCAGTGTAGGTTCATCAATTGTAACAAATGTACCACTCTGGTGGGGGATGTTGATAATGGGGGAGACTATCTATGTGTGGAGGGGAGGTTATATGAGGAATCTCTGTACCTTCCCCTCAGTTTTTCTGTGAACCTAAGACTGCTCTAAAAAAATAAAATGTAACAAAATTTTTTCAAAAAGAAAAAGAAAAAAATTTAAAAATCCAAAAAAATAAAACCAAGAAAAGCATAGAGAATAAAACAATAAACTGTGACTCTATCTCTAAAAGGTACTATTGTTAACATTTTGGCTTTATTTCCTTCTAGTCTTCTTTCCTTGAATACATGGTTTTTAAATAGGATCATACTACATGTATAGTTTTTACTCAAGCTTTTTTATTTAACTTTATATCTGTCAAAAATATTTTCATACTTTATCAAAAATTTATTGTAAGTGTAAATTTTAATACTTTATCATGTGGATGTATCATGTTCGTTTAACCTTTCCCCCGTTGTTGAGTATTTAGGTTATTTGTAGTGTTTACTTTTTTTTTTTTTTTTGCCATGCGCGGGCCTCTCACTGTTGTGGCCTCTGTGCAGAGCACAGGCTCCAGACGCGCAGGCTCAGCGGCCATGGCTCACAGGCCCGGCCGCTCCACGGCATGTGGAATCTTCCCGGACCCGGGCACGAACCCGTGTCCCCTGCATCGGCAGGCGGACTCTCAACCACTACGCCACCAGGGAAGCCCAGTAGTGTTTACTTTTTACGTGTAATATGATTTTTGAAAAACCAGAATGTCTGATTTTTGAAATCTTGATGGTTAGAAGTTTAAAAAAACTAACATTTAAACTGTAAGCAGTTTTCTGTTTCACTAGTGATAGAGGCTCTAATACTCCTTCAAGACAGGCTGCATTTTGTTCTGGGCACCACTGGAATTAACAATATAATCACACAAATGTAAAGTACTCACTTACTATTCTTGGAGAAAATGTGGTATCATCACCAACCATAATATAGATGTTTGTAGACTGAGAATCCAAGTATCCTGAAGGGTAAAGTACATATTTTTGGTGTATGCCTGAGTCAGAATCTTGTCTCTGTAGAATTTTTAATTTTTTTTGTAAGGAGACGTTAATGAAGTAAAAAAAAAAAAATTTTTTTTTCTCATTTTAGAATGAAACTGCTTTTTGCCTGAAGGCTGGTTGTTTCCCTGGATATGAATATGCATGTGTGTGTGTGTGTATGCTGTGGTTACCTGGAGCACTCAGCCTCTTGCGATCTAAATAAGACTGGTTCTATCACTCATTTTGCATCTCCTGGGTCTCCAAAGCCCTGCCCGCAATTTCTGCAATTTCCTGACAGTCTTATGTTCTTGTATCAATTTTGCCTCTGGGATCCTGCTCCCCTGCAGCTGTTCCTGTCCCATACCATGTATACTCAGATCTCAGATTCAGCTTCTTCCTCAATTTCCATGATACTAACTCACATAGAGCATCCTTATGTAGAGAAATAATAATAATGACCACCGACATTTACTGAGCACTAACACTGTACCAAGCATTATTATAAGAACTTCAGAGGTATTGCCTAATTTAATCTTCATAACAACTCTATGAGATAGGAATATCCCAACTTTACAAATGAAGAACCTGAGACACTGAGAGATTAGGTACAATTTATGTTCAAGTATGTTTACTAAAGCATAAATTTATTTTAAAAATTAGTAAGCATCCTAATAATTCTGCAAGGTGCTAGAGATTCAATGGTGAATAATACAGGTGTGGTCTTGGCCATCAGAGAGCTCATGGTCTAGAGGAAGGATTAAGACAATTATCAAATTACCAAAAACATGAAATAGATGAAGTACAGAGTGATACTCCAGAAAATTTCATTTAATCTTTTTATTTATGGAAACTTCCTCAGTGAAATGGCGACTAATAGAGACCTGGAGGATGATTGGAAGTGAGCCATAAAAGTGGGAAGTGGGAAGAACGAGGTAAAGAGTGGTTTGGGTACAGAGTAGTTTGTGCAAAGGCTGAGAATGAAAAGTAAGTATGGGAGGACCAGGTGCTAAAGGGGGTTGGGAATGGCTGCAGCACAGAGGGCTGTGGGTGAATGTGAGAGAGGGGCTAGGGAGTTGGGGAGTTGGACAGAAGCCAGGACATGGAGGGCTTGTAGGCCATGGAGTAAACATGAAGGGTCTAATAGGTCTCTTAAGGATTTTGGACTCCATCCCAAGTGTGGTGGCAAGCCAATGAAGGGCTTGAGAGGGGAGGGATAAGCTCATCTTTACATCTTGCTTACTTACTTTGATTGCGTATGGAGAATGGGATTGACTAGTGGGCAACTACTAACAACAGGCAATCCAGAAGGCTTCTGAGGGAGCCTTTTATGGTGGCCTGGACTGAAGGAGTGGCAATGCCAATGGCGAGAAGTAGATGGATTTGAGGTTTACTTAAAAGGTTGCATTAGTCTGGGTTATTAATTGCAGAAAACAGAATCATTCCAGGTGATTTAAGCAGGAAGGGATTTATTATAAGATATTAAGTAGCTCATAAAATGTATAGGAAGACTCAGGGAATAGACTCGAGGCTGAGCTTCCAGAAAAACCGCTAGAGGAGGTGGTAGAGAAATCCCTCTGCTACAGCTGCTTCTGTCACTATCAAACTCAGAACTACACTGTCTCTGCTGCTACCCACATCGGCAACATGGATGCCCCACACCCTGCCTCTTTTACATAACTCAGTTTTGATCAAAGCGTCATGCAACTTTATCTAATGAGAAGAACCTTAATCACATAGGTCCCGCCTAGTGGCAAGGAAGCAAGAGAAATGTACAATCTCTGTACAGGAAGTCATGCTAGAAAGTAATTGGAATGGCATTGAGTGAGTCAAAATGCAGTACCTGTTTCAAAGGTGGCAGGGCTGATAGGCTTTGGTGAATGATTTTGTGGAGAGTAAGAGAGAAGAGGGTATTATGAAAAGCCCCTAATTCTAGCTTAGATCCTGAGAATATCATGGTAGATTTTTATTAAAGTAAAAACATGGCAGAAGGAGGACCTCTTTGGAGGTTGGAGAAAGGAGAGATAAGTTCATTGGGGTAGGGATTGACTTTGAGATATCTGTGGGTTGTAGTGTACAAAGGTGACCCCTGGATAGTTAGATGTAGGCACCTGGAGGTATAGATTAATGAGTTATCAGTATATGGATGGCACCTGATGAGAGATGAGACCGTCATTAGAGGAATGAGATCATATGGGAATAGAGTACAGCATCTGTAGCATGGAGGGCCAAAGATAAGAACCTTGGGAATACTACCAACACTAGAGGACAGGCAGAGCAAGAGGCATCAGCAAAGAGACTGGGAAGCGTTGACCAGAGAGGTGGAAGGAAGTTGGAATGTGGGTCATGGAAGGCAAGAGAAAAGAGTGTTTGGAAGAGAAGGGAGAGTGTGACAGTGTCGAATGCTGCTAGAGGTCAAGCAAATGGAGGACTGAGTGGCGTCCAGTGGATTGAATGATAAAGAGGTCATTCGTTTCTCTTCTGTTCTCTTTTGAGGGCAATTTAAGTCTAGTGAGAGGGAAGAAAGTCAGATGTAGGGAGCGGAGGAGTGCATAGGATGTGGGGAAGAGGAGAGGACGGCAGTAGATGTCTCTTTCCATAAGTTTGGCCATGAAAGGAGAGATGAGAAAGGGATATGGGATTGAAGGAATATGGGGGGTGGGTGAGAAGGCATGGCTAAAGTGTATAAATGCTGATAAACAGGAGAGAGGAAGAGGAATAAGGTTCAGAAGAGAGAGGGGATAATTGAGAGATTGAAGTCCCTAAGAAGATAGAAGGGGCAAAGCCAGAGCTTAGACAGCTAGAGAGAGAGAGAGAGAGAGAGAGAGAGAGAGAGAGACATTCATTCATTCAATTATTTTTATTCATTCATTCATTTAATTCATTTTTTTCTGAGCCACTGCCTCCTTCAGCTGGGTATTGTGCAGTTCAGAGGCCATTAAGTATTTCTCCATTGAATCATCCTTCTATTTGCTCTTGAATTTATTCATTCTCTACTCACTCACTCAATCCTCCCTCCCTCCCTCTTTTCCTCCCGTCCTCCCTCCCTCCCTCCCTCCCTCCCTCCCTTCCTTCCTTCCTTCCTTCCTCCTTTCATGGGCTCATCCTGGGCCAAGGAAGGGACAGTCCTTTGGGTCACTTTTCTTTCTGAGCCATCTGCCTCCTTCTCCTGGGCCTTGTGTAGTCCAGAGTTCACTATGAAATCCTCCATTCAATCATCCTTCTAGTTGCTCTTGAATTTATTTACTATCTCAAACGTGCCCATACTTTATTCACCCATTCAGCTACATATTTATTCATTCATTCATTTATTAATTAATTCGTTAATCCATTCATACTCTACCATTCATTCATTCACTCACACGTTCCCACTTAACTCATTTACTCAACTGACATTTATGTGTTGGTCATTGTGGGGATAGAGAAGAGCGGTGGATCAGTTCAGAGTCTGGAATTCAGAACTGTCTGCTTTGGTCAAGGGTACTGGGCAGACCCATCTTCCTTCTCCTATACACCTCTGCTTGGCTGGTGGCTCTCAAGCTAAGTGCTTCTCAACTATTGATGTTCGCACAGATAACCCGGGGATCTTGTTAAATGAAAGATTTTGGTTCTGTAGCTATGGGTGAGGCTTAAGATGCAGCATCTCTGACAAGATCCCAGGTTAGATCTATGTTTCTTGTCTTCAGACCACATTCTGTGTAGCAAGAGTCTTGATCAGTGCTGTCCAATAGACATGTTAGTGTGGCCAGATAATATTTAGGACACCCAGTTTAATTAATGAATTTCAGATAAACAATGAATTTTATTTTTAGAATAAGTATGTCCCAAATAGCGCATGGGACATATTTATACTAAAAATTTACTAAATATACTAAAAAAAATTTGTGTTTATTTGAAATTCAAACTAATCTGGGCATCCAGTATTTTTATTTCCTAAATCTGGAAAGCTTATATATGATCTGAGCCACAAATGTGAATCACATATGTAATTTAAAATTTTCTAATAGCTACATTTTAAAAAGTAAAAACAGGTAGGTGAATTAATTTAAAGAATATACTTTATTTAACCCAATATATCCAAAATACCATTTCAGCATATTATTAATATAAATATTATTAATGAGATAGTTCTCATTCTCTTTTTTGTACTAAGCCTTTGATATCCAGTGTATATTTTACACTTACATCTCATTTTGAATTAGCCACATTTCAAGTGCTCTGTAGCCTCGTGTGGCTAATGGCTACTGTGTTGAACAGCTCAGGTCCAAATCTCCCTAGCTATTCCTATTTCACTGACCTGGGGCATGAGCTTTAAAAGCTCCAATGATTCCAATGTGCAGCCTGGTTACCACTTCTGCTCTTCAGGGCTGCCTGGTCTCAGATCATTCCGTGATGAGCGGCAGCGGCCACAAGAGGGAGCCAGCCCTTTGGAATAAAGGCTTCTCAAAGCTGCTCGGTCTTCACTAGGCAGGGACTCGGGAAAACCTGGACGAATCCACGAGCTGGACCTGTTCCTCAGTTTCCCTTACACTCGATTTCGCAGCTAAGGTTTCCCACAGCCCGGGCCGCTATTGCAGATCTCTCTGTTAAGTTGCTCCATAATTATCCCTTTCCTCGGCTGTATCTTGATCTCCCCTCTCCCACCATCATAAGGTCTTTCCCCCCTTAGCAGTTTGTAAGGTACGAAAACTAGGAACCAGGGGTCCTAGAGGTTGGGGTCGTATTCCAGCTCTGCTACTGACAAGCCAAGCGCCCTTTCAGGGCTTCCCGTAATCGTTGCCAGCTTCTTCACTAGTGTGGAGATACTATCAATCTCATAAGCATGTCGAGAAAGGACAACGTGTGATGATATACTTAGTGTCCAGGAGATACTCCTAAGAAAATGAAGCGACGTAGGTGCTCAGGGAGTAACGGTTCATTCCCCGCCTGCCCCCCTGCAGTTGTGTTGGAGGTAACGTGACACACCTAACATATTAGCTCCCAAACTTGGCTGTACCACAGGATCATTGAACAAACTTACGCATAAATCCTATTTCCTGATCCTCCCAGAGATTCTGCTTCAGTAGCTCTGGGATGAGGCCAGGGATTATGGATTATGAATTTTAAAGAAGTTCTCCAGGTGATTCTGAGAAGCCAGACTGGTACTGTTTTTGTGGCTCGTGTGGGAACCACTGACATGTGGAAGGAACAGGGGATTCGCAATCAGGGGTCCTGGGCTTCACTTCATGCTTTGCTGTTTACCTAACTTTTCTGAGCCTCTGTCATGCCATTGCTAAAGGAGACAGTATAAGACCCCTGCCCAGGGGGTGGTAAGATATATAAGGCAGAGTAAGGGCTGGGCAGCCATGCTCCATCCTTTCCCCACCCCTTCCTATGCCCCCTCTTTCCCAAGTCCCTGGCCTTCCTACTGTTTCTTGCACAGGCCATTCTTTCTCACCTCCCAACCACTCCACACCTTTCCTGTTACTGGGATGTCCTCTGCTTCTTTCTCTGTCCGAGCTGGGCCAGCTAAACCAACAGCGCTTCTTGCTTCCCTTGGACTTATTAGATTCTGTCTTTGGTGTCCTATTGCTCCGCCCTGGTTTCGGATTCAGTTTCTTTGATGGAGCAATGAGTTTATCCTTAGGCCAATTCAAATGTGGCCTTTTCTATCTCCTCACCACTCTTCCCACCCTACTCCCCACCCTGTCTCACACTTCACTCAGCCCCAAGGAGCCGGACTTAGCTGACAGGTCTTCATGGGAGGCGGTGTGTGCCATAGAGGAAGGAAAGAGGAGAAGTTCCATGTGGGAAAGAACAAAGAAGACAACCTTTGCAGGTTTTGGTCTGAAACAGATTTGCTCTACAGCAAACCTATCAAAAACAAAGCTAGAGGACAAATGCCCAAAGGTTAATATCTTACCAGGTCTCATATATAAATGATATTAAATGAAGTTTGCAGTTTTGATTCATATAATGGATTAAACATTCTGATTTTTCACACTTGAGACAGTAATTATATCTTAAAGTGACTGTAGGATTGTCAACCAAGAGTGAGCAGAAAAATCAAGGGCTTGCTACAGTTTTCATCTAGTTGTAGAGGAAATTTACACTAACTGACCAAACTTTAAAGTGACAATACCAGACCCAAAATAAAATTGCATTTTTATTATGTCAGCATTGGTAACTATTCAATGTACTGGTCATACCCAGTATTCTTAACCTCTTTATCTATTTATTTATTTTTTCAGATCTGTACGTTTATTTGCTCAATGTACAACAGCTACATAATGAGTCACATTCATGATCTTCCATCACTGAGGAAAACTGCTAAGAATGGTCCGTGTGTGAAATAATTCCTTAGAGAAACATGGAGTTGGAAAAATAATTACTGATTAGACCTTAAAAATAGTTCACTGCATAACATGACAAAAAGCAAAAAGACTCATTCAGAGAATATATTCGTTGTTCTCCTACACTATAATAGTTATAATTTCACCATGACAAACGCCAGACATTAAGATTAAGCTAACACTGGTGTTTCTTTTGCTTCCCCTCCCACCCTTAAAAACAAAATATATAACTGCATGTCACTATAGCAACATCCAAAACAGATCAATTTGTTACGGTCACTATTCGGTAGAGCAAACTTTACCCCCAAAAGGAAAAATTAAATTAAAAAAACTTTTAAAAATTTGAAGACTTAATTCTTTTTTGTCATAGAAATACATAACACCTACAGTATAAGTTACTAAGTTTCAAGCTACTGTATAGAACTACAACACTAGCATGCACAGTATTGTATCAATAGGGTAATGGAGGAGTAATCATTTCACTGGAGAGACAGCATCATAGGCAAGTGCATTTCTTTAAAAATAAAGAAAAGAAAATAACCATTCAAGCTGCTTAAATATCAAGTCTCGGGCTTCCCTGGTGGCGCAGTGGTTGAGAGTCCGCCTGCCGATGCAGGGGACACGGGTTCGTGCCCCGATCCGGGAAGATCCCACATGCCGCGGAGCGGCTGTGCCCGTGAGCCATGGCCGCTGAGCCTGTGCGTCCGGAGCCTGTTGCTCCGCAACGGGAGAGGCCACAACAGTGAGAGGCCCACATACCGCAAAAAAAAAAAAAAAATCAGGTCTCCCATTCCCTCCATTTTTAGCCCTCAGATATGGTTTTATCTTGCATTATTCTAAAAAGCAGCCAGAGCTAAAGCTGAAATGTAAAAGAAAAATAGGTTTTGTAGTTCCAGTAAATCATTTCCAAATGCTACAAGGAAGGACCCAACACTGCTCACTGGGCATGAAGATAAATTAAGGAAATCCCCACTTACGCCCCCCCCCAAATCTGTTCCCATCCGTGCCATTGACCTCAGACCCCTGTTAGGGCACAGAAGCTATAAAGCTCTCTTCTGTTAGTTCTTCTGGTAGGTTTGGTTTGTTGGGACTTCCGCTCTAGCACATGGAGGGGGCCTTCTAAGGAAAGTCATGCTGGGTAACTGTGCCACATTACAGAGGATAGGCACACCCTTCTATCTTCACTGTCACCTAGATCCTGGTCAACACATGCATTTCAAAACTGGAAGCTCCCTTTTGGTTTTAGCAAAAGCAACTGTCAGGTTTTCCTCAATTACTATTCATTCCTCTCCCTGCCTAAATAAAACAAAGAAACAAACAAGTCTGGTGTCATTACCTATCTCAGCAGTTCACGCTGTTACTGACCTTATAAAAAAGGCTGAATGCACACGCAACAGGTCGTGTGTTAAGACTTATCCAAAATGAGAACCAAGGACATAAGGCTAACTGAAACAAACTTGTGGAAATAGCGTCGTGGGTTCCTTCAATTCTAAAACGTGTACAGATGGTACAAATCAATTTCCAACTTCTACGCTTTCATTAAAAAGAAAAAAAATACATAGAAAAACTTTTGGTCAGATAGGAGTTAAGTATTTATTATCTGATAATGATTTTAGTTTATTTTCCTACAACGATTATTTGGGGAAAGAGCGTTTTCAGGGAGGAAAAACTGACACCCAAGGCTCCTGAAATTGGACAGAATGTTTATGAATAGAGCTCTTCCTTTAGGATTTTCCTACCAGTAAGCTCCTAGCACCTGAATTTTCACACACTGCACCACAAACTTTCTCAAAACGACCGCCAACTTCTATGACCCAACAGCTTTTCAACCCACCCGAGTGCATGCCCTGGGCACAAGGTACAGTAGGGAAGACTCAGGTGAGGAGTGAGACAGCAGTGCAGTCCCTGAGGAAGGAGCTATGGCAGCTGAAAAAAATCAGGATCTCTCTGGAAATATCAGCACAATAAATGACATACAGACCTGAATTTTCCTCTATTTTTGTGGTGTTTAACATTTCTATTAAAGTGATTAATCATTTTTGTGGTGGATTTAAGTTAAGAAGAAAGGACAAAAATCCCACAGCCACCTGCCAAGCACCTATTCAACAAAACCTAAAGTAGCTTTGATTCTCCTCAGGCAAGCCTTTTGGCCTAGGAGACAGATAACAGCAAAACCAACCTGGATGAGGCTGAATAAGGATGTAAAAGCCAAAATAAGAAAAAACACACTATCAATGGCTTGATGTCATATATGGCTGTAATGTAGAAATACTGTAAACTGCAATTTAGTGTTAATACTGTCAACTAATCAGAAACTTCTGAAAACTGGCAAGGCCTAAACCACAAGGATAAATATACCTTATGTTCTAAGTCTATCAGTTTGGGATTTTAACTATTCCATGTCTGGTAAAGTACAGCCTGAAAAACAAAATGCACAGCTAAAACAGATGAGCTAGAAAGTACCCAGAACTTAAAAGACAAGAGCATATGTACATAAAAATCCTTACTGGAACCACAGAACTTACTGAATGGGGGCTATTCCATTTAAGTTTTCTTTTCATCTTAAAACCCTATTTTCTAGGGGTAAGACAGGAATAAAGACACAGACCTACTGGAGAACGGACTTGAGGATATGGGGAGGGGGAAGGGTGATCTGTGACAAAGCGAGAGAGAGGCATGGACATATATACACTACCAAACATAAGGTAGAGAGCTAGTGGGAAGCAGCTGCATAGCACAGGGAGATCCGCTCGGTGCTTTGTGACCGCCTGGAGGGGTGGGATAGGGAGGGTGGGAGGGAGGGAGACGCAAGAGGGAAGAGATATGGGAACATATGTATATGTATAACTGATTCACTTTATTATAAAGCAGAAACTAACACACCATTGTAAAGCAATTATACTCCAATAAAGATGTTAAAAAAACCCCTATTTTCTAGCAATAAGTTAAATTAAGGACAGCTCCACTTGCATTAGTCTACAGAACAGTCCATATGCCAGTGTGAGGCTGCTATTCCAATACCAGCACAGCTAGCCTGACTTTCCACTAGTGGTATTTTGGCAAAAATGTCAAAGAGGCGATCAAAGACAGGACAGGTCGTGGGTTTCTCCCTAGGAAGGTCATCGCTCCCTTTCCCTCCCCGACCCGACCCACAACTCATGGGAAAAAAATAAAGACTGCAGTAGTAGCATCAGCGTGTGCTGCCAGCCCACCTGGGGGCCTTAATTGTTGCCTTCTCCACCGTCGTCGTCTTGCTGATCGCTTGTCCAGAGCGTGAGGTTGTCGCGGAGGAGCTGCATGATGAGTGTGGAGTCCTTGTAGGAGTCTTGTTGAGAGCGTCGAGCTCAGCAATGGCGTCATCAAAAGCGGTCTTGGCCAGTGGCAGGCTTGCTCTGGGGCGTTCTGCATCTCATAGTAGAAAACGGAGTAGTTAAGGGCCAGGCCTAATCTAATGGGGTGAGTGGGCTGCACGTGCTCCTGGCTAATCTCATGGGCTTCGCTGTAGGCCTTCTCAGATGACTCCACGATGGTCATCCCCTTCTCTCCAGTGGCGACTTTGGCCAGGTAGTGGTAATAGTCCCCTTTCATCTTCAGGTAAAACACTTTGCTCTCATACTGGGTCTCACTGCAATTCTTGATCAGGTAGTTATCCAGTAGGCTCAGCACATCCTGACATACAGCCTCCAACTCCTTCTCTATTTTTTCACGGTAAGCACGGACCATCTCTATCTTCTTCTCATTACCATCTGCAGATGTCTTCTGCTCAATGCTACTAATGACCCTCCAGGAAGAACGGCGTGCCCCAACTACATTCTTGTAGGCCACAGAGAGAAGATTTCTTTCTTCATTGGACAGTGGCTTATTCAGCTCTGTCACCTGCAGGAGTGACGGGCGACTAGTCCCCAAGTCGACCTAGCGAAAACCCGCGTCTGCGAAGGGTGGGGTGGCGGGGGTGGGGGGACTCACGTTCTTCGTCGTAGCGCTGCGCCTGCTACGACGCCTGCTGCGCCTGCGCCTGCTACTCACTCACGTCGTTGTAGCGCTGCGCCTGCTCCGCCAGCTGGGCTTTCTGCACCAGTTGCTCGCGGTCCACCATCTTCACGGGCTGGGTCGGGCCAGGCGAAGAGACCGGGGCGGCCTGAAGGGCTTGGAGGGCGGCTGCGGGCGCGGCTGGAGCCTGTGTGCCGGAAGGACCGACCCACGAAGCGAGCGGCTGAGGTGACGGCGTGAAGGCTGCGGCTCAAGCTGAGACTGTGGGACCCGGCACGAGGCGGCTCTTAACCTCTTTATTTTCATTTTTTTTTTAATATAATGGGATAATTTTTTATGCTATTACATCAAAATTTACCCTAGTTTTTTAAAACCCTGTGTAGTATTGCATCATTTGTCTATACTGTAATTTATTTCACATGATCCAGCAATCTCACTCCTGGGCATATATCCAGAGAAAACTCTAACCTGAAAAGATACACGCACCCCAATGTTCACAGCAGCACTATTCACAAGAGCCAAGGCATGGAAGCAATGTAAATGTCCATTGACAGATGAATGGATAAAAGATGTGGTATGATGGAATATTACTCAGCCATAAAAAAGAATGAAATGATGCCGTTTTCAGCAACATGGGTGGACTTAGAGATTATCATACTAAGTGAAGTAAGCCAGACAGAGAAAGACATATATCATATGATATCACTTATATATGGAATCTAAAAAAATAATACAAATGAACTTATTTATAAAACAGAAATAGACTCACAGACACAGAAAACAAATTTATGATTGCCAAAGTAGAAAGGGAGGGGGAGGGATGAATTTGGAATTTGAGATTAACAGTTATAGACTACTATATATAAAATAGATAACCAACAAGGACCTACTGTATAGCACAGGGAACTATATTCAATATCTTGTAGTAACCTATAATGGAAAAGAATATATGTATATCTATATATCTATATATCTATATATATCTTCTAATCACTTTGCTATACACATGAAACATTGTAATCAATTATACTTCAGTTAAAAAAAAGGAAAAAATTCAGCTAGTTTAAAAAATAATCAATCACATATAATGTATATTTAGTTGTTTCCAATTTTTAAATTATAATTATTTATAATGACATCAATGATATTGATATCTTAGAACATTAATCTTTTCCCCCTCATTTCATTATTTCCTTAGGATAAACTCCCTGAAGTGAAATATCTGGTATGAGCGTAAAAAAAATACATATTTAAAATTTTGATCATATTGTCCTCTCAAAAAGTTAGATCAGCTTATACTCCTGCTAAAAAACAGTATATTTAAATGACAATTTTCCATACCCTCAAAAACAGGATTATCAATATTTTACTACTTTCAAGAAAGAATAGATGGAAGTGACGCCCCATTTTAACCTGCAATGCTTTGGTTATTGTCTGCCAAGTACCTTTTTCTGTATTTGTGGACATCTTTATTTCTTCTCTTTCGATTTGCTTGTTCATGTTCGTGAGTAAAGTTTTAATCAGATTAATAATTCCATTACAAGGTTGTGTCTTAATATCTTCTTTCAGTGAAATTAATGTCAAATTGGTGGGCAGGGGTCTCTACCCTTCAATTATATATGATTAATGCCTCCAATTACTGTCTTAGATTAAAGTACTTTTCAGGTTCTTATCTTCTGTGCAACTCAAGGTTTTATGGTATTTTTATTTATTTTTTAGAAGAATTTGAGTGTAGCGTGAAGCTCACTCAGACAGAAATAAGGTTGCTAATGTGGTCTTCAGTAGAGAAGGGAGCTGCCTCTCTGTGGGACCTACTCATTGATTCTAAAAGCCAGACCATCCAGATCTATTTGAAACAATCTTTGAGGATGTTTATTAAGACCGAAAAGAAGTTTGTTAATGAGATTGAACTCAACTTTTTTTGCTGGACAGTTAACTTAAATATAAATGTAGCCATCTGATGAAGCATATACTGATAGGTTCTGTCATCACTTTCAATTTTCTCTTCACTATGGAGGTTTTTGAAAGTCTTCACCTGGGATGAGGAATAGAATGGCCACTCCTGGCCCTTTGGCAGAGACCGGGTTTCTGGGAACCTTTTCTGTGTGTCTCCATAGTTCTTGCTGTGCTAGACACATCTTTACATGAGATGTATGTCATGTTTCAGTTCAGTGTAAGGGCCCAGTGTAATCATGAGAGTAAAGCTCAGGGATTTTCTTCCCTCCAGTATGTTTTGCAAAATACAGTGAAGGAGCTGAATACACAGGTTACAAACCTAAGACAATTTTCCTTCCCCGGTGTCTACTCAAACCCAGTCTTGGAATAGTCCTCTACTACTCGTGGATGACATCCCAAGCAGACCCTGCTTTCCCAATCATCCTTAGACACAAAAGGTCCACAAATCAGAGACCAAGAAAAGGTCCCTTTTCAGTGATCAGTATGTCCACTCTAACTACGGTGTGTGTCCACTGTTATTTGACACCCACAGAGGCTCACTTGTCAACATTTCCTCCCTCTATAGGACCAAATTATTTTCAGTATAATCATGAAAGGAAACAAATAATAACAATGGCCAAAGAAAAGAATGTAAACAGTGAAAGTTTTCTTTTCTCAAACGTCTCAAAGTTTTCTTTTCTCAAACATGACATATATAATCATGTCAGGTAACAAAAAGTAAGTAAAAATAAAACAAATACTACAATACAGGAAAGGGGAAAAGTAGTGAATTAATACTTTCTACGTAGGTTATGATTATTTTAAAGAAAGAAAAAATTACACTGTAGTTTGCACTCGGCTTTAAATTTTAAACCAAGAAAAACTCCAAGTGGTCTCAGAGAACGACAGAATTGAAGTAACATATGTTCTTTATCTTTAAAATAACCATGCTATCATGGCTTATTTCAAATCTACTGATTAAATGCAGGGATATGAAGTACCACAGGAGTCGGAGATATTAAACTGCGCCTGAAGCAAACACAATGATTCTGAACCCTTAAAATTTACTCTTAAAACGAATGTGTGCAGCTAAGTTTGAGTGTGTTGGGGCCAACTGGGCAGCAGGAAACTTTCTGAATTAACTTCCAGGCAGAAACTGTGTATTAAAAGAGAAGTAATAAAAATATCCTAATTTGGAGCCTACATATATAGTACTCAAGTGTATCCACAGCAATTGTTTAGATATTAGACCAACAAAAGATACTTTTGGGGGGAGAAGTTTATCACTGACATTCTATAGAGTTGTCACATGATGATGATAAAAATCAGATTGACGTTGATTAGACTTTATTATTGCTTTTAAATTCTCTACAGACGATGCCTACCTGATGCCTTGATACCATATCAGCTCTGGAGCTTGGATTCAACCCTCAGGAAAACATAGGAGGAAGATATGAGTTTCGGTTGTTGAGTGAAATGGGGCTCAAAGTAAAAATTATGCTCAGTTATTAAAGAATGGAAAAAGTTACTCTCTTAAACATCTGAGTGTGTGGCTGGAAATTTGTAGCTTGTTATTCCAGAAACAGCTTCTTGGTGCTTGCTGATTCCTTTTCTCTCTCTCATCTGAGCCCGTATAGTATAGTTTGTTGTATGGGTAGAAGAGATTTTAAACTTTTATTTTGGAGAGAAGAATCGCTTTGTAAATGGGATCCAAACCAAACACAGCCTTCCCTGCCCCCCCTTGGGGTGGGTGGGTGGGGCAGAAGCATGAATGTGTAACCTCAGTACACGATTTGCACAGAATTCAGGGAACATCCACGCTCAATGTCAAGTGGGTCACAGAAGCCCCTTTCATCTCCAATCCCCTCCCCTCTTCAGGGCATTCCACACCATCTTCTTTGCCAATCCCTGGCCTGAGGCTGCTCTCAGGAGCTAAAATGGCAGGTGCCCGTTCATTCCCAATGTCTTCATTCTGAAGGGCATCTATCTGAATATCTGTGGCAGCGAGGGAGGGACCTGCCGTCCTAGAGGGGGACTCTTTCGTAGAGCAATGGAAATTTTTCTGAATCCTGAAATCCAGCATGGCTTTGCAAATGACCACGCTGGTGAGTGAGTCTTCAATCAGGATGCCTCTCTGGTGGTGTTTCAGCTTGCAATTAGCTCCAAAGTCCTCAGGGGTTGGCACAATTGGTATGGACCCCCACTGGGTTTGATAACTCTCCAAAGCGTCCGTGGGGGTGCCGTGCCCATGCCAGGAAGGTGCTGCGGCAATTAAAGAATGTTTTCTTCCTGAGCTCTGGGGTGCATTTATCTTCAAGCTAATGTTACGGTTGGCGCTTTCTTTTGCCAAAGCTCCGTAACAACTGGGCCTCTTATTCCTTCCCATGGAGTAAGAGGAGGGTTCAAATCAAAAGAAAACCCTTCCTCCGGTGAGGGGGAAGAGTGCTAGTTGAGTGTCCACTAGACTCAATAAGTCAGCCTCATTTCAAAGTCATCTTGTTGACCTATCTCAGGTCCTGCTGAAGCTGTGACCCAGAATAGGCGCTGTGCCTCTTTTGTCTCCAAGGGCTGGCGGGAGGGAAGCTGGGCAGCAGGACGGTGCCCTGCTGGACAATGGGGAGCGTTGACAGAGTGCTCCCATTTATTGGCTGAGCGACTACATCAGTCATTCATTCACAGGCACAAGGTCTAAATTGCAGAACCAATTAACAGCACTAATAGCCCTTGCCTGAATTAATCTTTGAGACAAAGGGAGGAGAAGTGGAAGTGCTATTAGCAAATCGAGCTGTACCATCCCTGCTTTATTGCGCAAATCTCAGTGTCTGTATGTGGCTATTGTGCGCTGACTGCAATTACAGCCCTCATTTAAAAATGATTAAGTGGTTATAATTATTTTTCAATTAAAACTTATATCTTCCATTTATGCAACATTTCAGACTTCAATTACACTTCTTTTGAAAAGTGCCACTGAACCAAAAGATTCCCGTTTCCTCTTTGAACCAGGAAACCTGAAACTCAACCCAGATAGGATTTTGATTTCCAACCTTCAGAATTCATTTTATGAAACGTAGACATCGTGATGAGAGTTCCCAAGCGATACAGAGATGTGTGGTACCTGCTGGAAGTGACCACCACCACCCAGGGGGTGGGGAGAGAGAGAGAGTTCAGGCTCCTCCTGGAGGTTTGTGAAGACTGAGAAAAGAAGGTTGTTCCTGCCATTGGAAGGCAGTGTCACTAGGAGAGGTGATACCTGAGGCTAAATGTTTAGAGCGCTCAGCTGTGCTCTTGTGACAGTAATGATTGCTGCAAGAAAGGTGTGAAGCTGTAACAGGGAAGAGCCAATTTTGACTCCATGTTGGATCTGTTTCTTTGACTTTAACCCTTGCTTTTTGTTGCTTTTGTTATTATAATCATACATAATGGTCTGCCTCAGGGAACCCTACCCACCTGTGAATGGCTGCAAGAAAGAAGAAATTAACACATCCCCTCCCCAAGGCTGGCCATTCCAGGAGCTGATGGCCCTTTTTACTTTACTTCCTCCCCGCCTCGCCCTCTCTATTCTGCCTTTTTACTTCACTTCCCTCTCTGATTCTATAAAAGAAACTGGCATCCAGACCTGGTAAGATGGTTCTTTTGAGACATTTGTCTGCCATCTTCTCGTGGCTTTCCGGATAAAGTCGTCTTCCCTGCCTCAACACCTTGACCCCGATTTATTGGCCTGTCATGAGGCAAGCAGAGCGAGCTTGGACTCTGTAATAAAGTTTTGAGCAATCTAATTCATTTGAGCAGTCTACTTCATAAAAATTAGAGCCGTTTCAGAGTTTTCCCCTTAAAACCCATCTCATTTGCTTTTAATGACTTTCTTGAGAAGGAGAGAAAGGAATTGCTAGGCATTACTCATAAACCGTAGTCGATTTTATCTTGCTGCTGCCCATAATCGGAGTACATCCATGGCGTTGACCCTCAAGGGGACATCATGGATCATGTGTGTAGTGGTGGAAAAAAAGGTGTGAGAATCTCTGGGGTCTAGAGGTTCCAGTCAGGACTGTGTCCCAGAGCCCTGCTCACCAACTTTAGACCAGAGCTGTAAAAAGTGGTTCTTGGCCTCCGAGAAGCAGTAGAAAGTGTTAGTTGCTATCCTCATGCTGGCTGACCTTGGCCTGCTATTCTAACTGGATATTCTGAGTTAATAGCCTCAGTTTAATTCTGTGCTGTTGAAGGCATGCATGCCACGTGTAATAAGTTTAAAACTCACACAATTAAAAGAAATTATTTATAATTCTTGTTCCTTAGTAACAAAGTCCTGGTTTCTCTGACCTAATTTTGGCTCTGGTGAGGAAAATTATGTCTTAAGAAATGAAAGGCAATGGCAGTAATGAAATCTGTTATTTTATGTAGTTTCTATAACCCATCTATGATGTAGATGATATAAAATTAACTTTCCAGATAGGATGAAAGAAGTTGCTCAGAGGGCTAAGAATTTGGCCCCAGTCACATAGCTAATAAGTGGCAGAGCTGGATTCACTTGTCCATCTTGGCACCAGTAACACTATTTCTTAATCACAATAGCTTTATAGAAAGTCTGATAAATGGAAGGGCAAGTAACTTCCTGTCTTGCCCCGCTGCCATCTCTCAGTCCCACCCTCTCCACACCTACCCACCTCGCTCCTCTTCTTCAGAACAATCAATGATTTTCTTGGCCCTTTACTCTTACATGTGAATTTAAGGATGAGCTTGTCACATTCCATAAATAAAACCCCTGTTGGGATATTGATTGGAATTACATTAAATTTATAGGTTACTTTGGGGAAAACTTGACATCTTTATGAGATGAAGTCTTCCTGTCTATGAACATGGAGTATCTGTTTGTTCAGGTCTCCTTTCATGTACTTCAATAATACTTTATAATTTTTTTGTAAAGCACATCTCTTTATTCCAAGGCTCCTTACAGATTTTAATCTTTTGGTGCTGTGAATGGAATCTTTTCCTCTTATGTTTTCTATTTGATTATCGCTATTGCATAGAATTTCAATTGATTTTTGTATATAACTCCTAGCTCTAGCAAGCTTGCCGAATTCTCTCATTTGCAAATTAATTTCCTATTTTCAGTTCTATGTTTGTATGAATTGAATTGCTTGTATTCAGTACCATGGTGGATAGAAGCGATGATGGAGGCATTTTTGCCTTGTTCTTGATTTTAAAGGGACAACCTGTAATGTTTCACCATTAAGCATATTATTTGTGTTAGGTTTTGATAAATGCCCTGTCACGTGTTAAAGAAATTATTTTCTAAAAGAATAATAATTATTTTATTAGAAGTTACTTTTAATCCTGATTAAGTGTTAAATTTCATCAAATCTTTTCCTGCATTTACTAAGCTAATCACATAGTTTTTCTCATTTAATCTGGTATTGTGGTATATTATATGAATAGACTTCCTTGCATTCCTGGGATATGCCCTATCTTATCAGATTATACTGTTGTATTCAATTTAATGGTATTTTACCTAAGTTTTTCCATTTAGTTTTATAAATGAGATTGATCTATAATTCCCTCTCTCTCTCCCTCCCTCCTTCTTCCCTTCCTTCCTTCCTTCCATCCCTCATTTTAGTGCTGAGCCTGTGTCCTCCCCCACTGTAACAATGAAGAACAAGCCTGACTCCATATTGGACCTATTCCTTTAGCTCTCACCTTTGTGCTCTGTTGCCTGTGCTTAGTCTGCTGGCTCTGCACCTTTGTAAAGTAATGTTGCCTGTAGCCTGAAATATACCTAATAGCACATTCTCGGGGCCCTGCTTCCCAGGCTTGACCTTTAATGGTATAACACTTTTCCATTCATGTAGAGATAAAAAGTTGCAGAACAGAAAATAATGATAGTCTTGTTGGAGGTTTACAGGAACATTGTGACCAGACCTACAGGGACAGCGGCAGGACCAATGGATTCTGACACCAAGAAGTTTGCAACAACTAGCCACACCCCTCCCTTTTAGTATAAAAAATGCCTGAGTTCTAACTCAGGTAAGATGGGACACTAGATTACCATCTTCTCAGTCTGATGGCTTTCGGAATAAAGTTGCTATTCCTTGCCCCAGCAACTTGTCTCTTGGTTTATTGGGCTGTCACGTGGTGAACAGTATGAGCTTGGACTCGGTAACACCATCAGTTAATTTCCATCATTCCATATTTTTCCATTCTTTGAAACAGTTTATGTGTGATCAAGATTGTTTATTTAGCACATACTTATTGAGTACTCACTATGTGCCAGGCCCTCTTCTAGTTTCTGGTGATATGGTAACGGATAAGCAAAAGTCTCACTTTACACATTCCTTAATACTTTGACCAAACGCCGCTGGCTCCGGGTCTTCGGGAGTGAAGAAGAGTTTTCCCCTTTTCAACTCAATTTCTTTCATAGTTTTTCGGTTTATTCAGGTTTCTTATTCGTCTTCACTTTGTTTTTTAGATTTTTCCTAGGAACTTTTCTAATATATCTGCTTACTAATATATTGAGAGAAAATTATTTATAGTATTAAATTATGATTTTTAGACTCTGTTGTAGATGTACCTTTTTCTTCTTTTTTTCCTCCACAATATTGCTTATTTCTGCCTTTTCATTCTTACTTAGTCTTGTTAAAATTCTGCTTAAAATTTTGTCTGTTTTGTTATTAAACTATTTTTGTTAGTTTTGCAAGGAACCATCTTTTAGTTCCTAATTTCTGCCCTTAACTTTACTATTTTCTTCCACTATTTTTTAAAGGGCTTTTTGCTTCTAGCTTCTTAAAATGACCACATAACTAATTTATTTCCAATCTGTCCATTAAAAAAATACATTTCTCTAAATATCATTCCCACAGAAAGGAATCACAGCTTCTTGAAGAATTGCTGAGTCCAGATTTGGGGCAGAAAATGTACAAAATGAGCCTGGAACATCTGTCACAATAGATAACAAAGAAGCTATCAAAGACTACCAGGGTCATAACAATAGGACCCTGAAGCCTAATTAAAGGGGTTCATTGTCATTGGCCAAAGATGGCACAATATGACCGTCAAAAAGAATAATATCTGCAGTGGATTGAAATACATCATGCGTATTAAAATCCATTAACTCGTAAAGATACTAAAAATATCCTTCATAGAATCTTTGATGTTAGGAGATCAAATTACTGTCCTGAAAACCTTTTAGAAATAGAAAGTGTCAGTATTTATCCTGCTTTTCTGATACAAACCATACCTCGGGGTAACTAAATAGTTGATGAAGGAAAGCTCTTTTCAGAATAATTTTAGTTAATAAATAAAAAATGATATGCTAGGAGATCACCACTTTGCAGCTCTCAATGGTCAAACGAAGGTGGGCAATAATCCCTGATGACTTCTAAAGTCTCCTGAGTTGATGTGCTGGGAGTACACACCACCACCTATGATGTATTATTGCCAAAAATCCAAACCTTGACCAAATTAGATCTCAACATCTAACTAATAATTTATAGGAAGTACAGGGAAACAAGGAACATGTTAAATATTCCATGTTAAAAACAAGGAACATTCTGACCCCACGAGGACAGAATCAATAAAATCCAGAACATGGGAAATTCTGCAAGAAAAACACCACTTTTTCAGCAAATAATTAGTGAGAGAGAGAGAGAGAGAGAGAGAGAGAGAGAGAGAGTTGAACTTATAGATTAAAAGATACATAGACCTTGTTTAGAATCCTTATTCAAACTAACTATATAAAAAATTAATGAGGAATTACTATTAGTTGTTTTAGGTGTGATGACAGAATTATGGTTTGCTTAATAAAAGAGAGAGATGCTTATCTTTTAGAGACACACACTGAAGGATTTATGGATGGAATGATATGATGTTTTTTACTCTGAGATAGTCAAATGCTAATAATGATTGAAGCTGGATAATGGATACATAAGGTTGCCTTATACTCTTCTCTACTTTCGTTTGAGTTTTTTCCATAATTAAAAGGAATGTACCTAAAGTTTTAAATTTGCTCAGCACTGGGACATGGAGTGTGTGAGATTTTGTGTGAGCCCTTTAAGAACAGAGTCTCTGTTTCCTACCTCCTTCTGTGTCTCCCGCACTCAAGCCCCACTGACCTTAAAAGAAAGATGTTCTGGGGGCTTGTCTTCCTGGTGCAGGACCCGAGGGCTGGGGCCCTCAGTATGGGGCTTGGATCCCTCGCTAGTTGGGGAAAACCTTTCCAATGGTGCTTATCCTCCCATTTGTGGGTTCCCTACCTGGGGGTATGGGTCTTGACTACACCACATCTCCACCCCTCCTATTCATCTCCTTGTGGTTCCTTCTTTAGATCTTTAATTGTGGAAAATCTTTTCTGCTAGTTTTCAGGTCATTCACATTGATGGTTGGTCTGTAAGTAGTTGCAGTGTTGGTGCGTCTGTGAGAGGAGGTGAGCTCTGGGTCCTCCTACTCTGTCATCTTGGCCACCACTCTGGATTGTTTGTCTCTTTGTTTTGATATTGAGTTATATAATTTCTTTATATAATTTGGATATTAACCCCTTATCAGATCTATCACTGGCAAATATCTTCTCCCATTCAGTAGTTTGCCTTTTTGTTTTGTTGATGGTTTCCTTTGCTGTGCAAAAGCTTTTTAGTTGGATGTAGTCTCAGTTATTTACTTTGCTTTGTTGCCTTTGCTTGGGGAGACAGATCCAAAAAAATATTCCTAAGATTGATGTCAAAGAGTGTACTGACTCTTTTCTTCTAGGAGTTTATGGTTTCTGGTCTTATGTTTAAGTCTGTAATTCATTTTGAGTACCTTTTGTATATGGTTAAAGAAATTGGTCTGGTTTCATTCTTTTGCATTTAGGTGTGCAGTTTCCCCAGCACCACTTATTAAAGAGACTGTCTTTTTCCCATTGTATATTCTTGCCTTCTTTGTTGTAGAATAATTAACCATATAACATTGGTATATTTGGGGGGCTCTCTGTTCTGTTCCATTGATTTATATGTCTGTTTTTGTGTGGGTAACATACTGTTTTGATTACTATAGCTTTGTGGTATAGGCTGAAGTCAGGGAGCATGATACCTCCCACTTTGTTTTTCTTTGCTATTGTTCATTTCTAATTTAATTGTGTTATATCAAGAAATGTTTTCTGTATAGTACTGATTTGATTCTTTAAAATTATTTTAGACTTCTCTTGTCACCTAATGCAAGGTCAAAATCAATTTAAAAAATAGTGAAAAAAATAAGTGTTGCATTTAAATTTGTAAGGAATATGTTATTGATTTTGTGGGTTTAGAATTCTCATATCTATTAGATCAAGTTGTTAACTGTGTTGTTCTTTATTCTTACAATTTTTTATTTGTTTGAGCTATTGCTTTTTGATAGAGCTGTGTTAACATTTTCTACTATGATTATAAATTTTAAAATTTTCTTTGAAATTTATACATTTTTATGTTATACATATTGAGCCTAAACAGTTTTTGATTTATTATATTTTGAGCCTATTTTGCTTATCTATCACTGTAAAACAGAGGCTGAATAGTGGCATAACACATAATATTTTTATTATGCTCATGAATTCTGAGTCAGGAATCTGTGCAGGGAATACTGGTGATGGCCTGTCTCTTCTCCTCAACCTGTGGAGCAAATGACTCAAATAGCTAAGCACTGGGATCACCTGGACAGTTCTTCACGTGAAGTCTAGGGCCTGAGCAGTGGTGACTCAAAGGCCGAGGCTAATGTCCAAGGCACCTACACATGGTCCTTTACGAACCTGACTTTTTCATAACATGGCATTCAGCTGGGTTCTGAGAGGGAGCACCCCAAGGAGGAGAGTCTGGAGAGTGGGTTTCAAGAGAACAAGGAAGAAACTGCAAGCCTTCTTCTGACAGTGCCCCTCAGAAATCTCATAGCATCTGTTCTGTTTCATCTTATTGGTTTCAACCCAGTGATCAAAGCCAACTCAGATTTAAGGGCAGGGAAATCAGACTCTATCTCTTCATGGGGAGTAACAGGGTCACAATGCAGAAGATCATGTGGAATGGGAGATGTTTTTGTGGCCAACTTTGGAAAATACAATCTGCCTCAGAGCCCATGTTGTTTGGTGCATATTTGCAGCCTTTATTATTCCACATTTTTTGTTTGAATGTTCTTTTTATTATTCCTTGTATTGTTCCTTATTTTTATTAATCTTAAAATTTTTTATGCAATTAATATTGCTTGCCTAGTTTCCTTTTTGGTAATATTTGCAAGATATATCTTTCTTGATTCCTTTATTTTTCCATCTTTCTTGAGGTTTTATTTTAGGTTGGTCTTTTAAAAATACTTATAATCTCCATCACTTAATTGGTAAATGTAATAATATAATCTGTTTACATGTCTTGTGATTCCTAATATACTTTAGTTAATTCCACTACCTTAGAAGAATGCCTGACATATAGCAGGTTCTTAATATTAGTTACTATTATCGTTACTGCTGCTGCTACTACTACTACTATTACTAGTATAACTCTTCTTCTTGAATTCCATTTCAGAGCCCTTAATCATGAAACCAGAGAGAAGAACTTCCTCATCTTCTTTTTACTCATTTTCCAAACTTCTCTACTGAAAAATGCTGTGACTGCATCTCTGTATGGTAATGATGTTCTTCAGAGACTTTCAGTGCTTCCTGATATCTGGCTGGGGAAAGACAATTTCTTTCCTGGACCCATAACCATGGGGAATTTTCAGCACAAGCTCAATGTCAGATACTATAATTAAGAACATAAGTTTAGAATTATTTTATCACTCACTAACTGTTTGACTTTAGACAAGTTACTTAACCTTTCACAACCTCAGTTTTCATATCTGGAATCTGAAGATGCTGATTGCAATGAAAAGTAAATGAAATAATGTAGACTGCTTATCACAGTGATTTTAAGTGGAAGATATAGTTATTAGTATCATTTCCAGGGGCATTTTCTGAAGGAAAACTCCAAGTCAGGCCCTAAGCTGAGGCCTGGGTACTACATTCAGGAACCCACTAGTGGGCAGGGGAGTAAGCTTCCAGTCCCTTCTCCCTCATGGGGACACACACCTTGTCAGGACTCCTTCTCAACTGGTCTGCAGGTAGACATTGCCATCTTAGTTTCATGACATGAAGCTAATCCAAATATCCTTTCCCAGCAGTGGTCTCATTTAGGGTGTGAGCTGCCCAACATGAGGTCTCTAATCACTTTCTTTGAAGATGAGGTTCAGCAGCATGCAAGGGCCTCGATGGGTAACAGAAGGGCCAACATGCTTGCTTAAAACTGAATTTAACACTGTCACTTTATTCTTTTTGCCTTCAGATGCCAGCGAGTTGGCTTCACTGGGGCTGATGGGCACATCGTAGTTACAGGTTCAAGTGGGGCTGAAATTCAGCAGCTTTTTACTCCAGTACCCATGCACCTGCTGGGCTGGGCTGCACCAGGCAGGGTGGGGGCTACTTCTGCATAGTAAAGTCCCCAGAGTATCAAGGATAAGCAGGGATGTGCCTGAGAAGGTCGACTCATGCTACCACCTTCCCTATTTCTCTCTCTCATTGACAGTGGAAGTGTCCATGGTTCTGATGAATGCCACAGGGTTGGAAGGATGCTTGGAGCTAGTGTTTCCTCCCTCTCCCTTTCAGCTGTCTTTGTCTTTCAGCATCCTTAGCACAGTCTCATCCAGGGTGGGACTGACAATGGAAACCAGCTCCGGAATTTCTTTCGGTCTGTATGGACACCTATTGTGTATCCTCAGCAGTAATGTTCTTCATCAGAGGCTACCTGATTCTCTACCCCATCTCCCTCCTCCACCAGCCATGGACATATCGCTTCTCAAGCTTGTTGCTGGCAACCTGTGCCAGACTTAGAGTAGGTGCAGCCTTGGGAAGGGTAACACATTAGTAAAGTCCAGTGAGCAGCCTGTCAACTGAACCGGTACCCTCAGAGTTTCCAAGAGTGTAGCTGAGCAGCTACTAAGAGTCCTGTCATATTGGGAAGAGCATGCCAACACTTGTTTCAAATTAAGTATATGTGATACCCTGGGTCTTTCCCATGTTCTCTATTGGTGCCATAGAAATCCCTTCTTTTACCCTTAAATAACTTCACAAATATTTTTAATATAAAAGCATAGCTTTCCTTAAAATTCTGAGTTTTATAAAGACATGATTAATATTTATTGACTACTTAAACACTTGCCAGATATTTTCATTCAGTTATCTCATTCAGTTCTCGCAACTGGGTGAGGTAGTGATTATTGCCCTCAGTTTACAGATAAAGAAATGGAAAGGAGATTAAGTAAGCTGCCCAAAGTCACACAGCTAGAAACTGAGGTACAGAAAAGTCAAGTAATGTTCCCAAGTTCACATAGATCTTAAATGTTATCATGGAGGCTTGAACTCAGGTCTTGTGACTTCAGATAAAATATTCTTATTGTAGCACATAACCAGCCTTTCATTTCTGTTCCCTAAGTCACTTAATCTTGCCTGGTCATCCATCATAATTAATCGAATACTAATCTTTTCCTCTCTATTCACTCTTGTGAGTTCAACAAGCACTGGTTGACTGACTCTATGAACCAGCTGGGCACTGACTCACTACTTCCCAAGACCCCTCCTCATGGGGGCCCCTTCCCTTGCTCCTACTTTACCTTCTACTTCCTTTGTCATTATTTGATTAATATCAATTTTTCCCTAGACCACAAACTACACTCACTGTGTATGGCACAGTGCTGGGTACATTGTAGGTGGTCAGAATTTTTTTTGTCGAATGAATGAATAAATGAATAAAATCCTCCAGCTGACACTCATCTCCATACTCTTGATTTTGTCTTTCTGATTTTATCTGCTGCTCCACTTCAACTTGAGCCTTCTGCTCTAGCCCGCCTGATCTTTTTCCCTACTTACATGCTCCTTGCTCCTGTCATTACGCATTTCCCTTATGCTGTTAGCCCCGCTTGAGACATCCTCTCTCAGTTCTGTGCATGTAAATGTTTTTCCCCACCAATGCGGATCACCTCGCCAGTCCTCCCATGAAGTCTTCTTTGAACGTTCAGGCCATCACAGACCACTGTTTTCCTTTTTTTTAATGGCTAGCCATCTTTATTTGCCTTTCCAAGTAAGATGGCAAACTCCTTAATTAAGAACATGTAGTATTAGTTTTGTGCACTCCTCTGTAGTGAAGGGGTAATAACTGGCAAGTGATAAATGATTGCACATGCTTTGCTGGTTCTGTGACTCAGCAACTGGAGGACTAGGTCACACTGTATAGTATCTCCAAGGCTACATGTCCAACTATAAGAGAGGAATAATAACATCTACCTTGCAAGGTTGCTTTGACAATTCAATGAGATGATCTATGTAAAGAGCTTAGCACCTTGATTGCATTTGTTACATGCTCAATAAGTGATATTCAAGATAGGCCAGATTATACTGAAAAAATAAACAAACCCCAAATCTCAATGACTTAACGCAGTGAAGGTTTATATCTTGTCCATGCTACATGTCCAACAGGGGCTGTTTTTGTTCATCAGTCACTCAGGGACCAGGCTGACAGAGGTTCATCTTGACAAGTGCAACCATGATCACCTTGGAAGGGGGAAAAGACTGTTGTGAATTATGCATTGATTCTTAGAGCTTATGCCTGAAAGTGGCATGTCGCTTCCACACATATTTCTTTGGTCCAAGCAAGTAATATGGTCATGCCTAACTTCATGTGTGTGGGCGGTGGGGGGGTGAGTTCAACCCTACTTTAGAGTAGCCTGGGCAGGTTCCCCTAACTGTAAAGAGGTAATGATAATGATTGTATCTATGTCATAAGGTTGTCATAAGAATCGAACAAGTGATTGCATATTAAGTGCATATAACTGCCCAGCAGATAGTTAAGTGCTTGCTAAATATTAGCTGTTAATATTCTGTCTCTGGAATGAGCCATTTGACACATGCAGTTGTGTGGATTCATTTAACCATTTCATGAAACTTAATCGAGAGCCTCCTAAGTAGGAGACCATGTGCTGGGTGTTGAGGATTATAGAAATGGATGACACAGGTGCCAATGTCAAGGTAGGATACGTTGGAAACTGTTTTAGTTCTGATTCAAAATCTCGACTCATGCTAAGATGTACCAAAGAGGATTCTGAAATCTTACAAGGAACATAGAGTCTACCCATTTATTGGACATATTTTATGTCACTAATATACTTAAGGTATTGCCAAGTTTTGATGGAGGTTGTGAGATTTATTTATTCTCTGTTTGAAGTTAGCCAGATATTTGTCCCACGTTTTCCCATGTCTGAAATTTTGTTTTGGTATGCCTTTCTTTGTGGCATCCTAACAGTATGCGACAATAAAGCTCACTGGTTACATAGTCCAGAGACCTGAAGACTGTATTTCCATGTCCTCAGGAGGTAATCATCCCAGGGGCTACTCTTTTTTACAACCACTAGAGGGCAGTAGCAACTCACCGATGCATTAGGACAATTAATACCATGATCAAGTGAGATTTATCCCTGGGATGCAAGGGTAGTTCACATTTGCAAATCAAAAAGCGTGATACACCATCTCAGCGGAATGAAGGATAAAATCATATGATCATTTCAATAGAGGCAGAAAAGGCATTTGACAAAATTCAAATCCTGTCGTGATAAAAACTCTTAGCAAATTAAGTATAGAGAGAATTTACCTCAACATAATAAAAAACATATTTGACAAGCCCTCAGTTGACATCATACTCAACAGTGTAAAGCTAAAAGCTTTTCCTCTAAGATAGGAGCAAGCCAAAGTGCATACTCTCACCTCTCCTACTCAGTATAGTGTTGGAAGTCCTAGCTGGAGCTATCAGGCAAGAAAAAAAAGGCATCCAAATCAGAAAGGAGGAAGTAAAATTTATCCTGCTATAGAGAGGCATGTTGTCTGAGATCAAACCTTTATGGAACATCCTGAATCCGGTGGCTAAGCAAAGCTGGGGTATAAAACCTTGGCCACTTTGACCTGATGTGGTAAATTATGACCAGGACTATTTGCTCTAGATCTCCCCGTTGGGTTGGCTAAGGTTTTATCAGGGCTGCATTTCAGTTTGACTTCTCCCTCTGCCAATCCTACTTCCTCCCTTTGAATCCCTTTATTGAGATTCAAAAACATTTCATACCTCAAACTCCATCTCAAGTGTCAGCTCCTGGAGAACCCAACTGGTAACATTTTGCCTCCCATCTTGAGATATATTAGCAGTGTTACAATTTCAGGCCTTTCCACCATTTCAAGAAAAATTCATTTAGCAAATATCAAAAAAATTGAAGATTTACAGAGAGTAAAAGTAAGTATAGTGACCTTCTTGGCTTGTTTTCCTGCCCTCTGCAAGACTGTCAACTAGTGCCATTAACTTGGCCTCAATTAGGATTCCAGGCCCAATCCTCCCTTAGGCAAATCCTTGTATTCCAGATCTAAGAAACTAGGTTCTCATATTCATTTATGACTAAGCTACCACCTTGTATCTTATTTCCAGTAACTACTCAGTCCTGTGCCCTATATGCATTGTTTTTGTTTGTTTGTTTGTTTGTTTTTTTCTTAAAGCAGCATTGTTTTTAATAATATGCAAACAGTCCAGGAACATTAGAATGGATACATTGTGCTACATACAAGGGAATATTAATAAGTAATGAAAATGAATGAATCACAGCTATATGTGTCATGAATTAACCTCTGACCAAATGTTCATGAAAAGAGCAAGATAAAAGAATACGTGCAGTAGATTTCACGTACACCAA
The DNA here is from genome assembly GCF_949774975.1 of Lagenorhynchus albirostris. NCBI lineage: Eukaryota > Metazoa > Chordata > Mammalia > Artiodactyla > Delphinidae > Lagenorhynchus > Lagenorhynchus albirostris. Next base: position 28,349,467 of record NC_083099.1, read on the forward strand.
GTTCAGAAGGCCGGCAAAACTAAACCATGTTCTTTAGGCATGCATGCAGAAGTAGAAAAACTACAAAGAAAAGCAAGGGAGTCATTTCCCAAAAAAGTCAGGGCAGTGCTACTTTCCTTGCGGGAGAGAAGTGTCCTTTGGAAGGGACACACGGTCTTTTGGGTTGCTGGAAATAGTGTCTTCCTTTTTTAAGTGGTGGTTATGCATGCATTGTTTAACCCAAGTCGTTCTGGGTTGCTGTGTTAAATTACCAGAGCACAGAGGAAAAAGCACCTGCTTCATATAAGTCTTTTGTTTGCTGTCTCTGCTCTCCTCTATCTCTCCTTACATTAGCACATAGTTTTCCATGATTAGGTACTTACTTTCATATAAAAAAGGTAACCTGAAGGTGGTGCTGCTTTTTCTTTGCATGGACTTTTCTTTCTTTCTTTCTTTCTTTTTTTTTGCAGTACGCGGGCCTCTCACTGTTGTGGCCTCTCCCATTGCAGAGCACAGGCCCCGGATGCGCAGGCTCAGCGGCCATGGCTCACAGGCCCAGCCACTCCACGGCATGTGGGATCTTCCCGGACCGGGGCACGAACCCATGTCCCCTGCATCGGCAGGCGGACTCTCAACCACTGTGCCACCAGGGAAGCCCCAAGACTTTTCTTTCTTATTTAGTCTCCATCTTCTCCTTCTCCTCCACCTACTCTGTTCCTGCAATTATTGATTCCTTCTTCATGTCAGGAGAACACAATTAGACAAAGAGATAAAAGACATGGTCCCTTCTCTCGGGAGCTCCCAGTCCACTGTGGATTCAGGGAAATGAACATGTAATCTCTAAGTGACGCAGGGCGCACATGGTGGTGGAGGTGAGGCTTGGTCACGGTGCTGAAGGATGGAAGGAATGTGGTCATGTTCACTTCTGGATTCTTGGCTACATTTGTTCTTGAAGTTTGGGTCAGTTTAGCTTTCAGACATGTGACATGCAAATGTAACGAGCTTGTCATTTCTTTTTTATAAATGACTGATTCTGACATGTTTGAAGGGTATTTTTAAAGTTATTTCAATATGAAAATTTCATCTGAAATCTTCTCTCTGCATTCTTAATTTGCCTTATAAACCATTTCATTCCAGGAGGCTGAAAAACCAACTTCATCTCAGGTTTGAACCGTATCACCTCAAAAATCCCAAGAAGACCTGTGGTAATCAAGGAAGTTTAGAGTACATTGAATGTCTCAATATTTCCTTCTGGCTTTTGAGTACATACATTCAGATTTTCTCATCACACATGAAACTCTACATTTTAAAAGCATAGTGATATTTCTCAGTCAGAGCACAGTTCATCAAAAGGTGCCATTTTTCAAACCTGAGACTTAATGGCTTGGGGCATATTCTGAGGATACCTAGTGTCAGCGTCTTTCCCTCCCCTAAACATTTGCATGTTCTCCACCCTATAGGTTGCAAGGGCTGGATGCTGCCCTACCACTCCCAGAAACCTCTGCATGGTGGTAATGTCAGACCTTTGCCATGTAACACATATTTAGCTTAATTCCCCCATTTTCAGGAGAAATAAGTTAAAAAAGTATGATGATTGCTAATCTGTCTCAACTTTCTTACAAATGCTTAATATTGTATCACTTGAATGATTGATTCCTTGCTAAATCACTTTTAAAGCCATAGTATTACTTATGGATCATTTTCATCAATAATTTTGTTGACACAAACTAACTCCACTGTTTAGAGTTAAATAGAATTTATTAGTAGAAATAACATACATTTATCACTGTGTAATGTCCTAGAATCAACTAGCATTCATACTCAAGACCTTTAATGGACAAAAAATCTAAACAACAGACAGCAATCTGAAAAACTAGTTCTAGCTGATTTAGGAGAGGCCATGAGTCATTTCGATCTGCTCAAAGTTTTGCATCCCCCATTCCTTACTTACCTTAAAACCAAGTCAGCTTAGTATTAGCTTTGAAAAATAACACATCTTTTAAAGTGAAATCAGTCATTCACTCAGAAATCATGGAGCATTGATTACTTATCTTAATTAGTTCTAAGTCCATTCTCTTGGTTATTGGCATTATCCATAAATGAGAACTTTTGCCATCTTGAATCCAATGCAGAGAAATGGGTGGAGCTTGGTCAGCCCCTGGCCAGCACACGGGTCACTTCTCAATCTGCAACAGAATGATGTTCTGAAACAACCTTTTTGCTCAAACCATCAACTAAAGTGCCCTTCACAGACTGACCACCAGGCTGCAGTCCTGCCTGCCTCACAGACACATTGGGGTCAAAACATTGGCCCAAGGGGTTGACTTGGACTATCTCAGGATTGTCCAGCTGCTCTGCACATATTCAGGGAAATTCCTGAAGGATGATGAGTTGTCCCCAGAACCAGCATGTGCCCAATGCCTTCTTGACGACTAGAGTGCCTTGGACAAGAGATCCCCCAGCTGTCTCTACAGAGACACCTGTCTTCCAGAAATGCATCGAGACTCCATAAGTGACCCTCCAGGTGAACACTCCTACTTATTAGTTTTGCCTAGTCACAAACACGTATACGAATCCTTGAGAAATTATGCTATTTGCCCACAAAGCCAAAACAAATCAAACACTCATCACATCCTCCATTAACGTATTTGACATAAATTGCATTTAAGCGGAACTAAGGGTGTGATTGCATAGCTGTTTGATAGCAGCCGTCCGTGCACACTGCTCACTTATGCTCTGGGTTTATTACTGATATTATTCTGTACGAAAAATGAATCTTCCCATGTTGAGAAATTAACTTGGTCTTAATGGAGATAGTCTAGAGGTCACAAAAATGGTACAATTAATTCAGCACTTCTGTCTCCAAGTGATGGTGTTGCAACAAATTGTGAAGTGTAATTATGGTTATAGGACATCAGAGCATTTGGCAAAATCAATTAATTCTGTCAAGACAAATCATTCGGAATTGGCTTTGGCTTTAGATTGAATTATTTGCATTTTCATTTGGTGCTTTGCCATCATGTATATACACGTGAGGAGGCTCCAGGGGCAGGATTTTGGAAACTCACTTGAAAACTCACTGCTTCGGAGATAATCCTGCTAAAACCCAGTACGTTGCATCTCGGCTTCAGTTTATAACTAAGATTGGCATATGTGGGCACTTTGAGGATTAGGAGTGAACAAAATGAAATACTAATGCTCAAGGTCCCAGTATTGGATGAAGAACGGGGACCCTAAGAGGATCTGTCCTGCTCCCTGCATCTCTGGCTAAAAGCTAACTTGTCTTCTTTCCGTGTCATTTTCTGGAGGGTAGAGCTGACTGTGGAAGTCATAGTACAGAATTGACCAGACCAGATAAATTACCCTGGGGAAGAACAACTCAGACTTACTGGAAGTGTGTCAAACAACTGGTCTACCTCCTGGCTGTGGGGAGCAGAACTGTGAAACGCATGCTGGGAAGGTTTAGACATTCTCTTTTCTCTTTCTTTCTTCCATCTTCCCTTTCTCTCTACCACCGTGTCCTCTGTCTCTATCCCTTCTTCCTCCTTCCCTCCTTTCTTTCTTTCCTGTCCAAATGGTGGGGACTGTCTAATCAAAGCTATAAAGGAGGAAAGAAAGACTTTTGGAGCAGGGGCTAGTCAGGCAATAGGTTTGGCTGAAATGAAAGGAGGAGGTTTGGAGTAAAAGAGCTAGTGGGAAGCAGCCACATAGCACAGGGAGATCAGCTCAGTGCTTTGTGTCCACCTAGAGTGGTGGGATAGGGAGGGTGGGAGAGAGGGAGACGTTAAAGGGAAGAGATATGGGGACATATGTATATGTATAGCTGATTCACTTTGTTATACAGCAGAAACTAACACACCATTGTAAAGCAATTATACTCCAATAAAGATGTTAAAAAATATATTATTAGATTTGATTGGCAAAAAAAAAAAAAGTAATTTGGGCATGTACTCATGCAGATGACATTGAAAGTTGGGGTACTTTAGTCCCAAAGGACAATTGTGAGTCTGGTAAATTCTCGAGCAGGAAATTGATGTGATAAACATAGTACTGAGAAGGACATTTCAACAATGAGTGGAACTAACTGTGGAGAACCTAATATTTCTTTATCAAGGGACAGAACCGTCCATCTGTCCCAGTTCTAGGTCACAGAATCTGCAAGTATCCCAGTTAATTAAAAAATTGATTGTTAACAGCAGGAATTCACTCTGGAAGACTTGAAGATGCTTCTTAAAAGACACACATGGCCATTTTCTGCCTGTATCCAGGCTTAGGGTATCTTTGCAGAAGATCCGGCCCTCCTTCATGGCTCAGCTGGAGCACCTCCTTTTCGGGGAAGTCTTTCCTGACCTACTCCATTCAGGTACTTTCCTCTGTCATTGTTTGTATCACCCTACTCTTTTCACCTGCCACACTGGATCCTGTCCTCTGAGTTCCCATATTCCTCCACTCCTGTTGCCCCTTGGAGGTAGAGGTTGTCTTTAACTCTCCAATCAATGACCCCAACACAGTGTATTATACAGCAGGTGACTGTGGACTGGCTGAGCCTCTATAACTCTGGGCAATCAGGTGGGATGTGCAGATATCACTCCATAACCTTATTGGAAAACATTGTTTTTCAAATGCACTTTCTTCTTTTTTAAAAATAATTAATTAATTTATTTATTTTGGTCTATATTGGGTCTTTGTTTTTGCACATGGGCTTTCTCTAGTTGAGGTGAGCGGGGGCTACTCTTTGTTGTGGTGCGTGGGCTTCTCATTGCTGTGGCTTCTCTTGTTGCGGAGCATGGGCTCTAGGCATGCGGGCTTCAGTAGCTGTGGCACACAGGCTCAGTAGTTGTGGCTTGTGGACTCTAGAGCGCAGGCTCAGTAGTTGTGGTACACGGGCTTAGCTGCTCCATGGCATGTGGGATATTCCCGGACCAGGGCTTGAACCCGTGTCCCCTGCATTGGCAGGTGGATTCTGGGAAGCCCCGCAAATGTATTTTCAAATATGTCTTGTCCTAAGGAGAGGTCAGACTGTGAAAGGTCAGATTCAATGGGATTGGGTTAGGTTGTTTGCAACTCTGACATTCTGTGATCTAAGTGCCAAATTCCCTGAAAGGAGGAGGCGGTAGAGTCAATGAGGCTGTCTGCTAGGGTTATCAGGGGAGTTAGGGGCTGGAGGAAACCAAGTACTCCAATCCTCCCTAACCCACCCACATGGCCCAATCTAATCAAGCACTCTTAACCTCAGAAACTATAAACAAAACCAAACCCAAATAAGACCTCTTTGTTGGTACAGCAAAAAAGAAAGAAGCAAAGACACCAATTTCCACACTCCCTAATTTCCTTGGCTCTTGCTCAGGATGGATGTGGCTGTTGACAGACAGGATGGTGATGATCTCTCAGACTGGGTCTTGACTGCTGCTGGACTCTCCACCTTCAGAGACATCAGCACATCTTCTGATAGAACAGGATGGAGGATGCAGCGTGCAGGATGCAGGGGCGCCACTTTGGTACCAGGACTCATACGTCTCACAGTGGTTTTCTTCCCAGGGTTTTATTCCAGAAGCTGGTACTCATTTCTCCTTGGTTGATATATACCTAAGGCCCACCTCGTAGAAGCCAGGGTAAATCTCTGCTTTATCTTCCTTAGTAAGTTTGGTAAAACACCAGAATTAAAATATTCTTGTGTAAGTACTTGATGTCCAGTATAAAGGTGTTACTTTTGCTTCTTTTTCATAATACTTGACCCACATAAACAAACAAAAAATATCTCCCCTCCCATTCTCTTTCTTTATCTATTAAGGCATGATGACAATCACAAACACTATTTTAACACATTCTTTTTACACTTTGGCAAGAAGGAAATCAGAGGGGAGACAGGTTAGAATTGGTCAGTCCCAGGGACTTCAGGTGTGAATGATTAGGAAAGGGAGGTTGGCAGATGTTGTTAGCAAATGTGTGGATAAAAGGCTGTTACAGGAAACAGGAAAAAGTCTAGTTGTCTGGGGGGTTGGCTGTATAGGAGATAAAGATGGAAAGGCAGCTTGAGGTCATATCGTGTAGCGTCCTGAATTGGGTGAGCAGTGGGTGAGCCATTGGATGACACAATTGGTGCTGTGATTTAGAGAGGTTAATTTGATGGTGGATCTATTTAATCTGTTACCATCTCAGCTCCAATGACAGAATGCTGAGCCCTGTTGGAGAAGTTTTTATAAACTCTACAGATAGCACTGAAATGCATTGTCTTCCATCTCAGCAGGTTGGTAATCTCACCTTAGCAGTCCTTCTATGTGCCATTGGTTCATCACTCATCTGTTCCCAGCAGTAAACTATTGGTATTCCTATTACAAACCATTTCCTTACGACCCTTGGAAATTTCTTACTTCATACATCTAATTAAAGCCATTACTATAAGCAGTGGGAAAACATTAAAAAATTATAAGCGAAGGAAAGCCTTTGACTTGCATTTGGGAATGTTCATTTTAGGTGTAGAATGAAGAAGGGATTGTGAGTAAGGTTGAGGAATGATACTTCAGGCAGGAAGAGGCAGGGGAGAGAAGATAGGGTCTAGAGCCACGCATTGCCAGTGAAGATGAAGGAGAGAGAATAAATGTGTGAAGTGTTTAGAAGATGAAATTCACAGGACTTGGATTACAGGTTGGATGTGAAGGTTGAGAGAGCAGGGAACACCTCCCAGGTTTCTGCCTTGAGTGGTGGATAGTCATATCATAAGAAAATGCAAAATGAGGAACAGTTCAGGAGGAAGATGATGAATTATTTCTGGAAGATTTAGCAAGATAGAATTGTCTTCAGACTCTACTTATATAAACATTTTTTAATCCTTAATTTTGAAAACCATCTGCTACAGTTGCCAAAGTTGTTTTTAATATGATATTTGTTTGCTCCATTGAGTTGCCTCTGCTTAGGCACTTCTTGTGACGGAAGTGTTCCATCTCAATTTTTCTTCCCCAAAGTGGGCATGCCTTGATGTTGTTATTATAAAAAAATTCTAAACACACCACCTCAACTTTGATAGCATTTTGGATTGATTTGGAAAAAAAAAAAACTAAATCTTTCCCTATTTCTCACACATACTTATGTGTATCACATTCCATGCATAAAATACACATTACCTTGGTGTAGATGCTTCATTTCTGACTCTGGTGAGGGCTTGATGGTTTGACTCTACCGAATTGTATACCGTATTTATACTATGAAACTAGAGGGAACATATAGGTCTACGTAATTTTTTTTCCTTAAAGCTGGAGCATGAAACAATGGCTCCTCCATTCCTGCCTTGGCTGAAAGAGAGCTTCTCCTCCTTATCTGCCTAAGTTACCTTGTAAGATCCTGGCATTAATGGGCTACATTTACTGGAGGGCAGGGTGACTGCATTTCAAAACTGCTTTCTTTTTCACTGCCCAGGTACAGCCGACTTGGTCCCTGCTCCTTTGGCATCATGGTAGAGGGCTCAGTTTGCAGCACTCACTCCTTTGGACTGACCTTAGTTTTAGTGATTATTTCTTGATCCACGTACCCACCTCCCCCCACTGCCAGCAGCAGGATGAATGACCCCTGGCTTTACTCTTGTGATTAGAAAGAGAGCCTTCCCCCACGCCAACACCCTTGGGGGTCTTCAGAGACCCTTCCTTTGGGTCCTTCTTGTGACAAATAAGCCTGGCTGGTGGCTGCTAAAGGGTGACCCTCAGTCTGCTCCATGCTGTAGCCGTTGGAAGGGGACACCCTGGTCCTGAAGAAAAAGAGACATTGCATTGATTTTCTTGACTTTAAGTGATAGCATAAAGAGACTTAGAATTGGAATAAGAAAGATTTTCTAGCCATCAGTTATTCACTTTTCCAGTGTTTACTAAACATGGGCTTTTTGTCAACTATTATTTCTGTTGTTAGGACTATAGGGATGACATGAGACCAGGAGCCCCCAAAGCAACAGGGAAGACTTTCAATACAGCCTGAAGATTCTCTGACAGAACCAGGGCAGAGGCCTGTGGGAGAAGGGGCACTTTACCCAGCTTCAGAGTTGGAGGGCATTGCTGTTGGTTAAAATTGAGTTATGAAGAGCTAGAAGGGTAAGGAAAGGAGAGAAGAGATATCAGGCAGAGGGGACGGCATGAGCCAAGCACTAGAGGTGAGCTTGGGACCACCATGGATGATTGGGGGAAGGCTGAGGTCTTGTGCCCTGGACGAATTTAAGAAAAGGCCACAACTAAATCACCAGGCTGTATGCGTAGAATATGTGATGCCCAGAGGCAGGTTGAGGCTCCTATAATGTCACAAGGTTGCTCTAGACCTAAGGATTATGCTGAGCATTTTTCCCCCTGACCCATAAACTTTCAAAGCACCTTGGACTTCTCAGAAAGTTAGATGACAAATCCAAACACATCAGTCACTTGGTAGTGCCTTTAATATCTTTGGTGCACACTGAATTTCCCTCAATGAAAACAAAACTCCACCTGCTTTCAGTTACTTCTCTCCTAGAAGGAGTGAGGGTGGGGTGCTGGAAATAAATGCTCTGCTTGCATCCTTCACTTGTACGGAGGCATGAAGCACATTATATTCCCTGCCGGACATTTCTTCATAAAAAGACACCTTTCCTCCTTCTCCAGTCTGTACTGGAGACCATTAATTAGAAAAAGTTTTATCTAGCAAGCTTAGAATTTCTTCTTCTCTGCCCCTCTTCTCCACTTCTCTTTGCTTCTAAAAGCAAGGACAGGTCACTTGCTTTTGCCGTGAACATTTGGATGAAATGTTCTGATGAATACACATATGTGTGTACACAAAGGCATGAAAGCCCAGTTTCCGTCGGAAGTGTTTTGTTTTCCTTAGGTTTTTAACTTTAAATGGAGCTCACGCTCCCCCTCTTAGGTTAGCCTTCCAGGCTGCTTTATTTCTCTGTGTCCATGCTTTCATGGTGTAGAATAATAGCTTTTGTTTCAGAAGCACAGGGCAAGAGGACTCTGAATGCTAGAGGTCTGCATTATAACCATAATGGTAGATTTGGTTGGCAAAGCAGAGGTTGGGGGAAGGTGAGAATGAGCGTTTTCCATTGGTGAGCCCGAGTCCTTCTAGCAACATGGGCACAATGGACGCCATTCTCAGCACAGAACAGGCTCTGTTGTCGGAGACGCCGACACACTCATTCATGCCCCACACAATGGGCCCTGTGTGGCAACCTTGCCCAACACGGTGGCACCCGCTTCTCCAGGTGATTGTTACAGAACAAAAAGAACTTTGTCTCCTCTGTATCCACTGAGCCTTGTGTGTTAGCATTTCTTTCTTTAAAAAAAAATAAAATTTGTTTTCCCATCTTTTCTTTATTCCAAAGTGAATGGACTAAAGTGAATTTCAGGCTTGCTTCCAGAATAAGGAACCAGTGGAGGACTTGAAATGGCTGGTATGAAAAGAAGAGAGTGGACGAAGGTAACAAATTAAAGAAGCTCTTGATTACTGCATCTCTTTCATCCTATTATCATTGAGGAAAGGGAAAATGGAGGCCAGGTGGCCATCTCAGGCTTGGACCTCATGAAGAGTCATGACCAGTAAGGGCTTGGGCTTCTAATTCACTAACGAATTGTCTATGGCTCAGGGCAGGACCCAACTGGAAGAGTTCCTCCTCTACTGGCTAAGAACCTAAGCTCCCAGACCCTCACACTCTCCTCTCGGAGATACTCCATTGCTGTGGAGACAAGTTCAAATCCATGTAAACATCAGTATTTGTGGAAATTCCAATGCCTTCAGGCTTATTTAAATCTGTTCTTTCAAATTTTAATGGTCTATTTTAAATTCTGTACTTATAATCTGTTTTCTTTTAGCTTGTGTTCAATCAGGCAGCAACACAAAACCTCCCCTGCTATGTTTTGAAATGAGTTTTTTCTGGAAGTTAACTCGTTTGGGGACTTCTGGAGTCAGAGTGTCTGGGTTTGAATCCCAGCTCTAACTCTCAGTAGCTGTGTACCTTAGGCAAATTAGTTATCATGGTAGGGTCTTACTTTTCCTATAAAAAGGGGATAATGATAGTGTCTACTTAAGGGATAGTTGTGGGATCAAATATGAAGCTCTTTAAAAAGTACCTGGCAGGCTTCCCTGGTGGCGCAGTGGTTAAGAATCTGCCTGCCAATGCAGGGGACATGGGTTCGAGCCCTGGTCCGGGAAGATCCCACGTGCCACGGAGCAACTAAGCCCGTGCACCACAACTACTGAGCCTGCACTCTAGAGCCCATGCTCTGCAACAAGAGAAGCCACCGCAATGAGAAGCCTGCGCACCGCAATGAAGAGTAGCCCCCGCTTGCCACAACTAGAGAAAGCCCGTGCACAGCAATGAAGACCCAACACAGCCAAAGATAATAAATAAAAATAAGTAAATAAATAAATAAAAATAAAATAAAATAAAAAAGTACCTGGCACCTAGTAAGCTTCAATACACTTTAACTGCTGCTAATGCATATCAGATAGGCATTAAAATCTCCTAAATGAATCTTCTCAGAGTTTCTTATTGAGATTGATGGTTTTCCTTCACCCAAAACACTGTTCATCTTCTTGTTCTTGTAGCTTTCCCTGTGGCCAGGAAGGCTGGCTAATCCTTTTCATGCCCTTGCTCTGCATCCCACGTAGACCACAACAGTCCTTCAGTACCTAAACTACTTATTCTCATGACCACTTTTTCCAAACGGAAGAGGATTTCTCAGTCACTTTACCAATGAGCTGCCTTTCTCACTCCTGGTCAAGACATTATTCTAATAACACAGCTTATGTTTGCATGTTAAGCATTTCACTCCAGACCCTAATCACACAGATTTGACTCAGAAGTAAAAAAAAACAAAAAACGAAAAGTTGAATCAAATACCTGGCATTGTAATGATTTATAAACATTTATATTATCATGATTTTTTTTTAGTTAATGCAAATCTTTTCTTTTACTGAATCAGTTTGAACATGGAGATTCTTGTCAAAGAGAATTCCTGCCCATTCTCCTCCCAAAAGGAAAGTATCATATTAATCTAGAAGAACTGAGTATGAATGTATATTTATAAGATATATAAAAGGCTACATATTAATTTTAATGAAACATCAAAGCAAAACATGAATTGTAGCAAACACTTTATATGCAAGCAAAGGGCAAGTACACTTGGTGGTGGGGCTGAGTGGTAGGTGAGTCTGTAGGTGAGACTAGATTTGTGGAGCTCTGTCAAAAATGGAAAAGAGGCCGCTTGAAGGACAGGAGAAGGGAAAATGTGCAAGGAGAGGATGTTCCAAGAAAATTCACTGGACTGGAGGTTTAGAGGTGTGCTAGCTCTTCCACGCACCTGACTCAAGCTGTGACTATAGGTGACGTCGCCCAAGTTAATCACCTGGAGATTCCTGGCTGTGATCCCCTTCCTACCTCTAATGAAAACAGAATGAAAAGGGTTGGTAAAGGTCTAAATGAAAGGTTTCAGCCACTGATAGGACCATTCCTGGGAGATCCTGGTGGATCTGACTATAACAGCACAGAGGCGAAAATGTAAAGGGACGTACCATTCCATGTAGCAAGGTATACCTTCGACAAACTATTTATCCCTTTGAGCTTCAGTTCCTTCATCTATAAGCTGGGAATAACAGTAGCAACTACCTTTCAGGATTGTTGAGAGGATGGCCGCAGAGCTCATAGCTCAGGGTCTGACATGTAGGAAAGGCTCAACAAGTATTCATCATCATCGTCATCTTCATCATTATCATCAAACAGAATAACTGAACTGATTGTGACCGTCTCCATGACAGAAAGCACTGTATATCATTTTTTTAAAAAATATTTATTTATTTATTTATTTAGGCTGCCCTGGGTGTTAGTTGCGGCACGCGGGATCTTCGTTGCAGCATCTGGGCTTCTTAGTTGCGGCATGCATGTGGGATATAGTTCCCCAACCAGGGATTGAATCCGGGTCCCCTGCATTGGGAGCACGGAGTCCTACCCACTGGACCACCAGGGAAGTCCCAGCACTGTATATCATTTAATGTCAGTCTATTCCATCTAGAACCCCTTTGACCCTCTCACCCGGCACTGGGTCATTCCTATTCCCTGCCAAGTGAGAACACCCTGCTGGTGGTAAACTTTTCCACCTCAAACTTTTCAAAATACTTCTCCTTTTAAAATCAATAAATTAGGCTCATATTTGAAACTAAAATATTGGCAGATAAATTCTGAAAAGACTTTAGGCACTGGGTGTCGGTCAGAAATGGACCCGTGTGTCAGCTGTAGCCAACCGAACCATCTTTTTTTTTGGCTTTATTTAGATTTATTGATCTTTTCTCTTTATGCTTTGTGATTCCAGTTTAGAAATAATAATAATAGTAATGATAATAATAATAAATTTTACATTTCAAGAAACAGCTTGCCAGATCAATTGAGGTATCATGTACCAGGGCTGGCTCGGTGAACAGCTTTAGTAAAGAAAAGAAAATGTCAAACCTGTCAAAGGGAAAAAGAGAAGGAATTTCCAGAATTCCGTTCAGGGGAAAATATAAAGCAACAATTCTGCAAGTGACACTGGGAGACATGTCTTTGTATAAGACGGTCTAGTCTCGATGTAGGAAGAATCCCCATTCAGAGAAAACCCACTGGAGCTCTGTGTTTTCCAGAAGCCTTCCAGTCTCCAACCAAGAAGGACCTAGCAGCTTCCCCTCTTCCCCTTCCCCCTCCGGGTGAGTGCGTACACTGGCGCCCCAGCTGAACAACAGCCCAACTTCCCGGGTCCCTCTCTCCACTCCACCAGGCCCACTGCCTTCTGGTTGCCCTCCCCGGCACTCCCTACCTACTGCTCCATCTGAGGGGGCAACCGTATTCAGGATATTTCTTTACCCCTTCCCTTTAAAAATCACTCTCCCCCAAACTACAAGCCCTTCTGAAAGACTTGCGAATCTGTTCAATGTCATTAAACTAAGGTAGGCATTTATGGCTTGATACGCAACTTCCCCCAGGAACCTGCACAGACTGGTCAGAAGACTCTGGAGAGTTGGTGGAGGAGATGGGGCGGGGGGCACAGCCTCAATACCACTTCTCAAATCCTGCCTGGAGGGGGCTGAGGTCCCCTCCAGAGCTCTCCTAGTGACTACCTCCTTATCCCTGCCTCTGATTCCAGCCTGAGTCAGCTGCTTTTTTTTAACCCTAGGATCATCCTTGGAGCAGGATTTGGATTTTCCTGATGTCAATCAGCTAAAATTCAGAGTGCTGCTTATTCCTTGACTTGGCTGGCGATCACCAGCAGAATGTATCCTCACAGTAGAGCAGGTTGTTTGGCCATAGATGTGGATGAAATAGTAGTAAGATACATTCAATGCAGGGAGGTACTTATAAAAGGTTGGCCCATCTCTGCCTTGGGAAAAAGTGATACCCAGCTTTTGAACAGTCTCTTTCAATTACAATCAAGGTCATGGAAGTGTACTGAGGGCATGGGGTACACACACAGAGCACAGCAGACCCTCAGATTTAGCGGTTATAGCTTTCTATTCCTGAGGTACACTGAGGATCCATGACAAGTAGCAATTTCTACCTGTACAGGGTAAATATTTTAATTGGTTTTTTAATGAAGCCAGTGTGTGGGGTCAGCCATTGGGCCAATGAATGAGTCCAACCCAGTGGAGACAGTGACGAGGTCTGGGAGAGGAATAGTTCTCAAACAGAATGCAAGTGCTTTGGCCAAATTAAACACAGGAATGTGCAATGTCCAAACCATCTTTTATGGAAGAAAGATTGATTAGTTGATAAAATATACATCATCTTGGCTTCCAAATCCTAGAGGCCATCAAAGCTATCCTGATGTTAAAGATATCACTATTTTAATGATCCCTGTTGAAGAGTGTTAAAAATAAATGCTGTGCTTTCAGATCTTAAGACTTATTGCATGTATTTTCACAGCTTAAAGTAAAAAGGGGTGTTGTGGAAAATGATAAAATTTATCATTTATAGCAAAATATTAATGTAGCAGCAGGAGATTCGATGAGGCCATCTATCTATGAGCATTCAAACTTCAAAGGAAGCATAAACATGAAATTAATGGTTTGTCTAGTGTAAGAGACAAATAAATGCAAATGTGGGCTCATTAATATCAAGTGGATGACTTCTTGGTTTATGGGGTTTGGATTGATTTTGTCAAAGGCCAATAGATTTATTTTAAAAAGTCTTTGAAATTTAGCATCCATACACCCTTATTGAGAGAAATAAAACTCCCAGCACTCCCAGATGGCCCCTCTTCCTCCTCCCCCCCCCCCACTTCCTAGATGTTGCTTTACTGAGATAAAGTTCTTACATTAGGACTTACTTTCACACTGAAATATGTCCCTTGTAGGAACTGCTATAAATGTCAGCATTTTCCACAGCATTAGTTTATGGGCAGAGGGAATTTTAATGGCATCATAATCTCATGGCAATCAATTGTGGTGCTTGGAAAGAAAAGTTCTGGGGGTGTCCATTAAATGGGCTTTGCTCACTTTTTTTTTTTTTTTTTTTTTTTTTTTGCCGTACGCGGGCCTCTCACTGTTGTGGCCTCTCCCGTTGCGGAGCACAGGCTCCGGACGCGTAGGCTCAGCGGCCATGGCTCACGGGCCCAGCTGCTCCGCGGCATGTGGGATCTTCCCGGACCGGGGCACGAACCCGTGTCCCCTGCATCGGCAGGCGGACTCTCAACCACTGCGCCACCAGGGAAGCCCTGCATCACTTTTAATGCTCCAAAATCTTGAAGTCTCTCCCTGTCTTTCCTGTTTGTCTATAGGCAAAATAGTTTTTCTTTATCCCCCCCGCACCCCCATTTTAGGCTGAAGTAGAGTTAAACACTTTCATTTACAGCTTAATTCTCTAAGAGGGAAAAAATCACTTATTCTCTTTCACTTGAGCAAGGTCATGGGTCTATTGGTTTTGATACAACATAGGGAACCAAAGCAGGAGTTTTGGTGGGCTTTTCGCTCTTTCTAGATTGTCAGATGCCTCTGGCATGGTCAAAATCTAGCTTTTGTGGTTGTCAAGTTATTCTGAGTGGAGTGGGGTGTCCAGTGTAGAGGCATCCTCCTCTTTTGGAGTTTCTGCTGTCTATCCCATCTCTACCTCCAACTCCAGCACAATCTCCGTACCTATTTCTATGTATCTCATACCTAAATGTTGAGCATAGATGACGTATGGGTTATCACAATTATTTCAAGTGAGTTTTCCATTTCCATTGTTCTTTTTTTGCTTAGTTTTTCACCTTCAAGAGATGACACGGAGTTTTTCAGGTTCACTGTATTCTTAATCATTTTGTGACACTTTCTTACTTCAATCTCTCTGATCCTTCTTGAGGATTTATGCGTACAGTAAACTAATTTGGGAAAAGAAATTGTTTAGGACTTGGTTCTGTAGTCTGTTCTCCACAAAACTTGAAAGTGAGGGAAATGATATTACCCTCTGAGAGTTAAATTGTAAAGTCAATACACGAGGAACAAGAATAAAGATTTGCAAGGTAACCGCAAGGAGGTGTAGGCTCTGAATTAACTGTGACCTGATTCAGTGCATTCACCAATTAATGATGAACAGATATTTCAATCAGCGGTCAGCTACAGGAGTGGGGAGAAAGGAAGCCACAGAAATAAATGTTGCTGTTTCTGTCCTAACCCCACCCATGGTAGAAGAAATCATACAACCAAAGGATGGAAGAGACAATTCCTACAGTCTGATAGCTACATCAGGATATATTAGCTAGGCCTATTTGTGAAAGTCACTTTTTAGAATATCTTCCCATCCCCAAATTCCCTTCTCTGAGAATCAGTCTCACCCACCTATAAGCATGGGCTTGGACAGAGTTGATTGCCCCAGGGTAGGGCCTCAGACCCAAGTTCAGCTATTTGGAATTTGGCTCCTGCAGAATTGGATGGGAATTCTAAATAACCTCAACTTACCCCTTGAACTGAGGACATAAAATTCAGTAGCCCTGAGGGGATTGTGTTTGGTCTCAGCATGGTCAAGCAGTAAAAACAAGTCAGCAGAAGGAAAGAAGAAGGATGAGAAAGGGATATGGAGTGAGAAATAGAGACACTGGAAGAGAGAGAGGTGTGGCGTGGCAAGGCTTGAGATCCTGAGGCTTTCGTCTTATCCCTAACGAAACCAGACTGTGCTGTCTGCCATAGGGATACCCCAATTCCTTATAATGAATTCCCCTGGCCTGAAGGGAGAAATGGGAGGGAAATCCAACAGGGAGGAGATATATGTATATGTATGGCTGATTCATTTTGCTGTGCAGTAGAAGCTAACACAACGTTGTAAAGCAACTGTACTCCAGAAAAAAATAATTAAAAAAAAAAAAAGAAAGTAGAAATTATAGAGTGAGCTCTCACTCATGACTTCACTTTCAGGCAATTGCCACACACTGCAGTGTACGAGTGCCCAGTTAAGTAAAGTAAAGATAATAGTATATGATTTTAATTAAATAAGAAATATTGGTTGAAGATGTTGTTAACAATGAAAGCATAAGGGAACAAGAAAATGGTTGAGCCGACCCTTCTCCTGCTCCCTCGAATGAGTGCTTCATCAGTCACCATGTGAGGTCAAAAGAATGAAAATCTAATCAAGTATGAAAGGAAGAGAAGCCAATACAAGCTCCAAATTCTAAAGGCTATTAGAAATATGAATTACATCCACTATCATTATCAAAAACCTCTACCCATGTTAAACATTGACCTTGAGATATTAACCAGAACTAAAATTCAGTGAAATGTAAAATGCAGATATTTAGAGCATGAGGGCAAATCTCTATAATTTTTTCCGGAAATGTCTAAAGTGGTTTCGAACCGCATTTAAAGTTTGAAATATTCGATTCACTTTTTAAACATTTTAAATTAAACTTAATAATAAAAAATTATTTAGAAGCATATGAAATTTCTTACTTGGGAGTGAAGGCAAAAAGCCAAATAGTAGGAAAACATTTAATTCTCCCTGCCATGGTAAAAACAATAGTTAATACAATATGGTGACAAACTAAAACATCCCTTTCCTTTGTTAACAAATACTTTTGAAGACATGGAAAACATCACTAAAGATTTGACTAAGCAGGTATTGAAAAAATCATGTCATGTTGGATTTTTCTATATAGTTGGATGAAAATACAGATGTTTCATATATGACTCAGGTAATGGCATTTGTGACAGGAGATAGGTACACAAATGTTCATAACATTTATCAAAATAGCCCCAAACTATAAATAACTCCAAAGAATAAATAAATTGCCAAGTATTTTCATGCCCAGGAATACCATACAGTAATAAAAATGAACTACCCACAACATATTGACAACTGATTTTTAACAAAGAGGTTGAGATAAGTAAATGAAGAAAAGACAGGTTTTCCAACAAACAGTGCAGGAACAATTGGATACCCATATGCAAAAATATAAACTTCAACTCATACCTTGCACCATATAAAAAAATTAACTCAGCATATAGACCTACAGGTAAAACCAAAGACTATACCACTTCTATAAGAAAATATGGGAGAAATTATTAGCCATCTTTGGCTGGGCAAGGAATTTTTAGATAGGACACAAAAAGCAGGAAGCATAAAGGGTTCTACTTTCCCTGAACCCTCAAACACTGTTCCACTGGGACAACCTCCAATAAAGAATGAAAGGGCCTATTTTCCTACAGCCTTGACAAAGTTTATTCCCAAACTCTTTTTTTTTTTTCTCTGTGCCACTCTGGTCGGTGAGAAGGATAGCTCAATGTTGCCTTTCTTTGTGTTTCTTTAATTTGAGTGAGATAATTTCATTTCATATGTTTAATATTTCTTTTCCAGTGAACCATCTGTCCAACTTCAGATGCTTACTTTTCTTTGGAGCTGATTTTTCTTTTAATTTTTCTAGAACATCTTTGTGTATTTGGAAAATTAGCTCTTTATCTGAAAAAGGAATTATAAATATGTCTTCTAGTGTGTCAGGGATCTTTTTACTTATGAAAAGCTGTTTTATTTCATGTAATCAAATTACTAAACTTTTAAAATGGCTTCTGGATTTTGAGTCAAAGTTAGAAGAGATCTTCCCCATTCCAGATTTATAAAGGAATTTATAAATTATTATATGGGATTTATAAATGATTATAGTTATTAGCTAGAGCTTATGTGTTCTCATTTTTTATATTCAACTCTTTGGTCCATTTAAGTTTATTTTAGTGAGATCCTCTCCTTCTGGATGGGAATATTTTCTGGAAATTTCTAAGATCTATGAGCTCTTCTGCTCCCTCCATACTTCTGCTCTTCTTTGTGTCACCTCTGTGACTTCCAACAGAGGCTTGTGGTTCAGCTCTGCCCTTGACACCACTTACATGCAATTGGAATTGTCAGGTTTCTTCTGTCTCTTAGTTTCCCTGAAAATGTGTTTTGAGGTTTTTCTCCCCCATTTTCCTTGTTGTTCTTTTTGGTCTCTAGGGGAAGTGGGAAAACTCAGAACTAAACCACTGTCACATTTAAATCATAAGCAAAACTGCTATGAACATGATTTTAATGATTGTACTTATACAAAAAATAAAGAAAGAAAGATGACAGATGATAGATAGATTTTGCAATGTATCTGCTGGGGATAACACAGTGAAAAAAATATTCACCACTTATTCTTAAGGGTGGAGACAGATAATATGCAACTGAGTACATAATTTAATAATACAGGTATAATTCAAAATCTCTGTTACTGGCCTGGTAAACCATATTTCATATTTTGTACAAGCTATACTCTGTTACTGAGAACTTATCCTATAGAAATGCATGCACGTGTATACAAAGTTAAAATGTGTCCATTGGCACATTGCTAATGATACCAAACATTTGGAAACCCTCTAAATATCCACTTACTGGAGGCTGGTTAACTAAATTATGACACATCCATACAATGAACTAATCTGCAACCCTTTAAAAAATGAGGTAAATCTGTAAGTAACCACATGGAAAGAATTTCAAGATACATTGCTAATCGAAAAAAAAGTCTTGAAAATATACAATGATTGCATTCTATAATTTTTTTGTTCCAAATTATATAACACATATATACATATTTATACTTAGTGTCGTATATAAATATATACTGTTTTATATATGGTAACACATATAGCATATGTACAGCATATATAGCATGTTTCCATTTGTGTGTTAAAATGTATGTAAAATTCTCAATTATTAATAGAGATGATTAGACAGAGGTCTGGAAGAATATGAAACAAACTGTAAAAAGTGATTACCTGAGGGAAAGGGAGTGAGGTTGGGCTGGGGCAGGGGCAGGATTGTTAAAAGCAGTAGTTAGTCCTGAGCCTGTTTAATCTCCTGTCCATTCCTCACCCTGTCCCCTGCTCTGCCTTACATCTGACAGTGATTGAGCCCAGCAGGTCATGTTTGTCATTGGCGTCCAGCTGGGTACTAGCAGGAGAATAAAGGACAGGAGGAAGGGAAAAGACACAATCAGTATTTTCCCCCTCCTCTGTCTTTATTAGGTTATTTCTCTAGTGTCAACTGGTCTCCTCTATGGGTCCAGCTCCCACTTCCCAAATCCACCACGGTTTCAGTTTCAGTGGAGTGGCCTGGGTCCCTGGTTCTGGCAGTGTACCTCTTTTGACCCTGCAGCCTAAGTGTGGCAAAGCCTCCCTGGAGTTGTTAATCTTTTAAATTGTCTCCTGGCTGTTTGAGTTCTCAGAACTTCCACCACTGGTATAGCCAATTCCCTGTATTAAATACCTTCATGTTGTTCTCGTTTTCCTGCTTCTGTTTGATATAGGAGAGTTTGCTTTTTTAATTTATGTACTTCAATTTTTGTTTTCTTTTCTTGAACCTTGTGATTGGATTAATTGTATTAACCATAATCCTTGGTCATAAAGTTTTATCATTGTTTTATGCATGGCTCTTCATTCATTCATTCCTAATGCAATAAGCACCAGTGAATCCAACACAGATTTAGAATTCAATTGATAATTTATATCTACTTATGTGCTCCCCTGCAGCATGTTCCCTCCCTCCTCTCCCTGTATTCCCCCTCCCACAGATATAACCATCATTCCAAATCCTGAGTTTAGCATACCCTTTGCTTATTATTATTATTATTTTTTTGTGGTATGCGGGCCTCTCACTGTTGTGGCCTCTCCCATTGCGGAGCACAGGCTCTGGACGCGCAGGCTCAGTGGCCATGGCTCACGGGCCTAGCCGCTCTGCGGCATGTGGGATCTTCCCGGCCCGGGGCACGAACCCATGTCCCCTGCATCGGCAGGTGGACTCTCAACCACTGTGCCACCAGGGAAGCCCTCCCTTTGCTTTTAATATATTTTTATATGATATGTATTCCAAAAATGTATAAATAGTTTAAGTTGTTTACAACTTAAGAGTATTGTGCTATATGTAAACTTATGGGTCTTACTATTTTATTTAATGTGTTATATTGCTAAGATTCATCCATATTGTGGCATATAGCTAGAATTTGTTCATTTTGACCACTATATAATATTCCATTCTGTGACTATACCACAGTTTAGTCATATAGTTTCCTGTTGATGGGCCTATGATTGTTTGCAGGTTTTTGCTATTATGATGACTCTTGTACATATCTTCTAGTACACATGAGTGAGAGTTTCTCTTGGATATATATCTAGGAGTGAAATTTCTGGGCCAAAAATATGAGTATTTTTGACTATATGAAATAATCCCAAACTGTTTTCTAAAGTGGGGTGTGAGAGTTCTTTTTGATCTATGGTCTCTCCAAAATTTATTCACACTTTAAAATGTTTGCTAACCTAGATATAAAATGACATTTTACTGTGGTTTTCTATGTATTTCTGTCTTGTTTCCATTTTCTAATAAGGCAGGTAGTTTTGTAATTATTTTAGTTATTTTATTTAAAAAACCCAACTATATGATTTGGATACATTGCTTCACACAGTTAATTAGATGGAGTATTTGCTAATCACTCAGCCTATCAAACTAGAGCAGAGAATTCATTTAGTTAATTCTGGTTGATTTTATAGCTCTATCTAGATCATGGGTATTACCTGAAAGTTACAGGCAAATATTATAGACAGTATTGTACAATATAATACACCATCCTGCTCAGGAAAACCTTATCCAACATAACCATTATCCAATTCAAGAAACTTCTTTCATGTATGTTGATTTGATGGTTCCTGTCAATTAAATGTGAAAACCCCAAGTTTAAACTTACTATCTATATGGCACTATGGGCATTTATTTAAGGCTTCATGAGTTTGGAGCTGTATAATAAATGGAGAAATCAAGAAAGTGCTAGAAATGGCCTCTCTTCTTAAAGACCATGATTGGAAGGATGAAAGATTTACACCAGAATCCACTTTTTAAAAAATGTTATTGAAGTATAGTTGATTTACAATGTTGTGTTTAATTTCTGCTGTATAGCAAAGTGACTCAAATATATATAAATATAAATATATATATTCTTTTTCATATTCTTTTCCATTATGGTTTATCACAGGATATTGACTATAGCTCCCTGTGCTATGCAGTAAGAGTTTGTTGTTTATCCATTCTATATACAATGCTTTGCATCTGCTAATCCCAAACTCCCAATCCTTCCCTCCCCAACCTCCCTGGAAGTCACTTGAGACATATTTATGGAGTGACCTACTATCAACAATGAAATAATTTGATAAAAATTAAAATAAGTTCTGATGAGATAACAAATGAAGCTGTGGTCAGGGTGGCGTGTGGTAGACCACTGATGGCTTCCTGCAGGAGATGATATTGGAGCTTCCAGATTTTGAGGAGGTGATTGTTTTTTAGATACCATAATTTTGTAGTGGACAGAACATATAAATTTTGGGTAAGAATAATACTCCATCCTCAGGGAAAGCTAAAATTTACTTTCATTTGGTTTCCTCTTAAGATTATAGGGATAAGAGGAATATGACATGGAATATCTTCCATTTTGCTCATATAAAGCCATCACTGACTGAATGGTTCTTCCTGAATAACTTTGCCTGGAATTCTGCCATCTCTCTTGGAGTTAGGTGGTATTTCCAATCAAGTTATATTTTCTGCCTTTCCTATAGGTACAACTAGTTTCCTGGTGAGCTCCTCTTGCAGTCAGCTTCATTTCCATTCACTTCCCCACCCCCCAAAACTGTGGAACTTTTGTTTTAAAAATATGATTCTAAATTCCTGTTTTGTGTGCCAAGGTATAAAGTAGACAAGTCAGATGACTGCAAAAAAAAAAAAAAGGTTGAAAGGATGATAAGAGAACTTGAGAAGGTTGAAGACCTGATGAAACGTTTGCTTAATTTGTTCTTTATTATAAAATTTTCTTTGTGTACCTCTGTGCCTCTTATCAGCTTTTGAGGTTTGAGGTACTGTACAACTAAATTTGCACAGTTACACAAGTTGGAGTGGAACTAAACTCAGAAAGCATGCTGGGCCAGAAGTTCACAAGATAATGAAAGATTTCATTTGGTCTAAGACACAAATCTTTAAGTAGTTTAACATCTCTGAAATCAGGATGGCATTTTAGTCTAGAAGTAAATAGAGTTTTTCTAGAGAGAATGTGCTTATCACCTGGGGGCAATGCCAGCCTGTAATTACTTTAAATTCTCTGCTTGAGGGTTTTGGGAACACACTGATAGTGAGAATTTGTTTATTTATTTATTTAAATTAATTAATTAATTTTTGGCTGCATTGGGTCTTCGTTGCTGTGCACAGGCTTTCTCTAGTTGCAGCGAGTGGGGGTTACTCTTTGTTGTGGTGTGCAGGCTTCTCACTGCAGTGGCTTCTCTTGTTGTGTAGCATGGGATCTAGGTGCATGAGCTTCAGTAGTTGTGGCACGTGGTCTCAGTAGCTGTGACTTGTGGGCTCTAGAGCGCAGGCTCAGTAGTTGTGGCGCATGGGCTTAGTTGTTCTGCAGCATGTGGGATCTTCCCAGACCAGAGTTCGAACCCGTGTCCCCTGCATTGGCAGGTGGATTTTTAACCACTGCACCACCAGGGAAGTCCTGATAGTGAGAATTGAGACTACAAACTTGCTTGAGTACCAGTTTATGGTTCAAATTCCCAGAAAAAATTGTTCCTCCCTTAACCCAGTGCCAAGATTAAGGAAGGCAAGTATATTTCTTGTTTAGTCCTGCATCTAGGGCATGGTCCATTTATATCTCAGCTTTATACTTCATCTTAGGCATTTTATTTATCTCTTAATGGTACATAAAATGATGGCATATGTTGGAAATCGTGGAGCCCTCAGAAGATGCAGACATGAATGTGGGAATTTCCATAAGAATGAACCAACTTATTATTTCTCATGAAGGGTGATTTTAATGATTCAAAGCACGATTTTAAGAGGTCATTCTCATGTACAGAGGATTTAGCCTCATGGTACCTTAGCTGGGAACTTGGCATCTGAAAAAATAAAGAGTCACTGAATCTTCCACTTTCTTGATGAAACATAAAAAGTAATCTGATTTTGGAGAAATAGTGTTTTCTATTTTAAAAGAAATTTTGATGTATTTTTTTCTGAGATTGACTGTTTTCTGAATGTATTACTCCTTTTCATTACACTCAAAAGCTACAAAATCTCATTGACCCTCAATTTACCAGCACATTAGCTGGTTTTATCCCTTTGACTTGGACAGCTGCCTGGTTCTGAGCTCTGAGTTTCTGTTTGAGATTCAAAGTCTGACAACAATGGAAATGGATTAGTTGTACTTGAGTGGAAAAAGTGGAAGGGGAGAGAAGTGGTCAGTCAGAATAGAGCCAACATGTTTTGCTGGTAGATTTGATGAGGTTGAGAGAGACAATGAGATGCAGAAGATGATGGTCAAGACTGGGGGATGAGTAACAGTGGAGACGAAGCAAGTCTTTGGGGAGGGATAAAGTGTTCTCCTGAGTGGATATCACTAATTTCCATTACATTTTTTGAAAACTCAATCAAATCACCCCAAAAAAGATTTGTGAAATGCCATGTTGTCTCCAGCAATGGGATAGTCAGGTTTGTCAGATGGAACATGCCTCCCAAGTCACTGGAAATAACTGAAGAGCTAAATAGAAGTGCAGACTCATTAGAGCTATCTATGGGACATTGGTCTTTTTGATCTCTGTCTGCATGCTAAGGAAAGTGTAAGTGAGCCTCCTTTTCATCTTTCCCATCACACTTTAAAAGGCTGCTGTAATGTTCCCACCAACTGAATCATTTTCATTGCCAACTCTAATCAGTTTGTGAATAAATATCCTTTGGAGATGTGAGCTGCTTTAAATGATGGCTGCCTTTCCACCTTTAATCTATGACACTACAGTTCTCTTGAGAGAAAATAGCTCCTTGTGTCTTTATTCCCTCTCTGAGTTCATATATGCAGGACACCTCCGTTTTTATTATCACATAATAATGGCTTTAGTAGGTGAATAAAACATTGCACAAGTTTTGCAAAAATGAGAGGATATTCACCCTTGCTACCTTTAATCTCCTGCATTCTCCTGTTAATGAGTATAAATTATCAAAGCTATTTCTCAAAGTCTTTACATAGCACAAAACCAGTGGCAGATCATTCTCAAGAAGGGCTCTTTTTAAATATCATAATTAGTGGTATTACCTTTAATCTTTTGTGGTGTGAAAATCAAGGACAACTTGAAACTTGATACAAGGTAAGAGACTACTTATTTTGGTGAATTTTAGGAGATGAAAATGAAGGTTTGAATCAGGTCTTCTTCCTTTGGAGAATTCTTAAAGATTCCAAAAGTATGAGAAATAATGGTAAATATCTTAGCATATACTTCTTCTAAGAATTGGTTTACTACTTTGATCAGATGAGATCCAATTTGATTCTCTCCCCTAAGTTCAAAAGGACCAAGAGCTAAGCATTTTCTGGAAAGGTCTGAATATATCAAACTAATTGCTCCTAATGGAACATTTGGTTTGGGGGGCCCTATTAGATTATTTTCTGAAATATATTCATGTCAAACTTCCAGGTTCAAGTTGGTAAATTGAATCAACAGAGTTATCTCTCTTCTCTTCCCTATCAAAATTCTAAAAGGATATTAAAATGCAAGAACAAAGGGGGGAAAAAAACCCCAAAATCAAAGAAACAAACAAAATGCCTGTGAGCTATGGGAAATGGTTCAGGGTACCATACATAGACTGGAAACTTTGAGGAAGTTCTGAAAATTAGAAAACAGATTAGACAAAACTAATAGAAAAGTCAATCCATGCTTACAAAGCCCGTAAATCAGCACTAGTGAAAAAGAAACAGTTGATGTATTTCCCCAAGTGAGTTCCAGAAAACCTGAAATCTTGGAGCGAGAGGGTCTAGGACATTGAAGGGAGGCATTGCTAAGAAAACTGTCAGCACTACCCTCTCTGCATGCACTTCCCAAACCGCGCGCGCGCGCGCGCACACACACACACACACACACACACACACACACACACTTAGATTGGGTGCCAGTAACCTTCAATCTCTGGCCTCACTTGGCACAAGTCTTGCTAAGTAAACGGGGGATTTTTCTTACAGCCATTTCAACATTGTCAATAGGTCCAAAGAAAGAAGGAAGTCTATAGTTTATTTTAAATGTTACAATAATAATGGCAAAACAAAGCAAACAAAGCCAGACAAAGCAGTGAAATTTCTGAAGACCTTTTTACTCCGTGTATCTCCTCGGATTCTTTCTACAGGCAGTTAGGTCTTTCATAAGATCCAGTCATATTTTAGATGTCAAGCAGCAGCTAGATGAATCTTCAAGAAAGGGACACAGGAAAGGACCGTGAGAACTTCATCAAAGCCTGAACGTGAGGCAGGTGGTCACCGTGAAGCCTCAGGCTTCCCTGGGGTCTGATGGCACTCAGGGGAAGTTTGGCCCTTTTACAGGGAAATCTCACAACCAGTGGATTTGATTGAGGGGTGTGCTATGGACTCTAGTCTACTTCAGGGATAGAATCACAAAGGGAAGCCTGTCTGAATGTTTGCCTTTCCCTACCATTCACCATAATAGCAGAATCTTCAAATTATCTATGATCATAGAAATTTGAAAATTTAATTATACCCCAGGAAGTGGGTGGCTACTGACAGGAAAGCCTGTTGACTTTTGGAGTGATAGAAACATTCTTTATCTTGATAAGGATGTTAGTTACATGAGTGTATACACACAGATACATTTATTGAGCTATACACTCAAAGCTTGTTCACTTTATAAATTAATAAATAAATAGTACCTAAAATATGTAATATTATATTGGATAATACAAATGTTTTTTAGAAAAATGTAAATTACCAAAATTTATCCCCCGCAAACATAAAACACCCTGAAAGACACAACTATTAGAAGGAATTAAAGAGGGAATAAAAGAGGTACCTATACTTACACTTGTACCAGACATTATTAGCCAGGTTTGAATAAAAACTTCAAAATCCAGATAATTTCTATATCATTTAAAATTTCATACTGCAGGGAAAAATTAGAAGTGTTCTTGATCTCTTCTTTGAGGGATAACCCAAACTCTAAGATATACGAATGTACTCTCAACATTAAACTATAAATTAATTTCATTTTTTAATATAAGTGTAAAAATCATAAGTAAAGAAGGACTAGATGAAATTCTAACAGTATGTTAAAATAACAATTCAATATTACCAAATAGCTTTATTCAGAAAATGCAAGAATAGTTCAATATTAGAAAATTTAATAATATAATCCAAGATATTAATTCAGTATTAAATGATGAATTAAATGGGAATAAATATGATTATAAGTACAAATGCAAAAAAAGCAATTAAAAAAGTTTAATGCCCATTCCTGATTTAAGGAAAAATAATGTGGTAGGAATAGAAGATATTTTATATTTTCTTTTTCTAAATGTCTTATTTTTTAAAGATATAATACGTAAACATAATTTAAATTTCTAAAGGTATAAGAGGGTAACATTGAAAAGTAAGTCTTCCTTCCACCCAGTCAACCACTCACTCAGTTTTACACAGTCTGTAACTTCCTAATCCCACTATTTTGCAGCATTCTGCTTTCACCTAACAATATATCTTGGTATCCAAAACATAGTAGGATGTATAGAATGACCTCATTTAAAAATGGCTGCCTCATAGACCAATGTCTGGAAATGTAAAGATTCATTTAATCATTCTGTTTTAGTAATTGTTTTTTTTCACAGTCTTTTGCTAGTTCATGCAATACTTAAGTAAATATCTTTGAAATGCATATTTGTGCACTTGGATGAGTATATCTGTTAAACATTTCTAAATGTGGACTTGGTAACAAACAGTAGGTGCACTTCTGATTTTGAGAGATTTTTACCAAATTTTCGTTCTTTTTTTTGGTTGTTGTAGTTTTTTTTAATTAAATTAATTTTTTAATTGAAGTGTAGTTGATTTACAATGCTGTGCCAATCTCTGCTGTACAGCAAAGTTACTCAGTTTAACACGTATATACATTCTTTTTTTAATATTCTTTTCTGTTACAGTTTATCCCAGGAGATTGGATATAATTCCTTGTGCTATACAGTAGGATCTTGTTGTTTATCCATTCTAGATGAATAGTTTGCATCTACCAACTCGAAATTTCCAGTCCATCCCTCTCCCTTCCCCGCAAATTTTCCTTCTTGATGTGCTTGTACTATTTGGCAATCTTTCCATCAGTGTATGAGAGTGGACTCCTTGTTTTCTTGTCAATATGGAAGACTAGGTTTCTTGACCCACTTTCTCACTAAAAACAATTAAAAATGATAGATAAAATATCAAAATACATTTTAAAGACACCAGTGAACTAGCAAGGAAGTAAGGGGGAAATATCTCCCTGATAATTGTAACCAAAAATTTTTGCCTAAATTCAAACTCCTAGGCAGACCAAAATATCTCAAGCTGAGGATTGATTTTACAGTGACTCTGGGTGGGTCATGACCCTAGATACCTGAAAAAAAAAAAAGCAAAAATAAATCTTTTGGTGAGAAGAAAAGTCCCACAGAAAAAGTGAGGAAAACAAGACTAAAAAATAAGTGAAGACGGGAAATCAGGAAGGTTTACTACATATCGTACTTATGAGTGGTCCCATAAAATAAAACTATAGATCAGCTGCAGATATTAATATGATATACATGTACAAATAATAAGTGAAATGGGTAGACAAAATTCTAACAAAATATTTAATCTAAATAAGTGAAAGTAATAATGCACTATTATTCTTTTACTCACCTTCGAAGCAACTTGCAGAGAAAATAACTAAACACACAGGGAAACAAGGCAACATGAATGAGAACCAGCAGAAACACAAGATAATAGAAACAGACCCTCAAAGACTTCAGATATTGGAATTATTAGAGACAGAGAATAAAATAGCCATATGTGTCATATGTAAAGAGATAAAAGACAAGCCTGAAAATATGATCAGGAAATGAACCAAATTTAACTTATAAAAATGAAAAATATTATGACTGAAACATAAAACATAATAGATAGTATAGTCATTCTGGAAAACCATAAGGAGATTCCTCAAAAAGTTAAAAAGAGAACTACCATGTGATCCAGTGATCTCAGTTCTGGGACTATATCCAAAGGAAATGAAATCAGTATTTTGAAGAGCTATCTGCACTGCCATATTCATTGCAGTACTATTCACAGCAGCCAAGATATGAAATCCATTTGTGTCCATCAACAGATAAATAGATAAAGAAAATGTGGTATATGTATACACTGGATTATTATTCAGCCTTAAAAAAGAAGGAAAGCTTGTCATTTGTGACAACATGGATGAGGCTGGATGACATTATGCTGAGTGAAATAAGTAGTCAGAGAAAAACAAATACTGCATGATCTCACTTAAAAAAGTCAAAAGTCATTGAAGCAAAGAGTAGAATGGGGAGGGGAGGAAATGGGGAGATCTTGGCCAAAGCGTACGAAATTTCAGTGAGGGGGGATGGTAAGTTCCGGAGATCTAAAGTACAACATGGTGACTATAGTTAATAATACTGTATTGTATACTTGAAATTTGCTAAGAGAGTTGTTCTTAAATATTCTTACCACAAAAGAAAAAAAAGATAACTATGTGAGGTGATGGACATGTTAGCTTTATTGTGGTAATAATTTCATAGTGTATACATATATCAAAACATCATGTTGTACACTCTAAATAGATTTACAGCCCAGGCCTAAGAGACTGGCAGCTTCTACTTCCTGTCTCCTGGGACACTTGCTCTCGGTGTCCCAAGCTGTCACATAAGAAGGATGACTGCTATGCTGGAGGAAACACAGGGGGAGGCCCTCGTATCACATGGAGAGGAGACGAGGCCAGCCAAGCCCAGCCTTCAAGCCACACCTGCTAAGGCACCAGGCATATGAGTCAAGCTGTCTTGAACACTTTAGACCAGAACAACTACAAACAGGTGATCCCTGTTGACATCATGTGAAGAAGAAGTATGACCCAGCTGAGTCCTGCCTGAATTCCTGACTCACAAAATTATAAAATATTTGTCTTAATCTATTGAGTTTGGGTTAGTTTGCACAAAGCAATAGATAACCAGGAAAGCCATCATCAATGGTTGTTAAAGCTGTAGCCGTGGATAGGGCTGCTGAGAGCAAACAGACAACACCAGGTTTACTCTAAAAATCATCTGGAGAAAGGCTTGTGTCTTACCCACAGGAAAACCCTTTATATATCGGAAGATGATAATTATAATCTCCCCTATGAGCCTTCCCTGGTGGTGCAGTGGTTAAGAATTCTCCTGCCAATGCAGGGGGACATGGGTTTGAGCCCTGGTCCAGGAAGATCCCACATGCCGCAGAGCAACTGAGCCCATGAGCCACAACTACTGAGCCCATGCGCCACAACTACTGAAGCCCGCAAGACTAGAGCCCGTGCTCTGCAATAAGAGAAACCACCACAGTGAGAAGTCTGCACACCTCAGTGAAGAGTAGCCCCCGCTTACCGCAACTAGAGAAAGCCCATGTGCAACAATGAAGACCCAGTGCAGCCAAAAATAAATTAATTAATTAAAAAAAATCTCCCCTTTGATGAACAGCTCAAGTCCCTTCTTTTCAAGGAACAATGTACTTAATTTTATCCTGTTAGTTGTATTCCTTCTTTCTGGTTTCCCAAGCTTTAAAAATCCTATTTGCTACAGTATATGTTTTCATCAGCCCTCTGAATATTTTGTCTTTCATACATGAACACTCAAGCATGGATTTGATGCCTTATTTTTCTTTTTTTTTTTTTAACACATTAGGCTCCTTTTTAAAGAAAACTCATTAAGCAAAATTGCCAATGAGATTTTTTCAACAATAGTAACAACAAAAACTTAACTTTTCCACCAGTAGTTCTAAAAACACTTCCTTAAAACTTATGACTGATGGAGAAAGACAAGGTCTCATCATCTCCAACCCAGAAAAGAGAGGAGGGTGGGAAAACGCCGCATGGAGTCTTTGCCTGGCAATCCTACCAGCTCCTGTGAAAAGGGGCAGGATCAGTTCCCCAAAGGGAGAGGTGGGTACCCAGAAGAAGGACAGGGTACCCCAAAGGAGGGGAGGGATGCTGAGTAGTCAGAAACAATAAAGTCTACTGTAGGTTCCCAAATTATATTTGAGT
Organism: Lagenorhynchus albirostris; assembly: GCF_949774975.1. Taxonomy (NCBI): domain Eukaryota; kingdom Metazoa; phylum Chordata; class Mammalia; order Artiodactyla; family Delphinidae; genus Lagenorhynchus; species Lagenorhynchus albirostris. The sequence continues at coordinate 28,379,998 of NC_083099.1, forward strand.
AGACACCTACAAAATCATCATTTTTTTCTGGATGTCACTTAATGTTTATCTTTTTACCATCAAAGGCCTAAGATATTTTATGCTCCATTGCTTTTGCCTGAAATTGGATGAAGACATCTTTATTAATCAGGGAAAATATTACAAAGTCTAGGGAAGGCAGGCTAACAGGGTGTTTTTTTTTTTAATTCAGCATCTTGTTGTGTAACCAGATGTGCCTTTGCTTATTCATTAGATTTCATTGTTCACAGTGATCTTGTAAGAATCTGGCCAAGCTTTGCAAAAGGATGTCACACTGGCCTCATTCCAAGGAAATTAATAATCTTATTTCAAGCTCTTCTCCCTTCTCTTAGCCGGGCTTCTAGGGAAGGCCACCGGTGTTCCCCTCTCTATGAATTACAAGGTGGTTCAGGCCCCCAATATTTCTATTACAGAACATACTGTCTTTCATTTCAAAATTGCCTCTTATGAGTATTATTCTCTGTTCTAAAAAGATGTCATTGTTTCACTCCTATTCTACACTCCTTCTGTGTTCAAGGTCACTAGTTACTCTGTTATTCAGGCAGACAATCTTTTCATAATTTTTTTCCAATCAGTCTCAGTTCAAGGACTTACATACTCAATAGCCCCCATAAGTTTTGTCATTTCTTCTCTTGAAAACATTTTCTGTAGCGACTCTTTTTTCAGCAGCTTCCATGTATTCAATTCCTCCTAATGCATTGCTGTATGGAACATAGGGAAGCCTTGTTTATGGTGGGTTTTGTGGGGGGAAAATGATTTTTTCTTATTTCCTTAGATTCAGCAACTATTAACTAAAGTTTCTTAACTGATTTGGGAAACGAACTGTTTTCATCTAGCTTACGAGGAGAGAGTTCTCAGCTTCCGAGGGGCAAGAGATTTTTTGAGTTTTGAGGGTAGCAGAAACAGAGCATAGATCAAAGGTGAATGTTAACCAAAGCAGGAGTTTTGTGGGAAAAGTGTGGAAAGTAAAAGGATACTTTGGATCAAAGTTTCAAAATAAAATCCAGGGTGGTCAGAAATCTTGCTCAAGCTAAAAGTGTATGTGTTGTATTGATTTATTTTCTTCCAGTTTAATTGAGAGATAATTGACATACAGCACTGTATTTTTTTCCCCAAATGCTGTCAATCATAATTTCCAGGATTATCATCATAGAATATCCTTGAGGGCTAAAAACTTACCTATGAAATCTTTTTTTTTAAAACGTCTTTATTGTAGTATAACTGCTTTACAATGGTCTGTTAGCTTCTGCTGTATAACAAAGTGAATCAGCTACATGTCCACATATACCCCCATATGCCCTCCCTCTTGCATCTCCCTCCCACCCTCCCTGTCCCACCCCTCTAGGTGGTCACAAAGCACCGAGCTGATCTCCCTGTGCTATGCAGCTGCTTCCCACTAGATATCTATTTTATATTTGGTAGTGTATATATGTCAGTGCCACTCTCTCACTTCGTCCCAGCTTCCCCTTCCCCTTCCCTGTGTCCTCAGGTCCACTCTCTATGTCTGCATCTTTATTCCTGTGCTGCCCCTAGGTTCTTCACAACATTTTCTTGTTTAGATTCCATATATATGTGTTAGCATACAGTATTTGTTTTTCTCTTTCTGACTTACTTCACTCGGTGTAACAGACTCTAGGTCCATCCACTTCACTACAAATAACTCAGTTTCATTTCTTTTTATGGCTGAGCAATATTCCATTGTATATATATGTGCCATATCTTCTTTATCCATTCATTTGTCGATGGACACTTAGGTTGCTTCCATGTCCTGGCTATTGTAAACGGTGCTGCAATGAACATTTTGGTACATGACTCCTTCTGAATTATGGTTTTCTCAGGGTATATGCCCAGTAGTGGGATTGCTGGATCATATGGTAGTTCATTTTTTAGGTTTTTAAGGAACCTCCATACTGTTCTCCATAGTGGCTGTATCAATTTATATTCCCACCAACAGTGCTAGAGTGTTCCCTTTTCTCCACACCCTCTCCAGCATTTATTGTTTGCAGATTTTTTGATGATGGCCATTCTGACCTGTGTGAGGTGATACCTCACTGTAGTTTTGATTTGCATTTCTCTAATGATTAGCGGACGTAGAGCATCCTTTCATGTGTTTGTTGACAATCTGTATATCTTCTTTGGAGAAATGTCTATGTAGGTCTTCTGCCCATTCTTGGATTGTGTTGTTCTTTTGATATTGAGCTGCATGAGCTGCTTGTATATTTTGGAGATTAATCCTTTGTCAGTTGCTTCATTTACAAATATTTTCTCCCATTCTGAGGGCTGTCTTTTCGTTTTGTTTATGGTTTCCTTTGCTGTAAAAAGCTTTTAAGTTTCATTAAGTCCCATTTGTTTATTTTTGTTTTTATTTCCATTTCTCTAGGAGGTGGGTCAAAAAGGGTCCTGCCGTGATTTACGTCATAGAGTGTTCTGTCTATGTTTTCCTCTAAGAGTTTGATAGTGTCCGGTCTTACATTTAGGTCTCTAATCCATTTTGAGTTTATTTTTGTGTATGGTGTTAGGGAGTTTTCTAAATTCATTCTTTTACATGTAGCTGTCCAGTTTTCCCAGCGCCACTTATTGAAGAGGCTATTTTTCTCCACTGTATACTCTTGCCTCCTTTATGAAACATAAGATGACCATATGTGTGTGGGTTAATTTCTCAGCTTTCTATCCTGTTCCATTGACCTATGTTTCTGTTTTTGTGCCAGTACCATACTGTCTTGATTACTGTAGCTTTGTAGTATAGTCTGAAGTCAGGAAGCCTGATTCCTCCAGCTCTGTTTTTCTTTCTCAAGATTGCTTTAGCTATTCGGGGTTTTTGTGTTTCCATACAAATTGCAAATTTTTTTGTTCTAGTTCTGTGAAAAATGCCATTGGTAATTTGATAGGGATTGCACTGAATCTATAGATTGCTTTGGGTAGTATAGTCATTTTCACAATATTGATTCTTCCAATCCAAGAACATGGTATATCTCTCCATCTGTTTGTATCATCTTTAATTTCTTTCATCAGTGTCTTATAGTTTTCTGCATACAGGTCTTTCTTCTCCCTAGGTAGGTTTATTCCTAGGTATTTTATTCTTTTTGTTGCAATGGTAAATGGGAGTGTTTCCTTAATTTCTCTTTCAGATATTTCATCATTAGTGTATAGGAATGCAAGAGATTTCTGTGCATTAATTTTGTGTCCTGGTACTTTACCAAATTCATTGATTAGCTGTAGTAGTTTTCTGGTAGCATATTTCGGATTCTTTATGTGTAGTATCATGTCACCTGCAAACAGTGACAACTTTAATTCTTCTTTTCCGATTTGTATTCCTTTTATTTCTTTTTCTTCTCTGAATGCTGTGGCTAAAACTTCCACTACTATGTTGAATAATAGTGGTGAGAATGGACAATCTTGTATTGTTCCCGATCTTAGTGGAAATGGTTTCTGTTTTTCACCATTCAGAAAGATGTTGGCAGTGGGTTTGTCATATATGGCCTTTATTATGTTGAGGTAAGTTCTCTCTATGCCTACTTTCTGGAGGGTTTTTATCATAAATAAGTATTGAATTTTTTCAAAAGCTTTTTCTGCACCTACTGAGATGATCATATGGTTTTTCTCTTTCAGTTTGTTAATATGGTTTATCACATTGATTGATTTGTGTATATTGAAGAATCCTTGCATTCCTGGGGTAAACCCCACTTGATCATAGTGTATGATCATTTTAGTGTGCTACTGAATTCTGTTTGCTAGTATTTTGTTGAGGTTTTTTGCATCTACATTCAACAGTGATATTGTTCAGTAGTTTTCTTTTTTTGTGACATCTTTGTCTGTTTTTTGTATCAGGGTGATGGTGGCCTCATAGACTGAGTTTCGGGGTGTTCCCCCCTCTGCTATATTTTGTAAGAGTTTGAGAAGGATAGGTGTTAGCTCTTCTCTAAATGTTTGATGGAATTCACCTGTGAAGCCATCTGGTCCTGGGCTGTTGTTTGTTGGAGGATTTTTAATCACAGTTTTAGTTTCAGTACCTGTGATTTGTCTGTTTAAATTTTTCATTTCTTCCTGGTTCAGTCTTGGAAGTTGTGCTTTTGTAAGAATTTGTCCATTTCTTCCAGGTTGTTCATTTTAATGACATATAGTTGCTTGTAATAATCTCTCATGATCCTTTGTATTTCTGCAGTATCAGTTGTTATTTCTCCTTTTTCATTTTTAATTCTATTGACTTGAGTCTTCTCCCTTTTTTTTCTTGATGAGTCTGGCTAATGGCTTATCAATTTTGTTTATCTTCTCAAAGAACCAGCCTTTAGTTTTACTGATCTTTGCTACTGTTTCCTTCATTTCTTTTTCATTGATTTCTGATCTGATCTTTCTGATTTCTCTTCTTCTGCTGACTTTGGGGTTTTTGTTCTTCTTTCTCTAATTGCTTTAGGTGTAAGGTTAGGTTATTTATTTGAGATTTTTCTTGTTTCTTCAGGTAAGATTGTATTGTTATAAACTTCCATCTTAGAACTGCTTTTCCTGCATCCCATAGGTTCTTGGTCGTCGTATTTTCATTGTCATTTGTTTCTAGGTATTTTTTGATTTCCTCTTTGATTTTTTCAGTGATCTCTTGGTTATTAAGTAGTGTATTGTTTAGCCTCCATGTGTTTGTATTTTTTTTTTACAGATTTTTTCCTGTAATTGTTATGTAGTCTTATAGTGTTGTGGTTGGAAATGATACTTGATACAATTTCAGTTTTCTTAGATTTACCAAGGCTTGATTTGTGATCCAAAATATGATCTATCCTGGAGAAGGTTCCATGAGCATTTGAGAAGAAAGTGTATTCTGTTGTTTTTGGATGGAATGTCCTATAAGTATCAATTAACTCCATCTTGTTTAATGTAACATTTAAAGTTTGTGTTTCCTTATTTATTATCATTTTGGATGATCTGTCCATTGATGAAAGTGTGGTGTTCAAGTCCCCTACTATGATTGTGATACTGTCGATTTCCCCTTTTATGGCTGTTAGCATTTGCCTTATGTATTGAGGTGCTCCAATGTATGGGTGCTTAAATATTTACAATAGGTATATCTTCTTCTTAGAGTGATCCCTTGATCATTATGTAGTGTCCTTCTTTGTCTCTTCTAATAGTCTTTGTTTTAAAGTCTATTTTGTCTGATATGAGAATTGCTACTCCAGCTTTCTTTTGATTTCCATTTGCATGGAATATATTTTTCCATCCCCTCACTTTCAGTCTGTATGTGTCCCTGATTCTGAAGTGGGTCTCTTGTAGACAGCATATATACAGGTCTTGTTTTTGTATCCATTCAGCCAGTCTATGTCTTTTCTTTGGAGCATTTAATCCATTTACATTTAAGGTAATTATCGATATATGTGTTCCTATTACCATTTTCTTTTTTCTTTATTCTGCTCTGTGGTAGTTATTTCCAGTATTTTATCTTCCAGTCAGTTATCTGTTCTTCTGCCTCAGTTATTCTGCTTTGAATTCCTTCTAGAGAATTTTTAATTTCATTTATTGTGTTGTTCATCATTGTTTGTTTGCTCTTTAATTCTTCTAGGTCCTTGTTAAATGTTTCTTTTATTTTCTCCATTTTATTCCCAAGATTTTGGATCATCTTTACTATCATTACTCTGAATTCTTTTTCAGGTAGACTGCTTATTTCCTCTTCACTTATTTGGTCTGGTGGGTTTTTACCTTGCTCCTTTATCTGCTGTGTATTTTTCTGTCTTCTCATTGTGCTTAACTTACTGTGTTTGGGGTCTCCTTTTCACAGGCCACAGGTTCATAGTTCCTGTTGTTTTTGGTGTCTGCCCCCAGTGGGTAAGGTTAGTTTAGTGGGTTGTGTAGGCTTCCTGGGGAGGGGACTGGTGCCTCTGTTCTGGTGGATGAGGCTGGATCTTGTCTTTCTGGTCAGCAGGACCGCATCTGTTTGTGTGTTTTGGGGTGTGTGTGAACTTATTATGTTTTTAGGCATCCTCTCTGCTAATGGTATGCATTGTGTTCCTGTCTTGCTAGTTGTTTGGCATGGGGTGTCCAGCACTGTAGCTTGCTGGTCATTGAGTGGAGCTGGGTGCTGGTGTTGAGATGGAGATCTCTGGGAGAGCTCTCTCCTATTGATATTACATGGGGCCAGGATGTCTCTGGTGGACCAATGTGCTGACATTTGCTCTCTCATCTCAGAGGCTCAGGCCTGACACGAGGCCGGAGCACCAAGACCCTGTCAGCCACACGGCTCAGAAGAAAAGGGAGAAAAAAAAAGATAGAATGAATAAATAAATAAATAAAGTTATTTAAAAATATATTATTAAAATAAAAAAATTAAAAAGTAATAAAAAAGAAAAGAAAGAAGAGAGCAACCAAGCCAATAAACAAATCCACCAATAATAACAAGTGCTAATAACTATGCCAAAAAACCAAAAACAAAACATAAAAATGGACAGAGAGAACCCTAGGGCAAATGGTAAAAGCACAGCTATACAGACAAAATCACACAAAGAAGCATACACATACACAGTCACAAAAAGAGAAAAAGGAAAAAATATATATATATATAAATAAAGGAAGAGAGCAACCAAATCAATAAACAAATCTACCAGTGATAATAAGCTCGAAATATGAAACTGAGATAAACATAAAACCAGAAACAAATTAGATTCAGAAAGAAAACCCCAAGCCTACTGTTGCTCCCAAAGTCCACCACCTCAATTTTGGGATGATTTGCTGTCTATTCAGATATCACAGAGGCAGGGCACATCAAGTTGACCGTGGAGATTTAATCCACTCTTCCTGAGGCTGCAGCACGTAGAAATTTCCCTTTCTCTTCTTTGTTCGCACAGCTCCTGGGGTTCAGCTTTGGATTTGGCCCCGCCTCCGCATGTAGGTCACCTGAGGTCGTCTGTTCCCCACCAAGACAGGACGGGGTTAAAGTAGCAGCTGATCAGGGGTCTCTGGCTCACTCAGGCCGGGGGGAGGAAGGGGTATGGAATGCGGGACAAGCCTGCGGCGGCAGAGGCCAGCATGACGTTGCAACAGCCTGAGGCATGCTGTGTGTTCTCCCGGGGAAGTTGTCCCTGGATCATGGGACCCTTGCAGTGGTGGGCTGCACAGGCTCCTAGGAGGGGAGGTGTGGATAGTGACCTGTGCTTGCACACAGGCTTCTTGGTGCCTGCAGCAGTAGCCTTAGCATTTCATGCCTGTCTCTTGTGTCCGCGCTGATAGCCGCGGTTCATTTAGGTGGTGCTCTGAATCCTGTCTCCTTGGGCACCCCGAAACAATGGTCTCTTGCCTCTTAAGCAGGTCCAGACTTTTTGCTGGACTCCCTCCTGGCTAGCTGTGGCACACTAGACCCTTCAGGCTGTGTTCACGCAGCCAACCCCAGTCCTCTCCCTGGGATCTGACCTCTGAACCCCAAGCCTCAGCTCCCAGCCCCCACCTGCCCTGGTGGGTGAGCAGCCCAGCCTCTTAGGCTGGTGAGTGCTGGTCGGCACTGATCCTCTGTGCAGGAATCTCTCCACTTTGCCCTCTGTGCCCTTGTTGCTGAGGTCTCCTCCATGGCTCCAAAGCTTCCCCCACCGCTACTCCCTGTCTCCACCAGTGAAGGGGCTTCCTAGTGTGTGGACACTTTTCCTCCTTCACAGCTCCCTCCCAAGGTGCAAGTTCCATCCCTATTCTTTTGTCTCTGTTTTTCCTTTTTTCTTTTGCCCTACCCAGGTACGTGTGGAGTTTCTTGCTTTTTGGGAAGTCTGAGGTTTTCTCCCAGAGTTCAGTAGGTGTTCTGTTGGAGTTGTTCCACAGGTAGATGTATTTTTGATGTATTTGTGAGGAGGAAGGTGATCTCTATGTCTTACTCCTCCACCATCTTGAAGGTCCCCTCAGCACTGTATGTTTAAGGAGTACAGCATAGTGATTTGACTTACATACATCATGAAATGATTACCACAATAAGTTTAGTGAACATTCATCATCTCATATAGATACAAAATTAAAGAAAGAGAAAAATATATGATTTTCCATGTGATGAGAATTCTTAGAATTTACTTTCTTAACTTTCATATGTAACATAGAGCAGTGTTAATTATATTTATCATGTTATACATTACATCCCTGGTATTTGTTTATCTTGTAACTGGAAGTTTGTACCTTTTGACCACCTTCATCCAATTCTCCCTCTCCCAATCCCCCACCTCTAGCAACCACCAGTCTGATCTGTTTTTCTATGAGTTTGTTCATTTCTGAAGTATAATTGACCTATAATACTATGTTAGTTCCTATTACACAGCATAGTGATTTGATATTTTTACATTTCAAAATGATCACCAAGATAGGTCTAGTTACTATGTATCACCATACAAAGATATTAAATAATTATTGACTATATTCCCCACACTGTGTATTTCATACCCGTGACTCATGAGACCATCCCATTAATGCTTATAGTAACTACTAATTAATCACAGCCTATCATGAATTGCTTATACCTATGAAAAACTGCAATTAAAATCTTCATTTTACAAAACCCAAGATCAGACAGCTGTTAAGAGATGGGTATGTTTAATTCTAAAGTCAGTTATTTTTGAAATGAAATAGTATGGACTGTGCTGCCTCATAATACAAAAACCAACATCACAAAGAAAACTAAATATCAGTGGATAATAGAACTAATACCCAAGGAATATTTAGCAGTAGAAATAATAAAATATTTAAAACAAAGTATAATTATTATCTTTAGAAAGATACTAAGGACTGGAACGAAAATGGCGGTGGAACGAAAATGGCGGGGTAGAAGGACGTGCTCTCACTCCCTCTTGCGAGAACACCAGGATCACAACTAGCTGCTGGACAATCATCAACAGGAAGACACTGGAACTCACCAAAAAAGATATCCCACATCCAAAGACAAAGGAGAAGCCACAATGAGATGGTAGGACGGGCACAATCACAGTAAAATCAAATCCCATAACTGCTGGGTGGGTGACTCACAGACTGGAGAACACTTATACCACAGAAGCCCACCCACTGGAGTGAAGGTTCTGAGCCCCACGCCAGGCTTCCCAATCTGGGGGTCGGCAATGGGAGGAGGAATTCACAGAGAATCAGACTTTGAAGCCTACTGGGATTTGATTGCAGAACTTTGATAGAACTGGGGGAAACAGAGACTCCACCCTTGGAGGGCACACACAAAGTAGTGTGTGCATCGGGACACAGGGATGGAGCAGTTACCCCAGGGGAGACTGAACCAGACCTACCTGCTAGTGTTGGCGGGTTTCCTGCAGAGGCGGGAGCTGGCTGTGGCTCACCGTGGGGAGAAGGACACTGGCAGCAGAAGTTCTGGGAAGTTCTCCTTGGCGTGAGCCCCCCCAGAGTCCACCATTAACCCCATCAAAGAGCCCAGGTAGGTCCAGTGTTGGGTTCCCTTAGGCCAAACAACCAACAGGGAGGGAACCCAGCCCCACCCATCAGCAGTCAAGCGGATTAAAGTTTTACTGAGCTCTGCCCACCAGAGCAACAGTCAGCTCTACCCACCACCAGCCCCTCCCATCAGGAAACTTGCACAAGCCTCTTAGATAGCCTCATCTACCAGAGGGCAGACAGCAGAAGCAAGAAGAACTACAATCCTGCAGCCTGTGGAACAAAAACCACATTCACAGAAAGATAGACAAGATGAAAAGGCAGAGGGCTATGTCCCAGATGAAGGAACAAGATAAAACCCCAGAAAAACAACTAAATGAAGTGGAGATAGGCAATCTTCCAGAAAAAGAATTCAGAATAATGATAGTGAAGATGATCCAGGACCTCAGAAAAAGAATGGAAGCAAAGATCAAGAAGATGCAAGAAAGTTTAACAAAGACCTAGAAGAATTAAAGAACAAACACACAGAAATAAAAACTGCAATAACTGAAATGAAAACTACACTAGAAGGAATCAATAGCAGAATAACTGAGGCAGAAGAACAGATAAGTGACCTGGAAGACAGAATGGTGGAATTCACCTCTGCAGAACAGAATAAAGAAAAAAGAATGAAGAGAAATGAAGACAGCCTAAGAGACCTCTGGGACAACATTAAAAGCAACAACATTCGTGTTATAGGGGTCCCAGAAGGAGAAGACAGAGAGAAAGGACCAGAGAAAATATTTGAAGAGATTATAGTTGAAAACTTCCCTAAAATGGGAAAAGAAATAGCCACCCAAGTCCAAGAAGCTCAGAGAGTCCCATACAGGGCAAACCCAAGGAGAAACATGCTGAGACACATAGTAATCAAATTGGCAAAAATTAAAGACAAAGAAAAAGTATTGAAAGCAGCAAGGGGAAAATGACAAATAACATACAAGGGAACTCCCATAAGGTTAACAGCTGATTTCTCAGCAGAAACTCTACAAGCCAGAAGGGAGTGTCATGATATACTTAAAGTGATGAAAGGGAAGAGCCTACAACCAAGATTACTCTACCCAGCAAGGATCTCATTCAGATTCCATGGAGAAATCAAAAGCTTTACAGACAAGCAAAAGCTAAGAGAATTCAGCACCACCAAACCAGTTCTACAACAAATGCTAAAGGAGCTTCTCTAAGTGGGAAACACAAGAGAAGAAAAGGACCTACAAAAAAACCCCCAAAACAATTAAGAAAATGTTCATAAGAACATACATATGGATAATTACCTTAAATATGAATGGATTAAATGCTCCAACCAAAACACACAGGATTGCTGAATGGATACAAAAACAAGACCTATATATATATGCTGTCTACAAGAGAGCCACATCAGACCTAGGGACACATACAGACTGAAAGTGAGGGGATGGAAAAAGATATTCCATGCAAATGGAAATCAAAAGAAAGCTGGAGTAGCAATACTCATATCAGATAAAATAGACTTTAAAATAAAGAATATTAAAACAGACAAAGAAGGACACTACATAATGATCAAGGGATCAATCCAAGAAGGAGATATAGCAATTATAAATATATATGCACCCAACATAGGAGCACCTCAATACATAAGGCAACTGCTAACAGCTATAAAAGAGGAAATCGACAGTAACACAATAGTAGTGGAGGACTTTAACACCTCACTTACAACAATGGACAGATCATCCAAAATGAAAATAAATAAGGAAATAGAAGCTTTAAATGACACAATAGACCAGATAGATTTAATTGATATTTAAAGGACATTCCACTTAAAAACAGCAGATTACACTTTCTTCTCAAGTGCACATGGAACATTATCCAGGATAAATCACATCTTGGGTAACAAATGAAGCCTCAGTAAATTTAAGAAAATTGAAATCATATCATGCATCTTTTCTGACCACAACGCTATGAGATTAGAAATGAATTAAAGGGAAAAAACTGTAAAAAACACAAACACATGGAGGCTAAACAATACATTACTAAATAACCAAGAGATCACTGAAGAAATCAAAGAAGACATCAAAAAATACCTAGAAACAAATGAAAACACGATGATCCAAAAACTATGGGATGCAGCAAAAGCAGTTCTAAGAGGGAAGTTTATAGCTATACAAGCTTACTTCAAGAAACAAGAAAAATCTCAAATAAACAATCTAAGCTTACACCCAAAGGCACTAGAGAAAGAAGAATAAACAAAACCCAAAGTTAGCAGAAGGAAAGAAATCATAAAGATCAGAGCAGAAATAAATGAAAAAGAAACTAAGAAAACAATAGAAAAGATCAATAAAACTAAAATCTGGTTCTTTGAGAAGATAAACAAAATTGATAAACCATTAGCCAGACTCATCAAGAAAAAGAGAGGGAGGACTCAAATCAATAAAATTAGAAATGAAAAAGGAGAAGTTACAACAGACACAGCAGAAATACAAAGCATCCTAAGAGACTACTACAAGCAGCTGTATGCCAATAAAATGGACAACCTGGAAGAAGTGGACAAATTCTTAGGAAGGTATAACCCTCCAAGACTGAACCAGGAAGAAATAGAAAATATGAACAGACCAACCACAAGTAATGAAATTGAACCTGTGATTAAAAATCTTCCAACAAACAAAGTCCAGGACCAGATGTCTTCACAGGTGAATTCTATCAAACATTTAGAGAAGAACTAACACCCATTCTTCTCAAACTCTTCCAAAAAATTGTAGAGGAAGGAACACTCCTGAACTCATTCTGTGAGGCCACCATCACCCTGATACCAAAACCAGACAAAGATACTACAAAAAAAGAAAATTACAGACTAAGATCACTGATGAATATAGATGCAAAAATCCCAACAAAATACTAGGAAACAATCCAACAGCACATTAAAACGATCATACAACATGATCAAGTGGGATTTATTGCAGGAATGCAAGGATTCTTCAATACATGCAAAACAATCAATGTGATACACCATATTAACAAATTGAAGAGTAAAAACATGATCATCTCAATAGATGCAGAAAAAGCTTTTGACAAAATTCAACACCTATTTATGATAAACAATCTCCAGAAAGTGGGCATAGAGGGAACCTACCTCAACATAATAAAGGCCATATATGACAAACCCACAGCAAACATCATTCTCAATGGTGAAAAACTGAAACCATTTCCTCTAAGATCAGTAAGAAGGCAAGGTTGTCCACTCTCGCCACTATTATTCAACATAGTTTTGGAATTCCTAGTCACGACAATCAGAGAAGAAAAAGAAATAAAAAGGAATACAAATTGGAATAGAAGAAGGAAAACTGTCACTGTTTGCAGATGACATGATACTATACATAGAGAATCCTAAAGATGCCACCAGAAAACTATTAGAGCTCATCAATGAATTTGGTTAAAGTTACAGGATACAAAATTAATGCACAGAAGTCTCTTGCATTCATATACACTAATGCTGAAAAATCTGAAAGAGAAATCAAGGAAACACTCCCATTTACCTCTGCAACAAAAAGAATAAAATACCTAGGAATAAACCTACCTAGGGAGAAGAAAGACCTGTATGCAGAAAACTATAAGACACTGATGAAAGAAATTAAAGATGATACAAACAGATGGAGAGATATACCATGTTCTTGGATTGGAAGAATCAATATTGTGAAAATGACTATACTACCCAAAGTGATCTACAGATTCAATGCAATCTCTAGCAAATTACCAATGGCATTTTTTATGGAACTAGAACAAAAAATCTTAAAATTTGTATGGAGACACAAAAGACCCCGAATAGCCAAAGCAGTCTTGAGGGAAAAAACAGAGCTGAAGGAATCAGACTCCTTGACTTTAGACTATACTATAAAGCTACAGTAATCAAGACAGTATAGTACTGGCACAAAACCAGAAATATAGATCAATGGAACAGGATAGAAAGCCCAGAGATAAACCCACGCACCTATGGTCAACTAATATATGACAAAGGAGGGAAGGATATACAATGGAGAAAAGACAGTTTCTTCCATAAGTGGTGCTGGGAAAACTGGACAGCTACATGTAAAAGAATGAAATTAGAAAACTCCCTAACACCATACACAAAAATAAACTTGAAATGGATTAAAGACCTAAATGTAAGACCAGGCACGATAAAACTCTTAGAGGAAAACATGGGAAGAACCCTCTTTGACATAAATCACAGCAAGTTCTTTTTTGATCCACCTCCTAGAGTAATGGAAATAAAAACAAAAACAAATGAGACCTAATGAAACTTACAAGTTTTCACACAGCAAAGGAAACTACAAACAAGATGAAAAGACAACCCTCAGAATGGGAGAAAATATTTGCAAATGAATCAATGGACAAAGGATTAATCTCCAAAATATATAAACAGCTCATGCAGCTCAACATTAAAAAACAAACAACCAATCCAAAAATGGGCAGAAGATCTAAACAGACATTTCTCCAAAGAAGACATACAAATGGCCAAGAAGCACATGAAAAGCTGCTCAACATCACTAATTATTAGAGAAATGCAAATCAAAGCTACAATGAGGTATCACCTCACACTAGTTAGAATGGGCATCATCAGGAAATCTACAAACAACAAATGCTGCAGAGGGTATGGAGAAAAGGGAACTCTCTTGCACTGTTGGTGGGAATGTAAATTGATACAGCCACTATGGAGAACAGTACGGCGGTTCCTTAAAAAACTAAAAATAGAATTAGCAGATGATCCATCAATCCCAGAGAAAACCATAATTCAAAACTACACATGCACCCCAATGTTCATTGCAGCACTATTTACAATAGCCAGGTGATGGAAACAACCTAAATGCCCATTGACAGACGAATGGATAAAGATGTGGTACATATATACAATGGAATATTACTCAGCCATAAAAAGGAATGAAATTGGGCATTTGTTGAGACGTGGTTGGATGTAGAGACTGTCATACAGAGTGAAGTAAGTCAGAAAGAGAAAAACAAATATTGTATATTAATGCATATATGTGGAACCTGGAAAAATGGTACAGATGAACTGGTTTGCAGGGCAGAAATTGAGACACAGATGTAGAGAACAAACATATGGACGCCAAGGGGGCAAAGTGGTGGGGTGTGGGGGTGGTGGTGTGATGAATTGGACGATTGGGATTGACATGTATACACTGATGTGTATAAAATTGATGACTAATAAGAACCTGCTGTATAAAAAATAGATAAAATTCAAAAATTAAAAAAAAAGAAAAGAACTGTTTTATAGGGATACACTTACAAATGTCAGAACTATTAGGTGGCAAAATGTGTTATCTTTTACCAAAATAAAAATTCTTCAATTAAAAAAAAAAAACTCGGTAGGATGGGAAGATGGCGGAAGAGTAAGACGCGGAGATCACCTTCCTCCCCACAGATACACCAGAAATACATCTACACGTGGAACAACTATAGAACACCTACTGAAGGCTGGCAGAAGACCTCAGACCTCCCAAAAGGCAAGAAACTCCCCACGTACCTGGGTAGGGCAAAAGAAAAAACAGAGACAAAAGAATAGGGACGGCACCTGCACCAGTGGGAGGGAGCGGTGAAGGAGGAAAAGTTTCCACATACTAGGAAGCCCCTTCGCGGGCGGAGACTACGGGAGTGGGAGGGGGGAGCTTCGGAGCCGCGGAGAGAGCACAGCAACAGGGGTGCGGCGGGCAAAGCAGGGAGATTCCCGCACAGAGGACTGGTGCCGACCGGCACTCACCAGCCCGAGAGGCTTGTCTGCTCACCCGCCAGGGCGGGCGGGGCTGCGAGCTGAGGCTCGGGTTCGGTTTCGGTTGGAGCGCAGGGAGAGGACTGGGGTTGGCGGCTTGAACATAGCCTGAAGGGTTAGTGCACCACGACTAGCCGGGAAGGAGTCTGGGGAAAAGTCTGGAGCTGCCGAAGAGGCAAGAGACTTTTTCTTCCCTCTTTGTTTCCTGGTGCGCGAGGAGAGGGGTTTAAGAACGCTGCTTAAAGGAACTCCAGAGATGGGCGTGAGCCGCGGCTAAAAGCGCAGACCCCAGAGACGGGCGCGAGCCGCGGCTGAAAGCGTGGACCCCAGAGACGGGTGCGAGCTGCGGGTAAAAGCGCGGACCCCAGAGAAGGGCGGGAGATGCTAAGGCCGCTGCTGCCGCCACCAAGGGGCCTGTGTGCGAGCACAGGTCACTATCCACACCCCTCTTCCGCGGAGCCTGTGCAGCCCGCCACTGCCAGGTTCCCGGGATCCAGGGACAACTTCCCTGGGAGAACGCACGGCGGGCCTCAGGCTGGTGCAACGTCACGCCGGCCTCTGCTGCCACAGGCCCGCCCCGCACGCAGTGTCCCTCCCTCCCCCCCGGCCTGAGTGCGCCAGAGCCCCCGAATCAGCGGCTCCTTTAACCCAGTCCTGTCTGAGCAAAAAACAGACGCCCTCCAGCGACCTACACGCAGTGGCAGGGCCAAATCCAAAGCTGAGCCCCTGTGAGCTGTGAGAACAAAGAAGAGAAAGGGAAATCTCTCCCAGTAGCCTCAGAAACAGCGGATTAAAGCTCCACAATCAACTTGATGTACCCTGCATCTGTGGAATACATGAATAGACAACGAGTCATCCCAAATTGAGGAGGTGGGCTTCGAGAGCAAGATCTATGATTTTTTCCCCTTTTCCTCTTTTTGTGAATGTATATGCTTCTGTGAGAGATCTTGTCTGTATAGTTTTGCTACCACCATTTGTCCTAGGGTTCTATCCATCCATGGTTTTTTTAAAAAAAATTTTTTTTCTTAATAATTAATTTTAATAACTTTATTATACTTTACCTTCGTTATTTCTTTCTTTCTTTCTTTCTTTCTTTCTTTCTTTCTTTCTTTCTTTCTTTCTTTCTTTCTTTCTTTCTTTCTTTCTTTCTTTCTTTCCTTTCTTCCTTCCTTCCCTCCTTTAGACAACGAATCATCCCAAATTGAGGGGGTGGTCTGTGAGAGCAAGATTTATGATTTTTTCCCCTTTACCTCTTTTTGTGAGGGTCTATGTGTATGTTTCTGTGTAAGATTTTGTCTGTATATCTTTGCTTCCATCATTTGTCCTAAGGTTCTATCTGTCCCTTTTTTTCCTAAATAAGTATTTTTTAATTCAATAACTTTATTATACTTTATTTTATTTTACTGTATCTTCTTTCTTTCTGTCTTTTTTCCTTCTTTCCCTCCTTCCTTCCTTCCTCCCTCCCTCCCTCCTTTCTTTCCTTCTTTCCTTCTTTGCTTCTTTCTTTCTTTCTTTCTTTCTTCCTTCCTTCCTTCCCTCCTTTCTTTCTTCATACTTCTACTAATTCTCTCTACTTTTTCTCCCTTTTATTCTGAGCCATGTGTGGATAAAAGGCTCTTGGTGCTCCAGCCAGGAGTCAGGGCTCTGCCTCTGAGGTAGGAGAGCCAACTTCAGGACACTGGTCAACAAGAGACCTCCCAGCTCCACATAATATCAAATGGCGAAAATCTCCCAGAGACCTCCATCTTAACACCAGCACCCAGCTTCACTCAATGACCAGCAAGCTACAGTGCTGGACAACCTATGCCAAACAACTAGCAAAACAGGAACACAACCCCACCCATTAGCAAAGAGGCTGCCTAAAATCATAATAACTCCACAGACACCCCAAAACACACCACCAGACGTGAACTTGCCCAGTAGAGAGACAAGATCCAGCCTCATCCACCACAACACAGGCACTAGTCCCCTCCACCAGGAAGCCTACACAACCCACTGAACTAACCTTAGCCGATGGAGACAGACATCAAAAACAGCGGGAACTACGAACCTGCAGCCTGCAAAAAGGAGACCCCAAACACAGTAAGATAAGCAAAATGAGAAGACAGAAAAACACAGCAGATAAAGGAGCAAGATAAAAATGAACCAGACCTAACAAATGAAGAGGAAATAGGCAGTCTACCTGAAAAAGAATTCAGAATAATGATAGTAAGGATGATCCAAAATCTTGGAAATAGAATGGACAAAATGCAAGAAACAGTTAACAAGGATCTAGAAGAAATAAAGATGAAACAAGCAACAATGAACAACACAATAAATGAAATTAAAAGTACTCTAGATGGGATCAATAGCAGCATAACCGAGGCAGAAGAACGGATAAGTGACCTGGAAGATAAAATAGTGGAAATAACTACTGCAGAGCAGAATAAAGAAAAAAGAATGAAAAGAACTGAGGACAGTCTCAGAGACCTCTGGGACAACATTAAACGCACCAACATTCGAATTATAGGGGTTCCAGAAGAAGAAGAGAAAAAGAAAGGGATTGAGAACATATTTGAAGAGATTATAGTTGAAAACTTCCCTAATGTGGGAAAGGAAATAGTTAATCAAGTCCAGGAAGCACAGAGAGTCCCATACAGAATAAATCCAAGGAGAAATACACCAAGACACATATTAAACAAACTGTCAAAAATTAAATACAAAGAAAGCATATTAAAAGCAACAAGGGAAAAACAACAAATAACACACAAGGGAATCCCCATAAGGTTAACAGCTGATCTCTCAGCAGAAACCCTACAAGCCAGAAGGGAGTGGCAGGACATACTGAAAGTGATGAAGGAGAAAAACCTGCAACCAAGACTACTCTACCCAGCAAGGATCTCATTCAGATTTGATGGAGAAATTAAAACCTTTACAGACAAGCAAAAGCTGAGAGAGTTCAGCACCACCAAACCAGCTTTACAACAAATGCTAAAGGAACTTCTCTAGACAAGAAACACAAGAGAAGGAAAAGACCTATAATAACAAACCCAAAACAATTTAGAAAATGGGAATAGGAACATACATATCGATAATTACCTTAAATGTAAATGGACTAAATGCTCCCACCAAAAGACACAGATTGGCTGAATGGATACAAAAACAAGACCCTTATATATGCTGTCTACAAGAGACCCACTTCAGACCTAGAGACATATACAGACTGAAAGTAAGGGGATGGAAAAAGATATACCATACCAATGGAAACCAAAAGAAAGCTGGAGTAGCAATTCTCATATCAGACAAAATAGACTTTAAAATAAGGACTATTAGAAGAGACAAAGAAGGACACTACATAATGATCAAGGAATCGATCCAAGAAGAAGATATAACAATTGTAAATATTTATGCACCCAACATAGGAGCACCTCAATACATAAGGCAAATACTAACAGCCATAAAAGGGGAAATCGACAGTAACACATTCATAGTAGGGGACTTTAACACCCCACTTTCACCCATGGACAGATCATCCAAAATGAAAATCAATAAGGAAACACAAGCTTTAAATGATACATTAAACAAGATGGACTTCATTGATATTTATAGGACACTCCATCCAAAAACAACAGAATACATATTTTTCTCAAGTGTTCATGGAACATTCTCCAGGATAGATCATATCTTGGCTCACAAATCAAGCCTTGGTAAATTTAAGAAAATTGAAATTGTATCAAGTATCTTTTCTGACAACAATGCCATGAGACTAGATATCAATTACAGGAAAAGATCTGTAAAAAATACAAACACATGGAGGCTAAACAATACACTACTTAATAATGAAGTGATCACTGAAGAAATCAAAAAGGAAATCAAAAAATACCTAGAAACAAATGACAATGGAGGCACAATGACCCAAAACCTATGGGATGCAGCAAAAGCAGTTCTAAGGGGGAAGTTTATAGCAATACAAGCCCACCTTAAGAAGCAGGAAACATCTCGAATAAACAACCTAACCTTGCACCTCAAGCAATTAGAGAAAGAAGAACAAAAAAACTCCAAAGCTAGCAGAAGGAAAGAAATCATAAAAATCAGATCAGAAATAAATGAAAAAGAAATGAAGGAAACAATAGCAAAGATCAATAAAACTAAAAGCTGGTTCTTTGAGAAGATAAACAAAATAGATAAACCACTAGCCAGACTCATCAAGAAAAAAAGGGAGAAGACTCAAATCAATAGAATTAGAAATGAAAAAGGAGAAGTAACAACTGACACTGCAGAAATAAAAAAGATCATGAGAGATTACTACAAGCAACTCTATGCCAATAAAATGGACAATCTGGAAGAAATGGACAAATTCTTAGAAATGCACAACCTGCCAAGACTGAATCAGGAACAAATAGAAAATATGAACAGACCAATCACAAGCACTGAAATTGAAACTGTGATTAAAAATCTTCCAACAAACAAAATCCCAGGACCAGACGGCTTCACAGGCGAATTCTATCAAACATTTAGAGAAGAGCTAACACCTATCCTTCTCAAACTCTTCCAAAATATAGCAAAGGGAGGAACACTCCCAAATTCCTTCTATGAGGCCACCATCACCTTGATACCAAAACCAGACAAGGATGTCACAAAGAAAGAAAACTACAGGCCAATATCACTGATGAACATAGATGCAAAAATCCTCAACAAAATACTAGCAAACAGAATCCAACAGCACATTAAGAGGATCATACACCATGATCAAGTGGGGTTTATTCCAGGCATGCAAGGATTCTTCAATATATGCAAATCTATCAATGTGATAAACCATATTAACAAATTGAAGGAGAAAAACCATATGATTATCTCAATAGATGCAGAGAAAGCTTTTGACAAAATTCAACACTCATTTATGATAAAAACCCTGCAGAAAGTAGGCATAGAGGGAACTTTCCTCAACATAATAAAGGCCATATATGACAAGCCCACAGCCAACATCATCCTCAATGGTGAAAAACTGAAAGCATTTCCACTAAGATCAGGAACAAGACAAGGTTGCCCACTCTCACCACTCTTATTCAACATAGTTTTGGAAGTTTTAGCCACAGCAATCAGAGAGGAAAAGGAAATAAAAGGAATCCAAATCGGAAAAGAAGAAGTAAAGCTGTCACTGTTTGCAGATGACATGATACTATACATAGAGAATCCTAAAGATGCTACCAGAAAACTACTAGAGCTAATCAATGAATTTGGTAAAGTAGCAGGATACAAAATTAATGCACAGAAATCTCTGGCATTCCTATATACTAATGATGAAAAATCTGAAAGTGAAATCAAGAAAACACTCCCATTTACCATTGCAACAAAAAGAATAAAATATCTAGGAATAAACCTACCTAAGGAGACAAAAGACCTGTATGCAGAAAATTATAAGACACTGATGAAAGAAATTAAAGATGATACAAATAGATGGAGAGATATACCATGTTCTTGGATTGGAAGAATCAACATAGTGAAAATGATTCTACTACCCAAAGCAATCTATAGATTCAGTGCACTCCCTATCAAACTACCACTGGCATTTTTCACAGAACTAGAACAAAAAATTTCACAATTTGTATGGAAACACAAAAGACCCCGAATAGCCAAAGCAATCTTGAGAACGAAAAAAGGAGCTGGAGGAATCAGGTTCCCTGACTTCAGACTATACTACAAAGCTACAGTAATCAAGACACTATGGTACTGGCTCAAAAACAGAAAGATAGATCAATGGAAAAGGATAGAAAGCCCAGAGGTAAACCCACGCACATATGGACACCTTATCTTTGATAAAGGTGGCAGGAATGTACAGTGGAGAAAGGACAGCCTCTTCAATAAGTGGTGCTGGGAAAACTGGACAGGTACATGTAAAAGTATGAGATTAGATCACTCCCTAACACCATACACAACAATAAGCTCAAAATGGATTAAAGACCTAAATGTAAGGCCAGAAACTATCAAACTCTTAGAGGAAAACATAGGCAGAACACTCTATGACATAAATCACAGCAAGATCCTTTTTGACCCACTTCCTAGAGAAATGGAAATAAAAACAAAAATAAACAAATGGGACCTAATGAAACTTCAAAGCTTTTGCACAGCAAAGGAAACCATAAACAAGACCAAAAGACAACCCTCAGAATGGGAGAAAATATTTGCAAATGAAGCAACTGACAAAGGATTAATCTCCAAAATTTACAAGCAGCTCATGCAGCTCAATAACAAAAAAACAAACAACCCAATCCAAAAATGGGCAGAAGACCTAAATAGACATTTTTCCAAAGAAGATATACAGACTGCCAACAAACACATGAAAGAATGCTCAACATCATTAATCATTAGAGAAATGCAAATCAAAACTACAATGAGATATCATCTCACACCAGTCAGAGTGGCCATCATCAAAAAATCTAGAAACAATAAATGCTGGAGAGGATGTGGAGAAAAGGGAACACTCTTGCACTGCTGGTGGGAATGTGAATTGGTTCAGCCACTATGGAGAACAGTATGGAGGTTCCTTAAAAAACTACAAATAGAACTACCATATGACCCAGCAATCCCACTACTGGGCATATACACTGAGAAAACCAAAATTCAAAAAGAGTCATGTACCAAAATGTTCATTGCAGCTCTATTTACAATAGCCCAGAGATGGAAACAACCTAAGTGCCCATCATCGGATGAATGGATAAAGAAGATGTGGCACATATATACAATGGAATATTACTCAGCCATAAAAAGAAACGAAATTGAGCTATTTGTAATGAGGTGGATAGACCTAGAGTCTGTCATACAGAGTGAAGTAAGTCAGAAAGAGAAAGACAAATACCGTATACTAACACATATATATGGAATTTAAGAAGAAAAAAAATAATGTCATGAAGAACCTAGGGGTAAGACAGGAATAAAGACACAGACCTACTGGAGAACGGACTTGGGGATATGGGGAGGGGGAAGGGTGAGCTGTGACAGGGCAAAAGAGAGTCATGGACATATACACACTAACAAACGTAAGGTAGATAGCTAGTGGGAAGCAGCCGCATGGCACAGGGATATCGGCTCGGTGCTTTGTGACCGCCTGGAGGGGTGGGATAGGGAAGGTGGGAGGGAGGGAGATGCAAGAGGGAAGAGATATGGGAACATATGTATATGTATAACTGATTCACTTTGTTATGGGGCAAAAACTAACACACCATTGTAAAGCAATTATACCCCAATAAAGATGTTAAAAAAAAATTTAAAAGATTGCTCAGGAAAAAAAAAAAAAAAAAAACTCAAAATGAACCACAGACCTAAATGTAAAACACAAAACTATAAATCTCCTAAAAAATAACATAGGAGAAATCCTAGATGACCTTGGGTATGGCAATGACTTTTAAGATATAACACCTAAAGCACATTCCATGAAAGAAAGAATTGGTAAGCTAAACTTCATTAAAATAGAAAATTTCTGCTCTGTGAAAATCACTATCAAGGTAATGAAAAGACAAGCTACAGAGTGGGAGAAAATATTTGTAAAAGACGCATCTTGTTAGGATAAAGTGGCAACTTTCAAGCTTCTTACATGTACAACTGATGTAATTTATTTTGGTATGTAGTGAGGTACAGACTTTAGTTTTAAATGGGTGTACAATTTTCTAGGTATCAATTTTAAAGATTATAACTTCACTTTATCACAATCAAACTTCCCAGACATACTTAGAACTATTTGTGGATATTCTTTTCTGTTTAATTTGTATATGTGTTCATTCATGTAGTAATGCTACAATGTTTGAATTGTAGTGGCTTTATAGTGAGTTATATAGCTGCCTGCTCATTAACAGATACTCAACTTCTAATGAAATTTATTACTTGTAGAAAAAAAAAGAAAGATACTAAAAGATATCCCATTAATTTCTTCAATTTATTCAACAAGTACTTTTCGAGCACTGTTATGTGTCAAGCACTATGTGTACACTGAGAATACAGCAATGAACAAAATAATTCCTACTCTTTTAGAATTAAGATTCTAATGATGGGAGCAAGAGATAATAAATAAGTAAACAAACAAATATGTCAGTTGGTAATAACTGCTGTGAAGAAGGCTAAAACAAGAACAATTTTTACATTTTAAAATATTTATTAATTTATATTAAATTTTATTTATTTATATTTAATTTTAAACTATAGTTGATTTACAATGTTGTGTTAATTTCTGCTGTACAAAAAAGTGACTCAGTTATACACACACACACATATATATATATATATATACACACACACATATATATACATTCTTTTTCATATTCTTTTCCATTATGGTTTATCATATGATATTGAATATAGTTCCCTGTGCTATACAGTAGGACCTTGTTGTTTATCCATTCTTTTCTTTTTTTAAAATAAATTTATTTATTTATTTATTTTAGTTTTGGCTGTGTTGGGTCTTCGTTGCTGCACATGGGCGTTCTCTAGTTGTGGCAAGTGGGGGCTACTCTTCGTTGCAGTGCACGGGCTTCTCTTGTGGTGGCTTCTCTTGTTGTGCAGCACGGGCTTTAGGCACATAGGCTTCAGTAGTTGTGGCAGACGGGCTCAGTAGTTGTAGCTCACAGGCTCTAGAGTTCAGGCTCAGTAGTTGTGGCTCACGGGCTTAGTTCCTCCGTGGCACTGGGCTCTTCCCAGACCCGGGCTCGAACTTGTGTCCCCCGCACTGGCAGCTGGATTCTCAACCACTGTGCCACCAGGGAAGCCCTATCTATTCTTATATAATAGTTTTCATCCCAAACTCCCAATCCATCCCTCCCCCACCCTCTCTCCTCCTTGGCCATCACAAGTCTGTTCTTTATGTCTGTGAGTCTGTTTCTAAACTAAGAACAATTTTTTTTTTTTTGAGGTATGCGGGCCTCTCACCACTGTGGCCTCTCCCATTGCAGAGCGCAGGCTCTGGACACGCAGGCTCAGTGGCCATGGCTCACGGGCCCAGCCGCTCCACGGCATGTGGGATCCTCCTGGACCGGGGCACGAACCCGTGTCCCCTGCATCGGCAGGCGGACTCTCAACCACATTGCCACCAGGGAAGCCCCAAGAACAATTTTTTAATGTAAAATAACTAGTTAGAAATTTTTGAAATGAAAAATATGGTTGTTGAAATGAAATTCTCAGTAAATGAGCTGAATAACAGAGTAGACATAGCTGAAGGGAAAATTTGCAGTTTGAAGATCAGAGCAGTGCATAAGGATGAATAGCCAGAAATACAAAGGAAAATGAAGAAACATGAAGCATAGATATACAAAGCTCAACATCTGTCCAGTGGGAATTCCGGGAGGACAGAACAGAGAAGAGAGAATGCAGGGGGCTGGTGGTGGATCACTCAAATAAATCAGACTAGAACATCTTTCCAGAGCTAAAGAAAGACCAGTGACCTCAGATGCCAAGACCCTACTAATACCAAACAGAATTCCTAAAAAGACACTCAGCCTGGACACACTCCGGTAGATTGTCAGGACATCAAGAATAAAGAGACCATCCCTAAAGCTTCATTTCTTCTTTCAACATCCATCGAAGAACCACTTATGGGGTGCCACTATGTATGTTACAAGCAGTGTTTGAGGGTCTGAGGATCGTGGCGAACAACACAGATGAGGGCTCACCCTCGTGAGGGCAGGGCAGGGATCAGACCAAGATCAGCTTATTGAATACTTAAATACTTAAATAACTACCTGTGAGTGTATGGGTGGAAATAATTAGGGTGAAGAAACCGGAAGCAAGTGGGGGTGAGGGCCTCCTTTAGGTGGGAGATCACAGAGGGATGCTCTGAGGAGCCCTGAGACTGGAAGAAAAGGACTAGCAATGGGGAGACCAGGGCAAACTTATTCCAGGCAGGGGGACCAGCAAGGTCCCAGGTTGCTATGTGGGAAAGAAGGAGTGTGTTCTAGGACTGGGAAGAGCCAGTATAGGAAGAGAAGGATGGGTGGGATGAGGGCAGAGATGGTGGATGAGATTAGGAACCCCTTGGGACACTCATGTCCCACAGTATGACATATTGTGTTGTAAAGACTTTAGGGGGACAAGACAGCCACTGAAGGTGCTGGTGACTCAACTTGTTTCTTCTCTGATGCCTGTTCTGCTGCATCTTAAATCAGCTGGGCTAAGACCTCAACCTCAGTGTCTGTCCTGGAGAACTAAGGAGAGTTTGGGGGTTTAACGGGTTTAATGAGTGATTTGTCAAGTTCCTCCCTAATTTAACTTGCGGTTTCCAGCTCAGAGGGAGGAGCTCCGGCCAGAGGGCACATGGACTGGGCAGCCTGGGGTACTGAAAGAGAAGGGCTGGGCCCAGGCCCTGAGCTGTTCAGTGAGAGGTGATCAGTATCCAACATGGATGGAATGGCCATTCAGCCCCTGTCCACCTTTGGCTGGTTTGGAAGGTTGGGGGGGTGGTTGTACTAAGAAAGTTGCAGAGAGCAGAAGCCTCTTGCTTTCTTCCTGACAGTGAGACCTG
Organism: Lagenorhynchus albirostris; assembly: GCF_949774975.1. NCBI lineage: Eukaryota > Metazoa > Chordata > Mammalia > Artiodactyla > Delphinidae > Lagenorhynchus > Lagenorhynchus albirostris. The sequence goes on from NC_083099.1 coordinate 28,405,620, forward strand.
ATACCCCTTTCCTACCCACATTAATAGCTGTAATTTCTAGAGCTGAAGTGGGGCTATCAAGAATCCATTTGAGAAGTATGGAGTAGCATTTTGAATGTGGGCTGATAACAGCTCCTCACTTATCGGCAGTGAATTGCATGCTGCAGGGCAGCATTGGATGGGAGGTCTAGTGGATGGTGAATTCTGCATTCTTTGTCAGTAGGGCCTTAGCCGCAGAGAAGGAATGACATTTGGGAAACTCAAGAGTCTGGCAATTAGCCCAGGAAGGGAGTTGGCCAACACCTTTCATGGCTTCCAGAGATTCTTCCAGAGCAATCAAAAAACAAATAACTCTGGGTCTGTGGTCCCGACTCCGGGTGTTTGAGGCTTGAGAGAAAGTGCGTTGGGAAGAGAGGCTGAGAACCATCGAATGGAAAATCCTAAGTGCTCCGCTGCAAAATGGCTCAAATTGTGGCTAATTTGTGGAGCAATGTATCTGCATTGCAGGACTATAAGCTATGAAAACCATTACAGGGAAACACCACTATACCACGGTCAGTAGGATCCCAATTTTTCAATCCTGTAAAACATAGGGGTCACAATATTGGGAGCTTAATAAAAAAACAGCAGTTTTCAGTGAGTCACCATTGTCACAAAAAGAGCAAAAGTAAAGATAGTAGAAAATGTACTGTGCACAAGTGGACGTTCAGGGGAAAGGGGAAGTCTTAAAAGACCATGGGCCGTCACTTCCTGTCCATCGGGACCCCTCAGCTCCTGCCCAGGAGGAGAACTTCAGCTGGTCTTGCTTGAGGAAAGGAGTCAACTGCCGAGCACATTGTAGCCAAGTTTACATCACTGAGCATGACTGTGGGTGGAGGTTTAGGTATTATTGTCCCAGCAAAACCACCCTGTGGTGCTGAGGGGGGTGTGATGATCTTAGACGTAGGGAAGCAGAAGAAGCTATAAAAATGTGGGTTCATTCCTGTGGGCCAAGGAACGGAGGAATTATGACGCCCCTGCTGAATATATGTGCAGCAGAAACCTACTCTCAAATACAGGAGAGACAGAAAGAGAGGGGGGAGGAGGAGGACAAGGCAGCGGAGGAGGGGGAGGGGGAGGGGGAGGGAGGGGAGGAAGGGATTGAACACTCAGATCAGTGAAGGTTACAACAACTAGTATGCACTGACTTTTTGTCTCTACGACCTGAGAGTCAAAACCTCTTTCGTTGTACGTGGCTCCTATGCACATCTTATCAGGGATGAAAAAGTGTCTATTATTGTATAAATTTTAGGAGAAAAATTCTTCTCTGGTCAGATTCATTCCAATCAGAAGAGAGTCTTGGGGACTTGGTTATTATGGAAAGTGTTTTAATTAACAGAGATCAAACAGTCTATAATTATTCTCTATTATCCGGAAGAAACGTCTAACCCGACGGAAGCAATATGCAGGCCCACAAGAAGGAACTACACCACTGTTTTCACAATGAGTCTTGCTTTTTCAGACCAGAGCCAGGCTGCCCATGGGCCTCTGTTTTCTATTTTGCTGCAGACAAGGGGGCAGGAAGTGTAGTCCCATCCCATAGACTGCTAAACTGAGGAATATTCTCCAAGGGACTATAATAGGTGGGCTACTGGGGCCTCTCAGCATAACATGATGAGACCAAAAACTCCCTGAGACCCCATGTGTGGTTCCAGCACATGCAGGCAGGGTAGGGGCCTCCCTTCAGATGGGGGGCTGAGCGCTTGCTGGGGACCCTGCGTTTAAAAAGCACCGCTCAGGACCCCTGCCGGGCTACGGATGCTCTCAGAGACTAGGGTGGTGTGTCTCAGTGCTGTATTAGCACTCAGCCTGTGACCATCAGTGGGGGAGTCCACGCAGTCCTAGCACTGTGACATTCACACAGAGGGCACAGGACAACAGGCAGGTCTCCAAAAGGACCCAAAAGGGTCCCAACATCGCCCTGGCAAGAAGGCGGTAATGGTGGAATAAGGGACAGTTGGCTCTGTGTAAAGGTGAAGCACGTATCACTTCATCTCGGAGAAGCAACAAGCCGCCCCCGTGAATCTGGATCCAGAAGCAGCAGCTGGAGTCCAAGGGATCAAGATAGAGCATCTGTATCAGGAGCTACAGTAGCACTGAGGGAGGGGTGATGGTACCCATTGGGAGGGAGGAAGCTGCGTTTCCAGATCTGAGGAGCAGGTGCCGGTTTATCACTGAGGGCGCTAAGAAATCCAGAAAACAACTCAGGTAATCCATGATGTTCTGGATAAGTGTGCCTGAGGCGGACATGTCTCATGTGGTTAAGGTGCTGGTATGTGACACCCAATGGTGTTAGCTCAGATGTCCCAGTCCTCTTTACCCCCTGGGCAGAGGGAGAACAGGTATTATGTTTTTTCTAAGAGGTGTTGAGATGTTCCACCTTTCCATGAGTGTGAGCTAATAGGAAGGGTCCCTTTGTACCAGGACTAAGGTGGGCATCAAGGCAGTCCCTCCCCTGGTTAGCAGGATATCCAAGAGGTGATTACAGGTTAGACCTTGCAGCCCATCTCTCTGTTGCTCCCAGCCCAGGCTTGCCCTTGTCCTTGTGTGACATCTTTGAATCTTACACGGTTTAGAGCATATTCCCAGAGTGGGCGTGGGAAGAGACACACTTTTGCACCTGCAGTGAGTGACGGCCATTGCCTGAGCATCTAACCGGCCACATTCGGCACTTTATTGAACACTGTGTTCAATAGACTGGATCTTGATCACTAAACACAATGCTTCGTCATGCTTCTGCCACTTTGGACGATTCTGCACCCTCAACATTTAGGTGCAGGTTCTAATACAGGATCTAGCTTTGGTAGCATATTTAATCATTTTCGATACAGCAGAAGAGTTACCAAGCCCGTTATAAAACATCCCTGCTGAAAGGACTTACAAAGTAGTGCCGGCTCCCGTTTGTATAGCAAAGGGCACTGAAGAGAGAGGGCTGGCTTAAGTCAGGTCCCGAGGTACCTTTCCAGCTAAGAAGGCTTTTCCAATCAAAATTAAACTGCAGGAATATGTGCTGGTTGGTGGTCATGGGAGTGCTTATGCTGTGCCTCTGTCTTTGCCTGTAAGGTTCTCCCAGGCCACCCCTCAATCTTCTCATTTTATAGAAGAACTCAATCAGCTTCTTGATTTCTCTTGTTGATAGGGAAAACCTATATTCCTGCCACCTTCTTTGCACCCCGGAGGAGGAAGAGGAACCCTGGGGGAAGCTGGAGCCATGTGTACTGCTGGACAGTGGCGCTGGGGGCTGGGGATTAGGGAGAGGCTAGGACCGCAGGTGACTGTGTGGTGCGTTTGCTTTGGTTTGTGAAGCTCTGCAATGAATGGGCCTTGGTGGGGGAAACCCTCTTTTTCCCTTGCATTTCCTCTGCTTTGCTAATTCTTGCCATGAAGGGGTCCAGAGTCAGGTCCTGGGGGAAAGGAGCTGGGGAGGTCACCTGGCAGGATGGGACCCAGGCACAAAGGTGGTATGACAGGCCACCAGTGGCCTGAGCCAGCTCAGAGGTTTGACATTCCACAAAAGAAAATAAAAATTTCTGTCTCCTGGGCTGAGCCCTCGAGACCTGGAGGGCCGATGGGTGGCTGGTTGGGAACATCCTCTCTCTCTTCTCTATGTTGACACCACCTTCCAGACCAACTTCCAGAGAGGATGTCTCACTTACCTGTGTCTCCCTTTGGGCTTTGTACAGACTTTTCTCACGTCACCTCCCTCTGAAAGCGGCAATGACTTTTTACTTGTGTTGCTTCCCCTCTAGACTCTGAGTTCCAGAAGAGCAGTGTTCTGGGTAGAATAGTGTCATCTCCCCCCAACTCCCACTTCCCATCACCTGCCAAACTTGTGTCCTTCCTGGAACCTCAGAATATGACTCTTTGGAAATAGGATTATTGCAGATGTAAATAGTTAAGGTGAGGTCACAGTGGAGTAGGACAGGTCCTTAATCCAGTATGACTGGTGTCCTTATAGGAAGAGACACAGAGACAGACACACAAAAGGAAGATGATCTGAAGAGACACAGGGGTAACTCCCAGTGATGACGGAGGCAGAGAGTGGAGTGATGAACCTACAAGTCCAGGAACATCAAGGATTACCGATAAACCACAGAAACTTGGAAGAGGCGAGGAAGAATCCCCACCTTCCTTGCCTAGAGCCTTTGGAGAGAGCATGGCCCTGCTGACACCTTGATTTTGGGCTTCTCAGCCTCCAGACCTGTGAGACAATGAATTTCTGCTGTTTTAAGTGCCCCAGTCTGTGGCCCTTTGTCACAGTGGCCCAAGGAAATTAACCCCGGAGCTGTGTTCTGGTCCCTGTTGTATTGCAGGTACCTAAAACAGGGTCTGGAGTGGAGAGGCAAGCTGTCAGTGTTTGCCAGAGCTGAACTGTATGTAGAGATGGGGGACAAGAGAAATGGGCTGGAGGACAGAGCAGACACAAAAAGGTAGAAATCTCACCTCTCTAGGTCATAGCCCAGTAGTTGGGATGCCTGGAAATCAGGGTAGACGATATACACCCAGGAAGTGCTCATTCAGTAAGAGAATGAATAAATGAATGAATGAATTTGTGATATTGGATTTCTCTCACCTTGGCATTGCTTCTCAAAGAACATCCATTGACAGGCCTGGTGGCAGGAAACGATGAAACTCACCACGGACAAAACAGCAACGGGGCAGAACTGTGTCAAGAAACAAACATGTACAAATGACTTGTAGAAAGTGTGACAGTTCAATATGCCCCAAATTTCAGGGGCCAGGGTCAAGGATAAGACTGGCCTCGTGGAGAGAGAGGGTGATGCTTAGTGTCATGTTGCACCTGCCGCTCTGCCTGCGATGACCTGCTTCCCTGTTGGAAAGTCTTTCTTCCCCATCTTAGCTCTGCCACCTGATTCCTGCAGACCCCACCCCTGCACTGGGGAGTCTCTCTGGGAAAGCAGGCTGGTTTTCTTGCAGATGTGCCCCTGCCCCCACTCTGCGTCCCTTCCCCTCCCTCACGCTCTTCATTGTTCTTCATTGGCCAGCCTTGTTTGCAGCACAAGGACATGAAGAAGATATTCCTCTTATTCTCCAGTCATTGTCACTAATTGAAATGGGAAGCAAGACAAGGCTCCAGAAGAAAAGCTTATTATGGGTTGCCTTGTTGGAAGAAAATGAATCACCTAAGCAGATAGGTTTCCGTGATCTCAGGCAAACCTCGCTCTTTATTCGACACAACCCCATCTAATTGTTCAAGAAAATGTTCATCTGCTTCATAATGGAACAGCCATAATGGAAGTGTTGTGAAATCACTGAAAAGTTTATTCAAGGCTCGCTTCTGAAAGCCCAGCCATAATGCATGGGATTCGGAGGAGTTAATAGAATTGGCTCTTATTGAAAATGCATGGATAACAAATTTCCCTAACACAAATCCTTTTAAATATGCCTGTTGATGGAAGTCTGAATTGGCATTTGACAGATGCAAAGCACTAACAAAAGGGGTGACTCTCCCAGCTCTACTGCTAGTCATTCCCCTGTGGCTGTGTCATCCGAGTCCCTGCTCAGCCTCCCACAACTGAATGGGGCCTAGAAACCCCAAGAGTTCCCATGAAACCAAGTCTTCTAAACAGGAGGTATTGAACTTTTTCCTCAAAGTGTAAAACATAGAGTAAGAAGAGAAAACTGTTTGTCTTAGTCCATTTGGGCTACTATAACAAAATACCACAGACTGGGTGACTTATAAACAACAGAAATTTATTTCTCATAGTTCTGGAGGCTGGGAAGTCCAAGATCAAGGTGCTGGCAGATTCAATGTCTGGTGAAGACCTGCTTCCTTGTTCATGGGTACCCAGCTGTGTCCTCACATGGCAGAAGGGGCAAAGGAGCTCTTTGGGTTCTCTTTTGATAAGGGCACTAATCCCAACCATGAGGGCTCCACCCTCATGACCTAATCACTATATATATATATATATATATATATATATATATATATATATATATATATGGTGGAAGTGATGCTATTCCAGTTTCTAGACCCGGGCCTTGAGGAAGAAAGTGGCAACCTCCACTTCCTGTCTCTGGGAGCATTCTCTCTGGGAGCCCTGAGCTGCCATGCTGGAGAGGCTACAGGTAGACACTCTGGTGGACAGTCCCAGCGGAGCCCATCCTTCCAGCCATCTCTTCTTAGATACGAGATCAAGAAGTAAAGCCATCTTGGACCCTGCAGCCCAGCCCACATGCCAGCTGAATATGCTCAAGTGACCTCAACTGATACTACCTGGCACCAGTGAATCATCCAACCGAGCCCTGCCTGAAATTTGGACCCCAGAACATGAAACATACATGATAAAATAGATGTTGTTTGAAGCTACTGAGATTTGGGGTAGTGTATTACACAGTAACTGACACCCTGATAAGAAGGTTAAAACCACCAATGTTAGGGGTGCTTTAGTTCTTCCCTCTATGGTGAAAACTTTTGTGTTTGCTTCTCCCGTTGGTGCTTGGCGTTAATCTCAAGCCACTCACATCATGGGGCCTTTTTGGTGACTCATACTACAGCTAGAAGGCCACATAGTGGGGCTTTTCTTTCTGAGGCACTTTTTTTTCCCCTCAGAGACGCATCCCAGGGCCAAAAGGAGCTTGCCCGCACAATGGCCTGTGTGCATGGGTGTATGTGTGTGTGTGTGTCTGCTTCTTGCTTGTGTGAGCAATGTATGTTTCATTACCAGACTTCATTTTCTGTCCTCAATGCCGCTTTTTTCTTTTTCTTTTTCTTTTGGTGGGTACTAGAGAAACCATTTCAAGGCAAAGCCCTGTCTCTTGCTTTTGTTTTTGCCCCCTTGCTTGGTTGGAGCCTTCTGCATTCAGCGCCGGCGTTTCTCCCAGGGATCGGCATTGTTCCTTCCTCCTGGGCCGGGCACGACGCTCGGAGGGTCAGTTGGAAATGAAGCTTCTATTATCTGCGATCTGCCTCACCCTCTAAGCCGGTCCGTCCCTACACTGAGGCTCAGCCAAGCGTGAAGAAAACTAATTGTCCCCACTCTCTGCTCTACTGCACACCAAACCCCTGCTCGTGCTTCCCCAGATCCGCACCAGTCGGAGAAAACGCGGCTTCGCGGAGGCAGAGGGACTGGAGCTCCCAGGTCCGCTCTGCCCGAGATGCCCGCCCGCGGCAGCCGGGACTCAACCAGACACATCCCGATGCTTCTCCGGGAGCTGCCAGGGCCGGGGAAGGGGCGGAGGGAGGGCGAGAAAGCTGATGACTCTGCGTGTTCCCAGTAATTGCAATGGGCATAGAAAAGGGGACTTGATTAATTTGCCTGTTGAATTATGCATCACTTCTGCGTGCTGCCCTCCCAGCTTCAAACCTTTATTATTCACGTTGCTTGAATCCGACCACCTCTCCCCTCCTCGCCTGAATGCTGCTGTCCAACAAGTATGAGGGAAGCCTTGGCGCTTGATCGCTGTGACCACCTAACAGGGCGCTTCCAGGAAGTGGGCAGAATTAGTGAAATGTGATCTGTATTTAAAACACACACTGACACCCCCACATACACCGCCCCCCCCACCCCCGCACCACACACACACGGCTGGAGTAAGCCCCAGGTTTATGATCTGAGGGCAAACTCAGCTGTCTTTTGTAGTCTAGGACAAAAAAAATTAAAGACAGAAGTGGCGATTACTTTGTTAGTCGCGTTTTAAGTTAACACCACATGAAAGAAAGTCTGCTTTAATAAAGAAAGAAACAACAAGGGACGCCACACGGCAATGAGATTAACTTTACCTGGGAGTTTTCAAGGCCTGTGGATCACAGATTTGATCTCCTAATTTTTCATCTCTCTGCTCTGCTCAATTTTAGGCTTAAGCTTAGGCTTAAGCAGGGGCCCTTTTCAATCCCTCCTGAGTGGATGGTGGAACCTGGCTTTTCATGAAGGGTCCTAGCATCCCCTAAACGGTGCAGTCTGCCTTGCTGCGCCTCTTTCCAGATGAAGACAGAAAACTCTTTGTGTTACTAAATGGAGTAAGAGAAAGGCAACACTTCCGTGTGAACTTAAGCTGGGGTTGCTGAACTGGGCGAGGCCCATTTTTTGGCCAAGCTTTTGGTCTGAGGGGCAAAGCCAACAAGGGAAACAAATTCAGTTATTGAAACAAGACTATATTAAAAAAATGGTTTTGGTAACAGCTTTATTGAGATATAATTCACATACCACACCATTCCCCCATTTAAAATATACAATTCAGTGGTTTTCAGTATATTCGTAGAGTTCTGCAACTATCACTGTAACAAATTTTAGAACATTTTCATTACCCACAAAAGAAACCCCATATTCTTTAGCTATGACCCGCCCAGTCCCCGAAACTCAAGGTAACCACTAATCTGCTTTCTGTCTCTATAGGTTTGCCAATTCTGGACATTTCATATAAAAGGTATCATAGAATACATGGCCTTTTGTGTGTGATTTCTTTTGCAAGAACATTTTCAAGGTTCATCCATGCTATAGCCTGAATCAGTACATTTTTTAGTTTTACAGCCAAATAATATTCTATTATCTGGATATACCACATTTTTTTTAAACTGTTCATCAGTTGGTGGAGCAATATGATGATTCAGCAGTTTTTTATTTGGAGTTTTTATGTTTTCTGTCTCTATGGTAAGAATCTCATACCCAGTTGACAAGAAAGCTTTTGGGTAATGGACTAGACCAGAAGAAGAGCAATGGAAAACCCTAAGCAAGAAATAGATTTTACTTTCTTCCAAGCTGGGGTTAGAGCAAAGAGTGAGGTCCTAAGACATCTTTTATAGCATGCAGAAGAAGCTTTACAAAATGAGCCCTTTTTCTAAGTACTAATAAAAAAAGCGTCTTGCATCTTTTCAAAACGGCAAGAATCCTACTTAACAAACATACATTGAGGAACTCTTAGAGTTGCTGACCTCAAGGACTTCAAAGTCTAATGAAAAAACTATAGTCACAGATGATGGATGGAAACAAGTGACAAATAGTGGTAGAAACGACACATGGGAGTGCAAAATGGTCTCTTCTGATGGGCAGGTTGAGGGCCAAGGTAAACCCGAAGGATAAACTAGCCAGGTAAAACAGAAGCCTGGCTAGAGTCAGGCTTGCCTCAGTCCTACCAAGACTGAGCTTTCAAACCAACATCTCAATAATGCCTCTTTTCCTCAGAGGAAGCAGCTGCCTTTCCAGCACTGGCTTTCCCTCTGAACCCCTGTGGACGTAGTGGAAGGATGGAAGGAGCTAACGTTCCCCAGGTGTTTTTCATCAGCAGACGATAAATAAATGCCTTAATGCTCTACTAATGCCAGCTATCTCTAGTGTGATGATGGGTCAGCTAGTCAGACAATAGAGTATTTACTGAGTACTTACTAAGTGCCCCCAAACATGAGAGAATAAAGAATGTAATGAGGACCCTGCCCTAGGCTATATGAAACAAATAGTGACCAGGACAAGATATTATTCCTTCAGCTGGAAAGGACTGCTGTCACCTCCCATGCCCAGTAGCCAGTGGCTTGTCCCTCTCCCAGGGTTCTCAGCACTTTCCCCTTTGTGTATCTTCTTCACCAGACTGTGATGTCCTTGAGGGTGGGGACCATGTTCTTTCATATTTAAAATTTGAGCGTATCAGGGAGTTCCCTCTGAAACCTCACTGCTTCTCTAGTTATCTTTCCTTTTTCTTTCTCTCTGTAGCTATTTGTGATTTTATAGTTAGAATTTCATTTTTTTAAGGCTCTTGAGCCATATATCCTTGCAAAGCATAGCTCTACAGCCATGGCTATCTTTCCTTAGAACTTTCAGATGTTTAATTTCCTAAAGTCTAGGGCACTGCTTTGGATCACGTGATTGACATGATGGGGCATTTCCTCACCACCAGTGATTTTTTTCTCTCATGCTGAGTAGCAAACTCAAAATAGTAATTACATTCATTGTTCCCTCTACCCTTAGAACCAAATAGTCATCAGAAAGGCAGGTCAAATGTTCTTTCTTTAGTAGAATAAGCCTTCCCATTGAGCTCTAGGTAGCCAAGCCCCTGTTGCTTCCCCCATCTTGCCCAGGGGCCAGGAAATCTTGCCTGACAGGTGGCCCCTGACCCATCCAGCTGAGTGCCACCATCTCTAGGTCAGGCTCAGCTCCCTTCAGAAAATGAGAGAACGTTTGAGCAATGAAATCCTACCTTTAACCTGGAATAGGTAGACAAGTTTATGGATACATGAGTGTGTCCAAAAACATAATGGATTGAAAGGATCCTGAGTGGCTCACACGATCAAGGAAAGAATTAATTCAAATCTCAGGAAGGGCAAGAGCCAGGGCAAGGACTTCAGGAGACCTCAGCAGCAGGCTGCGGGAACCACCTTTCTAGGGGCTGCCATTATGTTAACTCTACTCTAATACTCCAGCAGCTGGGTATATAAAATGGTTCAAGTTTCAAATTCCAGAAGAGAGACCAGTTGGCCCTGCTTAAGTCAGGGATCTATCCTTTAACCAGTGCCTCTCCCATAGCACAGATATAGTCACTGATTGCCCACCACTTTGCCTGGGAACATTCCTAGAGCAGGGAGATTTGTTGTGAACTGGGAACCCATCACCTTAGTGAGTGTCTGCCAAAGTGCGTGCTTGCCTCCTTGCTCCAAACTGGTCAGCGGCCAGCCAGGCAAGGAAAAACTCTACTCAAGACTCTCTCTGAGGCAATCACTCTTTCATCTGGTAGAAGGTTCCAAGATCAAAGGGGAAAAAAATCACCAACCCGTAATTTTCTGGTATTTACGATGCTATCTTCTTTCACCTGCTTACCTAGCATTTTAAGTTCTGTTATTTAACAGGCTAGAAATTCATGAGGCCAAGTATTTATTGCAATGCATGAATTTTATGTACCTAAACTGTGCAGCTGGAAATAGGCATTTTCTTAAAACATAGTGCAGCCCTCAAGGGAAAGACTCTAAATCAGAAACCCCCAGGGATTTTTAACCAACAAAAGACTTCAGGAGGGACTCATCCCTGGAAGCACTGCAAGATCAGGGCAGGAAAATGCTCTCTTTTATTTATGTCTTCACTGACTATTTAGTGAGCACTTACTATGTGTCAGCACTGTGATAGGCACCCGGGATACCAAAGTGATCCAGACAGATATGGTCTCTGGCCCTAGAGAGCTTATGGCGCACTATTAAACTAGGAAGAACACTCATCAGCCTCCAGTGGGGATGTACCAGGAGTGTAGAATCATATAGAGATTGACCTCACCCAGCCAGGGAGGCCTGCTCAAGAGGGCCTGAGACCTGAAGAGAGAGGCTTGAGGTCATGTGGAGTGTAGGGGAAGAGTGTTCCAGGCAGTAAGAACTGCACGTGCAAAAGCTCTGAGTCAAGAGTGAACACGATGCCTTCAAGGAGCTCTGTGTTACTGAATTGTAGACAGCACGAGGGAGTGTGGCCAGATGAGACAGCAACCAGCTTAGAGACAGCTTGAATTAGAACTTTATCCTGGAGGCACTGGGTGGAGCGGGGGGGTGGGTCACTGAAGGTTTTAAGCAAGGGGCTACCTCTGGATGTTATGAGGAGAAGGGTTGCAGCTGGACCGCCCTGGAGACCAGGCACATGGGAACCTGGTAAAGAAGACTCATAAAGACCTAATGGGCCCTTTCTAGAAAGCTCTTCTGAGAGCTAGCACTTGCCTCCCTGAGATGTAGGAGTGGTCCTCTAAGAGCCAGGGCCGAGTGCTGGAGACCCTGCAGGAGGGTGAGGTGGCCAAGGCCAAGGCAGGGCTGACAGAAAGGCTCAAGGAGCTCCTCAGGACCACCGTGAGACTCTGCTGACACAGAACAGACCAACAGAGCCTCAGGCCATCCACTCTCTTTTTAAGTGTCTTCATCAACCTCACCGCTGGCCTAGAGCTCCTGGCCTCTTCCCATCAGGAAGAGAGGCTCCCAACACTGAGAGATGTGCCAGGCCCAGGTTCAGAACCTTGTGCTGTTTGGAGCCCAGGATGGGCGTAGCCTCTCCCCAGCATCCCTCCATCACTGCACGGAGAAGGTCAATAGCTGGTCTCCCTGTCTTCTCCTCTGAAATTGTTTTTTTTTTTTTTTTTGGCTTGGTTTTACTGAAGTGTGACTGACTAATTCTCCAGGCTGCTTCCACCCATTTCTCTGAAGAGACCAATTCTTTGTCTGAAAAGGCCAGATTGACTTGTTGTCTTGTCACTTACTAATATTTATTAAGCACATATGGGCAAAGCCCCATGAAAGACCTTTGAGGGAGTAACAGAGACAAATCTTGGCTTCAAGGGACCTGCAGTCATGTGTGAGAAATAAGACACATTGATTCAGCATCTATTTACTGAGGACAACATGTCATGCTCTGTGCTGGGTTCCTGAGACACAGCAATGAGTGGCCACCCTCCAGGAGCTCCCATGAAAACACACAAGTGCGTACCAACTTCTGAAAGTGCTGTTATTTTAGAATTCAGCACCTTGGTTCCTTGGAGAGTGAGAGAGAGAGAGAAGTTTCCTTGCCAGGTGAACACACTGACTGGTGTGCAGGACGGATGCTGAGTCTCCAGAGCTTTGGCCATCAAATGTCAGAGCTTTTGGGGAAGGAGCAGCTCTACATGACAGGGGGAAGAATCTGGGTTCTAGTCTTCCCAGCATCAGGAACTGAAGGGGTGGTGATGCATGAGGGCAGAGATGCTCAGTGCAAGGTGAGGGGTGGGGGGAAGGGGGAGAGGTGATGTCAGAAAAGACTTTACAGTGGAGGCAACACCTGGATGTGGGTTAGCTGGGCCATCTGGCTGGAGAATACCCCTGGCAGAGAGAAGAGAATGTCCACAAATAGAGGGCAGGCTAAAGAAAATGTGAAGAGCTGTCCTATGATGAAATTCCACAGAATAACGAAAAGCCAATCTCTAAATCTATATATCAACAGGGGCGGATCTCAAAAAACAATGCTGTGTTAAAAAGGCAAGATATGTAATACCCATATCTGTATAGATATAGACATAGATAGATATGTAAATGTAGATATAAACCTAGAAGGAAAACACATCAAACTCATCAGAGTGATTGTCTCTGGGGAGTGGAGAAAAGGTTGAGGATGGAGGTGAAGAGGTCTTAAGATTTATCTGTAGTGTTCCAGTTTCTCAAAAGGAGAATATATTCATGCATTATTTAGGGAATTCAAAATCTATAATACAGGTGAAGATTGGTTACTACTCTAGACAGAGAGAGAAGGAGTCCATGGGATATGAAGGGTGAGAGAGAGTACTTGCAGCTGGGAGGGATGGAGGAAACTTCATGAAGGAGGCAGCCCCTGGTTGAAGGATGGGCACATCTGGCCCTGCCGAGGTGGTGTGGGCAGAGGGAAAGGCACAGGGATAGGAAAGTGCAAGATGGGTACTGGGATGAGCTATAATTTTCCAGGAATGTGTGTGTGAAGGTGAAGATGGGAGTCAGAGAGAAAAACTGGCTTAGGACCTAGTCACTGGGGGCCCGGTCATGGGCTTTGGGGGCTTTGGAGCAAATGAGGGGCTCAGTAGGGCTGGTAGCCACAGGCAATGCAGGGAGCTATTACAGGGGGCTGTGCAGGCAGAAGGGGACATGAGCGTAAGGTCCTCTGGGTGCAGAATACTGGGGTGCAGACGTAACCTTTGGCGGATCATACAGTTCAAACCTAAACACCCTACCTGGCTTCTTAGAAAAGGGCTCACCTCCAGCCTTAAACATTGTGGAGCAAAAAACCAAACAAAAACAAACAAACAAACGAAAACCAAAAACAAAACAATGTGAGGCAAGGCAAGCTCTGAAGAATGACATGTTCTTTAAACTGATGCTCTCAAGGAAAGCCTTCGTTTCCTCGAGCAATTCTTTATTAATTTAAACAGCAAGGCTTTCTGCTAACACTAAGAAGAGATTATAATATTCCAGTGAGACTTCCTTTGCTTAACATGAAAATAAACCTGACAGAAGGATTACAAAACTAAACAGGAAATATTACAAGAAACACTAATTACATCCCATTCTTTCTTCTCACTCACTAATACAACTATTTAGGCAAACAAAGAAGTGGAAAAAAGGAGAGAGAAGAACTGAAGGGTAGACGGCTTTGCTAATCCCTGCTGCTTTGATAAATCTACAAGAGGATCATTTGACATCTGAGAAGTGGGAGGTGTCTTTCAAGGAGTGCTTTGCATGGGGTGACCACAGGTAACTCTGATTTATCTTTTGAATCAAACAGCTTTGGGCTGAACGTATAATTTGTCCTCTGTGAAGCCATCTTGGAACCTTCGCTTCTCCTCTGGCTGGGGTAATTACCCCTGCTCAGGCCCGAAGCCCCTGCTCTGTGAGGACACCTGGGCAGAGATGGCTGTCTGCAGAGGGTGAGCACATCCAGACCTGAGTCCACGGGGAAAATGTGTTTGGGGCCCACCTTGACTAGCCCAGTGCCTGTGTTTGTAAGAATTTCCTGAGTGAGAAGTCGATTTGGGGAAAAAGTGAAAGGGACAGAGTAAGAAGAGGAAGAGAGAAAAGGTGGGCGGTCCGGGCGACTTGTAATGATTGAAACGCTGTATTCTGGGGTCTATATAACGCTGTCTACCCAAAAACCATCCCTGTTTGTTCCGTCTCTGCAAAAAGGTTTCATCCCCGATATTTGTGTCCTGGACCCTGGATTCTAATGCAATAGTTAATTGCCATCCCATCACCCCCACTTCCATCAGAACCTTCTCTTCAGCCAGCTTTGGAAGGGTCCTTATAAGGCAGGAATTCTTACTAAAAACTCAGGAAGGCCTGCGAGTGCAGCATGAAAGGAAAAAGATGCAGTTTCTGAACAATCAGCCTGACACGTGCCCACTCACGTTGGTTGTATATGTACATAATGATGGATTACTGGGTTCTCAGGTATTACCACCCTCTACCCACTGCAACCATCGCAACTTTCTCTCTGTGTGTGATGTGTCTGGAGCTCCCAGTTCCATCACTGTCCCAGAGCTGGTTTTGCCTCAATGGTCACCTTGCTCCTGCATCCTGTGTTATCTGTCTCATCTGATCAATGCTGAGGGGCTTCTTGGTCTAAGGGCGGATGTAGTAACTGCCAGGGATTCCCAATACCTCCATGCCTGTTCTTATCCTATTTAATGTTACAGCCTAAATCCTGTGAATCCTGGGAGCATGACTCTACCTGTGTTCAGCCTCTACCTGTGTATACCTGAAATGCCTTATTCTCAGAGCTGTGTGTTAGACCACGTGGGCTTTCTGGTGGAAAGAGGAGAGTTTCCAGTCTGTCACCTGAAATAGTTTCCCCCATTTCCTTAAAGGCCTTTCTTTCATTTTAGTTTTTGGCTGCATTATAATTTGCCCATCTTGGATACAGTGACTTGCCATTTTGATTGAGCATTTTATGTTTACCTAGTAACCTGGAAATGTAAAACAAAATGTGTGTGTTTAATCTTTTCACCACCAAAAAACAAGCAAACGAAAGCAAACAACAACAAACAAACACTATTAGTTTCTGGAAGAATTATGTCCAAGTTCACCAAGAGTAACTATTGCTTCACAAAATGCTCATTTTCAGGAACACAGTTCTGAAAAAAAAAAGGTTTGAAGGAAATAAGGGAAATAAGCAAAAAAATAAAAGAGAGTTGGATCACCAAAATTGGATTAGTAAGATTCCACTTAGAAATTGAGGACCTGTTTGCTAATAAGACTCCACAGTATATTCCTATCCTGTTTGTTTTAAACTGAAGATGGCTCTCTATGGGATCCACAGAGTGCATTGTAGGTGTATTTGGAGTGAATATAGTAAAACTTATAGGCAGCAAATAAGAATTAAAACTCTGCAAGGAGAGGGCAGCCCCGAAGTGTGCTCGAGCTCTGAGGCTTAACACAAATAGGTAGACTGTCAGTTACTCTGCGTGAGTGCAGGTCTCCTGCCCCACACGAATACAGCCCTGCACTGAGGGAACTTATGGAAGAAAGTGCCTGCTATGGACTGCATTGTCCACCCTGCCCCCCCCCCCAATTCATATATTGAAGCCCTAAAACCCAACTGGACTATGTTTGGAGATAAAGCCTGTAAAGAGGTAAATGAAGTTAGGCCATATGGGTGGGGTCCTTAACCAATAGGACTGATGTCCTTATAAGAGGAAGAGACCCTAGGGATGTCTTTGCACAAAGGCCAGGTGAGGACACAGCCAGAAGGCAGCCATCTGCGAGACAAAGAGAGAGCCCCAGGAGAAACCAGACCTGCCAACACCTTAATCTTGGACTTCCAGCCTCCAGAACGGAGGGCAAATAAATTTCTGTTGTTTAAGCCACCCAGTCTGTAGTATTTTGTTAGGGCAGCCCTAGCAGACTAACCCAGTGCTGACAACCAAGGGACAACCAAGAGGGGCAGGGCTGCTGGGAGATTGTATGTGGATCACAGTTTCTCCCGTCTTCTATAAAGAGGAAAAATTAGATCTTGCAGTTTTCTATTATCCAGAACTGTCCAAGAATCTAATGACCTATGAAAATGGTGAGCTTTTTGTCTCTAAAGTAGGTACCTGCTTGGTAGAGATTTTGTAGCTGGACTGTAAGCCAAGGCGACGAAAGTACATTTTCCCCCAGGGGTTGTTTGGAAATGTGGGTGAGTGACTTTGGTTGTTACAGTGACCAGGTAGATAAAACATATCCAGATAACCAAGTTTAACCAAGTTTCTTTTAAGTCTACTCTAATATAGCAAATTCAAAGGTCTATGACTTTTGTTTTTTAAAAAGACTTTTAGGGCTTCCCTGGTGGCGCAGTGTTTGGGAGTCCGCCTGCCGATGCAGGGGACACGGGTTCGTGCCCTGGTCCGGGAGGGTCCCACATGCTGCAGAGCGGCTGGGCCCGTGAGCCATGGCCACTGAGCCTGCACGTCCGTAGCCTGTGCTCCGCAACGGGAGAGGCCACAACAGTGAGTGGCCCGCATATCGCAAATAGTAATAATAATAATAAATAAAATAAATAAACTTTAAAAAGATATAGTTACTCATGAATGAGAGCACAGAACTACAAATGGGGTCACTCAGGGGCTGTGATACATAATGGCTTCATATCTGGTCCTTTAAAGCAATGTCCCCAAACTTGCTGGATGAAAAAAAGAATTTCCTCAGTGGCTTGTTAAAAAGACAAGTTCCAACAGATTCACAGACTTAGAGGATGAACTTATGGTCACCAGGGTGGAAGGGTTAGGGGGAGGGATAGTTAGGGATTTGGAGATTAACATGTACGTGCTGCTATGTTTAAAATGTATAACCAACAAGGACCTACTGTATAGCACAGGGAACTCTGCTCAATGTTATGTAACAACCTAAGTGGGAAAAGAATATGAAAAATAATAGAAGCATGTATATGTGTAACTGAATCACTTTGTTGTACACCTGAAACTAACACAATATTGTTAATCAACTATACTTCAATATAAAATAAAAAGTAAAAAATAAAAAACAGAAAAAAAAAAACAAAGACAGGCTTCCCTGGTGGCGCAGTGGTTGGGAGTCCACCTGCTGATGCAGGGGACATGGGTTCGTGCCCCGGTCCGGGAAGATCCCACATGCTGCGGAGCGGCTGGGCCCGTGAGCCATGGCCGCTGAGCCTGTGCGTCCGGAGCCTGTGCTCCGCAACGGGAGAGGCCACAGCAGTGAGAGGCCCGCATACCACAAAAAAAAAAAAAAAAAAGTTCCCAGGTCCCACCCCAGACTGCCTGAATCAGATTTTCTAAGGGAGGGCTTCAAAAGTTCTGTGTCAGTTTCTGAACCCTGCCTGCATGCTGGAATCACCCAAGGAACTCAATAAAATCTGATGCCTGGGCCCTACTCCAGACACTCTGCTGTAGCTGGTCTGGGCTGGGGGTTGGATTTCTTAAAGCATCTCCAGGGGATGCTGCTGTGCAGTCAGGGCTGAGGACCACGACGCTGTGTCAGAGCCCCAAGTAATTCTTATCCTGAATCATAATGGTTACCATGCATTGAAGAGTTGTGTTCCTTGATGGCCTGATTGGTTGCTGGCCCAGGCAGGTTTGAGCTGCGTGTGGGATTAGGGAGTGCATCCCTAGTGGAGTATCAGGAATATTTGGGCCTAAGTTTGATTGGTAATAGGAATCTGAAGTCATTTCTATGGATTTACTTGCATTGGTTAGAGTGACCAATGTTATATCAAGGCTGGGGTGGCCGGTGGGGGAGTGTGGTGTTAGGGGAACCAAGATCCTGCAGGCCACGTGGCAGGGCCAGAAAAAAAAAGGCAGTAGAAAGATAAAGAAACCCAGAAGGGAATCTCACAATGAACTGCGAACTTGAAGACATAGCAATAGAAAGTATTCAAAATGAAGTAGAGAGAGAGAAAAGATTGAAGAAAAAGAACAGCGTATTGAGTCGTGGGTCAAAGTCAAGTGGCCTGGTAAATGTGGAATTAGAGTCCCAGAAAAGAAAAAAGGATTGGGGAGGCCATAAAAATAGTTGAAGAAATAAAGAATAAAAAAGTTTCCAAATCTGATAAAGGCTATAAACCTACAGTTCAAGATGTTTACACACGGAGCTAGTACAGTGCAAAGATGAAGATTTTGGACTTGGGAATAGTAAGATCTAGGTTCCCACCATGTTTGCAACATCCTGTCTATGTGACTTAGATGGTTTACTTAAGCTGTCTAAACTTCAGTTTCCTCATCTGCAAAGTAGAGATAAAAATTGCACAAGAGCTTCCCTGGTGGCGCAGTGGTTGAGGTCTGCCTGCCAATGCAGGGGACGCGGGTTCGTGCCCCAGTCTGGGAAGACCCACATGCCACTGAGCGGCTGGGCCTGTGAGCCATGGCCACTGAGCCTGCACACCCGGAGCCTGTGCTCTGCAATGGGAGAGGCCACAGCAGTGAGAGGCCCGCATACCGCAAAAAAAAAAAAAAGAAAGAAAAAAAAATTGCACAAAAATAGTCATTGTTTTATGGTTTCTAATAGAAAAATACTGGCAACGACTTAAATGTTTATCTATAAGGCATGGTTAAATTAATTGTGGTATAGTTATATTATGGAATATTATACTGATGACAAAAAGAGGGATGTCTATATGAATTGGTATGGAAAAGTCTCCAAGAATACTGCTATATGAAAAAGCGGGTCATGTGGTATGACTTCACTCAGGTATTCAAAAATTGTGTATAGATACGTATCTGTGTCTATAATAAAGATACAAAGGGGCCTGGAAGGATGCTCATCAAATTGCCTCTGAAAGAGAATGAGTCATGAGAGAGGGCAAAAACCTCTCTCATATTTATCTCTGTAAATTACTGTAATGCCTGAATTCTTTTACAATGACTGTGAAATGATTTTTGAAAGAGGGAAGATAGAAGCAATATGATTTTGGGAGTTTTCCTCAGGCTACCCATGCTGATGGATGATGGATGAGATGCTGGAAGATCATGTGAACTGGTGATATGTCAATTTAAAGAAATCACTCCCCTCCTGAAAATCCTTCTGAGGCTCTGTTACCTAGGGAATAAAACTCAGCCCCTGAGCAGGGCTCATAGGAGCCCCTATGATCTGGCCATGCCTGATTTTTCCGAGTTAATTTTCCACCACACACATCTGAGAGCTCTTCCCCCTCTTGAAAGCTGGCCAACTCTTAGTCATTCTTCTGTACTTGGATTATTTAGTACATTCTTTACTTCTCTGCTCTCTCTCTCCCCACCCTGGAAGAGTTACTTACCCCTATGCTATATCTTACCTACGCATACTTCCACATTGGCATTTATTAAAATGTAGTGCTGCTGTGTAATCATGTGTGAATTTAGGGAAAAGTGCTGGTAAAATTCATTTTTGAGGTCTCAGTGCAGGGCCTAGTCTATGGCAGGTACTGAATAAATAATCCATTTATCAAATGAATGAATGAATGAATGGATGAATGAATGAACGAGAAGACAGAGACTTCAACTCTATGCACATCTATTAGAAATAGCATTCATAATGGAAGTCTTACTGTATTGGAAGTATAGAGAGACACCTTTTTAGTTGTTTTAATGATCTCATCTCTGAGAATTAAGAAAACAACAAGAAGAACTTTTCATCTAGATTCAATTCTGACATAGAAGTTGTATTAATTTGCTACAACTACCATAACTAAGTACTGCAGACTGGGTGGCTTAAACAATGGAAGTTCATTTTCTCACAGTTCTGGAGGCTAGATGTCCAAGATCAAAGTGTCCACAGGTTTTGTTTCCTCTGAGGTCTCTCTCCTTGGCTCACATGGAGGCCTTCTCACTGTGTCCTCATATAGTCTTTTCTCTGTGCACATGTACTCCTGGGGTCTTTTTTGTGTGTCCAAATTTCCTCTTCTTATAAGGACACCAGTCAGGTTGGATTAGGGCCCACCCTAATCACCTCATTTTAATTTAATCACTTCTTTAAAGGCCTTATCTCCAAATACAGTCACATTCTGAGGTACTGAGGGTTAGGACTTCAACATGTGAATTTTTAGGGGACACAACTCAGCCCATAACTGGAGTGCTGAAAACCTCAGAAGAAAATGGTCATGTCATTTTGGAACTGGTATTATTAACAGACTGTACCACAGGTGTTAAGTGGGTAAAACTGTAAGAAGACATATTTAAGACAAAGACAATTCAAATAAAATCACATGGCTAGAAACTTTACATACGAAAGTACTGTTCAACAATTTCATAGGCTGAAATATAAGGCAGTGAGACCACTATCATCTTTTGTATTCAAGAGAAGAATTTTTGCATTGAATGGGAATTATGCTCAATGACCTTGCAAGCCCCTGCCAATTCTCAGGTTTTTAATTTGACTTTACCCAGTCCCCAGATTGCAAGACAAGGAGATAAACAGAATTCAAATCCAATCTCTCCTCGATGAAATAGGAAGTGCAAAAGAAGCTCTCTTGAAGACTGGAAGGGAAAGTGGGAGATACCGAAGGGGACCACCCGTGGCAGATGGTGAAGTGGGCTTGCTTTGACTCTTGGCACCCTCCTGGAAATATTGCTAGCTCCTGTGGTCATACCTAAGACAGGAGGAGGCTGGTTGCAGATTTTTGTTGTCTTTGTTCCTGTGCCAGTGAGGACTGAGCCCTTACTGAGACCTTTTCCTGTTGCTTCCGCATTGCCTGGGTAAGGCAATACTTGGAGGCATGCGCCTTCTGACTCTTTGAAGAGGGACACCCTTGCTTGTCCCTATTCAGAGCCATAATGTGAATTGGGAGGAAATATCAGCTGACCATCATGCTTAGTCTATCTGTGTTAAGAAACTGTACTTTGAAAGGAATATTGGAACTGTTGGGATACAGTCTGCAGTAACCAGTGCTGCTTTATTATACAATCCACACTGGTTTCCCACCCCACTTTTTTTTTTTTATTGAACTGGTTACTCAGTCATACTAAACATGGAATAAAGTGAAATAAATAAATATATAAAACTCGGAGTGCACGGAGTCTTTTCACTGTCAAGCTGGCTCAAATGTTCTCAATGTTTATCGGAGAGCTTGGATGCCCTGGTGAAAATAGCATTGTGCAGTGAAACAGAAAATAAGATGTCATGGCAAACTAAACATCTTCACTTTCTGGACAAATATCTAAGTTGACTGGACCATAGAGAGGAGGCTGGGGAATGACCAGAGGGAGGATGCCTGGCTTCCTCACCCCATGTTTTGGGCCTCCCTGGGGTTCAGGTGAGCAGTGGGTGAAATTCACTGACACCTGACTCCTGTTAAAGCTTCTGGCAACTTCTGGCAGGCTCAAGTCTACACTTAGGTGGCTCCTTTGTATGTTGTGAAAGTAAAGATGGTTAGTTTGCCGTGACAGTTTATTTTCTGTCCTACTGCACAACGTTATTTTAACCAAGGAGGCTTACTTACTCCCTCCTTGATAAACTCTCTGGGACTTGATATCTGCAAATGAATCCCATTAAAATGAATGGGTATGAAAATAACCGTGTGTGTGTGTGTGTGTGTGTGTGTGTGTGTGTGTGTGTGTGTGTGTGTAGTAAAGAGAGGATGAGAAACAGAGGGGAGAGGGCGAAAAGGCAGATAGATCCACATTCACTTATTAGCTTGTGATTTAATATGTGTACCACCCCCCAATTAAAAGTGGGGATAACGATACTACTAATCTCAGGGGGGCACTTATGAGGATTAAATAAAATACCTGGATCTTACCAAGCACCCCATAAACAAAAACAAATGAGTACCTGGCCATATTAAGCACTCTATAAATGTTAACTATTATTTCATTTTTTATAAAAATGTAAGGAGGAAAAGAAGGGAAACAGAAGAGAAAGAAATTTTAAAATTAAAGAACACATTGGAGACCAAGGAGAAAAGATAATCTTATTTATTTACAAGGATTATATCCATGAAGTCAAATTCATTCATTCTTTCAGAAAACAAGGGCAGACACCTATGAAACACTAACGAAAGTACATAATGCAGGAAGGTAGCATACATGGTCAGTACTCCACTAATATCCCCTCAAGTCCTTCACCATTCCCCTGCATGATAGTTCTTTGGATTCTTTCATCCTCAACAGCTAGAACTTGTACCTGTTTGTAAGAGGGCTTTCCTCAGGCTACTTAAAACCCGTTTGGGCTGAGGCCACAGAGAACCCAACATACCTGAGGATGTTTGCCCTCTTGAGAGTAGCCCTTGACTGAAGGGTGACACCCTTGCCTCCCCTCCATCTTTTTCTTGGTTCACTTTCCCCATTCCCTTCCTGGTTTCTCCTGACAACATATCCTAATGAATCAGTTTGTTAGGGAACTGTTGACTGAAACTCAAAATAACTGCTTGCATGAGTTGTCTCACAATAGGAGGTCCCGATAAGGAACCTGGTGCTGTCGCCAAAACTAACCTGGAGAATTCGGGAGGGGCCAAATGGAGGGAGGAGATGCCAGCCCATAATATGTCCTGCTAACCTCCCAGAAACACTCACGCTGGAATCCATCTCGGCTGAGAGATGCGCGTACCACCAGGAAGGCCCCTGAGTCAGACCAAATATGGGCACAAGCAAGATAATTGGCCAGAGACAACCCAGAAAGCTAACCTCATTACCAGAAAACCTGAGACTGAGAGCCACATGTCAGAGCAGTGCTCCTGGGCTCCCTTACCTTGATGTTTCTCTGCTTGAGCGCCCCTTTCCAATAAAGTCTTTTGCTTTGTCAGTACACGTGTCTCCTTGGACAATCCATTTCCAAGTGTTAGACAAGAGCCCACTCTCAGGGCCTTAGAAGGGTCCCCCTTCAGGTAACAACTTTAGCATGAATTCTTATCTCAGACTCTGTTTCTCAGGAATCTAGTGTAAGACTAGGATGTCCCCAACTTATAACTAGTTGTTTTCCAAGAAAAGTTTTGGAAATCAGTTTGGAAATCAACAAATATTATCGTGCAGAAAGTGTATTAGAAATGTTGTTAGAATCCACGAAGCTGTTCTAACCCATCATGCATTTAAAATACTGAGCATTTGCTGCAAAACACTGTACAGAACTTTACTGTTGTTTTACCTGCAACAAAATTAACAGGGGAAAAACGAAAGTGAGAGCAAGGACAACAAAAAGCAGTTTTCCCTGAGCCTCAGTAAAGACTTAGGCTTGGGCAAATTTCTAGGGATTTCCAGGAGTATGAGAAGTTGGTAAAACAGGTTCTTTTCTGTCTAGTTTTTCTTTCCTTCCCTTCATGCAAATGCACCACAGATAAGCACCACTGTTTCCTTTCAAAGCAATGCAGGGTCTTTTTGATAACAAATAGCATAGGGAACAGGAACATGGAGGAGGACCCAGCAGGGAGGGAAGCAGGGGAGGAGGGAAAAGGGAAGAGGTGTTCCTTAGGATCAGAGTAGGGGTTAAAAAAAGATTTAAGAGAATGACTGTAAACATGGGGGCGAAGAGATGTCGAGGGGGAAAGTCACCAAGCAGTGCACACAGAAAGACAAAAAAGAACCTTCCATAGAAGGCTATGAAGAACCCCGGAATAAGGAATTGAGGATGGAGAGAAAAGTGTTCTAGAAAGGCTTGAGGAAGGTTTCTTCCTCAATTTCTTCTGGACATCTTTCCTCTCATTGCCTTCCCCTCTGCGGTGTAGAGTTCAGTCATCTTCATTGGATTGTTTGCCCCATTTGGAGAACTACAGTTCATGGAAAGGTGTTGTGAGTCTCTTTCTCTCCTGGATTCTGGAGTTCTTCACATACTGTTTGACTGGCAGCCAACTGCAAACACATGAGTGAGTCCAGCAGACCCATACAACGGAGCCCAGCACAAATTGTCCACCCACAGAATCATTAATGAAATAAATAGTTGTTGTTTTAAGCCCTAAGTTTTGGCGTGGTTGTGTAAATCTGATACTGTATCGCTCATGATAATGCATTTATTATTATAAAAAGCATGATAATGATAATGCAAATTATGCAAACGTTGTGTTAATATTACTTGCAAGGAACATGATCCTGGTTTGAAATGAAGTTTTTAGCTTTTCATTTATTAGTTCCTTAGGTTCTATAATCAGCTCAGTCTTCCGCTTAAATCACCAACACACGCATTTAGAAACAGAGAGTTTAGACCTGACTTCTCCAACAGCTGTGGAGAGCCCTAATTATTGGCACGGCATCGCCCTGGTTCAATATTTACTCCTCAACTCTCCATCTAGACATTCCTCATCGCTTGTGTCAATGAGGGTCCATTTAGAAAAACAAAACCGCATTATTTATTTATTTGTTTATTTATTTATTGGAGTATAGTTGCTTTACAATATTGTGTTAATTTACACTGTACAGCAAAGTGAATCAGCTATACATATACATATATCCCCTCTTTTGGGGAAGGTTATTTATTTTAACAGAGGGAACTTAATATAGGGAATTGATGAAACAGTTATTGGAAGACTCAGAAGGCAAACAAGGGAACACTGCAGTAAGAAGCCACATAGCCCAAAGGCTAGGAAAACAAAGTGGTAGAGGTCGAAGTGGTTTTCGAAACTAGAAGCTTGGAGGAGCCCCATGGAGCTGGGACTCTTTCTTCTCAGGAGAGGGCACTGCCTAGATAGTGCCAATACTATGCAGGGATGCAGGGAGACTATTTCTGGGAGTGCTAGGAGAAGCTGGAGACTGGAAACTGTTGCTCCTGGAGTGAAGACCCATTGCTGGGGCATCCTGATAGGAGTGAACAAGCAAGCAGGAAGGAAACAGTCCCTTCTCCCTCCTGTTTTCTAGCCTCTCTCTGGTGTTTCTATTCATAAAATCTAACAGAAATCATTCATTTATGGCAAAGAAAAGTTGTGGTCTCAGAGTCCCAGTGCCAGCATCACAGAACAGCATATTGACGGGTGGGTTTGGGGCTAAGATATAAGAGCTTAATATCTGGCATTCCCCATCTTTATCTTAAAGATTCCCTGAGCATGTCTTTCTTCTCTTTTCTCTGTGTCCAGCTGGACTTAAAATAGCAAAATCTCCAAGCACAGAGTTGATGCTTAACCACTTTTGTTTCAACAAATGAATATGAGGCTGCAGAGTCATTTTTTAAACACCCTCTTTGTGTTAGACGCTGTACTGAGCACTTTTTATGTTTATCTTCTTTGATACTCACAAAAACCATATGAGGAAGGAGATACTTTTTCTCTTTGTGTCAGTCTGTGTACAGTCAGAAAAGCAGAAACCCACCTAGGTATTTCAGACAGAGGGAATTTAATACAGAAAATGGTTTACAAAAGTTGTAAGGTCTGGAGGAACAAAAGGGGAAGGTGATGCTTCTCAGAGCCCATCGGTGTGAGCTCACTACTGAGATTGAAAGAGCTCTGTTGCTGCACCTGTGTGATGGGTCGAACCAGTGTTATTACTGCTGAGCACAAAGCTTGGATGCCCCTCCCTGCACCGTTGCTACAGCAACTGCCTCAGCTGTAGTAACCACGGTCACTGTTCTAGGGACTGGTAGTTACCTGCTATTGCCGCTACTGCTAAAACCTGTTGTTGTAGTACTGACCACTATTTCAGGAAACTATAGTCACCTGCAGGAGATTACAGTCCCAATGTGATCATTGCTAGATCCAGAAGCAGAAAAATAGCTTCTCTCTTCCATCTGACTTCCAATCTTTGGCCGATTTTAACTGAAGTCAGCAGGCAAGGGAGTTTGGGAAATGTAGTTTTCAAGCTTCTAATCCTAGCAGTATACAGAAGAGTATAAAAGAACAAGTGTGGGGTTGAGAGCCAAAGATAAATATCTGGAATTTTCCACCCCTTTGGCTACTAAGCACCAGTATATACTTTTCTGCTCTTTTAAAGTTTCACCAACAATATTAAAAAAAACTCATGCTTCAACTTAATACAATGCAACCATCCCTTACACAAACCAATATACTTTTACCCTCTTCCTAAGAGAAGATATATGAAGTCCAATATGCATCTCTGGTATACATCTCAATTGGACCAGTTCAATATTTTGTTCATCTTCCTTGGTCTAACAGCCTTATAATCCACTTCCATGTATATTACTTAGGGTTTTGCCAATATAAATGAAAAAAATCCTGCAATTATTTAGGTGTACGAAGTATCCTTTAAGGTCAGACTTTAAGATTTTTGTCCCTAAAATTGATGGAATCTGATACTAAGAGTGTGATACTGGATCTGAGCCTAGAGGCCATAAAAGGTGGAGAGACTAAATCTTGAGAAGAATCTGCATCCTTTTGTAAGGCAGCTGCCTTGGGTGAGGTTATTACCAAGGTCTTCTTGCAAGAGAAGACTAGTCTTCTCAGCTGAAGGAAGAGGGACTGGCAAGAAGACTTGGGGGATCAGGAGTTTCTCAAATTTGCATGAGTCCATCCAAATGGCCCCATTCCAATTCTCAGGGTCCCACCTGCTCCTTCTAAATAAATCCTCAAACTCTCACATAAAAGATCGATGAGTTCATGAATTCAAATTACATTTTAATTCTCCAAACTGTGGGATAGAATTTGGGGATGATATCAGACCTGTGGCTAAAGAGATAAAAAATCCTTTAGTATCATCACAGAAGCTCTCTAGTTCTGTGACCAGACCTTGAGCTGAGAGACTAAGGCCCTAAGCTTGTCATGTTCTTTCTGTAATGTCTACAGGAAGGTCAGACACACGCATCCCACTCATAGTCTTGTAGTCTTCATTCCCACCATCACCCCATCCTGCTGTTATAGAAATCATTCCCTTTATCGCGATGACCCATAAGTACTCTCTGGGACCTCCGTAGCAATTGCTGCTGTCCTGCTGCTCCCACTTGCAGAGTCAGAAGCAGAAAAGTGACTCTCTTTTCCTGTTGCTTTTACTCTCCCTCCAGTGTCCCTCATTGGCAGAGAATAACCTGCATCCAGCTGGCATCAGAGGCTGAAAAAATGCCACTTTCAGGTTTCCTGCTTTGACAGTTAGAGAAGAGCTAAAAGGCCAATTGTTGGACGGACAGCCGAGGCCCTATTACCTCCCATTTTAAAGATGAGGAAACTGAGGCTAGACAGCTTAAATGATCTGCCCTAGGACATAGTAAACAGAGCTCATAACAGAGACAACACATTTTGATCTCTCTGAATCCAAAGTCTGTAGTCTTTCCACTATGAAACATGTTCCCAGAAACCAGTTTTCAGAGAGTCTGAAAAATAGCAAGGTGTGGAATTTGAGCATTTCCAACCTCCCCATTCCATTTTAGATTCACCAATCACTGCTCCCAACTGATTTGGGTATGTTGATAGGTTGCCTTGCCATCATGAAAGGTTCAAATTATGAAGGGACAGAGAAGATGCAGGAGCATATTAAGAGGCGACTATAGCATAGTGGTTAAAATCACAAATTGCTTGGATTTGTAACCCAGCCCCATGATTTATTAGTTGTTTAACCTTGAGCAAGTTATGTAACATCTCAGTGCCTCAGTTTCCTCATCTGTACAATGGTGGTAGTACTTTCTGCCTCATGTAGTTGGTGTGAGGAATAAAAGAGTTAATCCAACATAGAGCTCATAGAATAGTTAAATCTAACTGTTATTATTATGATAGTTAATTTCATTTGACTAAGAGGTTCCTAAAGACATAATGTTAACTTCAATGTCTTTCTCAAAACCAAATATATCTACTAAGAGCTCTCGAGAGATGTGGATCCAAAAACTCTCCCCAAAGTGAAAGGCAAGGGAGGACCCAGGTATTCCCAAGAGAGAGGAGAGGCTTGAGGGAGAAGGAGGCCTGGAATGAAGTGAGTATCCACCACGAGTGAGAGAGCTCAGGAGGCCAGGGACAGCTGTGGTCTGAGGCCATACCTTGTGCCCAACCTGGGGGAGGAGAACCAAGAAAGCTGCCTGCTTCCTGGGCACCAGGGGGGACTCTGACATCGGGCACTGTAAAAAGTAGGGGAGAACCAGGAAGAGAAGTCATATTTCTCAGGCATCCTGGCCTGGAAGTTTGGGTGAACTGTCTCCCCCCTACCCAACCCCCTGCTGTGCAAGACTCTGGCTTATAGCTGGCATTGTTTACCCCTTATTCCTAGTTCTTTCTTTCATCCAACAGTTATTTATTGAACAACAACTTATATGTCAAACTGAGTTGGGCTCCTAATACTATCCCCATTTTACAGATGAGAAAACTGACATGCAGAGAAGTTAGAAAACTTGCCCCATCACACAGGAAGATTTGAGGGGGGATTGTTATTTCCCCTAGGAGAGGCAAGGGAAAAGCCTGGCTTTCTCAAGCTGTACTCTCTAAGGAATCCCTAAGTCTTCAATGCGGTAACAGAGAAAGCAAGAGTGAGGTTAGGTTGCTGAAAATTTTGTCATAGATACTCAGGCAATTGACTGATGGGGAAAGCATTAGGCAATGTCTTCATTATCAAGTGGAGTGCTCACTGCCTTCGAGGGGTTTGGTTTGATTTTTTTTTTTTTTTTTTTTTGGTGAAGAACAAGAAAATATCCAGTGATGATGTAAGTGGCATCTGCTTCTGACCCAGTAGAAAACCTGAAATGCACCAAACTTGCTGGGGAGGGACAGGCCACAGCAGAGTTTTGGTCCAAACCCTAGTCCCAGGTGAAGGAAGGGATGCTTTGCTACTCTCTGCTGGTTCTATGTCTGTTTTATTATTCATGGTACCTGGCCGATTGCACAGATAGGGTTAGGAAGGTCAGTGCAGAATTAATACGTTGAATTGGGAGATGGCATGGGCTGGTGATGGAACCTGTCACAGCAGAGTGATTCTTATTGAGGGGGCTTGATTTGATATTAATATTAATTTGATGTTTCTTCGCATCTTCAAGAAATTTGTCCTACCCAGATAGGAGAACGCCTGAGTGCTAGCCCCATGCGAAGCAGCAATGTATGTTGGGTTTTATGGTAGGGGTGGAAAGCTGGGGGCAAGAGGAGGGAGGATCAGGTTATCTACAGTCTTCAGTGTGAGGCTCTACTATGGATGTTCGAAAAGGTATGTAGAGAGTCTTTCAGGAATTAAACAGGTTCCGTATTTCTGCCCAAAAGTATAGTTCCCAAGTAAGTCTATCTACTCAAAATCTTAAGAACCAATACCCAGGGAGTGATATGCCAGGGGACTTATCACCCCCACTTCTCAACCTCACTCCAGTTTAAACCAATGGTCCTCAAGGTGGCTGCACATTAAAATCACTCGGGAAGCTTTGAACAAATTGTGCATGCCTGGGCCCCAGCCCAGGCTCTCTGAATCAGAACCTCTGAGGTTGGGCCTGGGCACAGGTGTGTTCAAAGGGCTCTCCCATTATCCTAACCTGCACCCAGGAATGCAACCTACCAGGATATGCTGTCTTGGAAATCTCCTCAAACGAAGCAAAGGGGATAAAACCTCAAGGACCAATAACTCTAACAACCTGCCCTCCACCCTCCCGAGGCTGCAACGATGGGCTCTTCTAAGCAGACATGGAAAGCTGACTTCCAGCCTCAAGCCTGGTTCTGGGTGCTTTCTCAATTTCATATACCACTGGGTGTCTGACTTAAACATGCACCAGAATCACCTTGAGAGCTTGTTAAAGCACACATGGTTGGGTCTCACCCCCTAGTTTCTAAATTCCATAGGTCGGGGGGCCTGAGAATGTGCATTTCTCACCAGTTCCCAGGTGATGCTGCTGCTGCCGCTCTGGGGACCACACTCAGAACCACTGGCAAACACAGATGAGAATTTCAGCCAGTTCAGTCATGAGATCTGCGTGATGCTGAATAGCTGCTCTAACTGGATTTTCCCACTGATGAAATTTCGTTCTCGTCTGGCTGCTGCTGTAGCTGAGCTCAGGGTGGCACTACTTGGGCTTTAGAAGTAAATGGGCTTGTGCTTTTGAGCCTGGTACTCAGCAATTGTTGCTGGGGTTTGCCGTGGTAAATGCAGCCCAGTGTCCTGGTTCGAGGTAAGCTTCCTCAGATCACAATGGCAGTTGCAAGAACCTGGGGTTGATTAGAAACACGTTTTGCTGCTGAAATGATAAACTAAGACCTTGGGCTTGGACTCGACATTGCTTCTGAAGTGTGAGCTCCCCAAAGGCAGGGCTGTGTTCCTTCACATCTGTCGGCCTATCGAGGAGCCTGGGACAGAGTGGGCACTAAGTAAAGATCTGCTGAAGGAGGTTGCTGTCATGGGTGCCCCTCAAGCCAAAGCCTAGCCCTGTCCACACTCCTGGATCCACTGAGATTTAAAAGAGCTGGCCTCTGTTGCAATTGGAAAGTCAACAAGTCCCTCATCAGGACCACTAGTACTGTAGTCTGTCTGGTTCTCCTTTCCTTTCAGCAAATCCAGGCATTTCCGTCTCCCCAATCCACAAACAGTTAACTACACTGTGTCTGGTTCTGGTCAATTGTCTGTTAGGAGAAGTGACACAGGTCACTTCCAGGCTGAGACAGTGAAGAGCCCCACCTGTCTTTCCAAGCTCTCTTCTCCCTTCCTGGCCAGTGTGGAGGCCTTGCATTGAGATGGCCGAACCTCCGATGGAAGCAGTCTGGGTGGCTGGGTCACTGCGTGCAGGACAGTGGCCCTGGAGAGCCACCTGACTCACAGGAGTGAGAATAAACTATGTTGGATTCTAGGTCCTGAGACTTACCTTTCCTCCAGGACTTGAGCTGTTTAGCTCCTGGTGCCTTGTTTTGAATTTCTCTATACTAAAGGCAGCTACTGCCTTCTGGGTTGTAGATTCAACCTGATGTCCCATTAGGCATATTTTGCTCCAGCAAAACCAGAAAACAATGCAAAGTCATCCTTTGTTGTGTTGTGTGATGACTGCTTGTGTTTAGGGGAATGGGGTTCTATGTGTTGCTCCTTCCCCTGGACATTTGCATATTATACTCTATCCCTGTAATTATGAGGACGAGGAGGGGAGGCACAGGGAAGGGGAGAGGGGGAGAGCGTAGGTGCGGAGAGAGAGAAGAATTTTCTGTGGGTTAAAGTTTTAGGCGTCAGTGATCATGCGGCCATGTGGAGAGATTTGCAGGGATTGAGGAACCTTCTTAGCACCCATGAAATTTGATACACCTACTTGTAAGGGTTGTCTGGAGGGCAGGATTGGTATACAAATAAAAGGGGATGCCATGTTTGAACACACACTTTTGTGTCCTCCTCTCAAATTCCGCAAGATAGCTACTAACCTGCTTTTACTGGTTGAGGTCACTTTGCCCAGAGATGTGAAGTAACTTGTTCAAGGTCACGCAGCGAGAAGGTGGCACAGCCGCGAAGCCCACCGCAGTCTGTCCAGTGGTCCACATTGGCAGAGGTTGCTCATCTTCTGTCTGCACTCTCTGGAAGGGGATGATGTGGCATCCCCTCCCGCGGATCAGAACCTGCCTAGCCAAGCAGCAGCCCTCAGATCCCACCCTTCGGCTCCTTCTTTGACTGCTGCCCTGTCTCCCCATTTGAGAATGTGCCAGGACAAGATCCCTCTTTCTCCTTTCCAGGTCAACCCCTCTCTCTGCAACCCAAGGCTCCTACTGCCAGGAAATGCTCCCCACAGTATAACGATGGGAACGGGCTATAGGTGTGCAGAGATGATGACCGCCGCTTCTCCTCCCCAGCCTGGGACCCTGGTGCATCCCCATCACAGGGTGCTGATGACAGAGCAACCTCATCTAGTTCCCTCAGTGTACCATACACGCACCGTCATCTCTCTGTGCCATCCAATCAAAAGTGCTGGAGAACACCGCTCTGGAACACATTCTCCTGCTGAGGGGAAAAAGCTGGTAGAGAAAGGCGCTGTGATCTGGGGAGAAA
This sequence comes from Lagenorhynchus albirostris, assembly GCF_949774975.1. Taxonomy (NCBI): domain Eukaryota; kingdom Metazoa; phylum Chordata; class Mammalia; order Artiodactyla; family Delphinidae; genus Lagenorhynchus; species Lagenorhynchus albirostris. The sequence goes on from NC_083099.1 coordinate 28,437,807, forward strand.
GGAGTTATAATTAATGGACAGTGGATATAAGGTTTTGGAAATTACAAATGCTCATGTTATAAAGAGTGGATACAATGACCCCTTTTGTGATTTGCATCTTGCTTCTTTTCAATTAATGGCATTTTGCAAAGGTTTCTGTCATAGCACTTATAGACTTACCATGTTGCTTTTAATGGCTACTGTGGTTCATCCTATGCTTGTATTATATTTTGCTTAACTAGTCCCCTATGGATGAATGTTTAGGTTGTTGCACAGGTTTTTTTGCTATTGTAAATAATCTCGCAATGAACATCCTTACACATATGGTTCTCTTTCTTTATTCTTCTTTGCTTTTTATTCCCCACATTTTTTAGTATAGTTAGAGGATAAATTCCTAGAAATGTAATTCCTAGGTCAAAGTGTATGTTCATTTTTAATTTTATTAGCTATTGCTAAATTTACAGGCTTTGAAATGTATATAGTCAACTTTACTAATCTTTCCCATTATGGTTTATGGGTTTTGTGCCATGGTCTTCCCTCTTACAAAAAATTTCCTTCTAGTGCTTTTATGGTTTTATCTTTTTGATGTTTAAATCTTTGCTCCATCTGGAATTCAAGTTAATGTAAGGAGTGAAATAGAGATCTGTTTTTATTTTTTCCCAAATGGCTAACCAGTTGTCCCAATACTGGTTATTGAATAATCCATCTTTTTTCTTGCTGATTTGAAATGCTACTTTTACCATGTACAAAACTCCCACATGTATTAGGGTTTTTTTTTTTTCAGTTCTTTCCTCTGTTCCATTAAATCTTCTATCTAATCCTATGTGAGTTTAAATGACTGTAGCTTGATTATATATTTTAATATGTGGTTGAGTTTGTCCTCTCTTATTACTCAGAGACTTTCAGAGTCTTTCTGGCCATTCTTTCTTCAGAGACTTTCTGGCCATTTTTACTTATTTAATTTTATATATAAACTTAAATATGATTTTGCGGAATAAAAAATGCTGCAAGTATTTTGATTGAGATAACACAGAATGTAAAGATCCACTTAGGAATAATTAACTTCATTCATTAATCTTCCCATTCAACAGGAAGGCATTCCTTTCTATTTATTAAAATATTTTGTGTTGTTTTTCTTCAGAAGTAAGTAGAGATTTCTCCTCTTCTTGGCATTTTACATTTATTTCAAAGTTTAATCCTTTTGTGGGGAATGGTAGTAGAAGGATAATTTGGGGTGTGATATTAAATGGAGTATTTTCATTTTAATATATTTTCTAACTGGTTATTATTTGAATATAAACTACTTTTAAAAAATATATTTTATTTTATTGATTTATTTTTGGCTGCATTGGGTCTTTGTGGCTGTACGTGGGCTTTCTCTAGTTGCTGCGAGCGGGGGCTACTCTTCCTTGCGCTGCACGGGCTTCTCATTGCGGTGGCTTCTCTTGTTGCGGGCTCTAGGTGCGCAGGCTCAGTAGTTGTGGCTCGCGGACTCTAGAGCGCAGGCTCAGTAGTTGCAGTGCACAGGCTTAGTTGCTCCGCGGCATGTGGGATCTTCCTGCACTAGGGCTCGAACACTTGTCCCCTGCAATGGCAGGAGGATTCTTAACCACTGCGCCACCAGGGAAGTCCCAAACTACTTTTTAATATTAACTTTGCAGCCATTTATGTTACTAAATTCTCCTGCTGTTTCTAATACTTCTCAGGTGATTCTCTTGGGTTTTCTATAATACAGTCATAGAACCTAAAGATAGTGATACGGTATCTTTTCCAATGGGAAGCTTCTAGTGCTCTGATATTAAGCATAATTCTGGCTTTGGAAGTATGTGTTGATGTACGTATATTTATATCAGCATGCATGTATATGTACACATTTGCATATATGTACATGCAAGTATATCTGAAAATTAATCAAGTTAAAGTTTCTATCTGTTTATATTTTACTAAGAATTTTTTGTTGTAATTCATATTGAATTTTACCAAATGCCTTCTTTTATATCTATCCAGATGATCACTCTATTTTCCCTCATTTGACCTATTAATATAGATGTTCTAATATTGAACCCTCTTTGCATTCATGAATGAGTTCTTTTTCATGGGTTGTTCACTTAAAGAATTACTAAATTCTATTTGCAAATATTTTATTTAGGATTCGTGTGTCGTCATCCATAAACTGATTAGTCTGTATTTTCTTTTTGTACCATCTTAGGTGGATTTTGATGAGCATATTTCTAACTCCCTTATTAAAGGAGTTTGGAAGCATAGCTAGTCTTGAAATAAATGTACATGTCAGGGGTGAAGAAAGGGGTGGAGTTTCAAGTTTAGGGAAAAATGTGTTTGGAGAACAGGAGCTATATAACTGCCTGGTACATGTGTCTGAGTGACTGTGTATATGTGTGTGTGTGTGTGTGTGTGTGTGTGTGTGTGTGTGTGTGTGTGTGCAACTCAGAAGGGGCAGGGCTGTTGGAGCTGAAAGGGAAGGCCAAGAGTGCCATAAGTGGACCAATATCAGGTGAGAGGGGATATTATATTTCTTTTTAGGATTTAGGACCTAACTCAGTTGAGCTAAGATCTCCAAACTTTCCTTTAATTTACCTTCTATCAATCACAAAAAAGTTTGAGCCTGAACCCTCAAATCTGCAGTTATATATTAAGAAACCTCAAGGGAAGCTTTTAAATATTTATCAAGTTCAATTAAGTTTTATAACATACTTATCATATCTCCCATAACTTTAAACACCACTGAAGAAATTATGGATAATTTTTTTGCTAATATGGTAGCTTTACCATTAGGTATTAGCTAAAGTTATAATATACCCTGGGGGTCAGGTTGATTTTAAATGATCCTGAGTATAAAATTATTATTATTACTATAGTCTTTTTCATAATTTCAATTTTATTTTTTATTTTTGCCAGCTCTGGTCTGATCTGACATTACAAGGGAAATTGAAGTCTTCTGACAACTACTCCTCTAGAGATAATTTGTTTTTTAAGCATTTGTTAACTGTAAAGTGACCAGAGGGCCCGAAATGGGAAAATTCTAATTTTGCAAAAAGGGAGATATTACATAATGGCTATAAGAATAGACTTTAGAGCCAAGCTGCCTGGGTTTGATTTCAGGCTCTGCCACTTCCTATCTATCGAGCTTTGGGCAAGTTACTCAAACTAAGCCTCAATTTTCTCATCTGTAGAATGGAAACAATAATGCTGTAAGGATTCAAAAAGATAGTCCATGTATAGCTCTTAGCATACTAAGTGCTCCAAGTCAACAGTAGCTGGTTTTAAGCCAGTGTGAGGGTGACATAAAGACAGCACTGATCAGACTGGTCTGAGGGGGCACCAGAAAGGGGAGTTGACCTTTCGTTAGGGCCAGAGGGTCCTCATCCCAGGATACCTAGGGTGATGAGGTCAGAGAAATCTGGCCCCCTTTATTCAGTGAACTATCACTTCCAGCTCTGTAAGCCTGTTTTTTCCAAACAGCCAAGGCTACTCAGTAGCTAAGATGCTATTTGCATTTTCTGATCTAGCTAATGAAGTAGTTCATAGTTTTACAGTAACTCTTCATACAAAGCTGCTATTTTATTTACTCATTTTTCTAACAACTGAGTATTATATTTCCCAAGCAAATGAAAAAGAGGAAACTTAGGGATGGCTTGGGCTCTTTGTGGAACCAAAAGAGATACTGATATTTTCAATGTGAAATAATTCTATATACCTCTTCTTGCAGTAAATAAGAGAATATCTTTTTTAAAAAAACGTATTTATTTATTTAGCTGCACCGGGTCTTAGTTGCAGCATGCGGGATCTTTAGTTGCGGCATGCAGGATCTTTTGGTTGTACCACGCGGGCTCTTAGTTGCAGCATGCATGCAGGATCTAGTTCCCTGACCAGGGATTGAACCCGGGCCCCCTGTAGTAGGAGCACAGAGCCTTAACCAGGGAAGTCCCAAGAGAATATCTTTTATTGGGCTTCAGTATAGGTAAGAGTCATCATGTGTCAGAAGTTGAAGGAAAATGTGTGGAAAGAAAATTTAAAATTGAGAATATTCTACTCATGAATTGATTTTTTCAAAAAATGAACAGGGAGGGCTGCTATTTATTGTTCAGTTTCCATGTTAGCACTGACCACAGAACACCAGAATTCTATGGGAACATAGTTTGAATATACTCTTTGTGAAAATCTTTTGTAAATTCTTCATGGTCACTACATATTTTTTACTACATATTTTTTGATTGTGATAAAATATATAGCATAAAATTTCCATTTTAGCAGTTTTAAAGGGTATAATGTAGTGGCATTAGATGTATTCACAGTGTTATGTAACTGTCACCACTATCTAGTTCCAGAACTTTCCATCACCCCAGAAGGAAGCCCTGTACCCATTGAGCAGTCACTCCCCATTCTGCCCTCCTCCCAGCCCCTGGTAACCATTAATCTTCTTTATATCTCTATAATTTGTCTATTCTGGCTATTTCATATAAATGGAATTGTACAATTATTATGTGTTTTTAAAACATTAATTACTCAAGCTGCCTTTTGATTAAAGGTAGAGAATAATATGTTCTCCCTCCTAAGACCTCACTAAATCTAAGAGATTTCAATGCATTTTTAGATGCTGGAAGGTAAATAGAGAAGACATAGCCTGAATTGTGCATTGAGCAGAGAGAACCAATTTGCCCTCAGAACCCCAGAGAGGCACCTGGAAGTGTCATGTATAGGGTGAGGCATGGGACCAAAGACAAGGAATTAACCCCAAAGATGAGCAGAAACTAGTCAACCCAGTCACCCATCACCCACCACCTCAGTTGCAGAATGTCAGCAATCAGGTGTCTACCCTACTGTAAAGATCAGAGGTTCCTCTGTGGATGGCCCTTTGCAGTGACACCTAGGGGTGCCCAAGCAACCCAGCTGTTTAGCCTGGAGCAGAGCCCACCAACTAGCAAGCCCTGCACTAGTGACCCTCAGGTTCCAATTCTCCTTTGACTGCCACATAAGCATGAAAAGACAATGAAGAGTCACCAGGCATCTGAAGACGACGTCCAGCAGGAAAAAAATGAGCTAAGGTATCCAAAAAGAAGCAAAAGGGATAACTTTGCTCAGATAAATCTGAGCAAAAGGGATAACTCGGGGAATTGAAAACTAAAACTTAAAACACCTCACAAAACAATTTGGTATCCAGATTAGTATTCTAATTGATAGCCTCAAAAAAGTAGCAGAAGATGGCCATAAATAAAGGAACTCTAAGAGAGAAAGAATGAGCTCTTGGAAATTAGAACCATTAGCGCCAAAATTGAAAATTAAATAGATGTTAGAAGATAAAATGGAGACTATTGCTTGGAAAGGAGAGGAGAAGGACAGTGAAACTGAAAATAAGAAATATGGAGGATCTAATCCAGGAGGCCCAACATTTAATCCAGAGTTGTTCTGAAAGGGAACCCAGAGAGAATGGAGGTGAGAAAGTTACTTTTAAAACACAAGGAAATGTTCCAGGGCTGAAGGATGAAAGTAGAGACCCATTTAAAACACCACTAAGTACCCCAAATAGTGAACCTAAAAATGGTTTACATCAAGGTCTATTATTATGACATTTCAGAGCCCCAGGGATAAAAGACAATTCTAAAAGCATCTAGAGCAGAAAGAAAAGGAACGGCTACAAAGGAATGAGAATCGGAATGGCGTCAAACTTCTCAACAGTGGTAAATTACACTAGAAGACAGAGGTGCAGTGTCTTCAAAATTGTGAGGGAAAATAATTTGCAACCTAGAATTCTACCTTCAGCCAAGCTATTAATCAAATATGAGGAGAGAATGAAGACATTTTCATACATGTAAAGATGTAGCTAGCTCCTCGTCTTAAGATGTGCTTGAGGAGAACTGGGTATGAACAGGAGACAGAAGAAGGAACTGGAGGCTAGCGGCAGCAGCGTTAACCCGGGAGAGCGCGGCGGAGTGGTCCGGTAGAGCCCAGTGCAGAGGCACCAGTCAGCAGTGGTGCGGTCTGGTGGGAAGGCCAAGGGAGGGGGCCTTCCGGAAAAAGGAGACTCAATACAATGTCTGATTCTATGAAGCATTTGGAAATCATTAGGGTATGTTGATACCAGAAAGAGGGCAGGAAATTAGAAACGCAGTTAGATGCACCAGACCAAAAAAAAAAAACTCTAAAGAGAGGAACTATAGTCAGGGCAGTACCCCTTGCTTTGCAGAGGGCACATTTACTATGTCATGTAACTACCCATTATGGAGTTAACAAAGGTAGTGAAATAACGGTATTAGGAGGATGTGGAGAGATGGGGAGGGGACAGCCTAAGAGAGTTAAATATCCGTTAATCTTAACACCATAATTGATAGACAAGGTCGACAGTGGATAAATCAAGAAATAGTACGGGGCTTCCCTGGTGGCGCAGTGGTTGAGAGTCCGCCTGCCGATGCAGGGGACGCGGGTTCGTGCCCCGGTCCGGGAAGATCCCACATACCGCGGAGCGGCTGGGCCTGTGAACCATGGCCGCGGAGCCTGCGCGTCCGGAGCCTGTGCTCCGCATCGGGAAAGGCCACAACAGTGAGAGGCCCGCGTACTAAAAAAAGGAATAGTAGTAGAAGCACATTATCTGGCACTTGTAAGTAACCAGGAGAAGAAACAGCTCAAAAAAGTTAAGAATGCTGGTATCTGGGAAGCAGGAATAGGATGGGAAGGGCTAGGATAAAGGACTACTGTTTTCCCTCTTTTTAAAATGCAATTAAAAAAAAATATGCATTATTACATTGGTTAAAAAAAAAGCAAATAAAAAAAATCAATTCAAGCTGAGGGATGGAAAAAAGTATATGTAAATGGCATTTAGAAGCCAGTTTATTTATGACTGAGACAGCCAGGCTATACAACTGCAGACAATTTAAAAAATTTTCAAATCCTGTGACAAATGAAAAATGACTTCCTTAGAAAAGAAGATGAACCTGCATCCGGCAGAATAGAGCTTCTGTCCATTTCCAGAAGAAAATTCATTGCTCATTATGAGGGTGTCTCTATCAACCTACAACCTGAGTTGTTAAAGTTAAAATTTAAGTTTTAAAACTTTACAAAGCCCGTGAAAAGCCTTTATAACATTGTAAATTCCAACCTGGGTGGAGGGATAAAGTCCACACAAATTCTGGCTTCCTTCAACTTCGAGTGACTCAGCATGTAAATGCTTAGGAATCAAGATGAATCCTAAAAGTGAAATACTTTCACCTTTGTAGAGAAAGCAGTTGGTAGCATGTAGTTCGGTAAGAAAAGGATTCTACATTCCACCCAGCATGTGCATACACCCAGTATGGCCCCAAAGGGCTTGGGGCTGTGTGAGAAGTTGCAAGGAAGTGGAAGTGAAAGCAAGGAAGTGGCTGAGTTAAGTTGGGCAGAAATAGAATCTCCTCTGTGTTAGAGTGAGCCCTTCATGGCCCCAAAACATCACGGACATTGCAAGGTGTATCAGTTAGCTTGGCTGCCATTTCAAAATACCACAGACCAGGCGGCGTAAACAACAGGAATTAATTTTCTGACAATTCTGGAGGCTAGACGTCCAAGCAGAATGGGTTTGCTTTCTCCTGAGACCTCTCTTCTTGGCTTGCAGATGGCCATCTTCCCTATGTCTTTGCATAGCCTTTTCTCTGTACTCTGGCATTCCTGGTGTCTCTTCCTCTTCTTATAAAGACTCTGGTCCTTTGAATTAGGGCACCACCCTTATGCCTCATTTAACCTTAATTACCTCTTTACAGGCCCTATCTCCAGATAGCCGCATCTGAGATTAGGGCTTCAGTGTATGCATTTGCGGGGGCCAGGGGGACACAATTCTGTCCATAACACAAGGGATAGGCAAAGAGCTATTCTAGAGTGTGTTCTGTTTAACTCTGGTGGGAACCGAATGACCAAATGACCTGCTTCTAAGACATGTATACCCCAGAGCCTCCTACTGAAGAACACACATCAGTCAACCCTGTAACCATCCATGAAGCTGTGCACTGGAAGCTACAGCTCTTGATGAGCAGCTGTCAGTGTCTGCCGACAGCCTCAGGTTCCTTAGAGAGGGATGCTGCATGATGATGTCATGGTATGGGTACCATGTCATGGTATAGATACAGGAGATGGCCAGTTGGATGCATTTTCAAAAGAACACATCCTGTTTACCAAGTTTCACTGATTTGAATGAGGAATGAATAGGAAACTGACTTAAACAGAGTTTTCTGGTTCTGTTTTCCAAAGAAGGACTCTCCAAGCTGGGTCACAATTCTGAAGTTGAAGGAAAAAATCCCCAGTTCTTTGGTAAATGTTCCTTTGGAGTCAAATGGATCTTGGACAGGAATACCTGGGTACATACTTGATGACCAGAGGTTGTGCAGGAAAGGAAAAATATTCATATCTTACTATATGGCTTAGTTGTGTTAGTGTTTAAATGGCTATGATAATGTCAACACAGATACTAATCAAACCAAAACTAAGATTTGAACCTCTAATAGGATGTTCATGGCTGAGCAGGTGCATGTGTACAGTGACCAGAAAGTTGGAAAGAGATCTAAGTCCCCACCTCTCTCAGAGAGAGACCAGTCCCCACCTCTCTCAGAGAGAGACCATCCTTGAGAGAGGGAAGTCCACAAATGATGCCTAAAACAGAAAAATCATGAGTTATCAATATAGATATGTTATTTGGAAACATAGAGGTAAATCGTAAAATAATCAGCTAAAACAGGAGAAAGTGATTGCCTGTGGGAAGGGGGAGGAAAGAGATGCAGAAGGAGCCTACTGTTTTGTTTTATTTTTTTAAATAACATACCTTATAGAACTAGTTGACTCTTTAAACCTTGGGCATGTAGAACTTTGATTTAAAATAAACAAATAACATAAAAAGGGGAAAACAAAAGAAAAATAAATCACAATGACTCTATTTCATTTGTCCTAAGATGACTACATAGAAAAGGCAGTAGCCACAGACACAACAGTAGTGAGAATAATAACAATAACACCAAGGCAGCATCCACTAATTGTTCATTGAGAAAGTTCATTCATTCAATAAGTACTTATGAAACACCTACTATATGCTAAGCCAGGATGATCATGATGGTCAAGGTTCCTGCTCTCATAGATTTTCTATTCTAGTCAGGTACATAGAAAAACGCATAAACAATTAAATAAGATCATTTTTTTATAAGTTGAGTGCTTTGAGGGGAAAAAAAAAGGATAATGGGCTAGAGAGTAACTAGGGAGAAGGAATGATTATTTAAACTGTGTAGTCAGGCAAGGCCTTTTTAAAAAAGTGAGGTTTGAGCTCAGACCTGAGCAATGAAGAGGCAGCCATGGGAAAGGGAGAGGTAACAGAATGTGCAAAGGCCCTGAGGTAGGAATAAACTTGGTATGTTTCTGGAATAGTCAGGAGGCCAGTGTGACTGGATCGTGGCGACCAAGAGAGAGGGAGCATGCGATGAGATATATAAGGTAAATTTTATTCTGGGTTTGACTGAAAGTCATTCAGAGTTTTCAGTGGTGTAGTGATGAGATCTGATTTACACTTGAAAAAATCAGTCTGGTCGCTGGGCGAAGGCTGGATTGGGACAAGAAATGGAAAGGGAAGCAAGAGTGGGACAGGAAGCTTAGTTTGGAGACTCTTGCAGAACAGGGGACTGGGAGGGGACTGTGGAGGTAGAAAGGGGTAGACAGATTTGGGTTGGGAATCTTAATTTAATGGAGTGCTAAAGGGCAACTAAGAGGTTGATGGGGACACCCCAGAGGGAGAGGGGCAGAAGAAAGAAACTCTACTTCTGCAGCTGGTTCCTCAAATTCCCAGGCTCCCTCTGACACATGTGAACAGAAAGCTCTGGTCCGGGGTGACTGAGGGACCCGAGTGTTTATAAGGGGAATAAAGACTTGCCAAATTGCTATAAACTCAGCCCGTCTCCATCCTGGCTTTTGCCACACTTGCCGTGAATGTGAAACTGAGCTTGTAAATGACTGTGCTTGGAGTCAGAGCTGAGAACTGCACCCCTCTAGACAGCTATTCAGAGGCTGAGGGAATAGCACCCACTTGCTGTGACGCTATGCATTAAAAGGCACTTATGCTGCTAAAACCAGCATTAGAATTGCGCAGAAACGTTGCCGTCGTGCTCTCAATGGGACTCTGGATTCCAGGTGGGATGTTCAGAGCCTGCGGAGGGGAGAAAAGCCATCTCAGACAATGCAACAATCTCTCCTCCATGGCCCACCGAGCCACACCGCCTCTCACTTGTGGAGAATTGTCTCCATAAATGGGGAGAAAAATGAGCTTATTCCCAAGCCAAGATTAAACTGGGTCCGAGATGATGGGTTTCCGAGAGAAGAGGAATGAAACGAAACCAAGAAAGTCCATTCATTCTGGGGTGGCAGGCAGGTCGGTCCAGGTGTCTTAGGAGTTCCGTGCAGCTCCCTGTATGTGCCCAGCACATAGCAAGTCTGTCGATGAATGAATGTGAGAGCCACATGCTTCCAAAGGTCTAGTCTCAATAGTCCTTTATTCATTCAGTTTCTGTTTAAGCATCCAACAAATCTGATGGGCCATGTCTCCAAAAAGAGGCCTCGGGGGTCACATGTGGGCAGTTGGCACCTACCCATGAATTTGTGCTGCATAGAGGCCATCCATCTCACTCTAGTAATTCATTCCCTAATGTGATCTGAAGTCTAGAATTATCCATGAGCAAACAGAAGAAAGTGAATTAGGATCAAGCAGTCATCTGCAGTATCTCTGCTGGACCACGGTCCACCCTAAGGAAATAATTGCTGGGATTAGCCAGCTCTTCCGATAATTATCAACTCTCAAATTTACTTGGTTCCTAAAGAAGTGAACAGACATATTTCTGAAACATCAAATGCCCAGCTGAAGGGAGAAAGACCTTGGACTAAGAATGTTACCCTGGTGTGGGACCAGCCTGTATGCACTGAGCCTCATTCCTCATCAAGTGAATCAAATGATTACCAGTCTTGAGAGGATGTTACAAGGACAAGTAAATCAATATGTAAGAATAGTCTACTTCAGGTCCACAGTATGTGGAACTCATGGAGAGAAAAAAATTGTCAATAACAAGCAAAATCCCTCTCGACCCCTGACACAGCTGTCCGAGTATCTTGTCACTAAAAAAAAATCCTTCACTGGGCTTTGTTTTTGGTGCCAACCTACTCTTATTTAACATATAATCATCAGTGACTTATATATGCTTCTGCAATACATTAAAAACAACATAAGAAAGTGTGGACCTTTAAGAAAAAGGCCTGATGTTAAGTAGAAAAGAGAAGGAAAGGTCAACCAAAAAGCAGACATAAACATATCCAGTCTCATCTTATATTTGTGTATCTAAAAGAGATACAGAAGAAAAAAGAAGAAAAGAAAAGGAGACAGCAAAATTATATCACCCCTTGGCAATAGCCAGCAAGGTATGGTTAAGTTATGTTTCTGGCCCTCCTTTCCTGAAGACAAAAAAAGCATGTCAACCTTTTCAGAAATTTAGCCATAAACACGTCTAAAATCAAAAAGTTTTAGACGTCTGTGGGGCATTTCTGGAAATGTTCTCTGTCTTTGATCTAGATGGAGTTACATGGGTGTATACTTATATAAAAATTATTGAGACATTAAGATTTGTTCACTTACTGTATGTCTATTATATCTCAGTTTTAAAAATCCTAAACAACGAGGGATTAAATTCTAGAATAATTCATTTACCTGGATCATCTTATTTCCCAGTGTTGCCAGGTAGATGAAGGATCATTTTGCTTCTCATACATATTAATTATAAAAGCAGCCACCCTTGGTGGAGCATTTACCAAGTACCGTACCTGTTGTCAATCACTGTGTAATTAACTCTTTATTTAATATTCGCAAATTCCCTGTCATCAATAAGAACTGAGGTTCAGAGAGGCTAACGTGTAAGACCTGCACCAAAGTGAGGACCACGTTGATAATCAAAGATATCAAAGAATCTAGGGTTCTTGCTACTTCTAAGGTCCTCTTAGCAGGGGTCCAGTTCGTATGATGTCATTACTGTAACAAGGCACGATGCTGTTCCCTGGGATGATTGAAATCCTTCCACTGCACAGCTACTGCACCAGGATGGCAAGGGGGTCTAGCCTAAGAGTCTCACCGTGGCATAAGGCATGAGTCCTCTCTAATCTTACTTCTCCAAACTCAGGGTGGGCCTGTCAGACCCAGCCCAAGGTGAGAGGTCTGAGTGTGGGTAAAGTAACCCAGAGGGTCTTTTATCTCAGCCGTGGGGGTTAGGAGAAACTTGTTCTGCAAGTATACCTCTGAGTCTTCCTATCTTACACCCAGACAAGTCATTTTTGAACTTAAGAGCCATAATTTGCTGCCATTGTCGATCTGGTTTCATACCGACCCCTGTCCCAAGGCGGTGTATGATTCCTGTCTAACTGGGTTGGCCAGGATAAGGGAAAGTCCCTCAGGTTATAAGGGGAAATTCATTGAGTGGAGAGCAGGTGAGGGTAGCAGGGAGCACATCAATGAACTCTTTGAAATATTATCCCCACCGTCTTTCTCATTCCCACGTCACCCGCCAGGGGTTGCTCCCTCTTCTCTTTCCCATTCTCAGCCAAACGTGGTGAAATCTCTTCATTTCCTCACCTGCCATTCAGGCTTCCACTCTCTCCATCCTGACTGTCCCAGCATTTCTCCACCCACCACTCCCTCTGTGTCACCTAGGACCGCTGTGTCTCCCAGGGGACATGTTTCAGCCCTCATCTTATTTGCCCTCTCAGCAATGTTCTTTCACTGATCCCCTGTTGGACAGTTTCTGTGTGCTGCTCCAAATCTATCCTTCATCCTTTCCACCCTACCCCAGGGTGATGACTTCTAAGCATTACATCAAAAGACCCCCATACCTTCTAACTAACAGTTAGGTTTGTCCAGTGAAAGAACAGGCAGGAGACTAGAGGGAGAGAGGAGAGAAAGGTCAAGATATTTATTCCCCTGACTTTTTCCCCACCAGGCTCCAGCTGGGCAATTGTTGGGCAGCCCCCTTTGACAGCCTCCTGGGTTCAGGTAACCTCTCTCTCTCCCCATGTCCCTTCCTGCCTACGGCTGGTAAGGCCAACCTGTTGCTGACCCTCGGGTTCTTCAGTATCCCTTGTTGGTATTCCTTAACATTGCTCACTCCTTTGCAAATAATTTCTTCATTAAACTCTTTAATCACCCATTGTTTTCACATGCCAATGTATATTGATTTCCTTTCTTGAAACACATTTTTTCACCTGGTCTCCATCACACCTCACTCTCCTGTTTTCATCCAACCTTTCTGTTCATTCCTTCTCTGTCCCCTTGGTAGGTTTCATCTATTCACCAAACCATGAAATTTGGAGTTCCATAAGTCCTCAGCCCTTTTTTCTTCCTACTGTATTCCATTCTAAGGGCCTTTCTTCAACATCCATACCTTCAATAACTACCTAGAGGCCAACGACTCATAAACTTGTCTCTCCAGCCACACCCGTTCTTTGAGATCCACACTCATATATTCAACTTCCTTTTTACTATAGTTTCATTGGTTAAATCACTGAATATTTTTTGAGAGCCTATTATGTTCTAGATGTGTTCTTGGATGTTTAAAAAGGGCCTCAAACCATTTGTCGAACGTAAATCCATGATTTCTCACTCCTTCCCCCAACGCTTTTCCTCTTCCACCGTTCCCTTCCCTAGTGAGTGGTTCTAACACCATCTATCCAATCCCACAACCAGGATCTTTGGTTTCCTTTTTTTGATGGCTCCCTTTCTCTCACTCTCCTTAACTACCTCATCATCACATTAGTGAATCATAAAATTATCTCCTAAATCTCTCTCAAATCTAACCGATTTTCTCCATCTCTACTACCACTACCATAGCCCAAGCTGCCGCCATTTCTTACCTGTACACTCTAACTGCAGTAGTCTCCTTTCTTATTCCCCCCACTCCAATAAACAGTGAACTTATTGAGGTACAAACTTAATCATGCTAGATCAAGTCCCTGCTTATCTTCCAATGCCTCTGCTTGCTCTTATACACTACCGCCTGAGGTCTGTCTCCTGCCCACCTCGCCAGCCTCTTTTCAAACTGCACCCTCCCCAGCACCTTGTGTACGAGCCCCCCTTGTCTCCCTTCATTTCCCAGAATTGATATAATTCCTCCTGCTACAGAAACTTGACCCTTAACATTCCCTTTGTTTAGAATCCTTTCCCCACGTACCCCACCTCACTCAATAGATACTCTTATTTTCTAGCTAAAATGTCATTGCCTCAAAGATGCCTTCCCTGGCTCCTCTTTCAAAACTCCATCATCCTGTTATTGACTCTCAAAGCACCAGGTACCTCTTCTTCAAAACATTTTTCACAGTTGTAATTTTACATTAATTTGTGTGCTGTTTTGAATAATAAACTATACGTGAGTAGAGGAACCACTGTGTTTTGTTCAAGCGCCTGGCACGTAGCGCATGCTCAATAAATTTTTGCGGAAAGAAAGAATAAAGGAAGAGATTCACTGAGAGTGAGGCTTACTATAGTAAGAGAAAGAGCCATGTTTACATCAGTGTTGTTTCTCCCTTAATGCAGTTTCTCAAAGGCTTTGGAAGAAGTCAGGTGGTTCAATTAACATTGGTGCCACAAGAAAACAACCTTGGCCCATGAGATAATTCTGAGTGACGTTGACAATCCAACAACCAGTCTGAAAACCTTAAAAGGAAAATGTTTTGTCACTTAATCTCCCAAAGATAGACTACATTGCCAAGAAATATATGTTATTCAATGATTTAATCACATTCCTTAGTCTTATTTTATTAGAACAATAAAATATCGAACAGTAGATTAGAATTCAATTACAGTAAGATTTGAAAAAGTGGAAATATCAGGTTATGATCAGGCACTAATGTCTGACTGCTTAGTATCAGTCACAACTTGGCCTGATTTATTTCTCTTTAAGACCCAGATAGGACTTTTCAGGCGAATTCCCTAAATGCTTTTGCTTCATGTTGGTGTTTGCCCATGGTGCATTAAGAACTCTAGAACTCTGGCCAACCCTGCATCAGAAACCTTGGAAGGCAATGCATGATAATCCCTCACCTCTGATTGACTTCCTTCTAACGTAATCAGAAGAGATCAAAGTTTTTCTCCTAGGAATCCCAGTTATGAGGGATAACCAGCATTTACTGAGCTATGTGCCAATGAATGTAATGTAAGCCAGCATTTACAACTAGCTATGTGTCAGGCACTGTCCTGGCATTTTATACAGATTTTTCTCCTTTAACTCTTTCAATTGCTTTTTAAGGTAGGTATGAGTAACACTGACATTTTCCAGATAGGGAAGTTGAGGCTCATGTCCTTTTAACCTTAGAGCCCCCAAGCCTTAGAGCTAGGACTTATTATTACGGCCAAAAGTCAGTCCTGGAAATCCTTGCCCTGGGGCTCTTTTTCTTAAAACCACATTAACTCTGAGTTCTTGCCTCCTTGGCGGTCAAGCTGAAAAGAAATTCCTTTCAGTGCTTCTGCACAAATGCTCTCTAGCATGAAATCCTGTGGGGATTTTTTTCTAGTTGGAAATATGTAATTTCCCATTCTCTCTCGCTTTAACTGTAAGTGTTTTGAGGCATTCATGAGCTTTGTAAAAATGTCTTGATAAAATCAAGCCAATCAAGAGATGAACTAAATAAAGAACTAAAAATTTATATTCTTAAAAATAAAGAACTGAATCACAGATGTAGAGAACAAACTAATGGTTACCAGTGGGGAGAGGGAAGGGGGAGGGGCAACATAGGGGTAGGGGAGTAAGAGGTACAAAATATTAGGTATAATATAAGCTACAAGGATATATTGTAAAACACAAGGAATATAGCCAATATTTTATAATAACTGTAAATGGAGTATAACCTTATTATTTATTTATTTTTGGCAGTGTTGGGTTTTCATTGCTGTGCGCGGGCTTTCTCTAGTTACGGCGAGCGGGGGCTACTCTTCGTTGCGGTGCTCGGGCTTCTCATTGCGGTGGCTTCTCTTGTTGCAAAACATGGGCTCTAGGCACGCGGGCTTCAGTAGTTGTGACTTGCGGGGTCTAGAGCGCAGGCTCAGTAGTTTTGGTGCATGGGCTTAGTTGCTCTGTGGCATGTGGGATCTTCCTGGACCAGGGCTCAAACCCATGTCCCCTGCATTGGCAGGCGGATTCTTAACCACTGCGCCACCAGAGAAACCCTATAACCTTTAAAAATTGTGAATCTCTATATTGCATGCCTGTAACACATAATATTGTACAGCAACTATACTTCAATAAAAAATAAAGATAAATTAAGAAAAATAAAATAATACAAAAGATCATAGGAAAATGCAAAAGCAGTCTAGCAATTCAGAACTGCTACTGGAATGCAGATTTTTGAAAATACTTCTAATTTAAAATTCAACATATTTTTTAAGTAGAGATTTTGGAAACGGTATAAAATTAATTTATGTTGATTTCTTTACTGTCATTCATATACGTGTGTTGCATAGTTCACATTATATTGTACTTTGCCTTTTCAATTATTATACGGCAAGTATTTCCCTTTGTCTTTAAATAATATTTAACAGTATTATTTCAACAGTGGCATAATAAATCATTATGTGTGTGGATTCACCATAATCAAAAAAACAAACAAACAAAAAGAGGTTGTGATAAACTGGTATTGAGCAATGAATCCATTAAGTAAAAACTGAGACTAGAACACCATGAGAATTATGTTATACTCCTTGATAAAGTAAAAAGAAGTAAGAATAGATTTGGAAGGAGAAGATGATAAGAGGAAAAATAAGAAGGCCAATTTCCTCAACTTTTAGACCAATGAATCAATCAACACTGCCTAAAATGTAAGCATCTAGTTTACTTTAAAAGGTTATGACCCCAGGCTCTAAAAGTGCTTCTTAATCTTTGCTCTCAATCCTAGGGCTATATTTTAGGAAATCTCTTATAGTGAAGAAGAATTTAGCTAAAGTTTAGGTATTTCTTCAGTTTCATTTTGGTTTCTCTTTCTTCTTGAAATTCAATTAAATTTCAATGTAATATTTTTTCTTAAAATTAGTATATGGAAAAATATTTTTGAATTTTTAAATTGAAGTATAATTGATTTACAATATTGTGTTAGTTTCAAGTGTACAGCAAAGTGATTCAGTTATATATATACCTTCTCTTTCAGATTCTTTTCCCTTATTACAAAGTACTGAGTATAGTTCCCTGCACTATAGAGTAGGTCCTTGCTGGTTATCTATTTTATATATAGTAGTGTGTATATGGTAGAACATTTTTTTTATCTTTATAGAAATATTTCTCATGCTTATTCTCTCTTACTCATAAAAGAAATGTCTGAAATGAAGCTTATCTGTGTGAACAGTGGTTATTTCCAGTGGTGGAATTGGGGTATATTCTCCTACATCACCACAGTTCTGCTATCACAGCTAACAAAACTAACAGTAATACTTTAACATCATGTAATACCTAGTCCATGTGAAAAATTCCCCAACTGTCCCCAAAATGGTTGCTTCAAATCAGATTCCAATCAAAGACCACACATTGCATTTCATCGTGATGCCATTCAAGTCTCCTTTTTTTTTTTTTTTTTTTTTTTTTTTTTGCGGTACATGGGCCTTTCACTGTTGTGACCTCTCCCATTGCAGAGCACAGGCTCCAGACGCGCAGGCTCAGCAGCCATGGCTCACGGGCCCAGCCACTCCACGGCATGTGGGATCTTCCCGGACTGGGGCAAAAACCCGTGTCCCCTGCATCGGCAGGCGGACTCCCAACCGCTGCGCCACCAGGGAAGCCCCCATTCAAGTCTCCTTTAATGTAGAGCAACCTCCTTCTCTTTTGCTTTCCTTAACAGTAATTTGTTGAGACCGGGCCAGCCGTTCTTCAGAATGTGCCACCTTATGAACTTCTGATCCCTTGTGATATTGTTTTACTTGCTCCAGTCGGCCCTGTATTTCTTGTAAAATCAAAGTTAAAACTAAAGGCTTTTGGGCTTCCCTGGTGGCGCAGTGGTTGAGAGTCCGCCTGCCGATGCAGGGGACACAGGTTCGTGCCCCGGTCCGGGAAGATCCCACATGCCACGGAGCGGCTGGGCCCGTGAGCCATGGCCGCTGAGCCTGCAAGTCCAGAGCCTGTGCTCCGCGACGGAAGAGGCCACAACAGTGAGAGGCCCGCATACTGCAAAAAAAAAAAAAAAAAAAAAAAAAAAAAACTAAAGGCTTGATTAGATTCAATCTAAATAGTTTAGGCAAGAGTATGTCACAGCTGATGGACTTTGTATTGCTTTGTCACAGAAGGTGCATGCTGTCTGGTTGTCCCACTGCTGATGCCAAGATAGAGCACTGACCCCTCCTTTGTAAAGGTATGCTTTCCCCCTTGTAATCTATGAGGTGACATTTTAGCAACGACATCTATTCCCTTATAGTTTTAGATTCCTTCGATGAGCCATGTCTGAATCATTTCTCTTATTAGGGGTTGCAAAGTAGTGATTTTCTAATTCTGTAAGTGCATCTATTTTTAGCTAAGATTTTACTGTGAAGGAAAATGTCCTTTCATCAACTGAGGCTAATTGGTTACCCTGGAATACAGATCCCACTTGAAAGGCAGGATAATACCTAATTCTCTTCCATTAATTACAAATTTTACCAGTAAGGAATTGATGTAATAGTCTTCTCTGATGGTGACAAATCACTTCTTTTTTGCCTTTTCTCTTCTAAGTATCATTATAGACTGATGGAATTTTATATATCCAAGTTACAGTTATCATGCATTTGATGCTTAAATTGCTCCAACTTCGACCAGTAAGAAACCCTTCAAGCTGATGCTTGTATTGTTTTGACATAACCTCATTTTTCTTTGAAATCTTGTTTGATTTCTGGCTCAAGAGACTTAGTTTTTAGGGAGTAAATTCCATTCATTTCCACCTCCCCCGCAGGTACTGAGAGGAGAAATGTACTCAAACAGGTGTATCTGATGAACACCTTTTACGCAGCTAGCTCAAAGCTGGATACCGTGAAAGAACAAAAAAAAAAGCATGTTCTTTTTTTGGCCGTGCCGTGCCACATGCGGGATCTTAGTTCGCCAGTGGAACCTGTGCCCTCTGCATTGGGAGCACAGAGTTTTAACCACTGGACTGCCAGGGAAGTCCCAAAAGGTATGTTCTTTATTAGCTGGTGAGAAGCTTATGCTCTAGCTGCAGAGCTGACTGGCACCAGCACAGTTAGAGGAAAGGAGAGGAGAGCATTTGTTCTGGGTCAACTGTCAATCAAGCACATGGGTCCAGGCATGAGCAGGGGGAGGGAAGAGCTTTGACCCTGGTTCCAGGGGACCAGCCCAGGGCAGAGAGATATGGTTCTCTCCTGCCTCAGTGAAACCCAGGCTAATGTCTAGTGTTTACCTGTTTCCTGGAGTGTTTACTTGAAACCTCACCAGTGAAACAGCACTCCTGGCAGGTGCTGGGTTTTTTTTTTTTTTGCTTTGTTTTATTTTTGTTTTTTTGTTTGCTTGTTGTGGAGAGCTTGGCTTTGGAAGGCAGCACACAGTTTCCAGGAAGGGGAATCTAGGGTTGGGGGGTAGAAGGGTGAGCTGGTGTGCCCCTTTACTGGAAATCTCACAGGCTGGCAGAGGGCGTGTTCTCAGCAGCTGTTGATTGGCTCTGATAATGGTTTGTACCACACCTGTCTCTCTCTCTTCCCAGTACACTGCTGGTTCTGACCAGGCAGCAGACTGCCTTGCTCACCTTCCTGTGCTCAGAGCCTGACACCATGCTACCCAGACCCACCTACCCCTCCCACTGTTTATCACTGAGCTAAAAAGAGAGAGAACAGACTTTCCTACCCAAACATCTATCAAAACCGGCAAAGGAGTCCACTGCGCCTTGAGTCCTGCCTGTGCCCTGTTGGCCACATGACCCTAATCTGGTTACTTAGCCTTCTCAAAATACCATTTACTGATCATATGCTAAGTGGCAGGTGTTTTATATGCATTACCTCTAAGTTGTTTTTTTTTTTTTTTTTGCGGTACCCGGTCCTCTCCCTGTTGTGGCCTCTCCCGTTGCGGAGCACAGGCTCTGGACGCGCAGGCTCAGCGGCCATGGCTCACGGGCCCAGCCGCTCCGCAGCATGTGGGATCTTCCCGGACTGGGGCATGAACCCGTGTCCCCTGCATCGGCAGGCGGACTCTCAACCACTGCGCCACCAGGGAAGCCCTTTCACCATTATTGTAATGGAGTATTATCAGAACTGGGGTCCTATTTAATTAGTTTCTGATTAATTGAGGTGGATCAGGTAACCCTTGTCATTTCCACCTTTGTCAAACATCCTTCTGCAACATAGGAGCCCACTCTGTTGTCTAACAAGTGTCATCGTGAAACATACAGAGGGCCCCCGACTTAGAATTGTTTTCAACTTATCATTTATCGACTTTACGATGGTGTGAAAGAAATATGCATTCACTAAAGATTGTACTTCGAATTCTGAATTTGACTCTTTTCCCGGGCTAGTGATATGCAGTATGATACTCTCCTGTGATGCTGGGCAGTGGGTCCCAGTCAGCTGTGGGATTATGAGGGTAACCAACTGATACAACTATTCTGTACTCTTATGATCATTCTGTCTTTCATTTTCAGTATAGTATTCAATAAATTACATGAGATATTCAACCCTTTATTATAAAGTAGGCTTTGTGTTAGAGGATTTTACCCAACTGCAGGCTAATATAAGTGTTCTGGGCACTTTAAGGTAGGCTAGGCTATGATGTCTGGTAGATTAGGTGTATTACATGCATTTTCCACTTAAAATATCTTCAACTCACAATGGGTTTATCAGGACATAACCCCATTGTAGGTCAAGGAAGATCTGTAATTTGACCTTTCTTTGATGATCAGGAAGATCTGTAATTTGATCTTTCTTTGTTGATTCAGGAATCGACAGTGCCGCAGGGTAGTTATTACAAACATTAACAAGAAGTACAGTTCTGTAGGGAAAATGGAGAAGGCTGAAGGAATTGGACTGAATTCGTATTGACCCCAGGATGTAACTTCTTCATAAATTCTCACTTTAACATTTTTCTTCCAAAAGCAATTCTGGCTTGGAACAGCACTTTGTTGGGGTCTGGTTAATCTAATTTAACCAGCAAGTAAAGAGGGCTTCCTAAGTACAGTTGTGTTTATTTCTCTTAGACCCCGTGGTGATTCCCTGGAAGTCGATCCTGTTTTCTACCAGGCTCTGGGTCCCAGCGGCAGCTTCATGTGGTGCTATTAGCTATTTTCTTCCCTAATTTATCACCTTGTCCTATACTGCTTTGTAATTCAATATACATCATTGCAATGAAGCAAAATTAAAGTATCAGCACAGCATTCCTGTTTAGGTACCTAATTATGTGACAATTATATTTTTTCTTGTGAGATGTTTTGCCATTTTTACAAGCTTGTAGAAAGAAGAGTTTATTTGCATTTCAAAATAGAATTTTACTGTTGGAGAATCCTCACCAAGAAGACAGAATCAGAGATTATTTTCTGATAGTGACAGTACTGGGAGGACAGCACATTTTAGTTGAACAAACAGCTTTTTTAGGAGTAACTTAGATGCACACCTGTTTCTTTTTCCCAAGAGATACGCACAGTCATTCTGGTCTTTAGCTAAACTGCACAAGAAGGAGGTTCAGCAAAGAGAAAGTTTTTAAAGCTTTTGTTAAGAAAATAATTTCATCACAGGAAAAAAATTTTATTATTTACATATTTGCTAAAATGTATAAATTCTGTGCTGATTCAAACATTTCCCCAAATATTCTTGAGTTTTTAAAAATTATTATTGGACTTCCCTGGCAGTCCAGTGGTTAAGACTCCATGCTTCCGCTGCAGGAGGAGTGGGTTCAATCTGTGGTAGGGGAACTAAGATCCTGCATGCCGTGCAGCGCAGCCAAAATAAATAAATAAATTTTTAAAAATTATCATTAAGATCCTGTGCCTTTTATCCCAAACTCTAATACATATTTCAACTGGAACATCTAATCCCACAAGGTTCACAAATTTGATGAGTTTCTGTCATGGACATATTTCTCATATTTAAAAAATTAAATCACAGAGCCGATTCTGTCTGGAGACCACATGTCCAGTGAAGTAATTTTTTTTATAATAGTTTTTATTTGTTGACAGTTGGCTTTATTTATTTATGGCTGTGTTGGGTCTTCGTTTCTGTGAGAGGGTTATCTCTAGCTGTGGCAAGCGGGGTCCACTCTTCATCGCGGTGTGCGGGCCTCTCACTATCGCGGCCTCTCTTGTTGTGGAGCACAAGCTCCAGACGCGCAGGCTCAGTAGTTGTGGCTCACGGGCCTAGTTGCTCCGCGGCATGTGGGATCTTCCCAGAGCAGGGCTCAAACCCGTGTCCCCTGCATTGGCAGGTAGATTCTCAACAACTGCGCCACCAGGGAAGCCCTTAAAGTAATTTTTTTACAACGGTAAGTCAAGTCACACAGCATGCCAACTCACCCTTAGTACAATGTTGCCACATTATTGTGCTACCAGAAGAAAATCGTATTAGATCTAATATATTAATGATGCATCTTGTAAACATAGTTTTGCAAAAACTCTCACACAGGTTCCTAAGATTTATTCAAGATCTCAAGAGACATGACCAACAGGCAGTACAAATTGTCTACCCCGTACCCTCTTGACATCTTCAGTCATGTAGGAGCCCCCTCAGCCTGGAAGTTAAAGAGCAGTAAAAAGACAAAGTCTCATTTGTGCCTGTAGTTGGGAAAATGCAACTTTGCTTTGGGAGGAAGTTGCAGCATTCCAAGTGTCCACAAGATGGCACTGTTGCCCAGGGACGTTAATGCAACCATGTCGGTGAGTATTGGGCAG
Organism: Lagenorhynchus albirostris; assembly: GCF_949774975.1. NCBI lineage: Eukaryota > Metazoa > Chordata > Mammalia > Artiodactyla > Delphinidae > Lagenorhynchus > Lagenorhynchus albirostris. The sequence goes on from NC_083099.1 coordinate 28,460,655, forward strand.
CTGCTGCAGAGTCCAAAGTAAGGGAACATTTTGAATGCTGGTGAAAATTCAAGCAACACTGAGCACAGGAGAGGAAAGGGTTGCACAGGGAGTACAGAAAGCTTAGGGAGTGGAAATCTGGGTCAGCCTCCAATTCATGAATTGTGTTTATAGCAATACTATAATTTTATACACATATGTGCTGGTTACTTTTTGAGAAAGAGGCAAGTGAAACTTACAGGCCCCTTTGATTTCAAATTAAGTTTTCTTGTGGTTTATCCTTTTATCACCTGCCAAGAAAGCAAATTGGAATCAAGAATTTCTCTAAGGAAGAAAGTTTCAGGACAAACCCATGTATAGCCCAGTGTATCTTCTCTGACCCAAAAGACTTAATCATTGGAAGATAATTTTTAGACATCAGTTATCTATACTATTACTACTTTGGATGATTACAGTATTGCTGAACAAGGTGAAAGAAACATAGTTTCCTTTCATTTTTTAGTCTAAATAGATCCCTGGCTGGTTTTAGTTATCTGGATGCAATGCTTCAACATTTGGGAGTCTCAGGGGTACGTATGCAAATATGTGTATGTGCTTCTGTGTTTTACTGGGAAATTTATTTTAAAAGGTCAGGATTGTCCTTTCTGCCTTTGAATCCCCCTTTCCCCTGCTCCAGCGTTCTTACTCCTCCTGGGTGCCTCCAGGTCATAAGGATTTGTCAATAGGAAGATTGTTTTCAGCAATCCTAAATCAGACTATACTGATTCTATTTTCCAAAGGAAGAGCCTGCTTTTATCTTAGGAAGGGAGAATTTGAGGCCTGTTTGCTTAAGTGGGATGGGTTGGTGGGGAAAACCAGCACTATCTTCCTTTGGTAAGTGTTTGAATCCACATAGGAACAGCGGAGGGTAAGTTCAAGTAATGTTACAGTGCAGCTCTGAAGTCTAGGGCTGGAACTTTTAGAAGATCAAAATTAAAAATAAGGAAAGCACTTTTTAATAAAGGTATTATATAAAGTTAGATGAAACATAGTTAATAAAAACAGTACTCATTACTGGCAGTGTACATTGGAATATCCTTTTCAGAAAACAAAAAGCAAAGGACCTTAAAATGTTTCTAGACTTTAACCTGGTAAGAACACATATGAGAATTACTGTAAAAGAATCATTCAACAGAAAAAAAAAGCCATAATCAAAAATATTCTTTGTAGCACGATCTGTAATTCTGAAAAATTGGAAAAATTAAATGTCAAACATTACATAAGATAGTCACTAGATAGATTAAGGTACACCTAACTACTGGATGACGTTTTAGGCAGCATTAAAAATAAACGTAAAATCATTTCTTTTTAGATTCCACATATAGGCAGTATCATATGGTATTTCTCTTTCTCTGTCTGACTTACTTCACTCAATATGACAATCTCTAGGTCCATCCATGTTGCTCCAAAAAGTATTATTTCATTCTTTTTAATGACTGAATAATATTCCATTGTATATATGTACCAAATGAACTTACTTACAAAACAGAAACAGATTCACAAACTTATGGTTACTGGGGGGAAGGGTGGAGGGAAGGGGTCGTTAGGGAGTTTGGGATTGACATATACACACTGATATATTTAAAACAGATAACCAACAAGGACCTACTATATAGCACAGGAAACTCTGCTCAATGTTATGTGGCAGCCTGGATGGGACAGGAGTTTGGGGGAGAATGGATACAATTGGTTGAAATATAAACCGTAGCATGTATTCCAAAGACAAATATTAATGATTTGTAGATAGTGTTATAAGTTCTCTGGGAGAGAGTTTTTGTTGTCCATTCTTCTCTTTAGGAGTCCAAATAATAATTGTATGTTGATTTTTGTGCAGATACAGTATAATATAAGCTGATAAAGTTCCAGGATCCTCACTACGTGGCCATGAGCGTCAAAGCACTAGGACAGGGAGAGTGTCCCCTGACTCAGCAAGTTCCTTTCGATATCAATTTTTCACCCTGAGACACAAAATGGCTCTAACATCTTTACTTCCTGATGACCCTGCTGTTGCCACACACGCCCCCTCCTTAGTGGAACAGTTAGTGTGAAGAAATTCAAGTCCATTGAGGTTGACTACAGATGTTAGGGAGAGAAGGCTTCCTTGTTTTGTGAATTATTTCCAGTGTAAGTTAGGATAAATATTGTAAATTATCTGGAAAAGTTTAAGTCCGTCTTTGTAACCAGTTTGGATGCAAAGGGGCTTACTGGTGAGTTATTTAAAATAATTTTAAAAATCACCTAACTTTTCGGTAGAGGCTTTTATTTTTCTTTCCACTTTCTATGTAAGAGATACTAATGTCTTGAATTGTCCTTTAGATGTTGGCCATGTTTCATCCTTGTCAAGTTTTGAGGTTTGAGTAGAAAAATAGTAGAGATGCAGGCTGTGAATTAAGTGCTATTTCAATTAAAAAGTGGCCTGGAGGCCCCCTGCTACTTACCTGTGCATGGTGTGCTCATCGGGGAGTGGATGAGGGGGTGGGATGGAGGTGGACGTTAGAGGCTAGAAGACAGAAGGATATCGGGATGAACCTGAGAGGGTCACCTTCCAGGGACTGTTATCAGTACCATGTTGTTCCCCGAGAACCAGTCCTCAAGAAACAGCCAAGTTCCCAGCGATGAGGCCAGCATCTAGAAAGGAAAGGAATATAAAACAAAACCCAAACCAGGCATTGCTTTCCTAAATTAACTTTCTTTTCCTTTTATTGCAGTGGTTTTCTACATGAATGGGCTACATCATGCTTCTGCAGCCAAAGTAATTTCCATCTTATGCCTATGGAGAATGAATTGGAACTCAAGCCTTCAGAGTTTAAAGAGCTATTCCAGCTCCATGTAGGAGCAAGGGCTGAGAGGCTGCGTGCATTATTTCATGACCACTGTGTTCTGGTCTGGTCCAAGGCCAAGAATGTGACCATCCTCCAGAAAGTAAAGGAAGATTCATATGGGCCTGACTTCTTATTAGCAAATTCAGGACACAAGAGTCATGCACATTAAAAAAAAAGTTTGGTTCAAGACAGAAAAAAACAGCATCACTCTGGAAATTAGATGCATAAAGTGTCTTTCTTTACCAACCAGATGATTTAGCTAATGGTCTATGCATAACCTCCACTCACAAGCACCCAAGAGATTTACTCCAGGCCTTGTTGCCATGTTTCCCATGTTGGCAAATAGATAGAATCATGTTTTAGCATCTTGTCCAAAGAAACATACACATGGGGGCTCAACTCTGCGTCTTCACTGCATTTTCTTTTTCTTCTTTGGAAATTGCCTTTGGAATGGAGGGATAGTGGGAGCCATGGCTGGTCTACCTTATTTAAATTAGGAGGATTTTTAAAAAATTAAACAAATATGGAAATCACTGAGAACAACATATCAAACCCACATATACAGCATTCAGTTTAATAAATACGATTTTGGTTTTTTAAGAAATAAAAGATTTAAAATAAAAAGTCCTCCATTTTCCCTTTCCTGGCCCCACTCTCTCTCTCCCTCCTTAAATAAAATCACTGTCATGAACTTAGTGTGTGTCTGGCCAACGTTTCTGTACTTCACTGTATATAAAAATGTATCCATAGGTAATGAATTTTGTGGGTGCTTTATAAAGTTAAATAGACGCATGTTCTCATACTTTGTGTAATGCCTTCCAGTTTTAATTTTTTCTCAGCCTTTAAAAATATTTTAAATAATTTTGTTAGTTACAATAAAATTTACAGTATACTTATATACGAGCAGCATTTTTTCTTTCTTTCTTTCTTTCTCTCTTTTTTCTCAGCCTTGTTTTTGATCTCCACTATGTACCCATGGATTTTGTCAATACATTTATTCCATTCTATTGACTATGCTGTAATTTATCCCATTATTTATTCCATTATCCTGGACATTGAATTGTTTCCATTTTTTTTCACCATTACAACTCTGTTTAAATGGACATTCTTGTTCATGTTTCCACGGGCAACTACACAGGGCTGGCTACATAATTTGCTGGCCCAGTGCAAAATGAAACTGTAGGGCTGGGGCTTCCCTGGTGGCGTAGCGGTTGAGAGTCTGCCTGCCGATGCAGACGACACGGGTTCGCGTCCCGGTCCGGGAAGATCCCACATGCCGCTGTGCGGCAGGGCCCGTGAGCCATGGCCGCTGAACCTGCGCGTCCGGAGCCTGTGCGTACCGCAAAAAAAAAAAAAAAAGAAATTGTAGGGCTGGCCCCTGCATGCTTATTCAAAACATAGGGGAAAAGTGCTGTTAAAGGAACTAAAATATAAAACTTTTTCTTTTCTTCCATGGTCTCTCTCTCTCTAAACTTGTCACACTGTTTTTTTATTTGCCATCCTAATATTGTTCTAAGAAAGATGAGAAATGTAAATTATTATCAGGAATTTTACCTTTCAGCAGTCTATGGTATACTATGCAATGCCAGTTTTAAATGCAAATATAAGCATATTTAACACTTACAGGGAATCACTGAAATCACACAACTCTCATCTTGCAGCTCCGACATGCATATGTATTTCATTTGTACCAGAAACAGTAGAAACACTGAACAAAACTAATTGAAGTGTTTTTATGTCACTTCTTGACTCAGGTACCTTCTACCCACACTCTCTGCCTTTGACTTCCTGATGAATAAGGAAACACTGAGAGAAAAAGAACTGAGTTGCTCTGTCCTTCCCTTTCCTTCTGTGTCATCACTTTCAGGGTAACTGGTTGGTTAATACAGGGAAGTAACGTGAGTAAGGAAGGGTAAGACAGGGATCCTTGGTTGCCCATGCCTTCTTTCTGCATTTGAGGCAAGTTCTGGTTCAGGAGAAGTGTGGCCTCTTGGGGATGTCAGCTTCATGATTACTCGATTACTCTGTCGTAGATGTCACATGCTTACCTTGTTCTCCCTCTGAGCCCCACTAAACTCCCCCACATGATGGGTCCACTGGAATGCTGTGCTCGGGGGACATCCTGAACGCGAGATGTGAATGGGAGGCAAGGAACAGGGAGGTGTGCATATTACACCCACCTCCTCTGCCCGGGACATGCTCCATTGTCTCAGGGAACTTCACTCAAAAGCACAAGTTTAAAGCTATTAAGAATTTCAAGATGGTGAAAGCAGAACATTAGACCAAGCACGGGGCCCTCATGAGGACAGGCACTGTGAGACTATGCATGCCCATGGAGCTGGTCCTGCATCTATCTGCCTGAAAGGTGCTCCAGGATCTTGTCTGCAAATGGGTTTCTGAGTGGCCATGCACATTGTCCATTTTAATCTGAAATTACCAAAATGCTTTCCCTAATGGCCATACAAAGGTACACAAATAACAGCAGTGTATGAAAGCTCCCATTAGCTCATATTCTCACACATACTTAATAATGAAATATTACTTAATTTTTGCCAAGCGTATTAGCTTTGTTGTTATTTCCCTGTGAGGTCGAACATCTTTTCATTTGCTTGTTTATTCTGGGGGTGGGGGAGTATGGGTTTCCCTTCTGTGAACTTCTTGTTCTATAATATTTGCCCATTTATTTACTGGGTTGTCTGTCTTGGGGTATTGATTTGTAGTTTTTAAAAACATTCTTAATACTAATCTTGACTGTTATATATATCGTCAATCTCTTCTCTCAGCCTGCTTCTCATCTTTTAACTTTGTAAGAGGGTTTTTGTTTTTTTTTTTGTTTTGTTTTGGTTTTTTTTTTTTTTTTTTTGCAGTTCGCGGGCCTCTCACCGTTGCAGCCTCTCCCGTTGTGGAGCACAGGCTCCGGATGCGCAGGCTCAGCGGCCATGGCTCACGGGCCCAGCCGCTCCACGGCATGTGGGATCTTCCCAGACTGGGCCACGAACCCGTGTCCCCTGAATCGGCAGGCAGACTCTCAACCACTGCGCCACCAGGGAAGCCCTGTAAGAGGGGCCTTTTGTTCTACAAACATTTTAAAATTTATGGTAGCCCCATTTACCAATATTTCCCATTATTATTTCTATTTTTTATGTCTTCCTTGCCTTAAGCTCACAAAGATACTCTCCTATATTTTTTTTCTTGTTTAAACTTTTAAATATATATGCCACCTGGAGTTTGTTTTTATGTACAGGATGAGGTAAGAATTTAACTTTATATTTAATTTGGAAAGTCAGTTGCCCTAGTACCACTTATTAAATAGTACATCACCTCCCCCACTGATTTCTGTCGGGCTGTTTCTCAGATCCCAATATTATTCCACTGATCTATTTATATTTCTCACTTACTAGCAGAGCTTTTAGTTAGTTTTGATATCTGGTTGAGTGAGAGCCCAGTACTTTTAAATAACACATATTCTATTCATTAAAAACACAGAAACAATTAAAAAAAAACAAACAAGTTTTCTTACTTTTGGGGCTGCATTAAGAAGTTCTCCAACCTACATAGTGTGAAAACACAATGACTTTGAAATCAGACAGATTTGAGTTCTGTCATTTTCTGGCTGTTTGAACTTGGTGTGTGTTTCTTAACCTCTGAGGCTAGACTCTCTAATCTGTAAAATGGGGATAATAAGATCTACGACCTAAAGCTACTGAGAGGATTAAGTGAGTTAAGTGCCTGGCGCAACCTAAACACTCAGGAAATATGATTTTTCTTCCCTTTTCCTGTCCTTGAAAAGAGCCACGTGTTTCTTGGTTATTCTATTCACTGGTGGACTCTCCAGAGGATGGCTAGGGCTTGCTTAAAGGCAAAACAAAATCCATCCCACGCTGATGATCTGATTCAGTCACTTTTCTAAAACCCAAATAATTGCCTGGGCTTCAGCATAGCAGAAGTTGCAAGGATGTCCTTAAGTGGTTCGTCAGCTGGCTGCCACTCTTATTAATGACATGACACAAATAGGTCATAATCAAACCAGAGTCAATCAGCCGCCCCTCCAAATTACACAAACTCAACTTTCCCGACAAGTGCTGAAAAGATGAAAAGGAGGAGGAATCAATAGGATTAAGAGTTTGAAATTCTGATGTCTCACCCATGGTGAGAGGTCTGGGACCTCCAACTCTCCAGCATGGCTCAGACCAACATCATTTCCTCAGATGGAGAGAAATTCTTTAGACTAATACACCTTGAAACCTGGGATGGAGTTGAGAACATGCTTGGAATTTCATCATGTCCAGGTAGACACCTAAATTGAAGTGGCTCTTCTGGAAGATCAAAGGAAAGAAAAAGTGCTTCAAGAGTAAATACATGACTAATCCCACAACAGCAAGAGGGGGAGGCTAATGGGCCTAATGAGGTGGGATATCAGGCCTCTCGAGGGACTTCCGCTGTACGGGCCACACTCCTGGGAAGAAACAAGCCAGCAGGTGAGTCATGGCGCAGGCTGAGTCTGTGCATGGGATGCTCTGGGGCGTCACCTGATGGGGTGGAGAGGCCCAGCTGGGAGAGTGCTGAAGGCATATGCCATGAGGAATGGGTCTGTGGCTGCAGTCGTGGAGGGCAGCGGCCAGTCTCTCCCAGAGCCACCACTGTGCTTCAGCACCTTCCATAAATACGAGCGTCTGGAGAGTGACACGTGCAGTGGAGAGCACTTTGGGCACAGACCCGTGTTCAAATCGGACTCCAGGACTCGCCAGCTGTAGGACCTCAGGCAAGTTCCCCCGCCCTTTCCGAGCTTTGTGCTCTTCATCTACTAAATGGGAGAAAGAATTTCAAATTTAAAGCATTGTTTGAGAATAAACTGAAATTAGATACGATCTATAGAGTTCTTAATGCAAGAGGGATTCAATAAATGTACCCACGAGTGTGGTCCACCTTGAAGAGAAAGACGTGATTGTCTTTGTTGGGCCTGGGTTTTGCTCCTTCCCCACAGACACACCAAGTCTCCAATTTCCTGGGTCCTCCACTCCCTCGGTAAATTCTCCATCCACCTCAGCAAGCTTCCCTTCCCCTCCGGCCGCTCGGCAGAGCCCCCTATTCTTGGCTCACCTGCACTAACCGTTGTGTGTGTGGAGTTACATGCAAGGGTAAGATCTGAACTTACAGACCATCTCCCCCAAAGTTGTAGATGGGAGGTCTGTGACTCAGAGCACATGGCCCTTCAGTCACAATATTCCAAATCAATGTCTCCCTTGGACGTTTCTGAATCAGTAGGTTGGGGGAGGATCCAGGAATCTGTACTTAACAAGTATCTCTAGTATCGGCGTGTTTTGGCATCTCTGGCATCACCTTGTTAGAAAGGCAGAATCTCAGGCTTCTCCTCAGAACCACTGAATCAGAAGCTGCACTTGGAACAGATACTCAGGTAGAACTGCCAGGTAAAATACAGGATGCCCAGTTATATTTCAATTTCAGATCAACAGCGAGAAGTTTTGTAGTCTAAGTATATCCCATAACTGTACCTATAGAACAAAAAAATACTTGCCAAATCTGGCAACCCTATCTTCAGGTGATTTTTATGCACATTAAAGTGTTAGAAGCACCGGTCTCCATCAGTAGATCTCAAACTTTCACATGCTTCAGAATCAGCTCGAGGCCTTTTTGAAACCCACATTGCTGGGCTCCACCTCCAGAGTTTCTGAGTCAGTAAGTCTGTGCAGGGGCCTGAGAATGTGCATTTCTAACAAGATCCCAGTTGATGCAGATGCACACACTTTGAGTACCATAGACCTACACAACTAGATTCCTAGGTCTGCCCTCAAGATTCTCTGCAATCCCTAGAGCTCGGGTGAGATAAGGGCTGAGGTTCCCTCCAACATTCCTATCTATGAATAAAGAGAGAGAGAGAGGTCTGATTCCAAGTCAACAGCCTATAAAACCTTCCCACCATTTATAACAAGGTCTATCAGGACAAGCATGGAGGACCACGTGGAGTAGGTACCAGGAGCTCATCTTCTTCTGACTTTGTGTGTTTCTTCCTTGTTTCCAAGCTACTGGTTCTCAGAGCACAACAGGGAAGGATGGAGGGCTGGGAATGGATGGATTCAAAGCAGGGACAAATCTCTTAAGGGGATGGGGAAGAGTGGGGACAGATTGAGGGTTAGGGGGAGACCAGCTAGGCAGAGTGGGAAATGGTGGGGACTGGGGAGGGGGTGAGAGGTGGGGCAGGGATGGCTCCTTGGTAGGACTGGGGGACCCCAGCTGAAGTGACCATTGGAACTCAGAGGAAGGACACCAGCTCCTGGGGTCTGAGACCGAGATGAAAATCCCCGTTCTGCCAGGAATCAGCCTTGTGACCTTGGGCAGGTGGTTCTACCACTCTGAGCTTGAATTTCCTCATGTGAGCAATGGTTCTCCTTCCTTGAAGGTTGATTGTGAGGGATAAATGAGACAATGCAGAGATAGAAAATTCCTGTTCCCTTGAGGAGGCACTCAGTAAATGGTATCAGTTGCTATTATAGTTGTAAGAGGGTTTAATGCTACTTTAGAGTAACATCCTGTTTTAGAGAATCTCTTTACCTGTATTTAGTTTTAGAAGATAATAGGTTTAGGGGAAATGTCATGCATACTCTGTGGTGACAGAGGCTTCTTGTAAAAACTATACATTGTGATCAAGAGGCACATTCCTGCCTGAATGTGATTTCCCCTCTCACCCCTCCCACTCCAGTTCCTCCAGGCTCAGATGGAAAAACGAGGCCCATGGAAGAGCTGTAGGCTGGACTTGTGTGGAACAGGCCCCTAGCCCTCAGCTGGTACCATAGTGAGGTCAGCTGTCAGCTGGGCACCAGGCTAGACAGTGAGAGGCCTCGGATGACAGACCAAAGAGTGGACCAATTTAACTAGATCCCTTTGTTTCCTGGTGAACGCAACCCAAGTGTTCTTTGATGGTTTCTGTGCCTTGTTTTATAATATTTTGTTTTATTTTCAATAGTAGCGTACTGTCCAATTGCCTCTTTGGAGGTACAGCTCTATGCGTGTTAACAGTGTATAAATGGGTGTAATCACTCCTACCATCACAACACAGGACAGTCGCACCACGCGGAAGTGTCCTGTGCTGCCACTTTGCCATCTACACCTTCCCTCCCCCACCGACCCTTAGCAACTATACTTTTGTCATTTTGAGAATGTCATATAAATAAAAGAAATTATTCTTATGCTGACTGAAAAAGCCAGTCTTGCCTTATTTTACATTCTAAAGTACAAAGACAGCAAACCTTATTATTATTATGTGGCACAAAAACTGAATACGAGAAAACCCATTGGTAAACTAGACTTGCCTTGTTCCTGTCACCCCCTTTCCCTCCAGTTTTTTTTTTTTTTTTTTTAACCACCATGAGAAAAAATTTTATTTGTGAAAATTTTAAGCAGTACAAAACTCGGAAGCTCCGTTCGGGTGCAACAGACATGGATATGATACTAAGCAACTCTAGTCTCTTCCGTAAATTGAGTAAGATGCATAAGTTTGACAGAGCATATAGTAATCCTTAAAGCGGCAATCCTCAAACTTCACTATGACCCTGTATATTTCTAAATAAGCCAGGCTAGAATGAGCTATAGAGTTTTGTTTTTAAGAATATATTGAAAAAAGAAAAAGAGATATGACATTGACAATTACATGAAGTGATCTGAAAGAGGTACATAGAAGCTTAACTGAAACATTTCGCATAGATAAAATATTGATGCCTTATAAACCCATATGGCCCACAGTTTCGGTAAGACTACTAGGTTCTCTAAAGGATGAAGAGGTCTCATCAATGTGTTCTCAATTCTCTACAGACTTACTTCTTCCAGGAAGGCTTCTCCAGATATTCCTTATCCTCTCCTTCTGGACCTTTTCCCCCACACGCTGTGCCTCTCTTTTTGTAACCTTCTCAAGGGGTCCGTTCTGAGCACGAATAAAGCAACAGGACACAGGGGAAAGCACATGTTCTTTGAAGACACACAGATCTCAGTACCAACCTGGGTCCACTAGGACTGTGGGCATATTTAGCCTCCTGGAGCATCAGTTTCCTCAGGGCAGAATAACATCTACCCTGAAGGATGGAGTGAGGATGAAATGCGGGGTTAACACAAAGCTCCTGGCGCAGAGCAGTCTAAGAGGCGGGCAGTTAGTATTCTGAGCTATCGGTAGTAAGAGGGCTCATGATCATAAGAGTTTACATCTGCTTGTCCGTCTCAGAAGCCCATAGACCGTTCCTCCATACATGTACAGGCACAAAAAAGTGTTCAGTGTCAAAAAGGCTCGAAGCAATGGACTACATTTTAATTTCATCTGTTATCCCAGCCACATAATGAAGTGGGGCTCACATAAGGGGGAAGCATCAAAACGTTTTGCTCTGTCATGGCTTCCCTGTGAGACCTTGACCTTGGCACCTTGACCTCCTTCCCTCATCCTTGATTTTTTTTTAATATGAAAATATGAGGCTAACCTCAAAATTCTCAGACGTTTCTCTCAGTTGTGAACTTCTAAAACCTCAAGTACACATAGACCACAGCTTTAGAATTTAGTAAATTCTTATATACTCTTTCCCCATTCTATCCAGGTTGAAAACATTTGCCTACCCTGAAGACGTGGACCAACCCCTCACCTTCTGTTTCTTATTCTGACATTTCACTGAGTCTCTACAGAAACATGGAGAGATTATCAAGTGAATCTAGACTGTACAGAAACAATGAGTAGATAATTGACTTAAAAATACACAGAGCTTTTCTACTTAAATATCATGGGAAAGGAAAAAGAGAGGAGAAGAAGTCTGGATTAATAAAGTAGTACACCTCATTGATTTCTGCCATGTAGATACAGTTTAATAATAATATATGACAGTCATGACATTTCCTGGGCATTTAGTATGTGCTGGGCACCAGGCTGGGCTCTCTGCATGTTATCTCATTTCATTCTGATAACACATCTGTGTTTGCTATTTTAATCCCCCTTTCAACTGATGAATAAACACACCCTGAGACGTATATTAAGTAGCCCATAGTTATAGAAGTAGTAAGTAGCAGAAAACTAGACAGAGCTAAATAAAGTACAAGTAGTTTCTGAAAGGGAATTACATTCACTCCCATCACTAAAGGGAAGATAGTAGCCTCCAAGGGTTGGCCTTGTCCCCCTTTGATCCTTTAGTGCCAAAAAGTGCTTGAACGTGACTAGCACTCCATGACTATGGTTGAATGGATAAAGGTGTAGAGGGAAAGACAGAGGAGCAAGCCTGGGTAGAAGGTAGAGCAAAGGGAGGGGAGACCGCAGTGGGGAAAGAAGAATCAGGCTCCCATGGGGGTGGCTAACAGAGGCTGGCTCTGGGAAACACGCCTCAGAGAGCGCAGAAGGAGTGGTGGGGCTTTCAGGGATGCAGTTCCTTAAGAAGACCGTGATGAGGTTGCGAGGCGGGGAGATGCCGGATGTGAGAACAGGAGGTGAATGTGTTCTCTGAGCTGGGAGCTGAGAAACCCACTGAAATCCCCCTTGCCATTTCCAGCTACTGACTACCAAAGAGGTCAATGTTTCTGTAACCAGAGAGATTTTTTTCTTTTCAGTATAATTAGGAGGGAACAAATAAGATTTGTCCATGAAAACATTCCTAAACTATGTTTCTATCCCCAGTTGTGCTATGAGGAAAAGGAGTAACCTGAATAACGATGGGCAAACTGTAGCCATCTGGGAAGGGGAAAAAGGCTGGGGATTCTCTTTGTGTCATGTTAAAAGAAAATGTATGACTCCACTTTGAAGAGGTGGACAGAACAGACCCTAAGCTGATATTCTCATTCACTATACAAAATACACGGGGAAAGGGTTTTGTTTTAAGTGAAAGAAAATAAATAGTAAATACAAAATTACAGCTACTACTTATTAAGTGTGTGGCCTGGTACTAAGCACCTTACAACCATAATGTCTTTCAATCCTCAAAACAATCCCATGAGATTAGTGCTATTTCTATGTCCATTTTGCAGATGAGGAAAGTGAGACCCAGAGAGGTCGCACAGCTAGCAAGCAGCAGAGCTGGGATTCCAGTCTTGAGGGTCTGACTCCAGACTCAAGTGATCAACCAAAATGATAATCTGATGCCTGAAAAAGACGCAAAAGACAAAACAGACCCAAGACAGAAGAGTCTTAAGGAGTTAGTTATCGCTGCAGAATTGACTGAGGAAGGCCCCAAGGACTGTGGAGAAAGCGTGTGTTTACTTAAGGAAGGATAGAGCCGCAGCAGATGCAGGTCGAGAAGGCTTACAGGGTCTTGATGGAGAGCTAGGACCCAACGTGAGGGAGAAAAGGTCTGTGTTTTCAGGGCCTCTTCCGAGTGGCTTTGTGACCACAGGAATGTCACTTAACTTCTCAAAACTTGGGTTTCTTCTGTAAAATAGAGATAATACCTACAGACAGGGTGTTCAGAGTTGACCGCACGGGAAGGCAGGGAAGCGGGGATGTGCTACACAGATGCGTTATTGCAGCCTAGCCCCCTCAGGGGACGTACAGCTACAAAGTAGTTCCAAGTGAGAAGTGTGGCCGAAGGAAAAAGAAAGTAGTTTGTGAGAAGATCTCAGACCCTCAAATAAACGGATAAAGAAACCAGGATCGGTCTGCAGCAAAACACTTGATTTGTCGGGAGCTTTTTTTCTCTTATGGGGCCGACTGCATCCCTGGCTCTCTTTTTTTTTTAACTTTTACTGAAGGCCACTTAGAAATCCGTGCTGGGAGTGACAAATACAAGGCCGCCTCATTTTGGAAACAACCACAGACTTTGCGAGGCCACAGATGAAGAATTCAGCCCTCTTGGGCCACCAGGTGATCCAAGTTAAAACAAATATCTGGGGGAAGACAGGTGGGGCGGCACACAGCCTCGGGAACCCAGCTGACAGAGGAGACTGCATTCCCCAACTTGCTGGATCTGTCCGTGGCACAAAGACACTGGCGGCTGCCATCAGGGGACTGCTTGTAGTTAGTGGCCTTCCCCTTTCCTTCCTGCCATCTCCTGTCCAGCCGACCTTCTTAGGGGATAGACAGCTCCTGGTTGTAAAGCCATCCAGATCCCTCCTTCCCACAGAGCCCCTCCTCTTTAGCCCACTTCCTGTGGAACCACGTTAGGTTTTATACAATATAATTAGTAGGCTGAAGACATTCTGAATAAGGAAATAAGGCTTAACACCACCAAGGAAGCTTTTAAAATTTATGAGAGAACCAGGCGAATCTTCATACCCTCCACCCCCAAGAGAAAGTGCTAACTGCCTAATGCTTTCTTTCAGCCTCTGAGAAAAATAAAAGAAATAGAAGGAAAGCGTGCTGGGCCAAGACCCAGAAGACTTGGGCTGTAGACTGCCCTTTCCTGCTGTCAGGCTGTGTGACTTTGGAGAAATCACTTTACCCCTCTGATCTTTCTTCATTTTCCTCCGTGGTGAAGTGAGCACTTTAGATCAGTGTTTCTCCAAGTGTGTGACTTGAGACAGTATGATTGTGACAGGGGAAAATTTTAATTTCAGTTAATCTTACTAAAAAAACTACTGCAAAAAAACCTCAACGATTCATGTGATGATTGTGTAGGATGAGGCCAAAGTGAAAAAGTGAATCAAATGAAAGAAAAATCTAAAGTTACTGAAATTATAGATGGATGTGATAGTAGAAAGGAGTCAGCCTTGACCTTCTGCCCCTTACCAAGGGCAGAGACCAAGACTGGCAGGCAGCCTCCTCCTCTTTAATGGCTCTTTTTGGTTCCCCTCTGCTCTGCCCTCCCAGCTTCTATCAGGGATTTTCGTCAACGTTATTGAGAAACCTTCCCCACACACCCAGTCACTGGTCTGCAGTCCTTGGATCCCAAACTGTAATTTGCACAAGTGATCATATGTCAACCAGAGCACTTCACAAATAAAAGTCTTAGTAAGGCCAATAGCATTTCAAATCTCCTTTTAATTTTTTATAAAATTATCACATCTTGCCCACAGGTTTCTGCCCTTCAGTTCTCCAAGGACTCCCTCCTTCATACATTCATTTGTTTAATATGACTTGTTAGGAATCATCTGTATGCCAACCAGGGAGGCGATTCTAAAACTAGAAAAGCCGGGTGGGGTGGGGTGGGGGGGGATGAACAGACATATATACACTACTATGTATAAAATAGATAACTAATGAGAACCTACTGTATAACACAGGGAACTCTACTCAATGCTCTGTGGTGACCTAAATGGGAAGGAAATCTAAAAAAGAGGGGATATATATATATATATATATATACATATATATATACGTATAACTGATTCACTTTGCTATACAGCAGAAACTAACACAACATTGTCAAGCAACTATACTCTCAATAAAAATTAATTAAAAAAAAAGATAAATAAGGGACTTCCCTGGCGGTCCAGGTGTTAAGACTTTGCCTTCCAATGCAGGGGGTGCAGGTTCGATTCCTGGTCGGGAAGCTCAGATCCCATATGCCTTGTGGCCAAAAAACCAAGACATAAAACAGAAGCAATGTTGTAACAAATTCAATAAAGACTTTATAAAAAAAGATAAATAAGTACTAGGGGTGTAATGTACAACATAATAAATATAATTATCACTTCTGTACATTATGTATGAAAGTTAAGAAAGTAAATCCTGAGTTCTTATCACAAGGAAAAAAACCTTTCTTTTCTATTTCTTTAATGTTGTATCTATATGAGGTGTTGGCTGTTTAACAGACCTATTGTGATAATCATTAAAAAAAATAAAACCAGAGAAGGAAGGAGTAAATAAGCATGTTTCTGAACAGTTCTGTAACGTTGTGTCCAAAGGAGGGACTGGGCAACTAAGAGGCTTTGGAATGTCTCCATATTGCCTTAAACAGAAATATTATGATAAGTAACTTTTTGTTTATGGCATGCTTTGATCTTCCTACAAAGATGTGACAAATGCAAACTATTCTTAGCAAGAAAATGCAAAACCGTTTGGTATACCACGATTGATATGCAAGAGCTCAGTACAGGATGAACAAGCAAAAAACAGTGTTCCCACCTTAAGGCAAAGACACAGAGGCTGGGCAGATTGAAAGAATCTGGCTGAGGAATTCAGGGGCCCGAGAAGGGTAACCAACACACTATACCTTTACTTGCTAAGCTCCCTGGCACAGGAGGGCCCTCTGATGTGAACATCATGAAATGAGTCTAGAAGGGACTGGGGACTCGACTGGTGGGCTCTGCAGGAAATCTGCCTGAGCCTATGCCCCTCCAAATCTGTGACGATTTGGGATTAGCTTGGTGATGTCCTGGTCCCTGGCTGTGTGTGTGTCGGCGAAACTTAGAAGCAGCTAGTGAGACTTGGACCCAAAAAGCTGAAGCAGTGTGAGCCCAGCCAGTAAGAGGGCTCCATCCATGGTGACAGGAGATACGGATTCATTCCAATTCTGCATATTCTTCTCATCCACCTGAGAAAGGGAAAGCTTTGCAGCTCCTCCACCTTACCCCAAAACTCTACATTTTCTCCTCTTCCTTGGTCTCAACCTCAGCCCTGAATTCCATGGGTCCTCAGTGGCCCCCTTTAACCACCTCCAGTGAGCCCTCGATTTTATAGATAGTAGTGGGCAGACGGTGAGCATTGGTATAGCAGTTTCATCGTGAGAGCCATAAGCCCTTGGGTGAGTTACTGAATGTCTCTGAGCCTCAGTTTCCTCCTGTGAGAAGCAGGGGTAATAGCAGTACCTACCTCCTGGTGCTTTAGGGAGAATTCAACAACATGGAGTGTCTAAGACACCTCATGTGCTTCTTTGCACAGAGCGCTTAATTAACATCCATCTAATAAACAACTGTGGTTCTCTCTTATTGCAAACAGAGTACATCTCCCCAGGGAAGATGAAGACAGAGCTTCAGAGTGCTGGAAAGAAATACAATCAATTAAAACATATCCCTAAAACACATTTTACTGAAAGAGAAAAAATAATCTCTTTTAATTCACTAGCTGAGATGGTACCTAAACAGTCAACAATGTTGGCTTTTCTCTCAGTCACTGATTTCAAGAGATAAAAATCTCACCCATTTGAATCCAATGGACTGTCTTACCCACCAATCCAGGCACAGTCAATGCCCCTTGGAGTAAAACACAACTTTTGTGACTTCTTTTTCTGCATCTAAGCCAGGGAATTCAGTAAATGAATGGTCTGAGGCTTGGTGCTCAGACTTTGGCATCCATCCAGGCAGCAGCTCCACTGGACTCTGGGAGTCTTCCAGGCTTGTCTGATCGTACTCCATGGTTTGTGTCTTCCAGTACCATGGATTTCTCCTAGTAAGACAGTCAGAACTTTTGATGCTCTCCTCCATCACTGAGGGAAAGAGTATACAAGTGAATTGATACCATCAGTAGGGGACCAAAGCCCCATTATTAGGACTTTCATGATTCACTGGCAGTGGCCTGGCACTCCATCATTCCTTTCCCACCCCGTTTTATTGACAGTGGTGTGGAACCTTCACATGAGGGCTCTGGATCCATTCAGGAAACTAAGGAATTTGAACCATAGGGGTTGACAAATACATTCATGAATCAAGGTCATTCCCCCCTTATTAACTAAGGAATGCTGTTTTGACATCTAACTGAAACCCAGAGGATGGCCAGATGATAGAAATGAATACAAATCCCTTTTGGTCTCAGTGCAAAGAATTTTGTTTTTCTCTTTCTGAATTTATCCTACTTTTGAGCCCTCCCCAAATAAGAAGAGTGAAATCAAAATGGTAATTTCCTTTTTGGGAATAGTTTGTCATGAATCAAATTTACCTGTTTTCCTCCAGATTGTCTCGTAAGGGGGTGAGGGCTCCTTCTCTCAGTGGGTCTGATGACTCAGATGCACATCCCATTGCACAATGGTGGACAGTGGAGATAATCTAATTTCTGTTCCCATTAAAAGGAAAAAAGGAAGGCAAGAATAAAATGTCGCTGTAGAATGTCCTCGGAGAGTTGGCACGGGAGAGCAAGAGGCTGCCACCAAAGAGGCAGGCAGTCTTGGTGTGCTACGGGAGCTCCAGAAGAGGCCATCTGCAGAAGGATGGGGCTAAGACAGAAAGAGACCGAATCGCAGGCATGGCTTCATATTTGCTGAGGTAATTTCTCTTCCTAAAATAAGAAATCCAAAACCACTTCCGTGATCCCTCATTTTGCCTGTTTATTATAAAATGTGTTTTCAAGAAATGTTGGAGCAACTCCAACCATTGGCAAAGGGAGCAAAGGTTGTTAATTTGACAGCAGATTGGCTTCCTATCTGATGCCAACCCTCTCTACCTAACAAGTTGGCTGTGAAGGCTGCTACAGTGTGATACACTTTGAATTTCACCAGGCCAGTGGTAACAAGGCAGGTCTGAACCCCAGGTGACAGCTGAAGATGCCACAGTATCAGATAGGGAGTCATTCGTATTTACACCTTGTTTGTGCTTACTTTAACTCAGTGTGTAACTTATTTATACACATATGTACATGGCTTATTGTAAACCAAGAGTATATTTGGACAGAGAAGAGTTCAGCTTACCTGTTCTATAGATGACTTCAAGTTTTTCTTGTCAATTTCCTTCTCAAAGAGAATTCAAAGCAAATGTAGCCTTCTTATTAGGTATAAGTATCACAAACAGTCCAGAGAACCCAGGATGTAAAGACAATGGTAAGGAGAACATTTTAAATGTCTTAATGGTGTCGTCTCATCCAGCTGACTTATAAGCACTCACTTCAAATTGTATAAGTATCACAAACAGTCCAGAGAACCCAGGATGTAAAGACAATGGTAAGGAGAACATTTTAAATGTCTTAAAGGTGTCATCTCATCCAGCTGACTTATAAGCACTCACTTCAAATGAGTCTATGGAGTTTGAGGTGAGAAATATACACAAAACATTTCAACTTCTGGCCAGGCTGTTACTCCTTTTGCCACATATTCAGTTTGCTTGATTAAAAATTAGATGGGAAAGTAAATGCATTACCACAGCATAAGGATGTGGCACTGGGAAGAAACCGACATTATGAAAAATGATGCTGATAATTTATGAAGACCTAGGAAGGAAATTTCTGATCTGACAGCAGTGTTCACATTTTAAAAGGAAAACTAAACACGAGCAGGAAGAGGAAGGGGAGGGGAAGGAATGAGAAAGGAAAAAACAAAAAAGAATGGAAGAATGAGTCTTCCGTGTAGAGGAACTTCCTCCTGTGGGAATGCATTTACTGTTTTCCTTAGTTGTGAAAACCATCATCAGATGTTGACGGTTGGTCTTGTCCTTGCTTAGGTCTGTAGATCTCCAATCATCCATTTGGGAGACATTAAAACAGTGGGTGTGGGACTTCCCTGGTGGCACAGTGGTTAAGAATCCGTCTGCCAATGCAGGGGACACGGGTTCAAGCCCTGGTCCGGGAAGATCCCACATGCCGTGGAGCAACTAAGCCCGTGAGCCACAACTACTGAGCCTGTACTCTAGAGCTCACGAGCCACAACTACTGAAGCCTGTGCGCCTAGAGCCCGTGCTCTGCACCAAGAGAAGCCACCACAGTGAGAAGCTTGTGCACAGCAACAAAGACACAGCACAGCCAAAAAATAATAAATAAATAAATACATTAAAAACAAAAACAGGGGGTGATACTATATTACCCCTTTATTTGGGTGAAAAGTGTCTGTCATCATCTTTTATTTCAAGAAAAGTAAAACCTATTCTTAAGTAATCTTCTCCTCCACTTGGAAGCCCCCAAATAACAGCACCTCTCATTTCTTTCTTGATATATGCAAATTTTGCTACACAATTATTTAGACCTGGCAACTTTTAACACAAGAGTTGATGCTGCTGCTTCATCAAGGTATGTCTTGATGAAGCAGGAAATCCTCAGGGAAATGTGAACTTGTTCATAACCATAGTAGCTCTTTTAATAAAACAATGCATTACTGACCCAACATCTGACTCTACATAAGGATTCATCCTTTGGTACATTTCTATGTTATATAAAGGTTTTCAACTGGTAAACGTCTTTCTATTGCATGCATATGTTATGGAAAAATAATTGCATATCCTCTGCATACAGTCTTTCAGGCTCAAACTGCAGCAAGAATGAAAGGTGACTATGGTTAAAATTTTGCCCTGAAATCGTAATGTTAAATTGTCAGCGATATTTAAAAACAACAACAACAAAACCTTCTCTCTTTACCTATCTTTACCTACTTCATCTCACTCTCACATTATTTTAAAGAAAGGAAACTTCATTGCATATTCTAGAAAAGTATATTGGTGGGGCAAGATTTAACAGAGCCAGAGAAAATGTGCAAGGAGTGAGAAAGTGAATTGATGGATGGATGGTTAAATGAATATAAATGAACTGACACCTTTACAGGAAAATAACATTTCTTTTCTTTTTTTATTCTATAGATCAGTGGGTTTTGTATCTGTAATTCTTTCATATCAGCAAAGAGGAAATAAACTCTCATGTAAATCATTTTCCCCCCATCTGGAGCATATTAAAACCATGGCTTTTTTTTTTCTTTTAAGCAGACTCTTTTTTCCCTATTTGCTTATCAGTTCATCCACCATTACATTTTAAATGAAATTGCGAGACCCTTGTCCCTCCCCCAAATTTCAGTCTGATGTAGGAAGGTGGGAAGCAGACTTTTCTTGCTTTAGAATAGTGACCTAGATTCAATTACAGATAGACTCAGAAGAGAGAAGTGACACCTCACAATTTTCTTAGAAGTCTTGAAAAAATTAGAAATCCCAAAACAATACTTAATGGAAAAGAATCTGTTTATTTCCCCCATTCTACCGGCTTAACTTTTTCTCTGCCTTAATTGCGTTGCTTTGGTCCATTTAATTGTTTCTGGTGTAACATCACAATAGGTTTCCCCTGGGATATTTAGAATCATAAAAACGGGCATTTCAAGGAAATTTCTGAATTTGGTTTTTGAGAGTGGGTGTCTACATATGGGGTGTGTGTAATCCTGCAAACTGGGCACAAAAAGATGAAAAATAATCGCATTAAAGGTATACTTTTTCCTTATGTTCTTAAAACAAAAAGCAAACAAATTACATTACAAAAGCACACTTCTTGTAAGTGCATTGCAGACAAAGCACTGAACGGGGGCAAAAAGTCAGGGGCATATATGTTTTACTGTTTCCCCAATTACTGTGAAAAAAAATGTGGTCAAAGAAATAGAAAGGGGGAGAATCCTGTGATTGTGCTTATTGACTTTTATCACTAAATTAAGCATATAAATGACCTGAACGGGTGGCTTGGTATATTAAATTAAAAAAAGAAGAACAATGATTCTCTCTTCCTTTTCCCTCCCTCTCTGATCTCAGCCTGAAAGGAGTCTCGGAGAGATAAGAAAGATGGGATTCGGTAGCGCTGCTCTGGTCCGTCCTGCTTCTCCCGGGGCAGGGAGGCAGTTGTCTTCCACGTAGGATTTCCGTTCCGGGTTCACAAGAAGCGGTCACAAGCCGGGGCACGTTCCCCGCCACCTCCACCGTCCCCCCACCTCCAAACAAACACAGAAGCCAAAATTGGCTGTCCCAAGACCAATGCGGTGGGGAACTTTTGCGGTGCGTGAGCGCAAGGCAGGCGGCTGTGGGCGGGCGTGGATACCTCCACCCCCGCCGCGGGGTTGGAGACGCCCAGCGTAGGAAGAGGGCTCAAGTGAGCTCGCGTCTACGCGGGTATCCAAAATGAAAACCCTGCAAACTGCGCAGAAGCCCGGGGTTCAGGTGCAGAAAACAGAGCAGGGGTGTCGCTTGGGTTCTCAAACACCTCGCATGGATGAGTTTTCCTCGAGAGATTATTTCAGATCCTGGAAATAAGGCTCCGCTGGGCGCTGGCCGCGGCATTGGGGATATGGGTGCACGCCCGGCCCTGCGAAAAGGGTTCCCCTGGTCGCGCAGAGGAGCGCAGCAGGCTCCGGGCCCCGGGGGAGCCGGCGGAGGATTGTTTCATTTCAAAGTGAAAATCTGCAGGCTTTGGGAAACGATATTCAAAAAAGTATATCATCTCCATATGCCGCTCAATGGAGGATCCTCATAATTTACAGCGGCAGATAAGGCTAGAGGGTGTAATAAAAAATCTGAAGCCCTCCCCTCCCCCTCGCCGCCTCCCCGGAATTGCACCTTGGGCAGCGGAGCAGAATTCGGAATGTGAACTTCTCCCGACATATGTTTCCCGCAGATAAGTAAACAATCTGGACGTGAAATGGAAATGGTAATTAATGCAGTAATGCTGTTACACATCGAGTGTGCAAATCCCATTGACTCGCCGCGTCACGGGGGGTGCCGGGCGAACGGGGACTAGAGGCGTGTGCCTCGGCCACCGGCTCCCTCCCTCTCCTCTCTCCTCCCTCGGTCCCCGGGCCGGGCGCCGGGAGAGCCCGCGGGGGTTTGGTCCGGCTGCAGGAAGTAGGGAGCCGCTAAGCGGCTCTCGGGACTCAAGGCTCTCCGCCCTCCGCCAGCTAGGGGGATGCGCCGTGCCACCTCTCCCGCGGCACCCAGAGCACGCCTCATACCCACCTCCCTTCCTTCTCACCGCCTCTCTAGCGCCGACAGAACCTCGGGACTCCGAGCTGCGGCCGGGCCCTGAAGCACTCCGGAGAGGCAGGGAGCGGCAGGCGGTGCCTGGGGGCCGAAGGAGGACCTGCGCCCTAGTGCGGTGTATCGTCCCGCACGCACCCGTCGGGTCTAGTGTTGCGTCTGCTCCCAGCTCCAAGGCCGAATGCGGTCCGGCCGACACTCAAGAGTTTTCTGAAGTCCCTTCCGCGCCTGCCCCGAAGGCAGGGATCCCGAATGAATTGCTTCTTTTCCCAACCCAAGAGTGAAAAAGTTTGGAAATGGCCACTGACTGCCAGAGTAGCGCAACTCCTTCACTTTGCAGCAAAGAGGAAACCCGTGGACTCCTTTCGGTCTCTATCCGGCCAAGGCACCCGCTCCCTTCCCCAACTCGGAGCAAACTCTTCGGGCATTTTGGGGGTCGGAGAGGATAACCAGAGCAGAGATTCGAGCGAAGAGGACGGAGAACCTAGGGAGGTTGCCCAAGAACGTCCGGGGCCCGGGGCCCTTCCCGCTTCCGAGAGCACAAGTCCCACACCCGGGCCCCGGGGACCGACCAGGAGTCCACGGGAGATGGCTCCTCTGGACGCAGGGCCGGGGTCTGGACGAGGAGGGGCTGCCGAAGCACCCTCTTTTCTACTTCAGTCCCCTCCCAGTGCCAGGGCGGACACTACCAAGCTTCGGGCTCCAAGCGCGCACAGAGCCTGGGTTAGGACGGCGGCGACCACTAGTCTCTGGTTTGGTGTGGGGGCCCTAGGATTTCTAGCGGCCCACACCCGCCCCCAACTTTACTATTTCTTAATTACTCTGTAGCGGCCCTGCGCCAGCGCTTCTGGTTCCAGGACAAGGCTCATCCCAGTAGCTCCAAGAAAGAAACCAGCCCAAGTAGCGCTCCGGCACCTGGGTCTGCGAGGTCTCCGAGGCCAGGGCCGGGCCAGAGGCTAGAAGCGCGTGGCCCTCGGCCGAGGCGGGAAGCACCCGCCCCGGCATCTCCTGAACCCCAATCTAATGGGCCCCTTCTGCCTCTGTCTGTGTTCCTCTCTAACACTCATACACAGGTACAATGCGCTCAGTGAATAAAGATGCGTTCTCAACACGAATCTCGTGAGTTACATGATATTCAAATTCAAATGACTTGAAATTCATTGTCCGCTTGAACAATGGTGACAAGCCCTGAGCTGGGAAAGAGCCGAAAAAAACGAGTCGAGTCCTCAAGGGCAGTCCTTGGCGCCACGGCTAGCCAAGTTTTCCCGGCCCTGGCAGTCTCGGATCTCCAGAGAAGCTGCCCGCGCTGGAGAGGTTTCCCTAGATGGTGTGATGTAATGAAAGTCCTCTAGGCCCCACCCTGTCTGAAATATCACCCCACTTTAGATGATTGGAGAGATTCCTGGAGGTTATCTAGATCCTGCTTTAAAATGCAAATGTTAAGGGGGGGTGGTCTCAGAAGTCAGCCACTCACACTTCAGTCTGATTTACTCTAAGTAGCTGGTCTTTCCCATCAATGAAGTTAGCAGTTCTAAGGAAATTGATATTTAAATGAGAAAACTAGGAAACTGGAAGGGAATCAAAGGTGTTTGGAGTCAGATCCAAAACTGGGGAAGTGCAAGAAAGGCTGCAGAGGCTCTCCAGGAGAGGCCAGGAGCAGAAGGGGGCCAACAATCCCACATCTCCCAGAAGAATGGGGCCAGTGTGCCCTTGAGCCAAAAGGCTGCCAAGGTTTAAGTAAGAAAACCTACAATTCAAACTCTGCCCCTGCCGTGCCAGCGCCGCTCGCTGCCATCCCGAGCAGCGTGTTGGCCAGGTCTCCTTGGTCCTAGGAAACATCCAGTAGAGGAAGGGCGGGGGCGAGCGCGGCTTGCTTTTGGGTCAATTTTTTTTTTGGTTGTTGTTCCCTGGAAGCAATCGCACCCGCTGGCGAGAGGTCGGGGCCTGCCCTGGAGCCCCCGCTCGAGGGAGGCCCACGTTGAGGGCAGGAGATGTCCCGGACTCCCGGGCCGAGGGACGCGCGCCAAGCGCAGAGAGGTCCACGGAGTCGCCTCTTGCAGGGTCTCGGGCGCCCCGCGCGCCGAGGGAGCTCGCTTTCTCCCGACCACGCAGTCTGGCCAAAGGAACTCTTGGTTGCTCTTTGCCGCGCGTCGCGCGCCGGGGAGAAGCATCTCTCCTCGACTCCGGGCGGGCGGGGCGCTGTTCTCCCTACAGGTTTGCTTTAATGATTTTCTTGAAAGAAAGAGACAGTTGTGAGCAAACAGGTTCGACAGGGACTGCTCCCCACCGCCCCCCCCCAACCCCAGGGGATTTCTTTTTGTCTGCGCCTGACTTCAAAGTCGTAATCGGCCCCTGTCAGCGGCGTGACGGGGAGGATTTGGGCTGTTTGTTGGGGCGAGTCCCGGCTGCGCACCTCGGCGGAGGCTCTGCGGCCCGCGGGGCGCGGGAGGCAAGGCTCAGGCAGGTCCCTGCGGGGGCCGAAGCTGGGGCCGGGCCTAAGGAGCGCAGACAGCTGCACAAGCCCGGCTGCCAGGTACGGAGAAGAGGTGTGATTGGCAGAAGCTGCCCGAGCTAGGTCTGCGGCTTTAAGTCCGGGACCTGCGTTGGGCCCTCTGCTCCCTGCTGGCTGGAAAGAAATCTCAGTGACCCAGCCGCGGCGCACCGGCGCCTCCCAGCCACGGCGCACCCCAGTTTCCTGGAGCTCCGTTCCGAGTCCCCAGGGCCGGGCTCAATCTGGAACCCTGGTTTCAGTTTTCCAACTGCCGCCGCCCGAAGCCTTCCATACTCGGACCCACTTGGTGCCCCTTCCCAGCCTAACCCCGCCTGGAAGTCTGCTGGGCGCCCGGGTGGGGCCGTGCGCGGGGTTCCTCCTCGGGCTGGGGCACTCTGTGTACCCAGGGCGCTGGTGCGCCGGGCTCTGCGGGGAGACACCCAGACCCCTGTAAGCTTCGTCTTAAGAGATGTTAAGGGACACTGAGCTATGAGGGAGATCAGAGCGGTTGACAGGACTGTCAGCTGGGGTTATATCAGACAGCGAAACCGCGAAGCCTCCACCCTGGGCCTCCTGGGCTTCCTAGGGGGCGGGAGGAGGGGCTTTCCCTAAGCGCCCGGAGCCCCCAGACCGGACGACCACCAGAGGCAAGTCACTTCCTAATTGTTTCGATTTGTAAGAGGGTTTTGTGATGCTAAGTAAGCGTGGCGCAGCCCGCCCGGCCTCCCCCCACGAGTCCCCCAGCCCGCCTTTGTTTACCTTCGCCTGATCGCTCATTTATTTATCTATCTATTATTTATAGGCGTCCTCTCCTATTCAGCGCCCGTGTATGTTAATTGTGTTATACCATTTAATTCTAACATCGGTCTCCAAAGAGCTCTTAATGAGAAAAGCATATACAACACGGATCACTTTGCTATTCAGCTCAGCCAGATGGACAACTAACTTTTTTTTTTTTTAATAATGAAAATCCCCCTTTGACAAAGGGGCTCGGATGAATAGGCTCCAAATAACACCTCAAACACTTCTAATTGTTCTGAGGACAATATGCTAATCCGTGGTTTTCGGCTTTGGTGTCTGTTGACCACATTTCCGTGCACTTGCGGCCACCGACTCCTTTGGAAATGGCAGAGGCAAGCGCAAAAATCCCTCAACAGCAGCAGAAGGCAGACCAGCCGCTCGGCTGCCGCCACCCCCACCCAGCACCATATCAAAGCCAGTGAGAAAGGCACCCGACCTACGGAGAAACACGCGTGAGCACGGCTGTGGAGGTGAGAGTGGGGCGGGGAGACAAGCAATGGGGGGGCACCCTTCGATTTTGAGAAAAAGTTCCAAAGAGTTGTTCTGAAAGCAATCAAAAGGTCCTTTCTCCCCATGAAAGCCAGAGCAATCTTCAAGCCAACATTCAACCACCGGGGATAAGAAAAAGGCTCTTTTCCTTGTTGGATAAACACAAAGGGCTACAAGTTATTTAATTTTTATGATGTTTTAAGAAACTCCTTGTAGGAGCCGTGTCACCATCGCCTTCATTTTCCCTTTGCACCTGCAGGGTCTTAGTAAAAAGTCTCCCACCGTCCGGAGCGGGGACCTACAGCATTTCTTAGACTTTTAATCTGAACTTAGAAACCAGTATCAAGCCCCCAATCCCCAGCAGACCCAGCAACAGCGTTTTCAAACACCTTGTTAAAAAAAATATCCATTCCACCACTCTTCCCCCAGCATTGAACTTAAACACCCACCGCAGGACGAGGTGCTCTGCGGGCAACTGCTTCCCTGTAGGCTCGGCGCTTCTTTCCATTCCTTTGGAGTTTGGTTAAAAAAAAGAAAATGCACTCAGATCTCAGAAGTCTGGGTCGGCCTTTGTCTTAGTTCAATCGCTTCTCGAAGTGGTCTGACCACTTTGTGAAAAACTCAAGGAAGGAGTGATGTCCCAGGAATGGATACCTTTGTCTGGCCTCTAAAGGCAAAAAGTGGATCCCGAGGGGGCAATCGGGACAAACCCTAGAGTCTGGGCCCCTCTGCACCTGGCCCACGGGACACCAGGCTCGGCCCGTGCGGGCCAGCCGCCAGCCGCCACTGCTGGACTCACTCTATGTACACTCAGCCTCCCAGAGACCCCGGCCCCCGCGGACCTGGCCTCTCGACTTCAGATTTTATGCACATCAAAGGTTACTTTTTGCAATGACAGATTGTCTTTATTCAAAACGTCTTTGTTCAACAAATGAACAGAGTAAGGAGGTGAAATCCTTCTAGGTACATTTCCAAGACATTGTCAAAACATTTATGACCATTTAGGATGTTTTTATTCTTTTAATTTTTGTTCACTTTCTACTTCCTGACTTCATAACCTGACATTCTGTCTAAAAGTAAACTTAGGTCTCTAGGAGCACTGCTTTATACAAAGTAAATAACCATGTGGGTCCTTTTGTTTTACCTGTAAAGAAGCAAACACTATCATAGCATGATTTTAAATAGAAACGTTTCCCTTTCTGTGGTTTTAAACTTTTAAGCCTTTTCCCCCCACATGAAGAGCAAATGGCACCTAGTTGTGTCTGATGGCAAAACACAGAGACACAGCTAACTCTTTCTTCAGGGTGCAAAAGAAAAAAATATGCATATTCTAGATATAATACCAGGATCTGGGAGTTCTGGAGTCCAAAGCCCATCAGAGGAAAGAGAAGGGGACATAAATAAAGCAAAACTGCCTACTTTTTTGTCCAAAGGGGGTACAGTCGGAGGTTTGTTTTGGGACAGTCGGGGTAGGGGCAGCTGTATAGCTGTCATAACCGTTCGCAAGTTTCTGGCACCTGTCTGCGCCTTGGGTCCGGGAGGATGCCCCTACCATCCCCGTGGAAGAGAGAGAGAGGCAGAGTCTGGGGTAGGGTAGGGGGTGGCAGCAGGACTGACCCCTAGGCATCTGCAGGCCCCGGATAGGCGCAGAGGACGGGGTGCAGACCCCGATTCCAGGCCGCCCTCCAGGTCTGGTAGGCCGGGTTGGGGGTTACATGGCCGTGGCGTGGGCTGACGAATAAGGGTCTATGCCAGTCTTGGTCATGCCCGGGAAGAGGATGTAGGCGACGGGGGGCTGCAGGGTGGAGGCAGACCAGGCGGTACAGTTACAGGGCACCACGTAGCCCGGGTTGGTGGGGGACGGGTGCGTGTGCGTGTGCTGGCTGGGACAGCTGAGGCTGCCGAAAGCGCCGTTCTGGTAGCCCAGGGTGGACGCGTAGGGCAGCGCGCCGGTGGCCAAGGTGTGGGGCACTTCACCCATCTTCTGGATGGCGCTCGAGCTAAACTGCGCGGGGTCCAGCAGGGAGTAGGGCGCCGAGGCGGGCGGCAAGAAGGCCCGGGCTTTCTCGGGCGCGCTCAGGAGGCCGTCGGAGGCCCCCACGGGCAGGCCGGCCGCCTTGAGCGGGTCCGTGTCGCCCAGGTAGGGCAGGGGGAAGACATACCTGTCCTTCTTGAGCAGGTTCTTGGGCTTGCGCCGCGGCCGGTACTTGTAGTCAGGGTGCTCCTTCATGTGCTGGGCGCGTAGCCTCTTGGCCTCGTCAATGTACGGCCGCTTCTCTGCCTCGGACAGAAGCTTCCATTCGGCGCCTAGGCGTTTGCTGATCTCTGAGTTGTGCATCTTGGGGTTTTCCTGGGCCATCTTGCGCCGCTGGCCTCGGGACCATACCATGAAGGCGTTCATGGGTCGCTTGATGTGGTCTGAAGGTTTGGACATGGTCCGGGAGGCTAGGCGGTGGGGGTGGGCAGTGCAGGGGCTCTGCAGGCGAGCCCGGACGCGGTTGTCGGTCTGCCTGTCTGTCCGTCCTGAGCCGGGGCTCTGCGCTCCCCTCGCCTCCGCACCGCAGAGGGGAAGCCAGAGAGAAGCGCTCACCCCGCAAAGTTCAGCTGATCATGCCAGTCTCGGCACCTAGGCAGGCCCCGGGGGGCAAGCGGGGGCAGGAAGGGCGGGGGGAGGAGAGGGAGGCCGGCCGGGGGGCTGCCGGCACCGGAGGCTGGGGCCCAAGTACCGGAGTCTCTGGGATTGAGTGGCCAGGTAATTTGCTGGCGAGGGCAGGAAGCTCCTCCTTCTTCCCCTCTCCACCTTCGCCTTTTCTGGTTCTCTTCTCTCCAGTGTCTACGGCCGTGGCACCCTCCCCCCCGCCCGTGGCTTTCCCGGAGCTGCCTCGCCTAGCGCAGCACCAGGCTGAGAATGCGGGGAAGCTGGTGAACGAGAGCCAAAAGCGGCGAAGTTCAAAGGCGAGGTGGGCCAGGACGGCACGCACTCTGACATAAGCGCGGGGCGGCGACTCCCCAACCTGGGCGCCAATCAGCAGCAGAGGAGGCGAGGGGGCGCACCTGCCAACGCGCCCGCGTTGGAAAGAGGGAGCACGACTGCTGGGGGCGGGGAGAGGTGTAAGAGAGAGACCGAGAGAACGGAGCGGCCAGCTCCGGACCGGGGACTTGGATTCCACCTTGTTTCTGGCACTGTCAAATAAAACTCTTCTTGCCCGTTTCCTTTCCCGGTTGTGCAAAGGAGAAATGGGGCTTCGAATACAAAGACCCGGGGAGGGGGCAGCAGAGGGAGCAAGCCAAGAGAGCGTGTTGATAAATAGGACAGCCTCGCCACGAAATGCAAGGACAGCACTTTCCCCCCCTTGTCAAAGATCCTCGGAAGAGAAAAAGAATGTATCAAACTCAGGTTAAAAAGCGAAATAAACTTTTCGCGCCGTGCCCTCGGCGGTCCGTTGGCTGCGTTCTCACGGGACGCCGGTGCGGCTCCGCCTCCACCCTGCCCCGGGATGCTGCGCCTTGGGCGAAGCGCAGGGCCCCGGGCTAGCTCAGCCGCGCGTTCCAAGCCGATGCCCGAGGGCCTTGCGTCCGAAGGTGCAGAGTTTTCAAACCCTGGTTGGTGAGGCTTGAAGAGCACCGCGACCCGCTCTTCACTTTCGTAGAGGGGGCGAGGGATGGAATTTCCATCACGATTCCTATTTATGTTACTATTATTTAGTGTTTTTAAACCTCCAACTTTCCACATCTGTCCAAACCGGGAGGGCAATCTGAAGGCCGGCTAGCGCCCGGCGGGGCGTGTGGTTTTCCCCGCTGCCCCTTCAGCAGCGGCCCTAGAGCGGAGTCTCAGGCTGTATCCGCACCCAGGGTCGGTTTGTCCCCGGGCGTCTCTTCCCACCCAGCGAGAAAGCGAGACTCGTTTCTTGCGTCAGATGAGCATTCTTCGGGTAAAGAGGACGAAGTAACCCGCGGAGCCAACCTGCGCGCCTGTTTCCTTTGAATAATTGCCTGCCCGATGTGAAATGCCCTTGGGGAAAATATTTATTAAATGGAAACCATTGTCCCAGGCCCAGCAGGACCTGCGTGTGTTCCAGGCTTATTGGCTTTTGCACCAGCCTCTCTCGGGAGCACCGACCAGAAACGCGCGCTGCTCCTCGGGCTTGGACCGGTTGGGGGTGGGGGAGGTAAGCAGAGAACGAGGAGGCAGGGAGAGAGGGTCTTTCTTTAGCAGGTACTGTGTCAAGTTTGAGGCGAAGGCTTTGCTTCTCCTTCCTACAATTAGAAAGACGTGTGGCATTTCTCATCCTCAGCGCGCTCTTCAGAGAGGTGGGCACTATGCCCATTTTACAGATTAGGAAACTGAGGCTGGGAAAGGCTACGCGATTTGCCAAAAGTGACTCCAATGGAAAGTGGTGACGCCGGGTGTACAGAATTTGAAACACTTACCTGGTTTTTTTTTTTTTCCCCACCCCACGCGGCGCCACGTCTGAGGATTAAATAGTGCTGAAGCCAAACGCGGGCCCCTCGACGAGACTACTGTAGCCATCGAAACCTGCCATACGGATAAACTGCACTGGAGGACTGATCCTCAAGCCTGCTCTTGATTTACTCAGGCTCTTGTCCGAGACCTGGCCTCCCTGAGCATAGACCTCGCGCCCAGAGAGCCACCTCTGCGTGGGCTCGCGAGCAGGTGCTGTCTTCACATTCCTCTTAGCCCCAGCCCCGGCCTCCACCTGCCCTCTACCCCTGTTTTCTCGGCAAGAAGTTTCATTTAGCTTGGGGTACCAGGAAGTAGAAGCCCTTTCCAGCCCAGTCCGGGGAGGGTTTCCAAGAGTGGCTGGCAACTCCAACTCAGATTGGACCAGCCTGCTGACTTAGCGCTGTGCTCAGAGCCCGCCAGGGATCCGAGGTCCAGGGACCAGGCCATTCGAGTTCCACGGGGCGATCTCGACCGTTTGCTGAAGGAATGACAGAAATGTTCACATCTGCAGAGAGGTGGACCCTCCAAATCTCACTCAGGAACCCTCAGGGGACACTAAACCCACAGAGAGGTTTGTGTTAATGCAAACCAACCTCTTGAAAACTGCTTTAGGAGGGGATCTGGCATGGGGTCGTAGACCCCTTCTCTCTTTCCTGCCTCCAGGCCAACTCAGTCCTTTTATCCCGAGGCAACTCGGGGCAGGCGCGGGCTCTCCTTCAGTCCTCATATTTCCACTTCCTCTTCTTGTCCGCGTTCCTCTTTAAACATCTTGCGCTCAGAGCTCAGCTCGCAATCCAGGAGTCCGGAGAGAATTATTACAAAGGGCGCACAATGGTGGCGTGGCAGTTTGTGGGCAGGGCGCCCCTGACCACCCGGGGTTCCGAAGCCCCAGGCTGTTTGGGTCACGCTGCACTGACTCTGGCGGGAGCCAGCATCCTGCGGCTCATCTTGGCCTTGAGACTTGAACTCCGCGCTGCGAAGGAACTCAGGGTTGAGGGGCGCGCTCTCCCCGCCTGGCATCGCGGCGTCTCCTAGGCGGACGGCGCAGCCTCGTACGCCCCTTACACAGAGCTGGCTGGCCACCGGTTCATTCAACCCTCCTTAACGCTGGGCCTGGCTTGGTGCTGTCTCCAGCCCATGCCTCTACCTTCTCCTGGGCTGCTTTGTCCCTCTGAGCTCTGCCTCCCTGCCAGGCTTAGATTCCCGGGCAGACGTCCTGGAGAGGTGGCTCCTGGGAGAACCAGCAGTTTTGGTCACCACCGGAACAGGTCTTAAGACAGAGGTCGCCTAAACGCGCCTCCTGCTTTATCCGCAGCCTGAAGCTTGGGCCGAAGGCCACTCTCCAGGGCCGAAGACCTCCCTGGGATGTGGCTTTTCCGCTTCCGCGTTTGCCTACAGAATCTGCGCGCACGTCCTCAGTACGCTCGTCTTTACGCAGCGCAGTTACTCAAGGCCCGCCGCGTGCGGTCCTGAGCCTGGTGTCTGAATCACTGAGCAGCATGGACCCGGTCAGCGAACCGTCGCTGTTCGGGTCGAACGAAGGAGAGAGGCCTCGGAGGTCAAGACCCAATCCACTTCTCGCCCCGCCCCCTCTCCCCTGGCGCCCCAGCAAGATCCAAGATGCGCCCTCCTCTCTTCTGGCTCTGGGCCTTTGTAGGGAGCACTTCCCCTCTCCTGTCGCCCAACTCCTTTGCGTACCTCAGGTCTCTTTCAAGGCTTCACCTCCTCTGAAGGGTCTTCGTTGATTCCCGAACTGGGCTAAGACCCCCTTCTATGCTCTCCCTCTATGCCCTCTCCATCTCACGCCCTCTTCCCCAGCCTCGTGTGGCGCCCTGTCGCAGCCCATGCAGTCCACCAGCCATCGAGCTCCTCGAAGGTGGTGGCTGCGTGTTATTCATCTTTGAGTGTCCAGGGTCCACACACCGCCGAACGCAAAGAAGACACCGGATAGTTTCCTTCTGCTCAGGCTTAAGCTTTTCCAACAGGCCTTTCCGTGACTTGCAGCTGAGCGGACAGGACCCCAGATGCAGCCTGGTAGAGCCAAACGTGGAAGTCACGGGCCCCCAGGCCTGCACCCACCTGCTTGGCCTCAATGCCCTGACGGCCTTCCAGCCTCCACCCCACCTCTCTAGTGGGAGGAAGGGCTCCTCGCCTAAGCCTTCTGGACTGAGCGACAGCCCGGCGCGGAAAGGAAGATGCGCAGACCCTGGCTTGGAGAATGTGGTTCGGAGGGTGGAGGAGAAGAGGAGAGCTTGTCACGCGGCTCGCGCCCGTCGGGTTTTCGAAGAGGCCAGGAGAGTCACCGCGTCTGGACAGGCCGAGGTGTTGGGCACGCGCGGGACGCCAGCCCTGCCGGCTCACTGCGGCCCCTCTGGGATTCCCGAGAGGAGCTGAGGGAAGTTCCAGGTGACGGTTTCGGGGAGTTTGCGCGCAGCCCCGGCTCCCGCTCGCTGCGGGGAGTGTGAGCTTGAGACACACTCAAGGTGTGCAGCTGCCGGTGCGCCGATCCGGCCCACTCCCGAGAGGCAACAGCCCAGGGGCCAACGTTGCAGATGGTAAATTGAATCTTAGGAAATAGTGCACTTTTGGTTAAATCATAAACTTTTACCTTTTCTTATTACAAAAAATATTTTCATATTTGGCTCCCCTGCTTTTCCCCTTTTTCCTGTTTTCTGTTTTCAAATTCAGAGACCCAGGGCTGTGGTCCTCTTAAAACATTTCCTGGTAATTGCTCTAGGGTCTTCCTTCCAGAACCCAGCCCAGCCCCGGTGCTTCTTGAAAGTTTGTAAAACTCCAAGTGTCCCTCGCAGCCAAGATGGCACAGGAGGGCGCGGCTTCCACCAAGAAACGATGAGAAACCAAACAAAACTGGGTCTCAGTCCTGGAGCGCCTGCAACAGCGTGTTTGCCGCCAACTGGCAGAGCGAGCTTAGTGGGCTGAAGGACACTTCTGTCTCAAACTCCGAGTGTGCCCAGGTAAGGAGATTTTTTGATACTTCAAACCACCTTAATTTGAGTAGCTGGGGTCTGTTGCAAGCAGACATCACTTGATTCACCGACTTGGTGCAAGTGAATAGAGGATTGCATAACATCTACACAAGCCTCCCAGAAAGGGCAAGGGTTGGGAGCAGGGGTAGGGCTTTGAAATCTTATTCATTCACTAACGGCTATTTATTCAGCACCTACTATGTGTCAGACACCGTGCTGGATTCTGGGTCACAGCAGTGAACAAAACCTGCAAATGCCCTTCTCCCCCTGGTACTTACAGCCCAATGGGAGGACAGACATAAACTGAGAAACAAATCCTGGGCTGATTCCTGGCTCCACCACTTCAGGCAAAGTACTTAACCTGTCTGCGTCCTGGTTTCCTCACCTGCAATGGGTATAATGGATTGTTATAAGGATTAATTGAGTTACTATGAGGAAAACCCTTAGAACATGCTTGGCCTGTGAACCTGCCCAATAAATAGATTATATTGTTTTATCATTAAATAAATATGGAGTTGATTTCTGATAGTGATAAGTGGCCAACAGTGAATCAGGGTGATGAGACAGGGGCTGAGGGAAGGGTGGTCTCATTTACGTTGGGTGCCCAGGGGCCTGAACCCTGGAAGGTGCCAGGCTGCTGAGGGAAGCAGGGGGTGGGGGCGGGTAAAGCAGGAGAAGTAGGAAATACCACCACCTGGGGGAGAGACTAACTGAAGGTACCTGAAAGATTTAAGGAGCCAGTATGGCTGAAACCTGGCCATGACCTTGGGGAGAGTATAAGGAAAAGGCTGGGTGAGGTCGGCAGAGCCCAGACTATCTAGGGCCTTGTAGACTCCATAAGGAGTTCGGGTTTTATTCTAAGTGTACTGGGAAGTCATTGGAATGAGAACCAACAGAATGATTTAACAACAATCCCAGCATACACAAATTATTCATTATCAGACACTCTACTTATGGAGGAATCTCACCTCCAGTTATGGGCCAGAAACTTCATAAATGGACAGATTTTTCTTGGCCCTGGAGTCAGCTGCTTGACCATCCCTTAAAGAATAATGCCACCCTGCTGAACGCTTTGGAACCCTCTTCTCTCTCCTTTCCCCGCTGGAAGCCAAGGAATAAACCAAGGGATGGTCACAGCTGTTCACGATTCTGAAAACATATCCATTGATATTCTGTAAATATTAGCGGCCTGATGGGTCCCTGACTTACTCTTCCCACTTCCCACCAAGTAAAGTTCTCCTACTTCCCTGTGGAGAGCATGAGGCCTCCGACTTGACCCTTTCTGGAGATACTGAGTCCACATTTAGGCATCTTGAATGTCTCAGCCTGAGAAATATAGGAGTTGTATGTGAGCAAGTGAGGTTTCTTAGGATTAAAAAATATCCCATGGTTATAAGAACAGGAAAGACACATTTTGTTTCTAAGAATAAAAGCCAAAGGAATGTCAACATTGTATGCCTATCCATTGGGTTTTATTGTGTTCAGGTGTTTCACATGCATTAGGGCTCCCACAACCCCATTCTTCTAATGTAAGAATCCTTGGTCAGCTTTCATCATAAATAATACTCTTTAAGACTCTGTGTTTGCCTAATGCAATCAGCCAAGTTATTGGAGCATACCTTCTCTTGCCAATTTTATCACAAATTATACAGCGCAGAGGATAAGACCAAACTCTGGCAACAAGCCCCAATCGAGGATCAGAATAACACTTCCTCTTTTTGTGGTAGCTGCCTTTGCTGCTCCCAACATAAACAGCAGGAAATATTAGGGCACTCAGCAGTTGCAAAAGGGGTCACATTAAGCATGCTTATTTTTGTGTACCTTTTGTTTCTTTAAAGCACCATTTTTACATGTCTGAACACGAACAACCCTTAACATTTTATTTAACAAGAAAGTCATTGAAATATTTATGGAGTGAATTGATGGTTACATAGAAAGAGCTATAAAAATGAATTTTAAGACCTAGGGCTTCTAATTACTGTGAGACCTTGGGCAAATCACTTGACTTCTCTTGGCCTCAGTGTAACAAATTACTCCAAAACTTAGTGGCTTGAAACAACAAACTTTATGATCTAATCTGGTTTCTGAGGGTCAAGAATCCAGAACTAGCCGGGTAGTTCTGACTCAGAGTTGCTTATGAGAGTGTGATCAAGATGTTGCTAGGGCTGCAGTCATCTGAAGGCTCCACTGAGCTGGATTTGCTTCCAGGCTCACTCATGTGGCTGTTGGCAGGAGGTCTCAGTTTCTCATCACACAAGCCTCTCCCTAAAGCCTGCTCACATCATGGCAGCTTGATTCCCTTGTGCAGATGATCTGAGAGGGACTGAGACAGAGGCTTGGTCCACTGTGGGAGAGGACTACACCAGGGTGTGGATATCAGGAGGAGGGATCACAGGGGACTGTCCCGGGGACTTCCTACCACACGCTCCAACTGGACAAGAGTGGAAAGAGCTTTGTAGGCAGCAAAATACCATAACTCTAAGTTACCTTCACTGATTCTGTTTCTTCTGGACAGAATCATAGCTAGCTCTGGACAGAACTGTGCAGAGAACCTCATTTTGTTTAAAATTCTACCACTTGCCTCTGTCAGTGGACATTGGCCCTGCTGGAGCTGGCTCATGCCCTTTTTGCACTTTCGTTAACACCATCCTGCCCCTCACCATTCTCCTTCCCAAACTGTGTCCTATTAACTTCTGTCAGCTTCTGTGAGCTGAGACGCTCACTAGTCCTTAAGGTGCCTATAAAGGACTTGAGGATTATTTTTAAGCCCCAACTGAAATTTATTATAAAAATATGGGGGTGCTTAGCATTTGAAGGAAGGGTTGACTCAGTAGGGAACAGCAAGGGGAGTTCCGGGACCTCACAGGTTCATGGACTTTGTCTCTGGGGCCACAGACACTGAGTGGTGGCCATCAGCTTATCTGGAGCTGGATTTTAGAAGAGGACCCAGGTCAGGGTGACTGTGAGGGGGAAAATAAAGGCAGTGTTGATGATGTTGATGGAGCCCTTTGCAGCACCCCTGAAATGATCTCACTTCACTCTGTCTGCTCTTTAGCTAGTGCTGACCTTGATATCCACAGGTAAAACAAATGTGAAAATATCTAAGTGAAAAGCCCATTAGCAATCCGTTCATGAGGAACCAGTGCATTGACTTAGAATATGTTGATCAATTTGACCTTTTCCTTTTTTTTGTTATTTAAATTTTACTTTACTGAAATAGTATATTCACGTGGTTTCAAAAGTTAGAAAGTACTAAAGCCTGGTAAGTCTGCCTTTCACAGTTCCCCAAAGAGCTTTTCTCCAGAGATAGCCATTTTCCATTCCTCCAGAATCACTTCACATCTCCATATTTCTAAACAAAATGTGCAGACTGTTATCTCCTGGCTGATAGGTGAGGAGTTAGTTCTCTGGCTCCCCACCCACTCTGCTTCCTCTCCTCTCCTCTCCTAATGTAGTTCTATTTTGTGTAGTTAAAAAATTTTTTTAAATTTTTTATTTTTTGATTAAATTAGCAGTGTTCACATGATTAGACCTATGCAGATTTGAGCATTGTAGTGTATTAGGAAGATGTTCATTTTTTACTTTCTGCTAATTGTCCTATTTCCCACTTACTTGGTTTGCTTTCTAGCTGTTACTGATTCTCCCCAGCCTTCCCACAGCCCCTTACACAACTTCCCATGAGGCCAGCCATGTCAGGGAGTCCCCCATTCAAGACTCTTTCTCGGAGACATCCTTTCCGGAGGTCCTTTCCTTCTGGGTTGGGGGTCTTAGTTTCTATTTCTCACACCTTCCCCTTTCTTGTTTTCTCCCATGTTTTGTGGGAGCGCATCTCCCAGTATTTTCATCAGGTTGAAGAGATGGCAGGACAATGGTGGTCCTCAACATGAGTCTCCTTGAGTCCCAGGGCTCCAGGCTGGAATGGTTGCTTCTCAGCCTGGTGCCTGTGGTCTCCTTTCATCTTCACCCAAAACATTGCCTTCACTTCTTTCTCCTGTGGGAGCTGCAGGTTTTGTGTCCTGTCTTCAGCTCTCAGGTTTCCTTCATGGTTTGGGTACAGGAACGTCCTGTCCTCACTTTTGCTCTTCTCCCTTGACTCTGGCCCCTACCTCTAACTTTTTGAGCTCCCCTCTGTTTTACCTCATGGCATTCTTTCTCCCCTTCCTTCCAGAGGCCAGTGCCGTCATGCTGCCCTGTGGCAGTCCTGCCCTCTGCGAACATGCTTCTCTACTCTTATTAGAGCTTTCCCTGAAAACATTCAAGGGAACGCTCTATCCAGGACAGACCTGGCTTTGGAAGAGTTGACATCTCTGATTCTAGCGTGGGATAGTGGCGGAGGGAAAGTTCAGTTGACACAAACCTGGCAAACCTCGTCCTACGTGGTGAGGGACCAACAGGACCTGACGGAGGAGATGGGAAGAGGAGGGGATCTGTCCTTCCTGGTCATTATCCACAGGGATTTCTGCTGAACCAGTGAGGCAAGACATAGACTCAGAAAGTGTTTTGAGAGCAGACAATTGTAGCAGGAAGCATCCAGCTATTATTGAATCCTTCTTTGCTCATATCGTATTCCAGGTACTTATGCAAAAACTCTTTACATACATTATTTAATAGTCAATATGCTTAGGTGGAGAAATCTGTCATTATCCCCATTTTGAAGGCAAGGAAACTGAGGCCCTAAAAAAGTTAGACAGGACTTGCCCAAAGTCACAGAGCTAGTAAGCAGTGGATCCAGGGTTTGAACTCAGATGTTGTCTGACTCAAGACCCTTCATCCTGCTGTCCCAGCTCCCCTCGGGATGACCCACTGTGAACTGGAATGGAACCTAAGCATGGTACAAGGCAGAGGAGGGGCGTGTGGATCCTTGAGGGCTAGAACTTCACAGAAGGCTCCTTGAGTAGAGACCTTGACCCTCTTCTTTAATGAAAGGATGGGAAGGTCCTATAGGCTGAGGGGAGGGAAGGCAGCAGTTCAGGTGGAGAGATGTGTGCATTGCAGCAGGTATAGAGATGAGAGGAAGGACTCAGTACAAATTGGGGAAAGGTGTAAGAAGAACAGATCTCGACGGCATTGGATACCAGAATGGGGGCTGGCAGGCTGTCGGATGGGCAACCAAGACAGTACATGTTAGAGATGAGGAGTAAGGGCTTAAAAGTGAGACTTTATAGAAAGACAAATGCCATGTGATATCGCTTCTCTGTGGAATCTAAAATATGACACAAATGAACTTGTCTATGAAACAGAAACTGACTCGCAGACATGGAGAACAGACTTGTGGTTGCCGAGGGGGAGGAGGGTTGAGGGAAGGATGGATTGGGAGTTTGGGATTAGCAGATGCAAACTATTATATATAGAATGGATAAACAACAAACAAGGTCCTACTGTAGAGCACAGGAAACTATAGTCAATATCCTGTGATAAACCATAAAGGAAAATAATATGGTAAATAATGTATATACTATGTATAACTGAATCACTTTGCTGTACAGTAGAAATTAAGACAACATTGTAGATCAACTATACTTCAATAATATAAATTTTTTAAAAAGTGAGACTTTGTGAAGTTCAGTGTGAGAGTGTTATAGAAATGATTGGAGATGGGAAGAAATTGGAAGTTATCCTGTACTTATTTACTATCCTTATTTATTCTGGATAAGCATTTGCAATGTCTCTGCTAATGCAACATTTATTTCAATAAATTCCCCTAAATTCTTACTTTTATCAGAAAGCGGAATGTCTAGTCTGCTGATTAGGACTTATTTTGGTCTGTTATTACGGTTTTAACCAAATATATCTTGCAGCAGTTCTTTGCTAAAAATATTTTTAGGTTTGTACTTACTATGCGAGCATGGATTGATTCCCTTATCAACCTATGTTCAAGAGCTAAATTCGGTAGGATAATTTTAGCAATGATTAGTCTTCACTATAAATCAGGACAGTCCATTTATAATCCTTGGATTATAATTTAGAAGATAATCTCAATCCTTGTATTTCATAGTATGTACTACACACTGAGATTCTCTGTTTATTAATCTCCACAATGGACACAAGATTAGGAGAAAAAGAAGCCACCCTGGAATGTGTGGCAAAGTCCCTTACGTACATTCAAGTCATGGGGCCAGGATTGGTACATAGATCTGTCTAATCCTACTCTACCAGACTGCCTCGCTGAAATACTTGCTTAAAGATGTCTAAACATAGGGCATATTTATTGGATATGTGAATTTGGACTTGAACTGAGTAAGTAGGACAGATACCTTGAAGTACTTTTGTGGCCCTGTTCGCTGGCACAGAACCCCCTCCTCATTTGTGAACATCATATTGTGATTCTCTGACTTGCTAACACAACGTCTACGACAGAGAATGCTGACAGCCCAGCCAACAGTCATTTCCCCTATTCTTCCTTGATAATCGGACCTTGATTCTTTTCAGTATCCACTGCTCAGGGGTAACTTGATTAAACCTATAATAGACTCACCATCTGCTTGTCAGTGATTGGTTGAAGGGTGGGCATGTGCCCCGGTCTGGCCAATGAGCGGGAGTCTGCTCTGATGTGGGATTCTGGGGAAAGTTTTCCTTGCTCTACACAAGAGTTGCACAGGAGGAAATGATCCCAGTTTTTCTGTTTTGAGATCTTGTTGTATTCATGTTGCTATTTCACTGTTGGAACTAGGACCGCTTCCCTGAGACCATGAGGGGGAATGAGAAGAAGCAAGCACATCAATAAGATGAGGATGAAGAGTCGTGAAAGGGCGAGAATTTAGTTCCTTGATTTAATAGAACTACTGCATTAGCTGAACCCAACTTTTGAAACTTTTTGATGAGTGAGCGAATTCACTTTTTTTATTGTTTAAGTCCTTCTGGTTAGGTTTTCTGTTGGTGCAGTCAAAAGCTGCCTATGTGGTAACAAAGCCCCCCTCTTTACCATCTCAGGTTTTGTTTAAAATTGGACTTAGCTGAATTTATACAAGCACCACTAAGCTCTTATGTGTGGGAGCTGAAGCTCTTTTGGTATGCACATCTGAGTCTTCTTTTTATGGATTTTCTGTTCAGCTACACTCTATTTTCACATACTTTAATGTAGTAAAATTGTGATTATTTTTACTGACCAGTTTATGTGGGTTGGCATCTGCTTGCTGTATAAATAACCCCTCAGTTTTGCAACTGGGGAGGAATAGGAATGAGCTGGGCTGAGTTTCTCCCTGTAACGATCTTGGAGCAGTAGATACTGCTGTCCTTTACGGCTGCTGGGAGCCATGTTGGCCCCGATACGGTTGGGGGTCTAGAGAACGCCCTCCCCCAAACACACACATTGTAGCTCCTCAGCACCTATCCCGAGTCCTATGATTGTGCTGATTTTGCCAGTCCTGATGCAGCTGCCCGTGGCTGCCCAGCAGTCCCTCTATTCATCTGTCATTCTGATTACACTCCCTCAATGAGACTGCAACTGAAGATCCATCAGACTCTAGCCATTTCATCTGTGAGGTGTCTCTTAGCATCTCTCTACGTCCAAACTAGGCTGTTTCTTTCCCATCTTTTCTTTTTCTCCCAGTCTCAGAAGGAGAGATGCCTTCTTTTCTCCAAAGTTCCCTGTACCAGAGGCTCATTCTATCTTCCTCCTGATATAAAGCTGGAGCCTTTTCTATTAGCATGTCTTCTGCAAGGATGCCATTCTTTCTAGCTAGGGATGGGCTCTGGTTTCTCTCTTTCTCGGGCAGAAGACAAGCTGACTGCGCTGTTCTTTCAGTGTACTAGACGTCTAGAGTGGAAAATCCAGGCCTTTGATTCCATGTCTTCCCTGAACCTCTGGTCCTTAACACCCTGCCTTCTGTTCCCTGCTCCTGTAAATTACCAAAAGGGAACTAGCGAAGGCAACCAGGCCCTTGTCCTGGCAAATGTGTGACCTTCGCTCAGCCCTGCTTTCCCTCGACCCTTTGCAGCTGTTGGTGCTGTTCTCCACCCTCTAAACTCTTCTGCCGAAAAGTTTAACTTTAAACTTTCCCTGACCTCAGCCCTTTGATTCCTCCCTTTTCACTTTCTCTCTGGGATAGCCCAGTTGTGTATTGAAAACCTGTCAGCTGAGATCAGATGAGCTTCCTGCCAAGAAGAATCTGATTAACCTTGTACCCAGGACAATCCAGGGGCTCATACGAAATAGCACAACAGATGCCTGGTGATTCAGACCTGTCTTCTGCTCCGACCTCTTTCCCAGCTCTAAGCTTGTTTCTGTGCTTAATGAACATTTCCACGTGGGTGTCTGGATATTGCTTCTTTTCCCTTCTGTCCAGAACAGAAGTTATCTTTCCTTCCATGCTGACTGCTCAGCTTCTTCCTTCTTTATTTCAGCCTGTCATAGCATGATTCACTGGGGATATTAGGGTTCTCACCAACTCTTCCTTTTCTCCTTTCTTTCATATGCTGCCACCCACCAAGCCTTGTCTACTCTTTCTTCTTACTGCCTGCCCACTGATCCCTCCTTTCTCTTTCCCATCTTTAGCTTTTGTCACTCCATGCCTGAACTGACAGGAGCTTCTCTTTGCTTCCAGCGAATCTACACAATTACCAGATTTCTATTTTAAAACCAAACTTAACACTCCACATGTCACACCTGTGTGCTGAGATGCCTTTCATAACACGGAAGAGGTGTCCACTGCTCTGCCGGCTCATAAGGAAATATCCAACTGGTTTTTCCCAGTCCCCTTTGGTTAGGGGAGAGCCTTTGCCTTCCGGCCATCTGCCATCCCAAGGTGCTGGGACTATTAGATGGTGGGTTTTAGGTAGACGGTGGCTCAGTTGGGCTGTGGGGGACCTGGCAGTGTCCTCAGGTTGGTGACACTGAGCGGGATTCCGCTCGCTCCCAGCTCCCTGGTTCTCGAGATGCAAAGACTCCACCAATCCTCCCTCAGGTAGAACTGAATTTCCCTTTCCTGCCCATGTGCCTCAGTTGTCCCACTCTTCCTCCTCCTTCCCTTCCTCCCACTGGGTCTAACATTGTTTCAAGTTGTAGAAAAACCTCCCTGGACAAATAA
This sequence comes from Lagenorhynchus albirostris, assembly GCF_949774975.1. Lineage (NCBI taxonomy): Eukaryota > Metazoa > Chordata > Mammalia > Artiodactyla > Delphinidae > Lagenorhynchus > Lagenorhynchus albirostris. The sequence continues at coordinate 28,503,296 of NC_083099.1, forward strand.
GCACCCAATCTTCTGTCTTTTGTTTGGAGGCACTCGGTCTTTGTAGTTGCTCCCCAAGTGGGTGACTCTCACACTATGGCAGTGGCTGGCAGAGGGGAAAAGACCCTCAGGACGCCTGTGAGAGAGGAGGGGAGAGGGAAATCTGCTGAAACACAGGGTCAGTTACTGATGGAAGTAACCTTGCCACTCTTATATGACTCTCTGTCTTTACAGTAAATTTTAAATGTCTATTTGTGTTTCAGTTTCCTGAACTCTAAAAGATACTAATGCCTTTCCCACTGGGTGACATGGGGATCAAAAATAAAATACTATATAAGCAACAAACAAAATAGAAGCAGAACCAAGTGTTATTTCTCCATTATTTCTCTTCCTCACTGTGGCTCCAGATAACCTCTTGACTCTCACCCTGAGGTTATGCACATTAAATCTGTTCTGTTTCATTGTCCAGACCGGAGTCACATGCCCAAACTGGCTGTCAAGGGGGCTGGGAATTGTAGTCTTTGATTTGGACAGACGTGCTGTCCCAAATATTCTGTTACTACGGAAGAAGAGAGGAGCTAGGGAGACAACCAGTGGTCTCTGCTATATCATCTTGGTGACTTTTAAATTTTTCTTCCTCTTGTCTATTTTCCTTGGGCACAGAATTTTAACAAAGAGTTCATAAGAATACGTTATACTGATCAAGAAATACATAGCCAGTGACACGGCAGCTCACGTGCTGGGAAAGTTGGTTCAGGGTGCAGGAGGAAGGTGGTTTGTGCTGCTTTGACTTCATTGGAGTCAAGCCTCAGCTGTGACTGTGGCTCCTCCTGCTCCCACCAACTCTGCTTCAGCTTCTCCTGGTCCAGGTCTCTCCAGGCAGAGCCTAAATGAACTCCAGGCTGCGACTGGGCTTTACCACCTTTCAGTGGACCATCTAGGAACAGCAATCTGCCTTCCTTCATTTACCTCACATCAGTGTTAATTCTCCGACTCTGTCCTATTGCATCTGCAGGAACCTTGATCATCTCACTAACCCACAGGCCATCATGCTGGTCTTCTACATTGTTGACATCGTACCAGTCATCCTTGGAGAAAGAGGGTGTATGTTATCATGCTCAGTTGTTGAGAGAGAAAGAAAGCAATAATAATGGCATACTGATGCTGCTGCCTTCTGGCTGACAGGGTCTTGGTGCTCCAGCCAGGTGTCAGAACTGAGCCTCTGACGTGGGAAACCTGAGTTCAGGACATTGGACCACCAGAGACCTACTGGCCCCACGTAATATCAATCAGCCATAGCTCTCCCAGAGATCTCTGTCTCAATGCTAAGACCCAGATCTACTCAATGACCAGCAAGCTTCAGTGCTGGACACCCCATTCCAAAAATTAGCAAGAGAGGAACAGAACCCTATCCATTAGCAGAGAGGCTGCCTAAAATCATAAGTTCACAGACATCCCAAAACACACCACCAGACGTGGTCCTACCAACCAGAAAGACAAGATCCAGTCTCATCCACCAGAACAGAGGCACCAGTCCCATCCACCAGGAAGCCTACACAATACACTGAACCAACCTTACCCATGGGGGGAAGACACCAAAAACAACGGGAACTACGAACATGCAGCATGCAAAAGGAGACCCAAAACACAGTAAGTTAAGCAAAATGAGAAGACAGAGAAATACACAGCAGATGAAGGAGCAAGGTAAAAACCCACCAGAACAAACAAATGAAGAGGAAATAGGCAGTGTACCTGACAAAGAATTCAGAGTAGTGATAGTAAAGATGATCCAAAATCTTGGAAATAGAATGGAGAAAATAAAAGAAACATTTAATAAGGACCTAGAAGAAATAAAGAGCAAACAAAGAATGATGAACAACACAATAAATGAAACTGAAAATACTCTAGAAGGAATCAGTAGCAGAATAACTGAGGTAGAAGAACGGATAAGTGACCTGGAAGAGAAAATAGTGGAAATAACTACCACAGAGCAGAATAAAGAAAAAAGAATGAAAAGAATTGAGGACAGTCTCAGAGACCTCTGGGACAACATTAAACGCACCAACATTCTAATGATAGGGGTTCCAGAAGAAGAAGAGAAAAAGAAAGGGACTGAGAAAATATTTGAGGAGATTATAGTTGAAAACTTCCCTAATATGGGAAAGAAAATAGTCAATCTAGTCCAGGAAGCGCAGAGAGTCCCATACAGGGTAAAGCCAAGGAGAAACATGCCAATACACATATTAATCAAATTATCAAAAATTAAATACAAAGAAAAAATATTAAAAGCAGCAAGGGAAAGCAACAAATAATATACAAGGGAATCCCCATAAGGTTAATGGCTGATCTTTCAGCAGAAACTCTGCAGTCCAGAAGAGAGCGGAAGGGCATATTTAAAGTGATGAAAGGGAAGAACCTACAACCAAGATTACTCTACCCAGCAAGGATCTCATTCAGATTTGATGGAAAAATTAAAACGTTTACAGACAAGCAAAGGCTAAAAGGATTCAGCACCACAAAACCAGCTTTACAACAAATGCTAAAGGAGCTTCTCTAGGCAGGAAACACAAGAGAAGGAAAAGACCTACAATAACAAACCCAAAACAATAAAGAAAATGGTAATAGGAACATACATATATAATTATCTTAAATGTAAATGGATTAAATGATCCAACCAAAAGACATACACTGGCTGAATGGATACAAAAACAAGACCCATATATATGCTGTCTACAAGAGACCCACTTCAGGCCTAGGGACACATACAGGCTGTAAGTGAGGGGATGGAAAAATATATTCCATGCAAATGGAAGTCAAAAGAAAGCTGGAGTAGCAATTCTCATATCAGACAAAATAGACTTTAAAATAAAGTCTATTACAGGAGACAAAGACGGACACTACATAATGATCAAGGGATCAATCCAAGAAGAAGATATAACAATTGTAAATATTTATGCACCCAACCTAGGAACACCACAATACATAAGGCAAATGCTAACAGCCATAAAAGGGGAAATCAACAGTAGCACAGTTATAGTAGGGGACTTTAACACCCCACTTTCATCAATGGACAGATCAACCAAAATGAAAATAAATAAGGAAACACAAGCTTTAAATGATACAATGAACAAGATGGACTTAACTGATATTTATAGGATGTTCCATCCCAAAACAACAGAATACACTTTCTTCTCAAGTGCTCATGGAAGATTCTCCAGGATAGATCATATCTTGGGTCATAAATCAAGCCTTGGTAAATTTAAGAAAATTGAACTCGTATCAAGTATCCTTTCCGACCACAATGCTGTGAGACCATATATCAATTACAGGAAAAAATCTGTAAAAAATACAAACACATGGAGCCTAAACAATACACTACTTAATAACCAAGAGATCACTGAGGAAATCATAGAGGAAATCAAAAAATACCTAGAAACAAACGACAATGAAAACACGATGACCCAAAACGTATGGGATGCAGCAAAAGCAGATCTAAGAGGGAAATTTATAGCAATACAATCCTACCTTAAGAAATAAGGAACATCTCAAACAACCTAACCTTACACCTAAAGCAATTAGAGAAAGAAGAAAAAAAAAAGCCCCAAAGTTAGCAGAAGGAAAGAAATCATAAAGATCAGGTCAGAATTAAGTGAAAAAGAAATGAAGGAAACGATAACAAAAATCAATAAAACTAAAAGCTGGTTCTTTGAGAAGATAAACCAAATTGATAAACCATTAGCCAGACTCATCAAGAAAAAAAGGGAGAGGGCTTCCCTGGTGGCGCAGTGGTTGAGAGTCCGCCTGCCGATGCAGGGGACGTGGGTTTGTGCCCCGGTCCAGGAAGATCCCGCATGCCTCGGAGTGGCTGGGCCCGTGAGCCATGGCTGCTGAGCCTGCGCGTCTGGAGCCTGTGCTCCGCAACGGGAGAGGCCACAACAGTGAGAGGCCCGCGTACCACAAAAAAAAAAAAAAAAAAAAAAAAAAAGAAGAAAAAAGGGAGAAGACTCAAATCAACAGATTTAGAAATGAACAAGGAGAGGTAACAACTGACACTGCAGAAATACAAAGGATCATGAGAGATTACTACAAACAACTATATGCCAATAAAATGGACAACCTGGAAGAAGTGGACAAATTCTTAGAAAAGCACAACCTTCCGAGACAGAACCAGGAAGAAATAGAAAATATAAACAGACCAATCACAAGCACTGAAATTGAAACTGTGATTTAAAATCTTCCAACAAACAAAAGCCGAGGACCAGATGGATTCACAGGCAAATTCTATCAAACATTTAGAGAGGAGCTAACACCTATCCTTCTCAAACTCTTCCAAAATAGAGCCGAAAGATAAACACTCCCAATCTCATTCAACGAGGCCACCATCACCCTGATACCAAAACCAGACAGAGATGTCACAAAAAAAGAAAACTACAGACCAATATCACTGATGAACATAGATGCAGAAATCCTCAACAAATACTAGCAAACAGTCCAGCAGCACATTAAAAGGATCATACACCATGATCAAGTGGGGTTTATCCCAGGAATGCAAGGATTCTTCAATATGTGCAAATCAATGTGGTACACCATATTAAAAAACTGAAGGGTAAAAACCATATAATAATCTCAATAGATGCAGAAAAAGCTTTTGACAGTATTTAACATGCATTTATGATAAACACTCTCCATAAAGTAGGCATAGAGTGAACTTACCTCAACATAATAAAGGCCGTACATGACAAACCCACAGCCAACATTGTTCTCAATGGTGAAAACCTGAAACCATTTCCACTAAGATCAGGAAAAGACAAGGTTGCTGACTCCATCACTATTATTCAACATAGTTTTGGTAGTTTTAACCACAACAATCAGAGAAGAAAAAGAAATAAAAGGAATCCAAATTGGAAAAGAAAAAGTAAATCTGTCACTGTTTGCAGATGACATGATACTATACGTAGAGAACCCTAAAGATGCTACCAGAAAACTACTAGAGTTAATCAATGAATTTGGTAAAGTAGCAGTAGATAAAATTAATGCACAGAAATCTCTTGCATTCTTATACACTAGCGATGAAAAATCTGAAAGAGAAATTAAGGAAACACTCCCATTTACCATTGCAACAAAAAGAATAAAATACCTAGGAATAAACTACCTAAGGAGAAAAAAGACCTGTATGCAGAAAACTATAAGACACTGATGAAAGAAATTAAAGATGATACAAACAGATGGAGAGATATACCATGTTCTTGGATTGGAAGAATCAACATTGTGAAAATGACTCTACTACTCAAAGCAATCTACAGATTCAATGCATTCCCCATCAAACTACCAATGGCATTTTTCCACAGAATTAGAACAAAAAATTTTACAATTTGTATGGAAACACAAAAGACCCAGAATAGCCAAAGCAATCTTGAGAAAGAAAAATGGAGGTGGAGGAATCAGGCTCCCTGACTTCTGACGTACTACAAAGCTACAGTAATCAAGACAGTATGGTACGGGCACAAAAACAGAACTATAGATCAATGGAACATTTAGAAAGCCCAGAGATAAACCCACACACATATGGTCACCTTATTTTTGATAAAGGAGGCAAGAATATACAATGGAGAAAAGACAGCCTCTTCAATAAGTGGTGCTGGGAAAACTGGACAACAGTACATCTCAGCATTCAGAAAAGTGCAGACTAAGAGAATTCCTTGAAGAGAAATACCCTCACTCCCTCTTCCTCCCCTCCCCTCTCTTCTTTTTCCTTCCTGGTGTCCTGTGGGGATGAGGTATGTGAAGCAACAGCAGCCAGCTTGTGACTATGAGGAGAGAGTCAATAGAATCAGTGAGAAGCTGATCCAGAGGTGCTCACAATGCTTGGCCATTGGGCCAAGCCTGGAATGATCTATCAATACCTCAGATATTTCTGTTATGTGAGAAAAGTAAACTACAATTGTTTAAATCACTTTTAGTTGATTATGGAACTTGCAGCTGAAAGTATCAATATTTTAACAACACAGAATCCATAAATGTATTTGCTTGGAGATGAATAAATAATATTTCCACAAATATTTATTTACTCTTGTTTTTCTAATGCATGTTAGTGAACTACAAATTCATTTAAAAGGATGTGGGAGGCACTATTGTTTGCTTGCCTGACACGTATTCCTCCCTTCATAACAGAACCCTGATTTTTCCCCTAGGCATCCACCCCGCTTTCCCTTGTGGCCAGATACCCAGGGTAAGCTGACCCCACTCCCAGCTCCAAGAAGGAACCTGATCTGTTTTGGTCTAATCGTAGTCTCTGTTCATTACTGGTCCAGGAGTGGGCATGTGTATATATTGAAGCCAATGAAACTTGAAGGAAAGTTTTCTAGGGGCTTCTGGGGACACTTTCCTTTCTGTGAGCGAACTATGGGAAGATAGGGGCTTCCTTGCCTTTCTGATGTGAATCTGAACGTGACAGCTGGAGTGACAGCCCTTGTGCTGCCGGCTTGGAGGTGAAGCCCACAGGGAAGATGGAGAGTTGTGTGATGGGAAGACCCTGGGTTTGATGATGATGCTAGTCCAGTGAATCAGCCCTCTCTGAAGTCCTTCCCCTGGACTTTCTGTTGTGTGAGATTTTATATATATATACACACACACACACACACACCCCCACACGGGGTTGACCAAAAATTCATTTGGGATTTTTTCTAAAATGTTACAGAAAAAAAAACCCGAACGAACTTTTTGGCCAATCCAATATATCCTGATTGGAAAAGCCAGTTTGAATCTGGATTTCCGTGTCTTGCCACTGAAGGCATCCTGTTTCAAAGTATTACTGAATTCAGTGTAACTTTCTGTTCTATGTTTTCTCAGGCAACAAGTACTCAAAGTGTATCCCCAATCATACTGAGGTATGTGAAATACTTGGATGTTGGAAAGGGGTCTGTATCCTCTGAAGCCTTGGGAACAGCTGGTCTAGAACATCTTTCAGCCTCTTGCACCCTTCCTCTTTTGGTTCTTGTTAGCCTCTTCTCCCTTTCTGCTCCTCCAAGGGCTGGGAGAGTATTCAGGATGAAGAAACAAGAAGGAATTATCAAGGGCACTGCCAGGCTACCTTTGTCAATAGGAGGGAGAAGGCTCTGTGGATAGTGGTGAAATCTTTACCCATGTGACTAAGAAGCACACGTGAAGCAAGTAGATACCCAAAACCTCACCAACAAGCCTTTGGGATAGATGAGATTGTTGGTTACACAGTATACCTGCCCAAGTCACAAAAGTACATAGAGTTATTGAATTCTAAGCAGGCAGAATTTTATGCGGTTATTTTGACCAGCATGGCTGGCTTCCCTGTATTTCATGGGTGAGTGGAGGAAGCGGTGCATTGCAGGGGAGTGAGGAAAAACTGTATTGCCATCAGTCACTGTGGGTGTACTCAGCAGACCCACACACCAGGAAGTCCACCTCCAGGAGGCAGACTATGAAGAAGAAAAGGGACAATGATATGCCAGCTGATGTCCAGTCACAGCTGTGGGTCACATCATGCTGGAACAAGATTAAGAGAAGAAACAATTATTCATGTTACCTAGAGCAATAGTTCCCAAACCACAAGCCAGTTTTGTCTTGTGGGGAGATGAAGGAACTAAGGAAAAAAGTTATATAATGAATTTTTCATGTTTAAAATTTAACGTATGACTAAGGGAAGTAAGTTAGAAAGAGAAAGACCAATACCATATGATATCATTTATATGTGGAATCTAAACTATGACACAAATGCACTTACCTATGAAACAGAAACAGACTCACAGATACAGAGAACAGACTTGTGGTTGCCAAGAGGAATGGGTAGATTAGGAGTTTGGGATTAGCAGATGCAAACTATTATATATAGAATGGATAAAGAGCAAGGTCCTACTGTATTATAGCACAGGGAACTATATTCAATATCCCGTGATAAACAATAATGGAAAAGAAAGAAAAAGAAAATTTAAAGTGTGAGATTATGTTTTTCCTAATCTTTAAAAATATACATGTCCTTGGTTAGGAAATGATAGTAGGTAGTAGCTGTTTTTCTTTTTTTCAATTTTGATATTCTCAGCAAAATAAACAGTTATCAACTCTCATGTATATACCCGATATTTTTGTGTGTGATATTTTTCTTGTGCTTTGTTGGCAGTTATACTGCTCCACATGTCGGAACCACTGCTCAGCAGCATATTGAGAGCTTAGTCAAGACTTTCATGTTGGGTTGAAAGATGGTGAGAATGGGCAAAGAAGTGAAATAGAAATGACTCAGAGGGTGTGAAAGTGAAGAAGAGTCCACCGAGGAGTCTCAGTGAAAATTGATATATAATTTATATTTAAACAACATGTTTTAAGTAAGTTAGTTTTCCTGAAATAATAATGATACAGATATGATGCCTATTGAGGCACCTGTGATGGTCCAACTCCTTGAGGATTGGTTCTGGTTTACTATCCTGAGCGAATCCATGTTCACAGGCTTGAGGGAAGGAAGCCTATGAGTCACTAGAAATCTTATTAAAAGGAGAATTAAAAAATTAATTGCTTCTGGTTTAAGCAGAAAATTTTAGGTTTATTATAAAATATTATATTGAAAGTTACTTATGATTCTGCTACCTAGTATGTGCCCATTACAAGTTATAAAATCATACATATTTTTTCCCAGTAAAGAATCTGTTATCTAAAATGGTGTGATACATCTTTTGAAATCATAGGATAAGAGGCCACTGGATTCAAGCTATCAAAGTTTCATAAGCCATTTCTACTGATGATACTAAAATACTTCATAGATGAGGTTTGATTACAAGAGAGTTGGATGGATTTATATGTATGGTTGATGAAATATGTCTCATTTATCCATAGTAGTACTTTAGACATGAACAAGAACTTTCATGTAGAATAGAGCATAGTAACTTTGGAATCAAACTCGTTTCAATCTCTCAAGCTTAGGCAAGTCGCTTAACCTTTCTGAGTTTCACATTCTTTAACTATAAAATGTGGACAATAAAAGTTCCAACCTGAGGAAATTATGTTCAGTATGATGGCTTGAGGAAATGCTAAAATCTCCACACATACACCAAATCACCAAAATAATAAAAAGGAATACATAGCCAAGCCATAAAACAACAAAGGGGACTATCTGTGTAGTGGAAATGGAGAGTCCTTAATAGAAAAAACAGAACAGGAACCAGATCAGTAAGCAGAGGCCACCATACTGCTGCTAAGGACTCAGGTGGTCTCTGGGCTTTTGTAGCATCTTCTCTGTGAGTCTGAAGCTGCCACTGTCATGAGTCTGCCCCATCAAGAGAGGACAGGCTATATGAGTGACCCACAACAAAACTGACCAGTAACTCAGGAAGGTCACCATTAAAAAAGAGACAATGTGACAGATTGTACTTTCTTAATTTGCCATCCCTACAACTCCCATTCCAGATTCTCTTCTTACAATATGACTTGGACACACTTCTTATTGAGAGATGGAATCTATGTTCTCATCCCTTAAATTTGGGGAGGTTTATGGCTACAGCAGAAGTGGTTATTGTACTTCCAAGGCTAAATCATAAAAGGTAATACGTTTCCACCTGGATCTCTCTGGACATTTGCTCTTGGAACTGAGCCACTCCATGAGAAAACCCCAGCACCCCACATGAAGAGAAAAAAAAGCCCCTGATTATCAGCACAGGCTGAGTTCCTAGCTGATAGCAAACACCAACTGGCCAGTCACATGAGTCTATCTAATCTATCTATCTACTTATAGCTACTGAAAAAAGAATCCTCAGTTTATGGTTTGAGTAGCACATTGAACCAGCTGAAGAGTGAATCAGTGAGCCAAACAGTTAAGCTGAGAAATTCTCCCAGAATGGTATGCAAATAGAACAAGAGATGAAAAGTAAAGTATAATAATGAGGGAAATGGTGCAGTCTCAGCTTTACTGAGGTGGAGAAACCTTCAGAAGGACAGCAGCAGCCGCTGCCCACAGATGAGCATCCCACAAGCATTCCGTGGGTGAGATCACAGTATTTTGTGAAAAATCCATAAGTAACTTGAGCTATCTCCCTGACTACAATGTCAGTGTGCTCTAGAGCACACAGTTTTATTCAAACATCTACCAAGGACATAAAAATGTCTCACTTTTCCACAAAATGTGTTTACTTTTTATTTTATAAACCTGTATCACCTTTTTTTCTGGTAATCAATCTATATATGTTTAATCTTTCTCTTAGTCAAGTAAATTTCAGCTTTGTTTTTAACTAAACTGAATGTCTTGTCTTACTCTGACAAAAGTATGGAAAAAAATAAAGAAAAAATGGAAATAGATAAAGAAACCCAAACATTGTGATGAGTATCAGGAACAGAAAATGAAGAGAATGGAAGAAAGGCAATATCTGAAAAAATAATAACTGAAAAATTTCCAACACCTGAGATGGTCATAATTTTCAGATTTATAGAGACCACCAGTGCAGAACAGGATAAATAACCCATACTTAGAGATGTTTTACGAAACCTCAGAACATTAAGAAAAAACAGAAAAATTAAAAGATAACATTTACATTAGAGAAATACAAGTCAAAACTACAATCAGGTATCCGCTCACACTGGTCAGAATGGCCACCATTAAAAAGTCTACAAATAACAAATGCTGGAGACAGGAGAAAAGGGAACCCTCTTATACTATTTATGGGAATGTAAATTGGTTCAGACACAATGGAGAACAATATGGAGGTTCCTTTAAAAACTAAAAATAGAACTACCATATCATCTAGCAATCCTACTCCTGGGCATGTATCCAGAGAAAACTCAAATTTGAAAAGATACATGCACCCCAATGTTCATAGCAACACTATTTACAATAGTCAAGACATGGAAGCAACCTAAATGTCCAACAGATGATTAAATTAAGAAGATGTGTGTGTGTATATATATATATATATATATATACACACATATATACATATATATGTGTGTGTGTATATATATATGTATATATATAATGGAATATTACTCAGCTACAAAAAGAATGAAATAAATGTCATTTGTAGTAACATGGATGGACCCAGAGATTATCATACTAAGTGAAGTACGTCAGAGAAAGACAAATACTATATGATATCACTTATATGTAGAATCTAAAATATGATACAAATAAACTTATTTACAAAACAGAGACAGATTCACAGACATAGAAAACAAACTTATGGTTACCAAAGGGGAAAGTGGGGAGGGGAGGGATAAATTCGGACTTCGGGATTAGCAGATACAAACTACTATGTATAAAATAGATAAACAACGAAGACCTACTGTATAGCACAGGGAACTATATTCAATATCTTCTAATAACCTATAATGGAAAATAATCTGAAAAAGAATATATATATATATATACATATGTATAACTGAATCACTTTTCTGTACACCTGAAACATTGTAAATCAACTATATACTTCAATGAAAAATCAAAAATTATGAAAAAGATAGCAATTACAGAAGGCAGATTAACTACAATGAAGTAATCATTTGAGTGACTCCAGACTTCTATTCAAAGCATTTAATTCAAGAAGACAATGGAGAAATATCTTTTAAACCCTGATGGAAAGTAATTTTGAACTTATTTTTATACCCAGCTCAACTTTATTCAAGTATGCATGTTAAATAAGTAAATTTTCAGATAATAAGGACTTAGAAATTTTACTACCACAGATCCTTATCCTTAAAAAATGTATTCCAACAAGAAGACAGTTTAATGAGATGATGCATAGGAAGCATTTAGTATGATGTTAAATCTGCTTTTTCTCTACTATTAAAAGGGACAAAAATATATAGCACCATTCTTCTCCTTATCACCTTATTCATGTCTTGAATATGGATGTGATATGTGGAGATACAGCAACCGTCTTGTTACCATGAGACTATAAGAAGAAAAGAAAGAACAAAAGAGCCATAGAAATGTACATCCTGAAATTTTTACCTATTGTATCATCTCCAGAAATTCACTTGCTTTCTTGTTATGTGAGAAAAATAAATTTCTATTTATTTAGGTCATTGTTGATTGGATTTACTGCTACTTCACCCAGTGTACTCCTAAGTGACGTATGTCTCTACTTTTCTTATTCTTAAAGTATGAGCTATTAGGATTAAATGGGCAATTAGGTTAAACTTTTCCAGTACGTAATTCATTCTCCAATAAATATTAAGCCTCTTCTTAATCCTACAGAGTGTAAGCTCAAGAGACCATACTATCTTCATTATAGTATTTATCTCCATTCTCTTGTTTAAGCAATTCACTCCAGTTCATTGGATATTTATTGAATGCCAATTTACAGGCTAGGCACCTTGATAATTGCTAACACATAGTAGAATATCAATAAATATATGTTGAATGGATAGATGAATAAAAGCTGCAGATAGGTCAGTAGGAATTAATATTGATGGTTGCCTTAAATATTATCAGATCAACCAATCTACCTTTTCTGTTTGTTTCTCCTCTGCTAAGACAGCTTTTGAATTGTTCCAAAGAGTGCTTCTTACCATCTTTTGCCATCATCCTGTCTTCGTTTACTCTTAACATTCAACACATTTTTATTTCATTCCGAAGAGAGCTATAATTGGAGGGGAAAAGTGACTTTATTATCCTCTCTCAACTGACCCAGATTTTATCAATTTAAACTTATTTCAAGAGTTGTGAACCCCTTGAATTCTCGAACAAGTAACCAAATGACAGCATATACAGAATGGAGCAGTGTTCTTTGTTCTTGTTTTGAAATAACTCATATACAGGGACACAAGATGTTATGAGTGTTAACCTTTGAAAGGGAAGTGTCAGGGAAAAGGAAGAGGCAAAGACTGAAGAACTTAAAAAAATACCCGAGAACTTAATACACAAAGATATTTCAAAGGAGAGCCATACTCATAAAAGAGAAATTTATGGATGAGTAGATGAAGTTATTAAAAATTGTTTGTAGAGGCTGCAGGAAATATCAATAGAATAACTTGGTCAAGTAGATAAGTCTTATAGATGATTTCACATTAAAAACATCTGAAAACAAAACAAAACAAAACAGAAGTAGCACCAGGTTCTATATAAGAAAAGAACTATGTGCTTAAAGCAAGGGTATGGAAAACAGAAAACATACCAACATCAGCCTTTGCTGTCATATAGTAGAAGATTCAGAAAGTTGGCTGCCCAGTAATATAGAAACAAAATCCGAGTTTATCAGAAAGGAAACTGGAAGAGCATAAGTTTGTGATCCTGCTGACAGATGGACTGGCTGGGAGAGAAGAAAAGGCAAAACACACGTATAATAAAGACTCAGGAGAGAAATGACCAGAGACATCTGGTGGTGGGCAGCGTACTGGGCCTATGGTCAAACCTAGGAGGTCTCCTAGGTCTCCTTCCTAGCTGTGTGACCTTGAGAAGGTCACTTACTCTCTCATAATGATCTATAAATTGGGAATAAAGCTGGGTTATTATGAGGATCCAGAGAGAATGGATGTAAAAGAGATGATTAAAATTATTAAGGAAAATAGAGGTAAGAGAAGGTAGAAAAGAGAAAAAAAATGAGAATTAATTTTGTTCATAAGATAATGCTCAGTGTTGGTTGGAGATTATTTTCTTGGTGCCAGGAAAATGCTGTATATACCAAAAACATTTTAAGAAATGTCTCTGTGTGCTTACCACATACTAAGAACTATACTTTAATGATTCTACTATAAAAGATAGTCCCTTGGAATTTCATGTTAATCATGGAAATTACCACAGAAATGGAAGTAAAGAATAATTCAACAGAATCTTGCAAAATCTATCATATATTATACATATATAGTGTGTGGTATAGGGACATGTAATGGTAAGTAATTTGGATTAGGGATTGGGAAGAGAGTTAGATGTATTAGTCAGCTATTGCTGAAATAATGTTGCATAACAAACCATTCCCCAAAATCAGTGGCTTACAACAGGTAATATACAGTGTTCTCATTCATAGGTCTGCAATTGGTGGGGCCAATGCTGGGCTCAGGTGAGATTAGCTGGGTTTATTGTCAGAGGCTATAGATTGGGTTCAGGTCTGTTCCACATGTCTTCTCATTTAGGAGCCAGAAGGTACCTGGGGCATATTCTCCTTATGGCAGATGACAGACCTCAAGAAGGATGAGTGCACACTTGTCATGTCACTTAGGACCTCATCTTGAAGCTGTCACACTGTCCTTTCTTTCTTTCTTTCTTTCTTTCTTGCTGCGTTGGGTCTTTGTTGCTGCACACGGGCTTTCTCTAGTTGCGGCGAGTGGGGGCTACTCTTCGTTGTGGTGTGTGGGCTTCTCCTTGTGGTGGCTTCTCTTGTTGCGGAACATGGGCTCTAGGTGCGTGGGCTTCAGTAGTTGTGGCACACGTGCTCAGTAGTTGTGGCTCGCGGGCTCTAGAGTGCAGGCTCAGTAGTTGTGGCACACGGGCTTAGTTGCTCCGCAGCATGTGGGATCTTCCTGCACCAGGACTCAAACCTGTGTCCCCTGAATTAGCACGTGAAGTCTTAACCACTGTGCCACCAGGGAAGTCCCCATACTATCATTTCTGCAAACAATCCATTGGTCAAAATAACTCATATGGCCAAGTCCACCATTAATGTGGAAGAATTATACTCTGCTTACAGGGGGAGACACTACAAGATTACATGGCAAAGGATGTGGAAGTATTATCTTATTGGTGGGGAATGAAGTATTGAGAGCAATAATTTCAGTCTATCGTATGTCCACAAAAAAACACATATGCAGCATTATTCACAGTAGCAAAAACTGGAAACAACCAAAATGTCTATCAGCCAGAGAACAGATGAACAAAATGTGGTATATTCATAGAATGGAACTCTATGCAGTACTAATAAGGAATAGAGTTCTGATACGTTCTCCAATAGGGGTGAACCTCAAAAACATTATGCTACATGAAAGAAGCCAGATACAAAAGACCACATATTGGATGATTCCATTTATTTGAAATGTCCAGAAAGAAAAATCTATAGAGATAGAAAATAGATTAGTGGTTGCCTGGGGTGGAGTTTGGGAATAGGGAGTGATGGCAAATGGGCTTGAAGGATCTTTTATTGGGGTGATGGAGATGTTCTAAAATTGTAGTGATGATTGCTGAACTCTGTAAATTTACTAAAAGTGATTAGATTGCTCACTTTTAAAAAATGCATGAATTTTGTGGTATGTTAATGTACCTTAATAAAAGTATAAGAAGAAGAAAGAAAGAAAATAGATTCATTCTTGGGTTCCAAGAAATAGAAAATTATTCTATCTCAAGGATTTTTCTGAGGATCAAGTGAGATAATGTTTATAAAGTGGTTGACATAGGGACTGGCACATAGCAGGTGTACAATAAGTGATGGGCATTATTGTTATCATTTCAGATAGACGGACCAACAATGTGTACAGACTTATGGTGAGAGGAAGCAAGGAATGTTCAGGATGCCAGTGGTTTGGAGTAGCTAGAAGGTAGATCGTACTTGGGAGAGTAACCATAGAGGAACCAGCCCCAGGTCACCAAGTTGGGAGAAGGTAGAGCCTTTAATGGGGACTTGGCTCAGTCTGACAGCAAAATAAGTGTTTGCCTCCGGGAGCATGTGCCATATGAAGTGCAGTCTGGGGAGGGCCCTGGGTTGTAAACTTTATCAATCCTTTAGGGAAAACAAAAGAAGCTTATTTGTGGGTGTTTGAATTAGTTTACAAGCAACAAGGAAACACTTTTAACTCAGAAGGGAAATTGCAATGTCCTCATGATGTATCCGGAGAGAGGGAGTCAAAAGAACAAACACAGACTGGACACCCTGTGATCCCTGATTGGAAAGATGAGTGTGGACTTGCTTAGATGTGACTAAAAGATAGTCTAAGGTGTTATGGTCCTCCTGATCGCTATGGGCTGGGCACCGAGGACAGAGGGTACCTTGCCCCTTGCCAAGTGCATCCCCCAGGGACAAACAAACCTGGGATATGGAAGAGACCACGATATGCTCTGGAAGTGGCTCACAAGGTCACCTGGGTTCAAAGTGGAGCCAGGCAACAATGTGTAGTGTGAAAGCAGGGGCCTAAGCCTTCTGCCAGAAAGACTCACAATAAAGGGAGGAAAAGGCTGCTTCTGCATGCTGCTCAAGGTTGCCTTGGTGATCAAAAAAGATCACAAAGATCAATATGTATTGAAGAGTAAAGGCACACTTGATATACAGTAGAGTGAAAAAAGAGCAACTTAGAGAATCATGTATGGTATGATCGTGTTTATGTACTAATGTGCACGGATATGTGTAATGTGTCACCTTCTGGCATCTATATTTATTTCTTCCTTTATTGTGTGCTCCCCTATTGGAATATGTACTCCAAGAAGGCAGGGACTGTGTTTTGTGCCTAGAACAGTGAGTGCCTGGTACATGGTGGGCACTCAATAAACAATTGCTGATTGATCTAATAATACATACAGGAACGTGCAGCACACTATGTGTTCTCTCTGGGGAGTGTGGTTATGCACATGCACAAATATTTGTGTGTATATGTGTTAGGAAAGGCTTCTGAGATCAGCTGGCAAAGATTGTGAAGAAGAGAGTGCCAGAAGTCTACGTTGTCATTGAGAACTCAAGGGTTAAAAAGAGTGATGGCAGCAGGGGCAATAGAGGTATCATGAGTTGGGCAACCTTGGATACAGTGGGAAAAGGAGTTGCATTTGGGAAGAATCAGGAAAAAGAAAACTTGCCCTGTGGATTAAACACACTAGGAACTGGAAGAGAAGAATGAGATGAAGGGAAGAAATTAAATCAGAGTACATGAGAATATCTGACTTTATCATGCAAGTTCTGTGCATTTGTCCTGTGCACTCCTTCCCCTAGTCCCTGGAATGTGCTGCTTTCTTTTCCAGGACACTCTTCACTCTTCATCTAATCAACATCTGCTCTTTCTTCTGTTCTCAGCTTAGATGTTTCCTCTAGAGAGTTTCTTCTGATGCCTCCTGCCTCCCCTGACTACAACCAGGGAAGGTGCTCCTCTGTGTATTCCTATAGCATCTCCTTCTTCCACTGCTGTTGCTCAAGTCCATGGGGATTTTAACTGCCAATTTTACTGGTCTGTCTTGTTCACTATACCGTGAGCTCCTTGGGAATAGGAACATGTCTTACTAACCTTGGTATTCTAGAATCTGCATAGTGGCTGGTTCAGAGTAGGTAATAAATGTTGATGAATAAATGAATGAACAGCATGAATCTGTGACTTATTAAACTGAGATTTGGATTTGGAATTAGAAAACCTTTGCTTAAATCTTGACCCCTCCAACTTCTAGCTCTATAACTATAGATAAGTCACTTAACCTCCTTGGGGCTTAGTTTTCTCATTGTGAAATGAGATACTACTATCTATTCGTAGTACCCTGAACACACTAATCTTGTCTGACCATAAGTTCTTGTGGAGATAAAGTAATATTGTGGTTGGGAAAGCTCTTTGTGAAATAAAAAGTGATTTTCAAATATGTTATTAGAGTTTAGAATGTGTGTGTGTGTGTGCGTACGTGTGTGTATACATATATAGTTGATGAAGAAAGAAATTTTAATATGGAAAAACATTTATAATAAAACAATGGTAGCACCTCTGCTTCAGAATGTTTTTAAAGTGTTTTTGATAGGTTAGGACAGCACTGTCAGATGGAACTTTCTGTAACGATGGAAATGTTCTACATCTGTGCTGTCCAAAACATTAGCCCCTGGCCACCTGTGGCTGTTGAGCACTGAAAATGTGGCTGGTGCGAGAGAGGAACTGAAGTTTTTTATTTTCTTTAATTTTAACTAATTTAAATAGCCACATGTGGCTAGTGGCTATTTAATTGAACAACATAGATGTTGAAAATTTCCCTCATGACAAAAACTTCTGTTAGAGATGATTTAGAGTTTAAATTGGTGGTGAAAAATGCAGTTGACTTCATGAGTCAGGTAGGTAGTGTAAATGTCAGAAGTGATTGGATGTGAGACTGAAGGGAATGATGTGCACCCCACTTAAAAGGCTTTTCTATTTATTTATAAAATCTTTGGTTTTGGATAGTTTCCAATTTTAACTTCTGGATTAATACCTGGGGATATTTGCCAGTATGGAAGGAGCTGACCTGCCTCAAAGCATCAAATCCACTGTGAAACTAGAGGAGTTAACTATCACTTATTTACCTACTGTTCTACCTACCTACCTACCTACTACCAAACTTACTCATATACATCAATAATAAAAGAAAGGATTTGGGCTATCTTGGATCCCTGCAAGATTCATGATTCCATCACTGTACTCCTAAGGAAATTGGTGAGAATTATACCCAAGTCAGTGATTCAATAATCTGCATGTATGATGATGATGTAGTAACTCAGGTTATATGTTAATAATATTTAAGGATTGATAAGAAGACCTGCAGTGCTCACTTTAAATTTTGTGAGACCAGTATGAAAACCTCAGAAGAATTTTTTATCTGCATAATCTAATTTTCCCTAAAATCTATGTTATACAATAGATGGCACTTTGAAAATGTTGCTCATCGTGTGGCCTCAACAGCAAGGAAAGACAGGTTCATTCTTCATTGTTTTCTAATGCTTATTACCTCCCTCTTCTGATAATTCTGCTTGTGTGTTCTGTTGAAGAAAAATAATAAAGTCAAACTACGGAGAGGATCTTGGAAGGAGCTATAATTCACAGTATCTGGTGTGTTATAACCATCCTTGGTTGTGTTGAGCAGCAGACACATTGAGGGCAAGATTCTCCAGAGGCAAGTGGAAAATTCAGAAAGGTCACCAAGTGTAGATTAATGAGAAGAGCACACATCACCCACTTGAGTTAGAAAAATGAAATTCTACTTTTCTAGATGCAAATATTTTGTGGTGTTGATGGGCTGTGTTTTTCAATAATATGCTAAGATGATTTATAGTGACACATCGGTCTACTTCTAAAAGGTATTTTCTGATTTTTCCTTTTCTGATTTTTTTATAGTGTACCTGTGTTTAGCCATGTCTAAACAAATAGGCTTACAGAATTAGCCATCACTAAAAATACCTAAACCCAGTTTGCTTCAGTGTTCAGGGGTTCATTAGGGTCCATTAGTCTTTGTTTTCTAAATAACTTCAATGAGTGGCCCTAGGAACTGAGCTTTCTAACCCCTGCCCTGCCCCCTACCGTCAAGGTAGGTGTGCACAGTCACCAGCTTGGGCTCTGATCACTGGCCACAAGAGTTGATTTAAGGCTTGCAGATAAAGTCTGTCTATAGCTTTGGCCTGGTCAGCACTCCACTAGGATACAGTGGAGAGTAGATCCTATTTCAATGCAGTGACTTAGCATAGCAAAATACTGCAGCTGAAGTACAGACCCTCCAAAGCAGCCTCCATCAGCTCCCTGCATCTCAGTGCTCCTGTGTGGGAGGCCAGGAGTCATCTGCTAGGATGAGTGAGCATGGAAACATGGAATATAGAAGCCAAGGTTGGAAACCCAAACTCAGCTTCATTTTACCCAACCACTAGAGCAGAACCTTCCATATAAAAGTATAAAGAGCAGTAGAAAAACTCTAAACAATGGTTAAACTGTTAATTATTGTTCAAAAGGCCTTTGTAAACCTTTGAAACTCATAGCATAAGTGAGGAGCAGATTTAAAACTTTGATCCTACAAAGATTTATTTTCCTACAATTTCTTTTCCCCTCTGTCTCCTGTGCGTGTGTGTGTGTGTCAGACTCCAGCTAACTTACTAGAATTGTAACCTCTTTGTGATTGGAAATGTGCCCTCAAGGATATATTTTTCGACTCTTTGTTTTCTATCTTAATGTGTAACCCTTAAGATTTATTTTTAGAGGAACAATATTACTGATCTTGAGAAATTACTCCTTTTTATTTTTTAAACAAATGAGATAAGCTACTCAGGGAGCCCAGCATGATATTAGTTCTCAATAGCTGTGTCCCTCCATTTTTTAGCAATAGAAAACCCATTTCTGTTTGTGGAATCAGGGTAAGTTTGCTGAGGAGGCAGCAGAAAGGATGTGCCTTAAAAAATGGGGCAAATGTGTTTAGGGAGCATAAAGAACCAAGGCAGAAGCTAGGAGTGCATGATGGGGCAGCAGTGGTGATGGGCCTGGACAAGCCGACTAGAGATATTTTGGAGAACTAGGGACACCAGAGTGGGAAGTCTGTACTTAATTCAAAAGGCAGAGGGACTTCTAGTTATGCTATGTCCCTAATGTCCCCCAAAATGACACTTACAGGATAAAACAGGGTAAAGGCATTGCAGAGAGATGTTAGCCAAATATGGGAAGCTGGAAAGCTGATACACAACTGGTAACTGACCCAGTAGTCCAGGGAAAGCTGAACAGTGAAAGCCTGCAGAGGGTATGAGTGTGGGGGAAGTAAATGAAGAAACAATCCCATTCCTTTCACAGAACCCTGAAGATCTTCAGAATTAGGGACACTGAAGGTGGGTGCAGCTGGTGTTAAAACATGTTTGACTCAAGAAGCAGTTAGAAGCCCAACCCCTGTCCTGGCCCCACATAGTTAAAAAGGGAAGGATTCCGGGCTCTGTATGTTAGGACTTCAGGAATATGACAGAGGCAAGGAGAAAAACTGTATTAGTTACTAAGGCCCAATGCCTCTGACACCAACTCCAAGAACACTGGCAGTCAGGATTTTCTCTCCTAGCTAGAGATGAGAGGAGAACAAGATGCTGAAGAGAAAAGATGCACAGACATTGACAAGTGGGAGCTCTTCTGGCCCTGGACAAGCACAGCCAAGCACACAGGGCTTCCTATCAGCTTTTTAGTGGCTCACTCTTGAATAGGAGAAGACAGCTGTGCCTCACCAGACATCTGAGGAAAATGTCTCCTGTGAAATATGAAGATCAAAATAAAGATATAGAAAGCAGGAAGTATAGAAAAGAGAGATGATGCAGAGTGGGCCAAAGGACATTGAACAACAAAAATAAAACCGTGTGGATAAATATTCTCAGAGAGAATATTCTGTTCATGAAACAAGAACAGAAAGCTAATAAAAAGGAAACATTCAGAGAGAAGGAAGAAAAGAGTTCTTGGAAATTAATATGAAAGCAGAAAGCAAAAATTCAATAGGGGGTTTGAAAGATAAAACAGTAGCACAAATTGGCAAAGAATGGAAAACAGAGAAGAAAATAAGAGGAAAGGTAACATAATTGGAGGAGCAGGACAAGAAATCCAATATCCAAAGAAAAGGCTCTTCAGAAAGAGAACGGAAAAATCACAGATGAGAAAATGACCAAAGAAGTAATTCAAAACAATTTCCTTTTGCCATGGGACACAAGTTTCGAAGTTGGAAGGGCCCTTAAGAGAACTCCATTTCAGTGAAAGAAACACAACAAGGGTAACAACAAGGCTTATATAAAGTTGTATTATTATAAAATTTCAAAACCCTGGGGACAGAGTGAGTACTTAAAAACTACTGGAGGTGAGAAATGGGTCATATAGAAAGGATCAAAAATCCAAATGGACTCAGAACCTGTCAACAGCAACAGTATAAACTAAAAGACAATAGAGCAAAATGTTTTCCAATCTGAGTTCCTATACTTAGCAAAATTTTCAAAAAACTGTGAGTAGAATAAAGACATTTTTTAGTATTCAGGTATCAATTTACCTTTCATGCACTATTTCAGGGAAGCCACTGGAGGATGGGCTCTTCCAATACGGGAGATAGGATCAGCTGAAGACACTAGATTTGGGGAGTGAGAATCCCTCCTAGGAGAGAAGTGCGAGGAATTTTCAGGATGATGGTCCCGGGATGATGACTGTGTGGCAGGGATACAGAGAGCATAAAACTCAGATTAGGTTTTAAAAATGGCCTTAGACTCATCAAGAAAAAAAGGGAGAAGACTCAAATCAATAGAATTAGAAATGAAAAAGGAGAGGTAACAACTGACACTGCAGAAATACAGAGGATCATGAGAGATTACTACAATCAACTATATGCCAATAAAATGGACAACCTGGAAGAAATAGACAAATTCTTAGAAAAGCACAACATTCTGAGACTGACCCAGGAAGAAATAGAAAATATAAACAGACAATCACAAGCACTGAAACTGAAACTGTGATTTAAAATCTTCCAACAAACAACAGCCCAGGACCAGATGGCTTCACAGGTGAATTCCATCAAACATTTAGAGAAGAGCTTACACCTATCCTTCTCAAACTCTTCCAAAATATAGCAGAGGGAGGAACACTCCCAAACTCATTCAACGAGGCCACCATCACCCTGATACCAAAACCAGACAGAGATGTCACAAAAAAAGAAAACTACTGAACAATATCACTGTTGAATGTAGATGCAAAAATCCTCAACAAAATACTAGCAAACAGAATCCAGCAGCACATTAAGAGGATCATATACCATGATCAAGTGGGGTTTACCCCAGGAATGCAAGGATTCTTCAATATATGCAAATCAATCAATGTGCTACACCATATTAACAAACTGAAGGATAAAAACCATATGATAATCTCAATAGATGCAGAAAAAGCTTCTGACAAAATTCAGCATGCATTTATGATAAAAACTCTCCAGGAAATAGACATAGAGGGAACTTACCTCAACATAATAAAGGCCATACATGACAAACCCACAGCCAACATCCTTCTCAGTGGTGAAAAACTGAAACCATTTCCTCTAAAATCAGGAGCAAGACAAGGATGCCCACTCTCACCAATATTATTCAACATAGTTTTGGTAGTTTTAGTCACAGTAATCAGAGAAGAAAAAGAAATAAAAGGAATCCAAATCAGAAAAGAAGAAGTAAAGCTGTCACTGTTTGCAGATGACATGATACTATACATAGAGAATCCTAAAGATGCTACCAGAAAACTACTAAAGCTAATCAATGAATTTGGTAAAGTAGCAGTAGATAAAATTAATGCACAGAAATCTCTTGCATTCTTATACACTAGCGATGAAAAATCTGAAAGAGAAATTAAGGAAACACTCCCATTTACCATTGCAACAAAAAGAATAAAATACTTAGGAATAAACCTACCTAAGGAGACAAAAGACCTGTATGCAGAAAACTATAAGACACTGATGAAAAAAATTAAAGATGATACAAACAGATCGAGAGATGTACTATGTTCTTGGATTGGAAGAATCAACATTGTGAAAATGACTCTACTACCCAAAGCAATCTACAGATTCAATGTAATCCCTATCAAACTACCACTGGCATTTTTCACAGAACTAGAAGAAAAAATTTCACAATTTGTATGGAAACACAAAAGACCCAGAATAGTCAAAGCAATCTTGATAAAGAAAAACAGAGCTGGAGGAATCAGGCTCCCTGACTTCCAACTATACTACAAAGCTTCAGTAATCAATACAGTATGGTACTGGCACAAAAACAAAAAAAATATATCAATCAATGGAACAGGATAGAAAGCCCAGAGATAAACCCACACCCATATGGTCACCTTATGTTTGATAAAGGAGGCAAGACAGCCTCTTCAATAAGTGGTGCTGGGAAAATTGGACAGCCACACGTAAAAGAATGAAATTAGAACACTTCCTAACACCATACACAAAATTAAACTCAAAATGGATTAAAGACCTAAATGTAAGGCCAGGCACTATAAAATTCTTATAGGAAAGCACAGGAAGAACACTCTTTGATATAATTCACAGCAAGATCCTTTTTGACCCACCTCCTAGAGAAATGGAAATAAAAACAAAAATAAGCAAATGGGACCTAATGAAACTTAAAAGCTTTTGCACAGCAAAGGAAACATAAACAAGGTGGTATGGAGCATATGACCCAGCAATCCCACTACTGGGCATATACCCTGAGAAAACCATAATTCAAAAAGAGTCAAGTACCACAATGTTCATTGCAGCTCTATTTACAATAGCCAGAACATGGGAGCAACCTAAGTGTCCATCGACAGATGAATGGATAAAGAAGATGTGGCACATATATACAATGGAATAGTACTCAGCAATACAAAGAAACGAAATTGTGTTATTTGTAGTGAGGTGGATGGACCTAGAGAGTATCATACAGAGTGACGTAAGTCAGAAAGAGAAAAATGAATACTGTATGCTAACACATATATATGGAATCTAAAAAAAAAAAAGTTCTGAAGAGCTTAGGGACAGGACAGGTATAAAGAGGCAGATGTAGAGAATAGACTTGAGGACATGGGGAGGGGGAGGGGTAAGCTGAGACGAAGTGAGAGAGTAGCATTGACATATGTACACTACCAAATGTAAAACAGATAGCTAGTGGGAAGCAGCTGTATTGCACGGGGAGATCAGCTTGGTGCTTTGTAACCACATAGAAGGGTGGGGTAGGGAGGGTGGGAGGAAGACACAAGAAGGAGGGGATACGGCAATATAGGTATACATATAGCTGATTCACTTTGTTATGCAGCAGAAACTAACACAACATTGTAAAGCAATTATACTCCAATAAAGATGTTAAAAAAAAGCAAAAGCAAAAAAAAAAAAAAACCAAAAAGCAAAAACAAAACAATCAATGGGGTTCAATGTGGTATATATATATATGCAAACAATGGAATATTATTCAGCCATAAAAAGAAATGAAATAATGCCATTTGCAGCAACATGGTTGGCCCTAGAGGTTATCATACTAAGTGAAGTAAGTCAGACAGAGAAAGATAAATATCATATGATACCACTTACATGTGGAATCAAAAAAAAATGATACAAATGAACTTGTTAACAAAACAGAAATAAACTTACAGACATAGAAAACAAACATGTTTACCAAAGAGGAAAGGTGGGAAGTAGCGATAAATTAGGAATTTGGGAGTAACATAATCACACTACTATATATAAAATAGATAAACAACAAGGACCTACTATATAGCACAGGGAACTATATTCAATATTTTGTAATAATTTATATGGGAAAACAATCTGAAAAAGAATATATGTATATGAATGTATATATATACACACACACATACAAATATGTATGTATAACTGAATCACTTTGCTGTGCACCTGAAACTAGCCCAACATTGTAAATAAACTAAACTTCAATAAAAAAAATAAATTAGTTAAAAAAAAAAGGGCTTCAGGAAGGAGGGGAGGTTGAGGTACTTACTGCTGGAGTTCTGGGTCTGTCTGAGTCTACTGAGATTATGTGACGGTCCACAGAAAAGTAAGCAAAATAGAAAAAACAAGACAATTGTATAAAAAAAGAAAAGAAAGAATAATACATTTCTTAATCATACATAGTATTAATATAAGCATAATAATGTAAATTCAGCTAAAATTTGTGATGTCACTATATAGAAAGGATAGGAAGGTGTGAATGGATTGTGTTTTGTGTAGGGGTATTTTGTGAGTGTGTTAAAACTTCATCTTCCATAGTAATAAATCAATAGATAATATCGTACACTGAAATGCAAGCGATGAGGATATATAATATGAATATCACATCATGTTATATCACGTAAATAATATAGTAATATATAGAGAAATAGCAGCAGAAGTGGCCTAAAAAGATGGAAGTGGCTGCAATCGGGTGGTAGAACCTTGGGGTGTTGGAGGGTGGGAGGTCAGGGGCTTCTGCTTTTTCCATGATAAGCCTAGTAAAAATTTTCGCCTTTTTTACAAAGTACATTATTATTTCAGTTTTTAAAAAGCAAAAGATAAAAAGGTGATGGGAAACGAGTTTTGATTTTTGACTTGGGGAGTGACAAGATCCGAGTTGCACTTTGGGAGGGTTGTCTTGTGTTGGGCGGGGCTGGTTTAGTGAGGGAGGGACCAGGAGCTCAGGTTGGAGGTTTTTGAAGTGGCCTAGCCAGCAGACACAGGGGGCTAAGCTAGGAGGGCCCCCTCGTAAGGGTAAAGAGACTGAGTCTGAGGCCCTCTGCAGAGCCCAAGTGTGCAGAAATTTGCCCTCCTCATCTGGGCGTAGGAAAGTATTTTTTGAAGCAAAATGCAGGATCACACACTGTGTACTTTAAATATCATGGTTTCAGTCCAACATTCCAGATAGTGTAAAGTTGTTATTATTTGCTAGATTTATTAAAACATATACATAGTGAAAAATCAGAACAGTTTAAAAATATATACAAAAAGGTAAATTTTGATTCTAACTCATACCCCAGATATCCTAGTTCCTCCCCCTAGAGACACTCATCAATTTCTTGATCTTCTTTCCAGTAATTTATCTATGCACCAATTATCTATGCACAAACTAGCAAAGACTATAAATATCTTCTTTGTTTTTGCACAAACTTAAACACAACATGTACACTCTTCCGCACCTTGCTTTTTTTCTATCTATTCAAACATATCTCTTGAACACCTTCCATATGCCGGGCACTGATCCAGGCATTTGGAGATCTGAGCTACTCCAGAGATCATGTCGTATACACATATGTGCATCTAATTTAATCTTTATGCAATTACCCAGCATTTAATAGGGTTGCACCACCATTTTCCATATCAGATTCCTTGTGGAAGGACATCTGAGGAATTCAAGGAAGTTGAGAGTGTTTTGATTTTGAGTTGATCCTTGCTGTGTTAGTGTTCCTCCCAGCTCTGTGCCACTGGAAAATTTGATTCATATGTCTTCTTCGTGACACTGAAAGAAACGCTGAACTTTGTAGAGTGAGTCAGCACTGCTCCAGAGTATACCTACGATTTTGCTGCAGTTTCTAAATTCTCATTGTGGGGATTTACCAGCTTCCACTGAACGACTTCTGGTAAGCAGCGCTCTCCATTCCTTCTCTAAACCCACTGAGGAGTTACCCTATTTTGCAGAATCAGGCTGGCAGCCTGCTCAGGTATGTCTAGGGCTCCTGCTGCTTCCAGCATTAAGGTTTATGCTTTCTAGGAGTTCGTTGTGTTTGCTCCAAGCCCATTTATACCAGCTGTTCTTGCTACTGTAATTATGGAAATTAATTAAATATCATGGAAACCAACGAAATATTAGTGTGAAAAGGAAAAGTTGTTTATATGAAAACGGAGAAAATTTTTCAAGTGCTTTGAAAAAATTGATAAGGCTGAGATGCTTAAAAAAATTCTGCCCATTTAGATGTAGGTGAGAGAACTGTAAAGAATTGTAAAACAAACAAATAAAAATCACAAAAAAAATTAAAGGGTTTAAATATTTGTTTGCTAAATAACAAACAAACCCAATAACATAGAAATCATATAGGATTTATCAAAGATGTGCTTTTTGCAAGAAAGAAAACAAAACGTGGACCTTGGTCTCAATCCAAAGACTGCCAAGTGATTTTCCTTTTAATACACTTTAGCATCAAATAAAAAATTTAAAATAGAATATATAAGTATCATTTTTTTTTAGTGATGCTTAACTCTGATTTGTTTTTTCAGTTAATGGGTGAAATACCAGGCTTCTACTGTAGATGAAAAATGATCTAAATTCATCTGATAGTAATATCATTGAGTACACAGTTATTTTATTCAAAATGGTACATAGACAGGTGTTTCAGATGCTTACTGATATCAAAATACAGATATAAGTTCTCTGGTATTTTCCTTTCTCTTAGTAACTCCAGAATTGGGGATGTTGCAGCATGGTCTGTTCTTTGCAAACTCTTTTGTTCTGATTGATTTCTCCCTTTTTTTCTAAAAGATCACCTTTATGATGTGTTGGGATTTTCAAATCCTTCTAATAGAGATTATTCTAGTCTGAGATGCTAGGCTTCCAGTTCAGAAATTCTTCTAGTCTGGGATGTTGGGCTTCCATTCATTGGTGCGTCCTCCATTTGTGTATAGCAATTAGTGACATCTATATGAAGAAGTTACACAAACATGTTTGGACTAGTATAACACCAAGAATGCAATTGCAGAGGAAAGGAGATGCACTAAAATGCAAGCCCTATAGGGCAAATGATTTTTCCCTGGAACTTGACTGTACATAATGTCAAGCTTATTGGTGAGTAGATACTTAAGTGTGTCTGTTAACTTAAAAAAAAATTGGAATAGTATTTGCTTGTTTTCATTCTTCAGGTCCCCATTTCTAACATTGAAAGTGACCCTGAAATGATCCCTGCCTGCCTATAATTCAGGATTTGGAGACTTGAATTCAGATTCACTAAAGGACTCAGGGCTTTGTTGCTATTTCCTAACTCATTCTAGACATAATTACTTCGTGATGTTTCTTGCTTTTCACTTTCCATTTGAAGAGAATTCCACATTCCGGTCACTTTGAAAATAAAACAGACAGTGTGGTACAGTGGAAAGAGCCAGAAATCAAGATTCAGAAGAAATGAGTTCTATTTCCTGTTGTTTTTGACCATGAAAATTTCCCAGTAGGGCCCAGAAGTTGTGTCCATGCCACCCCTACGACTGTGGGAACACACTTCATGAACAAAGCAGGCATGGCTCTCCTTCAGATTTTCTTCTTTTGTTCTTCTTAAGAAGACCCCCAATCTGTACTAAGCTCCCGGTCTCTCAGTACCTACTGGCTAGTTTTCCATGGCCATGTTCTTCCACTTCTGTATTCTTTGGCCTTTTTTATTACCTCCTTTAAATTAGCTTATCTCTGGTTTCCATTCTGACTATTATTATACTTCTTATTGTTTTCAATCTTATTACAGTGGAGTGAAGTGAACAAAACTTCACATTTTTTTCAAGGAAGAGATAATGCCGTGTAAGTGATATACACTTACACTGTTTCTCTGATGTATAATGTCACCTTTTCTTTCATTTTTTTTCCCCTTCTTCCCTCCCTCATTCCCTTCCTCTTTCTTTCTTTTTTTCCTTCTTTCTTTCTTTCTCTTTTTCTTTCTTTCTTCCTTCCTTGCTCCCTCCCTCCCCCTTTCTTCCTTCCTCCCTTCCTTCCTTCCCTCCCTTCCTTCTTTCCTTCCTTCCTTTTTTTATTTTGAGAAGAATGACCTGAATGCCTCCGATAGTTTATTCATTCATTTAACAACTATTTACAGAGTTCTTCCATGTGCACAGCCTTGTGCTAAGCACTGTGATTACAAGAGTGGATGAGACAGAGCTAACCTTCATGGGCAGAGGCAGATAACAAAGTAAATAAACAACATAATAACAAAACAAGATGACCTAAAAAAATGAACACAGGACTGTGAAAGGTGGGGTGGGGCAAGGCCACTTTAGATGGTATGGCCCATGTAGCTGGACTGAGAAGGAGACGAGATTTACGGTGAGAAAAAGTCAGCCATGTGAAGAGTATCCAGGCAAAAGGAATACATTGTGATGTCCTGGGAGGGGAAAGAGGTAGATATTTTAGGAATGGACCCAAGACTGATGAGGTGGGAATCCAGTGAGTAGAGTGGGAGACAAGGCACAATGATGTGAGTGGGGTAGAAAGATAGGGCCAGAAAAATCAGGACAAGACCATATTCATATCCCTAAGGTATACATAGACACCTGTTACATTACTAGTATATCACACAAGAACAGCTAACGTTTAATAACAGCCAGTGGCAATGGAGCTCCTCATGATGTGTGTGGTGCTGTCCTAAGAGTCCCTATGAGACAGGTACAGTCATCATCCCCATTTTGCAGATAAGGAAACTGAGGCACAGACATAACTTCCCCAAGTCCTACTGCTAGTAAGATTAACCAGTGAAATTCAGACCTAGCCAGTCTAGCCCCAGGGTCTGTGCTCTAAGTTACTTTGTTCTACACTACAGCTTCTGAAGGGGTCAGTTGCCCTGCTCAAGTGGTTAAGAATGACTTTGACCAAGTCAGTTGCATGTGGGCAGCATGGGACTGGAGGTTATATTTTAAAATTTGATGATTCAGGTTAAAGAATTTAGGCTAGAATGTATCACAGGTGATATATTCATAGGGGAAAAGTTCCTTGACATTGGTCTTGGCAATGATGTTTTGGATATGACATCAAAGACAAAGGCAACAAAAGCAAAACTATACAAACAATACTACATCAGTCGAAAAAGCTTCTGTACAGCAAAGAAAAAAAAATCAACTAAATGAAAAGGCAACCTGTGGAATGGGAGAAAATATTTTCAAACCATGTATCTGATAAGGGGTTAATATCCAAAATATATAAGGGACTTATACAACTCATTAGCAGAAAATAAAATAGATCAATTAAAAATGGGCAAAAGATCTAAATAGACTTTTTTTCCAAAGAAGACATATAAATGGCCAACAGGTACATGGGAAAGTATTCAACATCACTAATCGTCAGGGAAATGCAAATCAAAACCACAATGAGAAATTACCTCACACCCATTAGCATGACTTTTATCAAAAGACTAGAGATAACAAGTGTTAGGAAGGATATGGAGAAAAGGGAACACTGTACACTGTTGGTGGGAATGTAAATTGGTATGACCATTATGAAAAACAGTGTGGAAATTCTTCAAAATATGAAAAATAGAGCTACCATGTGATCTAGCAATCCCACTTCTTGGTATACACCTGAAGGAATCAAAATCAGGATCTTGAAGAGATATCTGCATTCCCATGTTCATTGTGGCATTATTCACAATAGCTAAGATATGGAAACAACTTATGTTTGTCAATGGATGAATGAATTAAAAAATGTGAGAGAGAGATATATATATATATATACCATATATGAAAAAATGTGATGTATATATCATAGAATTTTTTATTGAAATATGATTGATGTATAATATTATAGGGGTTTTAGGTGTACAACATGATTTGATATTTGCACATATGGCCAAATGATCACCACAATAAGTCTAGTTAACATCCATCATCACACACAATTACAGTTTTTTTCTTGTGATGAGAACTCTTAAGATCTCCTCCCTGAGTAACTTCCCAAATATATGACACAGTATCATTAACTGTAGTCCCCAGCTGTACTAACATGGAATATTATTCAGCCACAAAAAAGGAGAAAATCCTACCATCTGTGGCAACATGGGTGAACCTGGAGGGCACTATGCCAAGGGAAATAAGTCAGACAGAGAAGACAAATACTGCAGGGTGTTGCTTATATGTGAGATCTAAGAAGAAAAGTTAAACTCAGAAACAGAGTAGAATGGCAGCTGTCAGGGGCTGGGGGTGGGGAAAAGAAGGAGATGTTGGTCAAAGTGTAGAAATTTTCAGTTATGAGTAGCTCTAAGTTAACAGTACTGTACTGTATTTAAATATTTTATTGAAATTTCCTAAGAGAGTAGATCTTAAGTGCTCCCACCAAAAAACAAAAACAAACAAAAAAGGTAACTAGGTGAAGTGATGGATGTGTTATTTAACTTGATTGTGGCAATAATTTAGCAAGGTATACATATATCAAATTATCACATTGTACAATTAAGTACATGTAATTTGCAGGGGCGGGGTGGGTGGGCGGAAATCTTCTCTGTTCTTAGATACCCTGAGTTTTCATAAAAGCTGCAAGTCTCTTTAAAACTCCATCTATTTCCTACTTCCTTCCCCTGAAGCACCCTCTCCAGCCTACCCTCCATCCTCTTCCCAACGATACTGTTGTTTCTACTTCAAAATTTATTCTGTTTCCAGTTCAGGATTATTCAAATATTTACCTAAATCCTCCTCCTTGGTTGTGAGTATGACTGTGTCTTCTGAAATTTAAGAAAGATGGGGACTTCCTTGGTGGCGCAGTGGTTAAGAATCCACGTGTCAGTGCAGGGGACATGAGTTCAAGCCCTGGTCTGGGAAGATCCCACATGCTGCAGAGCAACTAAGCTTGTGTGCCACAACTCCTGAGCCTGCACTCTAGAGCCTGTGAGCCACAACTACTGAAGCCTGCGTGCCTAGAGCCCGTGCTCTGCAACAAGAGAAACTACCACAATGAGAAGCCTGCACACCTCAACGAAGAGTAGACCCTGCTTGCCGTAACTAGAGAAAGCCTGTGCGCAGCAATGAAGACCCAACACAGACATATATACACTAATATGTATAAAATGGATAAGTAATAAGAACCTGCTGTATAAAAAAAAATAAAATTAAAAAAAAATGAACAGAAAAAATAAATAAATAAAAAGACCAACAATACCAAGTGTTGGTGAAGATAATTTTTTTAAAAAATTAATTAATTAATTTAAAAAAAAGAAAAGAAAGATAATATGGCTTAATCTTTCATTATTACCTAGAAACTCATTTTTCTCTTAGAAAACATATCTCTTTTCAGTTTAGAGATTCAAGTAGTTTGTGATTACTGTTATAAGTGAATTCTGAATCCTTAAAGAACATGCGTCTAAATCCACACCCAGTCTGTTCTTTACCTTCCCTCTTTAAATATGCTTCCCATGCTGTTTTGTGTGTGTAGATGAATGTGTTTCTTAGGAGAGCGACACCCCTCCATTTTCTGGTTCCTGAGGACTGCAGGGAATTCTAGTTGGTTAAGCCTTTCCAGAACATGCTCTCTTTTTCCTGGGCCCAGGGCTGCAGGGCCTCTGGTGAAGGCTACTAAGGAAAGTCCATAGAGAATTAAACTGAAGGAGCCTCGGACTAATGATCCTGAGACTCTGTGGGTCTTCATCACCAGCACCTTAAGGGAGACATTTGATGGATGGGTTGAAGTAGCCAGGGGGCTGTTTCACTAAACTTGAAGAAGTACAATGGATTACAACTGGACAGACATCTTTAACAAGACCAAGTAACACTTCTGGGGCTAATGTTTCTATTAGGAATTTTCTAATTAATTAGTAAGGGTCTGGCATACAGTCTGGACTAGGAGCAAGAGTTAGAGGGGCCAATAATAAGTGTGGAAAAAGATGTAGGCGAGGCCAGTCCTTCTCAAGATTGCAGCAGTGTAGGTATCTGTAGTGGGAGAACACTACTGTCTTGAGTACTATGACTACCTCCACTGTATCCATCAACTTCTCTTTCCTCTCGAATCAATCACCGTTTTGGCCCATGCCTTAAATGTCAATCCCTAGGTGTTGTCCTCAGACCACCTCTATCCTTAGTCTGCACACTCTCCAGGGGCTCTTTATTCACACATTGTTTCCAGAGCATGCTGGTGACTGTTTATATATTCCACTGCCTGCCAGACTGCTCTTCTGGTTTGCCTCTGTACCTTGACCTTAGGACGTCAAAAGCTAGGTATGTTATCTGCTCTTCTCCCCTCCTCAAATCTCTGTTCCTCTTGTATTTTCTATCTTGGATAAATGGTGCAACCCTCTACCTGGTTGCCTAAGCAATGGTCTCCTTTACTCCTCTTTCTCCTGTCCCCCAAGCTGTCTATTGTGCCTCCTGTTTTACCTTTCAGTGCTGTTCACTTACTTCTATTCCACTTCCACCACCCTAGACCATGCCATCATTGTCTCCCACCTGGACTACCCTAATCCACCCTGAACATAGCTTAAAACCGTTCAGTGGCTCATTATCACCAATAAGATCAAGTATCTACCCCTTAGCTTGGTGTACGGCTGGTTATGACGTACACCCTACTCATATTCCCAGCTTCATTTCCCCTAATGTCTTACGTCCCAGCTACATCAAATGGCCTGTCTTCCTTAGAACAAGTCGTGGTGTGTCATACTCGTATATCCTTGCACATCCATCCCTCTACCTGAAATGTCCTCTTTCTGCATCCACCTGTAAATTACTGTCTTTCAAAACTTAACCTACAAGTCACTTCTTCTGTGAAGTCTTCCTGAATTACTGGCTGCTTTCAGAGTTAATTGCTTTCTGCTCTGCACCACCTGTATGACTTGTGCACATTTTTATTATACAATTAATTACACTGTTGATATTGCCTACTTACTTTTTTGTTTTTCACAATAAACTTTGAGATTGAGGGGAGGGACCCTGCTGATTTATCTCTGATATTCCAAATCACACAGATACAAAGGAGATCCAAGGGGGCCAAGCTACAAAAGCAATTCAAGGAAGCCATAAGAACTGAATAAAGATATATCAACTGTAGCACATAGTAGGAGATACAAAGTTTGAGTCCAGGCATAAATGGACTAATGAAAAAAAAAAATCCAACAATTTCTAACTCAACCAAATCCAGAGTTGCTATAATGTATTATTTACGACATCCAGTTTTCAACCAAAATTATGGAAATGCAAAGAAGTAGGAAAATGTGGCTTGTACTGAGGAAAAAATAAATAGAAATTGTCTCTAAAAGGGACCAAATATTGAACTTAGCAGACAGACACCAAAGCAGCTATTATAAAGATGTTCATAGGATCAGAGTAAAACATATTTTAAAATTTAAGGAAAAATAGGTTTTTTAAAAACATTTTTATTGGAGCATAGTTGCTTTACAATATTGTGTTAGTTTCTACTGTACAGCAAAGTGAATCAGGAATATGTATACACATATCCCCTCTTTTTTGGATTTTCTTCCCTTTTAGGTCACCACAGATCATTGGGTGGAGTTCCCTGTGTTATACAGTAGGTTCTCATTAGTTATCTATTTTATACATAGTATCAATAGTGTATGTATGTCAATCCCAATCTCCCAATTCATCCCACCTCCCCCTTTCCCCCTTGTATGTTCTCTACATCTGTGTCTCTATTTCTGCTTTGTAAATAAGCAGATACCAGTTTTTTCAGATTCCACATATATGCATTAATATATGATATTTGTTTTTCTCTTTCTGACTTACTCCACTCTGAATGACAGTCTCTAGGTCCATCCATGTCTCTACAAATGACCCAATTTCGTTTCTTTTTATGGCTGAGTAATATTCCATTGTATATATGTACCACATCTTCTTTATCCATTCCTCTGTTGATGGACATTTAGGTTGCTTCCATGTCCTGGCTATTGTGAATAGTGCTGCAATGAACATTGAGGTACATGTGTCTTTTCAAATTATGGTTTTCTCTGGGTGTGTGCCCAGTAGTGGGATTGCTGGGTCATACGGTAATTCTACTTTTAGTTTTTGAAGGAACCTCTATACTGTTCTCCATAGTGACTATATCAATCTACATTCCCACCAACAATGCATGAGGGTTCCCTTTTCTCCACACCCTCTCCAGCATTTATTGTTTGTGGATTTTTGGTGATGGCCATTCTGACTTGTGTGAGGTGATACCTCACTGTAGTTTTGATTTGCATTTCTCTAATAATTAGTGATGTTGAACATCTTTTCATGCATTTGTTGACCATCTGTATGTCATCTTTGGAGAAAAGTCTATTTAGCTCTTCTGCCCATTTTTTGGTTGGGTTGTTTGTTTTATTGATATTGAGCTGCATGAGCTGTTTGTATATTTTGGAGATTAATCCTTTGTCAGTTGCTTCATTTGCAAATATTTTCTCCTATTCTGAGGGTTGTCTTTTAGTCTTGTTTCCTTTGCTGTGCAAAAGCTTTTAAGTTTAATTAGTTCCCATTTGTTTATTTCTGTTTTTATTCTCATTACTCTAGGAGGTGGGTCAAAAAAGATCTTGCTATTATTTATGTCAAAGAGTGTTCTGCCTATGTTTTCCTCTAAGAGTTTTACAGTGTCTGGCCTTTTATTTAGGTCTTTTAATCCATTTTGAGTTTATTTCCATGTATGGTGTTAGGGAGTGTTGTAATTTCATTCTTTTACATGTAGTTGTCCAGTTTTTCCAGCACCACTTATTGAAGAGTCTGTCTTTGCTCCATTGTATATTCTGGCCTCCTTTGTTGTAGATTAGGTGACCACAGGTGCATGGGTCTATCTCTGGGTTTTCTATCCTATACTGTTGATCTATATTTCTGTTTTTGTGCCAGTGCCACACTGTCCTGATTACTATAGCTTTGTCGTATAGTCTGATATCAGGGAGCCTGATTCCTCCAGCTCCATTTTCCTTTTTTTCTCAAGGTTGCTTCTGCTATTCGAGGTCTTTTGTGTTTCCATACAAATTGTAAATTTTTTTTTCTAGTTCTGTGAAAAATGCCATTGGTAATTTGATAGGGTTTGCATTGAATCTGTAGATTGCTTTGTGAATGAAAATATCCCTATCTCTCTCTTTTTTTTTTTTTTTTTTTTTTGCGGTACGCAGGCCTCTCCCTGCTGTGGCCTCTCCCGTTGTGGAGCACAAGCTCCGGACGTGCAGGCTCAGCGGCCATGGCCCACGAGCCCAGCCACTCCACGGCATGTGGGATCCTCCCACACCTGGGCACGAACCCATGTCTCCTGCATTGGCAGGCGGACTCTCAACCACTGCGCCACCAGGGAAGCCCAAAATATCCCTATCTTAACAGAGAAATGGAATATATATGAAAATTTAGGAGATGAAATTACAACCACTGAAATGACAAATTCACCAGATGGGCTCCACAGAAAACAGGCTCAACAGACCTGTGGGAGAATATAAAGTGGTACAATACATGTCATTGCAGGCCCAGAAAGAAAGGTTAGAAAGACAAAATATTAAAAAACAATGGCTAAAAAATTCCCAAATTTGATGGAAAATACTAATTCACAGATGCAAGAAGCTTAACAAACCACAAGCTGGATAAATACAAAGAAAACTACTCCTAGAAAACTACTCCTAGGTACATTATACTTAAATTGCAAAGATAAGAGAAAATTTTCATGGCTGCTAGAGAAAATGCTCCATTACATAAAGGAAAATAATGATATGACAAAGAGCTGACTTCTCATCAGAAACAGAGGCCAGAAGATATCAGAATAACATATTCAAGGTACTGAAAGAAAACAATCTTAATTAAAAATTCCATATCCAATGAAACTATTCTTTAAAAATAAAGGTAAAACAAGGACATATTTATATAAACAAGAACTGAGAGAATATACTGCCAGCAGACCTGTGCTCTAAGAAATGCTAAAAGAGGTTCTTCAGGATAAAGGGAAACTACACTAATCTCTGGGAAGTAAGAAAGAAATGAAGAATGTATATATATATATATATATATATATATATATATATATATATATGTTATACAATATATTTTAAAAGATATGCAACTAAAGCAAAAATTATTACACTGCACTTTTCTGTTTATAATGTATATAATTACATATAACAACAATAACACTAAGGATGGGGGAGGTAAATGGAAACATACTGTTGCCAAGTTTCTAACTGCATGAAATAATTCAACATTAGCTCTAGATATACTGGGATAAGTTACAGATGCAACTGCTATAAAATAATGCAAATTAATATAGCTCTAAAGCCAATAAAAAATGGAACACTAAAAAATGTTTGGTTAACACAAAAGAATGCAGGAAAGGAAGAACTGAGGAACAAAAAATAAATGCAACAAATAGAAGGTAGCCAAATGGCAGGCCTACATAAAACCATATAAATAATAATATTAAGCATTATGGACTAACTATTCATATCAAAAGGCAGAGATTGTTAGATTAAAATAAATAAAAAGCCAAGTGTATTCTGTCTATAAAAGACACACTTTAAATACAGAGATACAAATAGGTTCAAAGAAAAAAGATGGAAGAAGATATACCATGCAAACCATAACAACAACAACAACCTGGAATAGTGTTTATATCAGACAAACTATATCTCAAGACAAGGGTCAAGAGGGTTTTGGGGGAGAAGAGGGTCACTTCATGATCATAGGGTTAATATTTCAGGATGATTTAAGAACTACAAATGTACATATAATTAATAAACAGAAGTAAGCAATAATAATTATTAGGAACTTAACCTTTTTCGAAATTAAGAAACTTTTTCAAAAGTGATTCAAGAGTATGTCAAAAGTATAGAAAACAAATATTGTGGTTTTAAAAGGGGCCTATGTTTTCTGGGCACTCGACGCCTTGGTCATTTCAACACAAGGAAAGTTCAAATCATCCTTCTAATGATTTACAGTAAAAAGAATTCCCAGGCCTTTCTTTCTTATTTATAAATCCATCACATTTAATATACTTTTTCAATGTTTTTACACAGTTTATTTCTTCCTTACAGCTTATAATTTATAGATATTTGAAATCCAGGAAATAAAGTTCATTTCTTTCATCTTTCTGATCTTCTTTCATGCTCTGCTACAACCAGCCAATTCTTACTTAAGACAAAATTATTCTCTCCTTTTTCCTGATAAACAAAAACACATCCATTATCTTGCATATACGGCTCCTTACCAGCACATTCCTTCTTTTACATTTCTTAAAAACAGAACACGAATATTAATAAAACTCAGGGATATTTGTGCATCCTTTTTTTTTGACATATTAACTGATGCCTACTTTATTATGTAGAAAAAAGAGTGTAGGTAAATGAAAATTGTATTGTCTAAGTATTCAAATGTTATTTATCAATGAAAAATTAATATCAATTCAAGATCTTAAAGTTAAGTAAGGATATGAAAATTACAAGTTTGAGTTTGCAAATTAAGTTCTTATGATTTGTAACATCTAAAAATTTCACTAGCGTAACACTTTTAAAAGACATTTATTATTACCACCTTATTTAATTAAACATATTTTTGTAATATTAAATGATTTGTGCAAACAATAATTTTGACATAAAGCCAATATAGGAAATTTAGAAAATTTTAATCATGAGGAAATAAACTCTACCTTATGCAAACTAGAATATTGTACTTACCTTATTTCTATAAGGTGCTAAAAACAAGGAGAAGATATAGAATTAGTTATAAACTAAAATTATTAAATCAGTCTAATTTTTCCAAAGCATCTTGATAAGACTGTTTTTTCTAATATAATTCAAACATATTTGAATTTATAAATCAAATTTTAAAGGTTCTTTAAATCATGCTTAAAACCTCTGAATATCTCTCTTTTTTATCTTGTAACCTAGTACGTAACCAAGGCCATTAACTTAATTTATAGGTAAACTTTTTATTGTTTTTCAGAGCTGTAGTGAAAACAGAATTTTTTCCATAGAATAGCCCAAATAAACAAAATATTAGGAGTTAAATTTTTCCCTTTCAGAGACTCTTGAGTTTTTTTTTCAAATTTATATGAGTATTAAATGTACCATTTTTTTCACCCTAAAAGTTGATAGGAACAGAAGATGCCCGAATAGGTTTTAAGAGACCTTGTAATCGGATTTATTCCAATTTTGTATTAGATGTGTTTATCTGGATTAAATGTTCTTAGATTTGAACATAACAGAATAATTTTTTAAAGACTATTTGATCTCCAAAGTTTCTTGAGGGAGCAGGAGAAAGAGAGGAATAGGGATAAAAAAGGGGAAGTGAGAGAGAGCTGGCTACAAACAGGTATGGAAGGTGCCAGAGAAGTCTTGGATGCAGGAAAATATATTTTCACACACATACATACACACACACATGGGGTGGGCTGTGTGTGTGGAGACAGAGAGAGAGAGAGAGAAAAGAGATTGAAGCTACAGCTGATTTAAACAACTCAGGACCTTGATAATTCCATGAGGACCATATGAATAAAAGCTGATACTTACTATTTCCCAAAGGAGGGTGATCTTTTATATTAAAGTGATATGTCTTTTAGTCAAAGCAGAGAATTTCCTCACAGGGGTGTCTTCCCTTTTGTAGTAAGGCACCCATTTCATTTTTGGGGTCTTCTGAGAAGCAGGCAGCAAAACTGACTTAGATGTGAAAATATTTATTGGGAGAAAAGTCCTTAAAGGGAGAGCAGGCATAGACAGGGAAGGCCTTCAGACTGCAGTGTAAATTTGACACATGTGAAGACAGGGAGGGAAGGTGGGAAAATTGTGTATAAAGAGCCTCACCGCACAGTACAACTCTAAGAAAGTGTCAGCCAGGCAATGGGGAGAGAAAAGATTTCCTGTTAGAGGAGTCCTATATTGGGCAGGAATTTCCCAGGTATCGAACCTCAGCAGTTCTAAGTTATTGGTT
Organism: Lagenorhynchus albirostris; assembly: GCF_949774975.1. Taxonomy (NCBI): domain Eukaryota; kingdom Metazoa; phylum Chordata; class Mammalia; order Artiodactyla; family Delphinidae; genus Lagenorhynchus; species Lagenorhynchus albirostris. The sequence goes on from NC_083099.1 coordinate 28,542,963, forward strand.
AGAAACTACCTAGGGAATGTGGTGGATCTTGAAAGTGGGGCAGGTCAGTTGATTGCATTCCTTTCAGAAGTTCTGTCTTAACAGGACATCTGAGCAGCTCACTCTCATGTCTGCTGCAGAACCTCTCCAGTGAATAATTTTGGTTGCCAATGCAATTACAAATTGTCCTTGGTGAACTTATGACATTTAGAAAGATAAATGCAAGACTGAGAATGCATAAGCCAAAATTCTTCCAGGAGGTAGCGTAGTTTACTAAGACATGGCTGACAGTTGGTTTGACCCTAAGGTCAAGCTCATCTTAACTTCTGACTCAAGAAATCAGCAGCCCTTTGCAGGTCAGAGTGTATGGAGAGAAGAGCTCTCCCAAAGCCATAGTCTCATATACAGACCAGAATGAGAAATGTTCTTAATAGATTTTGATGGTGATCCAAGGCAAATTTTGTCTTAAAAAGAATGCTAGTCTATCAAGACCTTTTACTCAGTGGTTTTCAGGGCCAGATTGGAAGACAGAATTATGAAACCTATATCTATTTTCTACTCTCTAAACTCCTTATAGACATAAAATAGTATAGATAACAGATGGGCATACAGAAGATTAATGGCAAATTATGGCTTTGGATGACCTTTACCAATAAAGGCTGTTTAAAGTCAAAAATTACCCTATACTTTTTCAAAAAGTTTTAGTTTTGAACTTTATCTTTAATTCACCTTGAGTTTTGTGTATGTGCAGCTAGGGATTGAATTTATTTAATAGTACTTCCTTTTCTTAGTGATTATCAGGGCCATCTTAATCATATACCAAGTTTCCATGTATACATTGGTCTGTTTTTGAGCTTTTTCTTTTGTTATACTTGCATAGCTGGCTGTATTTGCACCAACACCATATTCTTTCAACAGTTCTCATTTTAGAATCTTGAAATATGATAGAGCAAGTCATTCTACCTTGTTTTTTTGAAATGTCTTGGTCATTTGTCATGATCATTTACTCTTACATATAAATTTTGATTGAAGCAATTACGTTTCAGAAAGAATTTTCTTGGAATTTGGTTTGAAATTTAATCGAATCCATTGATCAATTTTGGGAGACCTGGCATCTTTACATTTAATCTTCCTATCCATGAACATAGTATAACTCTACATTTATTTTATTCTCCTTTAATGCCTTTCAATATCATTTTATAGTTATCCATAGACAAAATTTTACAAGTCTATTATAGGATTTATTCCTAGCCTCACTCTTGTTCTTTCTCTCTCTTTTTCTCATTTTCCTTTCTTGTATTTTATTTGCTTAGTTTTAAAATCAACTAATCTCACAAAATGAGGTAGGAAGTATTTGTTCTTTTTCTAGTCTCTGGAAGAATTTGTGTAATTGATCTGTTCCTTAGGAGGTTGTTAGGAGTGAACTATAAAATCATTAGGTCTGGTGTTTTATCTGTGGTAAGGTTTTAAACTATTGATTCAATTTCTTTAATAGATATTATAAAGTCTAGCCAGATTTTCTGATTCTTCTGGAAACTACTTTTAAAAGTTATAGTTTTGAAAAATGTGTAAATTTTAACTCAGCTTACTAATTTATTGGCATAAACACATCAATGGTATATTCTCATTATTTTAAATCTCTGCTGATTCTATTGCATCTTCTTTTTTATTCCTAATATTTAATACTTGTGCTTTACTTCTCTTCTCCACCCCCAGATTAATCTTACCATAAATTTGTTCTTGATTAGTATATTTGAAGAATGCATTTTTGGCTTTGTTCATCTTTTATATTTTATTTTGCTTTCTATTTTATTATTTCTGCTCTTATCTTTTATATTGTATTGTATCATATCTTATATTGTATCATTCCTTATATTGTATCATTCCTCTTTGAATTTATCTGGATGTTCTTTCTCAAACTTCTTAAATTCTTAACTTTTAAGTGGGATGCCTGTTGCTTCCTACTTTTCTTATATAAGCATTTAAGGTTACAAAATTTTCACTTAGTACTGCGTTAGCTTCATCCCATAAGTTTGATCTGTAGTTTTTACATTATTATTCAATTATAAATGAAGTAAAAATCACATTTCCATTGTGATTTTCTTTTTTACCAAGGAGTTATTTATAAGAATCTTTGTACATTTCCAGGTGTATTTTCTTTCAGCAAACTGTCTTATGTTATTGATTTCTAACTTAATTGCATTGTGGCTAACAATGTGGTTAAATGGTATTGATTTTTTTTAAAAATTGTTGAGACACTATCACCTAGTATATGGTCAGTATTTAAATATTCCTTGTGTTACTGAAGAGTGGGTGTTCTAATTTTGAGTTCAGGGTTCTATATATGTCTAATGTTAATTTTATTTATTGTGTAGTTTGTATCTTTTGTATATTTACAGATGTTTTAATCTGCTGACCTGTCTTTAATTGACAGATGACATAATAAAGGCCATATATGATAAGACCGCAGCTAACATCATACTTAATGGTGAAAAGCTGAACACATTTCTTCTTAGATCAGGAACAAGACAAGGATGCCCATTGTCACCACTTTTATTCAACATAGTACTGGAATTCCTAGCTACAGCAATCAGACAAAAAGAAATAAAAGGAATCCAAATTGGAAAGGAAGAATAAAAACTGTTACAGTTTGCAGATGACATGACACTACATAGAGAAAGTCCTAAAGACACCACCAAAAAGCATTAGAACTAATAGATGAATTCCATAAAGGATATAAAATTAATACATAAAAATCTGTTACTTTTCTATACACTAACAACAAACTATCAGAAAGAGAAATTAAGAAAACAATCCCATGTATAATTGCATCAAGAAGAATAAAATACCTAGGAATAAATCTATCTGAGGAGGTTAAAGACCTGTACTTGGAAAACTACAAGATATTGATGAAAGAAACTGAAGATGACCCAAACAAATTGAAAAATATACCATACTCATGGATTGGAAAAATTAATATTGTTAAAATGACCATACTCCCCAATCTACAGATTCAGTGCAATCCCTATCAAAATACCAATGACATTTTTCACAGAACTAGAACAAATACTTCTAAAATTTGTAAGGAAACACAAAAGACCCTGAATAGTCAAAACAATCTTGAGAAAGAAGAGCAAATCTGGAGGTAACCCATTCCCTGGTTTCATACTATATTACAAAGCTAGAGTAATCAAAACAGTATGGTAATGCACAGATTTAGACACATAGATCAATGGAACAGAATAGAGACCCCAGAAATAAACCCATGCTTACATGGTCAATTAATCTACAACAAAGGAGGCAAGAATCAACAATGGGGAAAAGAGAGCCTTTCAGTAAATAGTGTTGGGAAAGCTGGACAACAACATGCAAAAGAATCAAACTGGACTACTTTTTCACACCATACACAAAAATAAACTCAAAATTGATTAAATACTTAAGTGTAAAACCTGAAACCATAAAATTCCTAGAAGAAAACATAGGCAATACACTCTTTGACATCTTCCGTCTTAGCAATATTTTTTTGAATCTGTCTCCTGAGGCAAAGCAAAAATAGCAAAAATAAACAAATGGGATTGCATGAACTAAAAAGCTTTTGCACAACAAAGGATACTATCAACAAATGAAAAACCCAACTACTGAATAGAAGATATTTGCAAACAACGTATCTATTAAAATTTAATATCCAAAATATACAAAGAACTCAGACAACTCAAGTTTTTAAAAAATCTGATTAAAAAATGGGCAGAGGACCTGAATAGAGATTTTTCCACAGAAGATTTACAGATGGCCAGCAGACACATGAAAAGATGATCTACATCATTAGTCATCAGGAAAATGCTAATCAAAATCACAAGGAGATATCACTTCAGATCTGTCAGAATGGCTATTATCAAAAAGACAACAAACAGCAAGTGTTGGTGAGGATGTGGAGAAAAGGGAACACTCATGCACTGTTGGTGGGAATGTAAATTGGTACAGCCACAATGGAAAACAGTATGAAGGTTCCTCAAAAAATTAAAAATAAAACTACCATAAGATACAGCAATTCCACTTCTGGGTGTTTTTCAAGAACAAACAAAAACACTAATTAAAAAAGGTATCTAACCCTTACGATAATTGCAGCATTAGTTACAATAGTGAAGATACAGAAGCAATCTAAGCGTTCATTGATAGATGAATGGATAAAGATGTGGTATATATATATACAATGGAATACTACTCATCTATAAAAAAGAATGAAATCTTGCTATTTGTGACAACATGCATGAACCTAAAAGGTGTTATGCTAAGTGAGTAAATCAGCCAGAGAAAGACAAATACCATATGATCTCACTTATAGGTGGAATCTAAACATCAAAACAAATGAACAACTCAAAATGGATTAAAGACCTAAATGTAAGGCCAGACACTATCAAACTCTTAGAGGAAAATATAGGCAGAACTCTCTATGACATAAATCACAGGAAGATCCTTTTTGACCCACCTCCTAGAGAAATGGAAATAAAAACAAAAATAAACAAATGGGACCTAATGAAACTTCAAAGCTTTTGCACAGCAAAGGAAACCATAAACAAGAACAAAAGACAACCCTCAGTATGGGAGAAAATATTTGCAAATGAAGCAACTGACAAAGGATTAATTTCCAAAATTTACAAGCAGCTTATGCAGCTCAATATCAAAAAAACCCAAACAACCCAATCCAAAAATGGGCAGAAGACCTAAACAGATATTTCTCCAAAGGAGATATACAGATTGCCAACAAACACATGAAATAATGCTCAACATCATTAATCATTAGAGAAATGCAAATCAAAACTACAATGGGATATCATCTCACACCGGTCAGAATGGCCATCATCAAAAAATCTAGAAACAATAAATGCTGGAGAGGGTGTGGAGAAAAGGGAACACTCTTGCACTTTTGGTGGGAATGTAAATTGATACAGCCACTATGGAGAACAGTATGGAGGTTCCTTAAAAAACCACAAATAGAACTACCATACGACCCAGCAATCCCACTACTGGGCATATACCCTGAGAAAACCATAATTCAAAAAGAGTCATGTACCAATATGTTCATTGCAGCTCTATTTACAATAGCCAGGACATGAAAGCAACCTAAGTGTCCATCAACAGATGAATGGATAAAGAAGATGTGGCACATACATACAATGGAATATTACTTAGCCATAAAAAGAAATGAAATTGAGTTATCTGTAGTGAGGTGGATGGACCTAGAGTCTGTCATACAGAGTGAAGTAAGTCAGAAAGAGAAAAACAAATACCGTATGCTAACACATATATATGGAATCTACGAAAAAAAATGTCATGAAGAACCTAGGGGTAAGACGGGAATAAAGACACAGACCTACTAGAGAATAGACTTGAGGATATGGGGAGGGGGAAGGGAAAGCTGTGACGAAGTGAGAGAGTGGCATGGACATATATACACTACCAAACATAAAATAGATAGCTAGTGGGAAGCAGCCACATAGCACAGGGAGATCAGCTCAGTGCTTTGTGACCACCTAGAGGTATGGGATATGGAGAGTGGGAGGGAGGGAGATGCAAGAGGGAAGAGATATGGGAACATATGTATATGTATAACTGATTCACTTTGTTATAAAGCAGAAACTAACACACCATTGTAAAGCAATTATACTCCAATAAAGATGTTTAAAAAAATTGAAACAAAAACAAATGAACAAACATAACAAAACAGAAACAGACTCATAGATACAGAGAAAAACTGGTGGTTGTTACAGGTGGGGGGTGGGGGGAGAGGAACAAAATAGGTGAGGGAGATAACGAAATATGAACTTCCAGTTACAAAATAAATGTCACTGGGATGAAATGTATGGCATGAGGAATACAGTCAATGACATTCTAATAATTTGGTATGGTGACAAATGGTAACTAGACTTATGGTGATCATTTTTTAATGTATAGAAATATCAAATCACTATATTGTACACATGGAACTAATATAGTGTTGTAGGTCAAATAGACTTCAATTAAAAAAATTGATAGATGTGTAATGAAATCTTTCACTGTGATAGTATATTTGTCAGTTTCTTTTTATAGTTCTATTAGTTTTTGATTTATATAATTTGAGCATTTTTGCTATGTTTATTTATGGTTAAAATTATTATATATCTTCCTGCATAATAAAACCTTTCATCATTATGTAGTGATCTATGACCCTAGTAAATTTTTTTGTGTTAACTTCTATTTCATTTGATATTACAATAACTAACTGTGGCTTACCTTCGTTTTGAATTTTCTTGTAATGCCTTTTACCATCCTTTTGCTTTCAGCCTTTTAGAGCCATATGTATTGCATTTCTTCTCTTGTATTTAATACTGGTAGATTTTTTTTTTATTTACTGTGATAATCTCTGTACTTAGCAGATGAATTTATTTATTGTGATTACTAACATATCTGGACTTATTTCTGCTGGGAGACAATTCTATGTAAGTCTCTTCTGTTTCTGCAAATCTTTCAAGAGAAGTACTGAGTGCCTTTTGTTCCAAACTAGCTTTTCAAGGATGTTTGTGTAGTGAATAGCCTCAGAAGAGAGAGATAGTGTCTCCCTCTGGAGCAAAGGGCAATTTTACTTACAGCCTTGGAGGTTAGAGATGGAGTCTCTCTCCAGAGCAAAGAGCAAGAATGCTTACTATTTATCATCAAAGATTCAGGTTTCCTAAGCTCAAGGTTCCTCTCCTGTAACACAACCCACTTCATGTGCAGGTGTCATCTGGCCATCTCCTATCACACTGTGGGAATTGTGGTTTGGAGAATAGGTACAAAAATGCTGATACACTGGCTACTGCTTCTGCTGTGAGTAATAAATCGTCTCTTGTCTTGGACCAAGGATTCTTGTGTCTTCTACCAGTATCCATGAAACTGTGGCAGGCTAACTTGTTAGCTTTTAAGTAGGGTAAAATCTCAGTCTCTTCACTATCCTTGACGATTTTTGCTTTATTATTTAGTTTTTTCGCACTTGTCTTTCCCATCCTATTTCCCTTCTTCTTTGCCTTCTTTTGGATCAGTTAAGGTATTCCCCCACTCCCCCACCTTCCTTCCTCTCCACTGGCTTGAAAGCTAAATTCTCCATTGCTATTCTCTACTCTCCTGCTGGTACTTAGAATGACTCTGATCACCCACTCCTGACATGTATACTATTAATGTTACATATTTAACTATATTTTGTGTTTTTTCTCAACCTCACAAATTAAACATCATCATCATTTTACAGAGTCAGTATTTGTTTAAGTCTATTAACATGTTAACTAATTTATTCACTCATCATTTCATCCTCCATATCAGGTCTTCCTTCCTTTCACCACTCCCTAGTGAAATTACAAAACATCAAGGATAAAAATTTTAAAAGCAGTCCCAGAAAAATGGGAGCTAACCTCCAAGTGAATTAGACATAAATCCATAGACACAGACAGAAAACCCAACATATTCCGAGCCATACAAATAAAAAGAAGTCCATGCTTAGACATGGGTCTGAAAATGTCTTTTCAAAAGTTTTTATTTGCAAATGTCTTTGGTCCTCATTTTCGAAATATTTTTTGGGGGGTATTCATTTATAGATTGATAAATGTTCTCTCTGAACACATTGCAAGTATTGTTTCATTGCTTTCTGGGTTAATTATTGATGTATAGGAGTGTGCTATTTGTATAATTGTAACTCTTTTGAAGGTGATCTCTCTTTTCTTCTGTTGCTGCTTTTAAGATCATCTCTTTATCTTTGGTGTTTTATAATTTCACTATAATGTGTTGAAACACAAACTTCTTTTTTATTTATAGGTTTTGGTATATGTTGGGCTTCCTGTATCTAGATTCATGTTTGATAACAGGTCTGGAAAACTCATGTCTTTGATTTTTTTCCATCTCTCCCATTCTGTTTTCTCATTCTGGAACTCTGGTTAAATATTTTCTCTCATATAACCTCTCTTTCACAAGTTCTACTTTGTTTGTTTCTCTATACTGCAATCTGGGTAATTTATTTTGATCCATCCTCCTATCCATTTTCTTTTCAGCTGTGTCTAATCTGATTTATAATCCATCCAGTGAGTTTTTAAAAATGATTAAATTTTAATGTTTTATTTGATTCCTTTATTAAATCTTTTTTTTTTTTTTCAGTACACGGGTCTCTCACTGTTGTGGCCTCTCCCGTTGCGGAGCACAGGCTCTGGACGCGCAGGCTCAGCAGCCATGGCTCATGGGCCCAGCCTCTCCGTGGCATGTGGGACCCTTCCAGACCGGGGCACAAACCCATGTCCCCTGCATTGGCAGGCAGACTCTCAATCACTGTGCCACCAGGGAAGCCCTATTAAATCATTTTTAATAGTTTTTAATTCTTTGACCACTTAAAGTTTCTGTCTGCTTTTTTAAACATTTCATAAACATTATCCAAAATTTCAGTAAATGAGGCACCTGTGAGGAGGGATGTCTAAATTTGTGGTTTATTGTTTTTTGCTTCATCTCCCTCATGGTGGCTCATTTCCTTGTGTAATGCTTTCATTTTTAATTGTGAGTTCCTGTTTGATCCAACTTAATCTGTGTGATCCTGAGCAGTTAGGGAGTGTTCACCTTTATTTTTACCAGGTGCCACAGGGTTTTATTAATCTTGAACTACTTTAATTTCTAGACTGAGTGGATTCCTGGCCTATGCGTATCCTACATTTGAACTCTAGATCTGAGTGTGAGGGCCTAGGATAGCAAATTTTCTGGAGAGACTAGTATAATTCCTATGATTATTGTTATTGTTGCTGCTCTTGTTGTTTTCTACATAGAACCATCAGAGCAAAAAGAATTCCTCCAGTCTCCCGTTGCTGACAGGTGGATAATTTACCCCTTATTTCACCCATGGTGCTACTCTTTTCAAGGGTTTTGGCTTGGGGTGAGAAACTTTGGCATATTTCCCACATTTTTCTTGAGCCCAAGGTTTATTCTTCCATTTCCTTGCATAGTAGTTAATCCCCAAGGCTTTGGTTCCTGAATTCGAATTTTCTTTTAGGGCCTCACAAGATTTTGTTCTTCGTTATCATTTACGTTTTGTTTTTTCTTGTTTACTTTCATTTTCAAAACATTTCAGCTTGTGCTGTTTTGTTTTGACTTTAGGAAGAATTTCTCTTTATGATTAATTTTTTAAATTGACGTCTTGTACAGCACAGATAATTTCTTTTTATTTTTAGCTCAGACGTTAAAATATATGTTTGTTGGGGCTTCCCTGGTGGCGCAGCGGTTGAGAGTCCGCCTGCCGATGCAGGGGACACAGGTTCATGCCCCGGTCCGGGAAGATCCCACATGCCGCGGAGCGGCTGGGCCCGTGAGCCATGGTGGCTGAGCCTGCACGTCTGGAGCCTGAACTCCGCAACGGGAGAGGCCACAACAGTGAGAGGCCCACGTACCGAAAAAAAAAAAATTATATATATATATATATATATATATATATATATATATATATATTTGTTGGAACATATTCAGGATCTAAGCATGTTATTAAAATGGGAAGGCATTTTGGAATTTCTAGTATTCCAAGCCGTCAGAAAGGAAATATCTAGCCTTAGACTTTTTCATTTAATAAACCATGTCTCCTTTATTAGCTTCTTTGTTGAAGTTAAATAACAATCTAGCATCTTTGTGTGTGGATGAAAGGCAGGGGAGAAACCATTTCCAAATAACCAGTTTGCAGTTTCCAGAATCTATTTTTGTAGTCAGAATTGAGACCATATAAGTCCATCTCTATTTAATCTCTTGACAACTTTCCTGGTTTCCATAATTCCATAAAAATTATCAACTGGTAAAATTGTTTGGCATTTTCCTCTCTTCTTTTTTAAGCTCCTTCTGTGTAATTCACTTGGATCTGGAAGCATCCTCATGCTACCTCTCATCTCTCTTGGAATTCAGCTTTTCTTACTACCTGATTGAAGATTATTTCTTTTAATAGAGAAGGTAGAAGCCTTGTTAATACGCAAATTGTGGAAGAGTTGGCAGGTGAAGGATTACCTTATGAGTGGCTTATCTTGTCAATAAGAGAAATCCATAGGCTATGAGTCTTATGCTCACGTGGCTCTAAGTCATTTAATTTGGTGTGTGTTCTTCCTACCTTGACTTTCTGCATGATGTGGACATCTGGGTGCTTTTCAGGGGCACCTGCTGCTTCACAGCCTCTTTTTCCGGGCTTTCCCTGCTACTCCTGGGGGAGTTTCTACTAAAGGAAGGTGCGCTCTATTCTCCTGATGCCTGAGCCCCATGGCCAAGCTCTCTATTTTACTGTAGTCATGGGGGCTCTTGGATCTGAGTTTTACAAACTGGGGATCCTGCTAAGCATTACAAGATCCTGGTCTGGGGCACATAGTTGAAGCTTTAGAGGTAAAATACTGGTGTGTGTGGGCAACACTGGGCTGGCTCCGCAAAGCTGGGCAGCAGAATAAGGATGAAGAAGTCAACCCGTGGTCCTGGACTCTGAGGTTAAGCCCCACCAGATTTCAGGGAGAGCCAGCCACGGAGGTGCCTGGGTACCACAGTGATGCCCTGAAGTTTGAAGTGATAGTCCATTGTCCAAGGCAGGAGCTTTGTGGTTGGCTGAGGCCTGCTGCAGCTTTTAAGCTAGTGTTTTTTGGGTTTTGTTTTAGCTTTATGCTTCACCCATGTGTCTCTAGTTTAAAAGCAGTGGCCACACTGGCTTCCTCACGGGCATCACTCCTTGGCAAAGGCAGCCAATGTGGACTGAAGGGAGGGTCAAGAGGCCTCTGCAGGGACCCTGGCCTCCTCCTGTCATCTTGTTATTATTGCCACATAGAATTGGGCAGGGATCCTGCTCACGGGCTCCCAAGGGACAAAGGTAGATCACATTTAGGTAATGGAGGGAGTATTTACTTGAATTCTGTTGGGAAGTTATGACATCAGTAAGGGGAAGGAAAAGAAGAGGAAGTGTTTTATCCCATTGCATGTTTTTGCAGCTGCAGCAGATGTGTGCTGGTGTCAGGGTGCAGCGCACACGTCCAGCAGTACATGCCATGGTATCAGATTTTCTGTGTGCTTGTCTGTCTTCCCCTACTAGAGTAAGAGTATTTTTAGGTCAGGACACTGTTTTATTTTTAAATCCTGACTGCCCCACTTAGTGGGTGTAGGGCCTTGGGCAATTTCCTTATTCATTCCAAGTCTTGGTTTCCTCATCTGTAAAATGGGAATGATAATAATAGTACCTACTTCAGAGCGTCATTTTGAGGATCAGAGCGTGTCAAATGAATACACAATGAATGAAGTGCATTTTCCTTCCATTTTTATTCCCTTTCAGGAAGTTCAAGCCAAATGGTGTTAATGTTGTTAAACGGTGTGGGATTGTGTGTAATGGTCCAAGTTCTCCCATCAGGAGTGCTTGGATAGAGGAGTCAGTGACCCATTCTTTCTTGACCTCCCCATTTCCCCTCTCCCACCTGGATTCTCACGGGTTGGGAGTTGGGTAGGGATGGGGAACCCCATGCTGCTGAAAAACTGCCTTTAAAGTCTTCGGAATCAAAGGCAAGGAGCCAGAATCAAAGATTACCTTGTTTTTTGGAGTGTATCACTGGCTATTGTCCCCATCCAACAAAGCCCTTTCATCAGAGGTTCTTAAAACACTTTTTTCCCCTCCTTTATTTTGCTTTGAAATAAGCTGGGCAACAATTAATTTCAGAGAGAGAGAGAGAGAGAAAGATAATTCAACAAGGATCTATGACTACCCTCAGCTTCTATTGCTGTAATGAAAATCTATTTCCTTTCCCTTTTGTGTCCCATATAATTTAATGCCCATTTTATTAATGGTCTGAAATAATTATGGAACCCTTTGTGATTCTCAAGTATGTTTCATTTAATTGTGCAATAAATGCCTAATCTCTTTCTCCATCTGAAGCTATTATGGCGTTAAAATTAACAATTATGCAGCAATGCGCCGGGGTCCATAGAAATCACTCTAGATAACTAGACATATATAAATCATTCATGAGAACAATTTCTGAAAAGAGACGGAGGGGAAAAAAATTGTGTTGAAAATGACATTGGGAAGCCAAGGGCCCAGCCTGTAAGAAGATAGCAACACCTTTAAAAAATCTTTTTTCTTTCCTTTTTTGTTATTATTATTTTATTAATTGTGTGGCACAGCCCCTCCTCCGCCCCCCACTTCTATTAGCCTGACAGATATTTTCAGAATTAATTAACTGTTAGCTCTGAGGATAAATTGTTCATTATCAATTTCCCCCCCCCCTTTCTTTCTTTCCTTTTATAGTTTTTCTTTTTCTTTCAGGCCAGCAATTACATTCCCTGCCTTTCTCCAACAGCTCCTGTTCTTCACAGCTATCCAAATGGGGAAAGTGCTTTTTCTTTCAGCCCCATTCACTCCTCCTCTTCTCCCTTTTGTGGGATTTAATAACCATGGCTGATAGGCTCACGCTGGACAGAGAGGTTAAGTTTGTTGTCTCAGCACTTTGCTGACAGGGGACAGTGCCGGAATTCTGTAACTTCTAACCAGCCCTGTGGGGCTGCCTAAGGCCTGGCCCACACTGGCATAGCCTGTAAACGGTGTTCAGAAACCCTGCAGCCCCAAACATCCTGCTTACCTAAGAGCACTTCCATTGACGCTGCTAAAGCCCGCCTCCATCTTTTAAAACATTCTTGAATCCTAAGAGATTCCCAGCAAATATCCTCCAGCCCACGTCCTGCCCCAGGACAGGTATGTGCATGCGTGCACATGCACATACACACACAAAAATGCTTGCTGTGGAGCAATGGGCAGGGTCAGAAAACCAAGTGCCCTCAGGGCTAGGTAGGAAATATAGGTGAATGAAGTGGGTGGAATGGGGAAAACTGGAGATCCCATGCCCTGCCTGAAGGGGGCAGCTGTGACCCAGCTTCCAGTGATTGCTGCCTTCTGGGCATGCGGGCTCGATGTGGCCAACTTTTTGATACTTCAGGAGAAGCCTGAAATTTTAATGTGTCAACTAATTGTTGGCAACCAATTTAGAAAAATTTAAGACAGCATAGGCTAAATGGGCAGGATGGATTCTGGCTGGGGCTGCTACTTTTGGGCCCTTGCTATAAAGGATTGATGCCTATTTCCCGAATTTGGTCCAGCAGAAGGTTCCTGGAAGGGACAGGCTAAGCACGCTGTCCCTTGGCTGTCCACACTTCACAGGGTCCAGGCTTGGGTCTTTTGGGTCTGAGGTTGCTCTGAAGGTTGAGCTCCATAATGAAGAGGGTATTGGGGGAGGGGAGGGGTCACCTTTGATGTCCTGTCAAGTGTCACCAATTCTAAATCATCAGTTTAAGTACTGAAGAATCATCAGGGTGGTAGTTAAGGGTGAGAAGTCCATCTGTGCTCACGTGCCTGGTGACTTCACAAGTGATTTGGCTCTGTATGAATTGAGGGCTCATGGGATTTAGAGTCCAAATGTGCTTGGTGTGATGATGCCAGAAATTTGGGCTCTGTTGATGATAGTTAACATTTATGGAAAGCATACTACCTATTAGGCCCTAATCCATGTAATTGATATTGGATTAACTCACTCAATCTTCTTTGTATCCTTATTAGGTAGGCATTATTATCATTCCCATTTCGCAGGTGAAGAAACTGAGACGTTAAGGAACATGCACCAGACAATTCAGTGTAAACAGCAAAGACAAGGTTAAAGTCATGGCCATCTGAGCCCAGAGCTTTCTTGACACTTGGGAGAACTAAGCAAGATCGAACACAAAGGTAGGACATGACTGGAGAAAATTTAGTAAATGATAGCAATCAAAGCACATCTATACAGAACTAAACAGTTCATAACATGTTTTAATGTTCATTATCTAACTGGGAGACAAGTTTTAACTACTATGGACAGCACACTGATAAACTTCTCAATATCATTGTACTTCTTTCTTTATAGACTGACAATATCATTTTCTTAAAAGTAAGTCATGGAGATGGAATTCCTTTATCAAAAGATATGGAAATTTATAAGGATTTTTAATATATATTGTTGAACTGCCCTCCAGATTATTTGTATGTACATCCCCACCAACAGGTCTGCCATCATTTTTATTGGTTGCGTAGCATTCCTTCACAAGGTGGAGCTATACTAATGTCAGACTTCAGGTTTTCATCTAACTTTTATTTAAACCTTTCTTCTAAAACAAACTCTGATTCTTGCTCCCAAGGTTAAGTGAAGAGCCAACTTGATTCGTGCTGACACATCCTCATAGAATAAAAACATTGACTGGGCTGGCACTTTAGGACATCAGGGAAAATTTGACACCCAAATCCCTAATAAGTGTCTTTCTACCATGTCAATATTCTTTAATTACTGCTTATGTGAATAAAAGAGCAGGAGTTCTTAGTACTTCCAACTAGTTGTTTTACTCAGTTTTTGGCTCTTTTTATAAGTACTATCCCTGGTTTTCTCCTCCAGCAAAAGAAGACGCATGCTGTCTGCAATTTGCATGTGTGTAGCCTGAAACCACCTGTCGCAATGTTTCAATTCAGAATTTTGTGATTTTCCTGGTCAGTGGCATCTAGACTACTCAACAAACAGCGCTACTCAATTTTGTTACCAAACTCCTGGCTCAGATTTCTCACTCCGTAAATTTAGCGTGCAGATAAAATGTCTTTTAGGGAAACACATTAAACGTTTAAACAGAATATCCACTTCTAAACAATAAATCACCTGGGACCTGCTTTCGGTAGTAGACTATCTATCTCACCCCTGAAGACCTTTAAAAAATAGGATAATAATAAAAGCTGACATTTATTGAGCACTTATGATCTGTGAGGCACTGGGCTTTGCAAGCATTAATCTATTTGCTTTCACAGTAATCTTAGGAGGCAGGGTTTTTGCTTTTTTTCTTTTTTTTTTTACCCTATTTAACAGATAAGGAACCAAAGCTTAGAGAGTTTAAGTAATTTGCCCAAGGTCACACAGGTAGTAAATGGAAGAGCCTGTATACCCCACAAGCCTGTCTCTTAATCACTGTGTTACAGCACACAGTGTCTTGATTGGTGTGGAAACTCTCCCAGGAACAAAGGCATCAGGACTCCAGGCCACAGAACATTCTGAAGTGAGTGCAGAGGCCCTTAGCTGTGTGTCGCCCATGCATTTTGAGGAGTAGATATGTGGTTTTGAGGTCATTTAATAGCTTGACGGGACACCAGAGAATGGACATGAGAGCCACGGGGCCTGCCCATCCCAACGCTGTAAAGCCCTGGTGTCCAGAGGGGTTTCTCTGGGCCTGCTGTGATCTTGGGGATGGTAATATATTTCTCTTAGAGGCAGAATTCAGGGGTGACACGTTATTACCTTTCCTTGCAATTGTTTTTTTTAAATTTCCATTTGAAAATTTATTTCCTGTGAGAACGAACTGACTAGAATTCATTTGTGCCCGGGAAGGAAGGTGAATTTCTTATTAACTCTCCCAGGTAATGGATAGCTGCAGCTTGGGCTGTGGGGAGGACTGGAATTGCTCAGGGCTGGGGAGGGCGAGGGAGGGCTTGTGTGGGGTGTGATGGATGCCAGGCAGCCCAGAGGGGAAGCAGTGTGCTGTGGGCCTGGGTGGTGTGTTCTGGAAGGCAACACACCGGTGGAAGTTTCACACAAAAATCTAGAGGAGGCAACTCCTTCAAATGGGAAGAGAATGTTGTCTTTTCCCCTGGCTGAAACAGAGACCATATTAAGGACAACAAACAAAATGAATGTTTTTAAGCGATTATAAAAATCATTTTTTTGAAACAAAATTTATTTCCCTTCCTATGGTTGGCAAATGTGAAGCTGGTGTCGATTGAGACTGACATATACACACTACTATATATAAAATAGATAACTAATAAGGACCTACTGTACAGAACAGGGAACTCTACTCAATACTCTGTAGTGACCTATATGGGAAAAGAATCTAAAAAAGAGTGGATATATGTATAACTGATTCACTTTCCTGTACACCTGAAACTAACACAACATTGTAAATCAACTATACTCCAATAAAAAAATTTTTTAAATTTTCTCCAAAAGAAAAATAGGAAAGGAGTTTTATAAAGCAGCAAACGCAGGGAAAATGTCAGGACATCTTGCTCATGCCTTTGTCTGTGAACATGTCTGAGTGGGACCCTGGGCAACTGGATGTTTATTCTGCAGTGGCCTTGGCACTCCTTTCCATGATGGCCTTATCCTTGGACAAGCTGGATGGCTCAGACCCTGCATATTGAAAACCTCAGAGCCTACCCTGTCAGCACTGCCTGCCAGTGAGTAGCCAAGTGCCATCCACCATCCCTCCCAATGTACCTGGTGCCCATTGCTTCTGCATCTACTGCTTGTGCTTTGTTTCAATCTCTCATCCCCTTGTTCAAGAGACCCCATCCTGAGCCTCCTGCCTCCAGTCCATGGCCTTTGAAACTGTTTTACATGCTGGCACCAGATTCATCTTTCTAAAACGTGACTTTGGTGATATCATGCTTCTTTAAAACTTTCGATAGCTTCCCATTGGGTAAAACAAACATCTTATCTTGGTATCTAGTGATGTTTCAGCCATATTTCCCCATGATCTAGACTCACCTGACTCAAAACAGGTGCTCCTCTTGCCAGCATCCCTGAAAATGCCCCTGGCCATCATCCTCTTAAACCCAGAGGCAGAACTGAAATATCTTCAGGGGCCAGGCAGACCAGATAAGTGGTATCTAACACTTGGTCTCACGTTAGGGCAGAAGAAAAGCTGTTGTGGACTCTGGAGAATTAAACAACACACATCCCACGTCAAGGGGGCAGCTGCTACTCAGACCCCGGTGGTCTTTCCACGTAAATATTCTTTTCCAGCTTTTCTTAGAAAATGTACATGTTTCTCTGGATCCTGAATCCTGAGAAAAATCAGTCAAAACATCAGGAAAATAAGAAAAAGTGTTAGAATTCTTCCGTAAGAATTAAAGTTAACAATCAATATGGAGACATAACTGGTTCAAAGGAATCCACTTTTGCCAAGTTGGAAATAAACAGGAAAGGGTGATATGTGGAATTGAGGGTTAAGTGTGTGTTGGCCCTGTCTGCTGCTTAGAGTGTGTCAGTTTTGTAAATAAAATAAATTTATATGAATTGTATATTTAATACAAATCCTATGAACGGTGTTCCAAACAAGAACAAATTGAGAACAAAGTCAATTCTAAAACTGGCAATTTTGACATATGATTCTGTGTAGTGTCAGTAAACTTGATAGATCTACTTGAACACTACCAATGATTTTCGCCGCTCTTTACCAGTCTTCATTGTGGCCTACATTTATATGTAAATATTGCCAAGCTTAATATTTATTATTTATTAAACAAAATGTTTTAAAATATCCACAATAATAAGTAGTGATTTTGAAGAATTGTGAAGATATTTTAAGAATAACTTATGAGTTAAAGGAAATATTCAAGAATTCCCAGGGATTCTAATTTCTCCTGTTCCTGAATCCTGAGATTAATATCTATAGGGAATTTTGAAACCTAGACTCAGCTGATTGTTGCCAGATCGAATAAAGTGTGGGCTTAGTGCTGTTGGATCTTTCCTGACTTTATAAGAGATGTTAGAAATATGGACACTATAAAGAATATATATAATAATATATATATATTAAACTGAATCACTTTGCTGTACATCTGAAACTAATACAACATTGTAAATCAACTATACTTCAATTAAAAAAGAGTAAAAATAACAAAAAAGACTACTGCTAATCACAAAGAACAGATATCTCAAGTTGATGATTTTAGTACTTTTCTCTATATGGGAAGATTCAAGACTCTGGGGTCATTGAAATTTTTCCTGAGATATGCATGGAACTATCTAGGGGCCCTTTTATCAAAGGACAGAGTGCCGCATGCATCCTGGTTTTCATCCTGAGTTCCCCTCAGGGTGCACTGTCTGTAGGTGACTTCTGTGGGTTGAGACTTAACCCTTGTATAACTGGTTGATGAGTGATGTGCTGTTCTTTTTTTGTCCGCAATCTCAACTTTCCTTCTACTTAGTACATCTTTTCTCTCTCCACACTTCTAGCCCTACAGACAAAATCCTCCCCATCTTTCAATCCCTTTCCTCTCAGCTGTCACCCCTTCAGGAAGGCTTCCTCTTTACCCTTCACCCATCAAACTTTAGAGCTACCTGGGCAGTTTCCGTGGTCCCACAGGGCATTGCTGATATTTGGGTCCACATCAAACAGCAGAGTTTAGATTCTTACCTGGCTGGAACTGTGCTGTCTTCGTATTTGGATAACCCACAGACCCAAACACTGCAGGGACTCAATAAATAGAGTAAATGGGTAAAAGAATATACGAGGCTTCTGGATTATAAACCCACAAATCCTAGATTCTGAACCCCCCCCCCCGCAGGACTCATCATCAGACAACATACAATATTTCAATCAGTGACCTCTTCCAGGGAATGAAGGTTGGCCAAAGGCCAAACAGGGAATTGCAATTAACAAACTCATGAATATCTTGTTGACATTTCAAACAAGCTCATAGCTTGGTTTCTGCATCTAAAGGATTGTGCTTTATTTATAGACCACTAATGACTATTAATAAGTGGAACTGTGGTTGAATTTCACAAATGTTACAATCGGAGAACAAACTCAATCCACCTTGTTGTATGGAAATTACTCTGATTAGAGCATAATGGCTAACTAAAGAGTTATTTGTCTATTCAATTGCAGGGCAGAGAAGGGTAATGAGTTTACTGGCTCAGGCTCCATTCTTCTAGGAGTCAGTAGGAGGGAAATTTTGGTCTTCAGACACAATGGTCCAATTGTTGAGAAGTCTCAGCTGACTTCCCAAGAATCCACTTCGCTGGACCCTCTCCCTATAGGAACAGGAGGTTGATCATCCTTGTGTTTCATTCACATCCATCGCAGAGCCTTGAACTTAGTGGGTGTTTAAAAAAAGTAGGAAAGAATTCCAGAATCTTATATTCCCACCCCCATTTATTTGGATCAAGCATTTACTATGTCCATACTGAGTATTATGGTCTAGGGATACAGAGAGTAACAGGATATGTGTTTCTTGCCTTAAAAAGTTTACAGTCTCATATGGGAACGGACAGATAAACACACAGTGGTATGTAACTCAGTGAGGTAAATGTTAGGACTGTTCAGGACCTCATAATGGTGGGCATTCCTCACTGTATCTTGTACATAACTTTAACAAGACCTTCAACTGCTCTGTACTTCAGTTTGTTTTCTCATTTGTTTCCCCCACTACACCAGGAGCAACTTGAGGACAGAGAACGTACCCTATATAATAGGCCCTCCTTAAGAGTTGAATGAATGGATAAATGAATGGGAATGTCACAGAGCTCTGACACTGCAAGCTCACAATGCCTGCAGGGCATGGAAGGAGCAGAGCAGCCCTCCTAGAAGTCTGCCAGGGATTGTGTGTCGGGGGCGGGGGCGGGGGTGGTCTATCAAGGAAGCATGCTTGGTCTTACAAGGAAGCTTCAGGGCCCACTGAGAAGTGGACATGACCACTAGCTTGCTGTAAGGCATGTGCCTCCAGACTGGAAGTCCTGGCCTGACATGACTCACTGTAAATTAACATACCAACATCCTAGGGACTCTGTGTCAGCTGTGACATGAATTGGTTTCCCTGAAGCCCCTCCACTTCTGACTCTGATCAGGTCAAGTATCCAGGCTGGCAAAGCTAAGGACTAGGTTTTGAACCCAGAAGAATCATGGGAGCTGGAATTGCTTATATTTCATCTTACATTGTTGCCTGAAGAAGAAAACCATTTGCAATAAGAAGGAATGAGGTCAACAAACAAAGAAAAGAAGAATCAAGAGTTGGCTCCCTGATAACATTGTTCCTGGATCTAGGTATGCCTGAAAATAGCTATCCTCTGGATTCTTCAGTTATGGCAACCAATAAATTCCTTCTCCTCTCTTTTTAGTTTGACTTTCTGTCTTCTTTGACTTCTTAGAAAATACCAGTAAAGGACCAGTGCTTTGGATTGAGACAAATCTGGTTTCAAACTCTGACCACTGCATTGTTGAGTCTCTCTATTACAGCAGCTCAGCCTCTTACCCTAGCTAAATACACCAAGTGAAAAATGATTCAGGCCTGAAATGAGGTGGTGGCAGAGGACAGAAAGAAGGAGCTAGATTTGAGTGCCTTTAAGGAGTTAGGATTGACAGAACATGGGGTAGTTTATTATATGTGTGAGAGTAAAAGGGTGGGGGGAGGACTTGAGGAGAAGTCTTGGCTTGAGTGACTGGTGGACAGAGTGCTCAGGGCCACTAACTGCATGGGCATGTTTCTTTTTTTTATTTAATTGAAGTACAGTTGATTTACAATGTTGTGTTAATTTCTGCTGTACAGCAAAGTGATTCAGATACACACACACACACACACACACACACACACACACACATATGTATATATATGCACAATCTTTTTTGTATTCTGTTCCATTATGGTTTATCACAGGATATTGAATATATTTCCCAGTGCTATACAGTAGGACCTCGTTGTTTGTACATTCTATATATAAGAGTTTGTATCTGCTAACCCCAAACTCCCAGTCCATCCCTCCCCAACCCCCCTTCCTCCTTGGCAACCACAAGTCTGTTCTCTATGTCTGTGAGTTTGTTTCTGTTTCATAGATAAGTTCATTTGTGTTATATTTTAGATTCCACGTATAAGTGATATCATATGGTATTTGTCTTTCTCTTCCTGACTTACTTCACTTAGTATGATAATCTCTAGGTCCATCCTTGTGGCTGCAAATGGCATTAGTTTGGTTTTTTTATGGCTGAGTAGTATTCCATTGTATACATGTACCACATCTTCTTTATCCATTCATCTATTGATAAACATTTAGGTTATTGTGAATAGTGCTCCTATCAGCATAGGGGCACATGTATCTTTTTGAATTATAGTTTTGTCATGGCCATGTTTCATATACTCCTGATGGGTCCTGTTGTGACAAACTTCCAGATGAGCTACTTTGCTCCTTCCATTCTCTAAACTCTTGAAGAGTCAGAGTTCTGGAAGGCCCATGACGCTCTTGCTCTTTTTTTTCTTTTGTTCAACTCTTATTGAATACCTACTGGGTACTGGTTTGAGCTCGCACCAGGACACAGAACCGATTAAGGCACATTCTCTGCCTTCAAGTAACTCACAGAGTAGTGGAGTCAACTGATGAGAAGACAATAAACTCCAATAACAGAGAAGGTGAAGGTTATAATTAAAGTCACAGGGCCTCACTCTTGGTTTAATGCTCTGCTATTGCTGTCTTGAAATTCCTAAAAGTTTTTGAATGAGCGGCCCTACATTTTCATTTTGCACCAGGCCCCACACATTATGTAGCTAGTTCTGGTGTACCATTCATTGGAAAGGGCTTGATGGCAGAAGAACAGTTTAGGGGTGAAAGATACTGGATTTGGTTTGGAAGTTTAAAGGTTAGAGGCTGACAGGAGTGGTCTGGGTTGGCTGAGTGAAGCGAAAGGGCAGCAGTGGGAGTGGTCAGACTTCTAGAGCTTAAGGGGCAAGTGTTGTGAATTTCATGTGGGCCAAGAGGATGTGGAGTCCCTGAGCTGTTGTCTTGGAAACATGGGGATCACAACCCCTGTGGCTCCTGAGAGTGCTTCCTCCAGTTTCTGAAGACCCCATGGACACGTAACCAGACATGCTTATGGGAGACACATCAAGAGACTGAGGACAAGAACAAGGCAGCTTTCCGGATGAAGGTTTATAGAATGAAGGTTAATAGTCTCAATATCTTGCTCATACAGATGCTGTGAAAAGAACAGAAATGACTGCTCTTAATCTGCTGCTGTATTCCTTGGCAGATAATATTTTGTTTGTTTTTGTTCCAGCAATTTGACAGTTTGACTGTGGATAATATATCTCTCTGGCAGCAGGGCTGGAAGCAGTCCTATGCAGCTCATGGGGGAGTGTCCAATATTTTATTTTGAGAATTTTTTTTAAAAGCTTTTGACTGATTTAATTTGATGTGAGCCAGAACATTCTGAAGCATAGTGCAAAGGGTCCTGGCTTTGAAGTCAGACATCTCAGGTTCAAATTCAAGTTCCACCAGTTGCAAGCTGAGTGAGCTTGGGCAAATCTCAGAGCATGTTTCCTTACCTGTGAAAAATACACACCTTGTGGGGCATGTGAGGATTGGAAGTGAGAGTGGCTGGATTTTGAATGGCTGACAAAGCTGGAGAAGATTTTAAGTGATCTTAAAGATCTTAGAGAGCCCTTAGCAGAGAAGGGCTTGCTAAGAGGTGGCCAAACTGATGCAGTAACCATTTCCTCCAGTAGCCTAAACAGTAGAAGCTTGGAGGGTGCATTGTGGGAGAATCTTGGAGGAGAATTTGTAGGCATAGAGGATGCAGAGGGAAGGGTCAGGGTGCTTTTATCCTACCTCAGCCAAGTGAGGAGCACCCCGAAAGAATGACTTAGCAAGATTGGGGGTGCCGAAGAGGAGGGGAGACCCTCATTTCACTCCCTGCACTGCTGGCAGAGTGTGGCTTGAGAGAGTTCTTGGGAGACCCTCATAGGTCACCTGAAGTTCAAGGGACCTGGAAACTGCTGGCTGGAGAGAGGGCAGCTGAGGGAGGGATTTTCACCTCACATGATGGCCAAGGGTTAGTAAGCTTCCT
This sequence comes from Lagenorhynchus albirostris, assembly GCF_949774975.1. Taxonomy (NCBI): domain Eukaryota; kingdom Metazoa; phylum Chordata; class Mammalia; order Artiodactyla; family Delphinidae; genus Lagenorhynchus; species Lagenorhynchus albirostris. The sequence continues at coordinate 28,565,598 of NC_083099.1, forward strand.
TGTGGGCTATGAGGATGCCCCAGGAGGTAAGAGCTGTCTTGAAAAGACTACAGCAAGAGAGCTATTTTCTGAAAGGGGAGTCCCTTGAACACCCTAATGCTTTATCATTGAAGCAAGAGCTTAGGATGTTTGCAAGCAGTCAGGTAAAGAGGACATCATCCTCATCAGGAAATGGGATGGTGCACAAGTCCTCATCTGTGTGTTGAGCACTCTCTGAAAAAGGGGCAGGACTTGGACTCCTGCCTTGAGAAGGAATTGACAACAAAAGGAGATTTACCAATGGTCCCATCTAAGGTAGAAAGGTATTTGCCTATGTTTCCTCTAATTCCTCCTTCCTGATCTGACCTCAGGGAGGTTTGAAGGTGGAGGGGATCAAAGAAAATTTTTTAAAATATCAGAACTTGGACCTAAACTTGGAGGTTGGGAGCAGGGAGGTAGAAGAAAGGGTATAAATGAAATAACACTTAAGTTGCACTAAAGATTTTATTTAAATTGGACTTGACTTTTTCATTTTACTTTTAACTGTGGAAAATTTCAAACATATACAAAAGTAGAGTGAAGAGTATAATAAGCTCTCAAGTATCTATTTCCCAGCTTCAATAATAATCAATTTGTGGCCAATCTTGTTTCATTTATAATCCTAAGTACTCCCCATCTCCTGTATTATTTTGAAGCAAATCCTAGACATCATACCATTTCATCTTATAGTTTTCAAGTATGTCTAAGGTATAAGAACTCTGTATTTAAGCATTACGACAATATCACTATTATACCCAAATATTTGACAATAATTCCCTAATGTCATCAAATATCCAGTCAGTGTTTAAATTTCCTCATCTGTCTCATAATATTTTTTTATAGTGAGTTTGTTTGAATTAGGATCAAAAGTTCATACATTGCATTTGGTTTATTGGTCTCTGTATTGGTTTCCTAGGTCTGCTGAAACAAAGTACCACAAACTGGGTGGCTATAACAACAGAAATTTATTCCCTCATAGTTCTGGAGGCCAGAAGTTCAAATTCAAAATGTTAGCAGGGCCCTGCTCCCTTTGAAGCCTTTAGGGGAGGATCCTTCCTTGCCTCTTCCAGTTTCTGGTAGCCGGAGGCTTTCCTTGGCTTTGGCAGTTCAACTTCAATCTACCTCTACCTTTGTGTGCCTTTCTGCCCTCTGTGGGTGTCTGTCTTTGTGCCTCTTCTCATAAGGATACAGTCATATTGGATTAAAATGACCACATCTCAACTTGATTATATGGTAAAGAACCTGTTTCTAAATAAAGTCACTTTCACAGGTACCAGGGGTTAGGACTTCAACATGTTTTTTTGGGGACACAAGTTAACCCATAATAGTCTTTTAAGATGTTTTAATCAATTGATTTCCCATCCCTCTTTTTCTCCCCCCTTGAAATTTTTCTAAATTTCTCACATTCCAAATTTTCCCACAGTGTCATTCCCACAGTGTCATTTAGCACATTTCTCTATAAAGTACTTTTTATTTTATTTTATTTATTCATTTATTTATTTCTTTTTGGCTGCGTTGGGTCTTTGTTGCTGCACGTGGGCTTTCTCTAGTTGCGTTGAGTGGGGGCTACTCTTTGTTGTGGTGCGCGGGCTTCTCACTGTGGCGGCTTCTCTTGTTGAGGAGCACGGGCTCTAGGCGCGCGGGCTTCAGTAGTTGCAGAACGTGGGCTCAGTAGTTGTGGCTCGTGGGCTCTAGAGCACAGGCTTAGTAGTTGTGGCTCACGAGCTTAGTTTCTCTGCGGCATGTGGGATCTTCCTGGACCAGGGATCGAACCCGTGTCCCCTGCATTGGCAGGCAGATTCTTAACCACTGCACCACCAGGGAAGCCCCTAAACTACTTTTTAGATCTAGAAGCTTGATCTTATACAAGTTGGATTTTTCCCAAGAAGTGTTATATTGCAAATGTTGTATTCTTCCATCAGGTGCCATGTAAGTTTTAGTTTGGACTGGACTTTTCAATGTTGGAAAATAAGAATTTTATTACGTGAAAGAGACTAACAAAGTGTAGAATTTGCCTGTAATGTCATCCAGAGGCTGGGAAGGAAGTTCTGATATGGAGTGTGAGGGAAGTGGTACAAAAAGAAGTGTAGCAGTAGCCTTGCTGCATTGGACCAGGGTTCTCACCTCAACTCTGTCATAATCTACGTGAGTGCTCTTGGGTAAATCCAGGCAATTCTGTGTTTTTGTCCTCATTTGCAAAGTGACAGAATAGCATAATTTCCATTCTAAAAATTAAATGCCTTATCGAAACGTCTATAACAGATCCTCACTCTGAACAAGCCTCATGGTAGACTAGGAAACTTGAATAGTCATCTTAGACATACACCACCACTTCCCCATTAAAATATGGGTCTTCCTCATGCCTGATGATTTCTCAACCCTCTTTCTAGGATGACTCAGATCTCACTTCATGTTGGTAGTGATGCCAAGACCTGGGAAGAAGAGGAGGTAAATACCCCACATAATGATCTAGTCTGAATGCTAAAAATTGATTTCTAAAGGCTTTTATTTAAATTTATTTAATAAACACCTATATTACATTTATTTTCTTCCAACCATGGTTCAAATGCTTTACAAATATTAACTAATTTAATTCTTACAATTACGCTCTGAGATAGGTACTAATTCTAATTTTACAGATATGGACGATAGGTACTAATTCTAATTTTACAGATATGGAAACTGAGACACATAGATTTTTAACATGTAAAGTCACACAGCTAAGGTCAAAGTATACTTAAAAACAGTTTAAAATATCTCATCTAAATATAAAGTGGATATGTATCAAAATTGGACTCATTAATGAGGAGAACAGCAGGATGGTAAATGTAGTTCAAAGAGCATTTGGAGGAGAGTTATTTATATAATTAGTTGGGAAAGCCCAGCTAAAGTAAGTTTGCTAAATTACAGACAAAGCTGGTTAACGTCTTATAGGGCAATAAAACTGTAACCTTTGGAGTTATCTTCTATAAGACAGAAATTGTTTGCATCTCTGCTGACGATTTGTAAGTTAGCACATAACACAGAGAGTCTGGGTCTTAATAAATAAAAAATAGTACTTCAAACAATGGTTGTTCTCCTAAAGAATTAAATAGTCCTCTGGTCTCCTGTTAGATGAGGCTCCAGTGTCATATCAAAAAGAGATGCATTTCTCCTTATGTCTCAGTTCCAAGTTTTGGATTCAAACCCAGCAGTTTGGTTATTAGAGCTCAAATTGGAACCACTGCATTGCATTGCATTTCTAAATGACAAGATTCTCCTCCCCAGTTAAGTCAATGGCCAATAAGAATATGTATGGTATAAAAAAGAACACTATTTTGTTTTTATAATCTTAGTATTGTAAAAGCACATTCATGTCCAAAGACCTGCATTTTTAAGAAAACTCCTTTCTCCTGTGACTCTTCTTTCTTTTCCATTGGGAGGGGAAATGTAGGAGGGAGGTGGGAAAAATCTGTTCCTGGGAAGATTAACCATTCTGTAAATTCATGTTGACCTCTGACTGGAATAGAAGCTGGTTGTCTTGGAAGAAAATCTGGGGACAGAGAATCTACCTAAAGGTCTCTCGTGCCTGTCAAAGTTATCCTCTTCTATCTAGAAGAATGGACACTGACCTTTAGTTTCTTAAAAATATTTATTGTGATTATAACATTGCATAAACAACAAATTGATAAATATTATATAAAAGTATCTTGTCGGCTGAAGTTTGACTGGTGGGAGTGATGGTAGCTGATGTGAGTATAGAGTGGTGTACTAAATAACAGTGAATTATTTATTTGTGAGAAAAAGAGGTCCACTGAGTACCTTTCAATATGTTCTATTCCCTAGAGATTTTTCTAAACCCAGACTCCTTAGTGAGCTGTCCTTTATCAGCTTAGTTGTTTAATTCCTGCTGCCCTTTTATTGATTCTGGCCATGAGTTATCTTCATAAGAGTTGATTTCTGTCAATTTCTTCTCACTCATTGTTACTGGGACTATATTTAAGATCTTCCATTTCTCTGGGCTTATTTGGGACCCACCACCAATTTCATGGAATAATTATCCCTTTCTTGACTTCTCTGTTGCTAAAGTGCCTAACACAGAAAGGTAAGTGTTCCATATCTCAACAAGGGGGTAAGTCACCACTGTTCATTGCCATATCTTCCGGGGACCTTGATTTCACATTACAATTTAGTCATATTATTATTACATATTGTTATTATTATAAATATTAATAATATTATTATTATTACAATTTAGTCTTGAAAATGTTTCCTGACAGAAGTGCAGATAGACAAAAAGATGACTTGATCCATTTGTAGAGGCCTGGAAACCAAGGACATAGAAGAAATTAAAGTTAACTTAAGAGGGAAAAAAATGAATAGTAGGTGAAAAAAGGATTTGAGGAAAAAACGTAAAAGATGAAATACTGTAATCCTGGGCACAAGTTAAGTTATAGGGCTCTAAGCAAAAATACAGAAAAGGTTATCTGTCCCTTGGTAAATAGGTAGCAGTGGTAGAGCTGTACTGTTTGTAAAAAAACAAGCAAGAGGTGGGCATGAGCCATTCTTCTTGCCTTGATTTGGGCTCACTCTATTTCTCATTTTATTCATTTTTCATTTATTAATTCACCATATATTGGGCATTTGGGTATAGAGCTAAATTCAGAAGGTAGCGATGACCCTTCTGCCGTCATAGAGCTCATGGTTTGCTCCTTCTCACTGAATTTTTCAGTTTGTCCGTGCACGGCAGAAAATAATTATCTAAGAATTGGTCAATCTATATTTAAAATAGATAACCAACAAGGACCTACTGTATAGCACAGGGAACTCTACTCAATATTCTGTAATAACCTAAATGGGAAAAGAATTGGAAAAAGAATAGATATATGTATATGTATAACTGAATCACTTTGCTGTATACCTGAAACTAACACAACATTGTTAATCAACTGTACTCCAATACAAAATAAAAATAAAACAGTATTGGTCAACAAAATCCTATTATCAGGCTCAGTAATTTTGCTGAAGTATTACTTCAGCGAAGTAATACTGTATATATGTGTATCTATGAGTACATAGATACACATATATATATGTGCACACATATTTATAATGTATATATACATTTATAACATATAGTGCTTTATAAAGTTGTAACCTTGCAATGAATTGAATTTTTATTGAATTATTGATTATTGTTCCCATTTGCTCCCCATTAATTCACTCTGTTAATCTCTTGTGATATGACCATTGAGAGGTCATGACTCATTTCCCGGTTGTCAGATGCAATGACCTTTTCCAGTTTTCTACTGTCCTTGAATAGGGGACATGTTCTCTGAAATGTTTTTGGAGCATTTGACAGTGTTGAATACCCATCCTTCCTAACCCCTCTTCTCCCTTCCTTGCGTCCCTATCCTGGGCAGGATCGTGGGCTTTAGCATCAGGCCAAACACACTTTGAGTCCTTGCTCTGCCACTTTCTGACTTTATGACCAAGGAAGCAGTCACTTCATCTCTTGTGCTTCTGTTTGCTCATCCATCCAGTAGGAAAGACATTACTGCCTATGTCACAGGGCGTCAGAGGGTGAGGATGAAATGAGATAACATATATGAACAATATAGTGAGACCTCTGGCTCAGTCTTCTTTCTTCCCTCCAAGTGCGTCCTTTGTCTAGGTCCTTGAATTTGAGCCTCAGTCATCTCAGCCAACACCCTGTCTTTAGATCCCATCTTTTCCTATGGCTTTGTTGCCCCCTCCCCATATGAATGAGAATGACTCTCCAATCATTATCTCTAATTCTAACCTCTATCCCAAGAGTCAGTCCCACCTCACTACCCAGAGTGCTCAAAGATAAGGACACAACCTCCATTTTTCAGAAACAACCTAGGATAGTGTTAGGGTTTCACCCCCATTGTACAATGATAGAGGAGGGGAAACCAGGCTGAGTATGATGGGCTAAAGCTAGGGTGGCCATCTGTCCCAGTTGCTCAGACCAGTCCTGGTTAATGCGTGTTGTCCCAGTGTCCTGTCCTGTCCTTCCACTCTCACTCTCAATAGCATCACAGTTAGGAAAATAAATTATTTGGCCACCTTAGTTAAGAGGCTAATGTTTGAACATAAATTGCTGGTTGAGTCACTCACTTACTTGCTTATTCATTTGGTCTTTTACTCAACAAATATTGAGCTTTTCCTCTGGGTCAGGCCCTGGGGCCAGAGAACTGAATGACATGTAATCCCCACTTAAGAAATTCACAGTCCAGTGGATGGGACATATAGTAAGGCAATGATTATAGAATAGTGTGATCAGTGCCGTGACAGGGCTTAACCCAGAATGCCACAGGAATGTGAAAGAAGGAGAGACAGACAGACAGACACAGCCTGAGGGGTGTGTGAGGGGACCAAAGGGTACCGATGGATCTGGGGAGGGGCAGAAGGCTTTCCAGAAGAGGTCCCAGGAAAACAATGGCATTATGAGGTTAATATACTAGAGTAAAGGTTTAGGGAAGGGAGATGGGAGAAACAATTCGGGCATTTACAAAAACTGGGGTTTTACCTAAATCACATCCCAGGCTGCAGAGAATCCCTTAGCAAAAGAAAAAGATTGCCACAACTCCAGGGATGTTTCCTTCCCTTGACAAGGCTCTTCACTTCCTCCTGCTTGATAGCAATGCCCCAGAGAGCTGCCTTATAGAGAGAAGTTTAAAAATGGCCTTCCAATTAAGACATCATTTCCACACCATTTGGAACTTTTTGTTAATTTTTAATGTTGATGTCATCTAAGGGATTTTATTTTGCCAGTTTTCTCTCCAGAGGGAATAGGTGCAGCAAAATGTCTTCAGCCAACCCTGGTGATGTTTGGGGGATGGGGCAACGAATGAGGTGTTGTGCTCCAAATTGGCCACTATCTCACATGTGGGTAGAACCCCATGAAGTGGTGCTTTACAGGCCATTAGTCAGCTCTGCTCCAACAGCCTCCATGCCCACCACCCCTGAGACAGGACTTGCATTAGCTGCCTCCAGCCGCAAAGAAGCCTGGGGAAATGTTTGAGAAATGCCTGAATTCCACTTAATGAGGTTACGTGTAACCTGCCAGCTTTCAGTGGGCATGCAGTTTTCTTTACTGACATTTTGTGGGGTTTTGATCTTGCTGCTTTTACCAGACAGAATTCTTGATCTCAAACAGAACCTGAGGGAACTGGAGCAGAAAAAGAAAATTTATAGGAAGGATATTGGGTAGATCACAAAATCTGTAAGAAGGCTGGAGAGCTACACTGAAAACTTGACAACCAAGGCCACACTCATGAGTCTGCTAAGGATACCACCTGACATAATGGCTAACAGCCAGCTAGTCTGTGCCATTGGATTGCCCTCTGCCCCAGAAACTCACCCCTGTACTTCTGAACCCTTGGCTCCCTCAGGGCCCCGGTGAACTCTCTCTGATTCTCCCTGTGCCCTTGTGGCACTGCCAACTCAGCTCAGGCAGGATCATCTGACTGACTGAGCCTGGACTGCTCATGTTGTAGCTGTAAGCAGGCTCGTAGAAGAAAGATTTTCTCTTCCTTAGGATCTATTGCCCACCTGTCTTGGGATTTCTCCCCCAAATAGAGCTGTTTGTGATGTAGTAAAAAGAAAGAGAAAAACAAAACAAGATAATCCAGATGTATTACTGACCTAAATATGAAAGGTAAGACAATAAGCCTTCCAGAAGACAATTTGTAAAAGTTTCTTCATGACCTTGGAGCAGATTAAGATTCCAAAATAGGACACAACAAGCAGTAACCATAAGAATAGGTTGATAAGTTGGACTTCAATAAAATTAAGAACTTCTGTTCACCAAAAGACATTATAATGAGACTGAAAAGGTAAGCCACAAAGAAGGAGAAGTAGATGATATTTGAGATATTTGCTATATATGTGCCATATATATAATACATATATAATATATATGTATATAGCATCTATCTATCTATCTATCTATCTATCTAACATATGTAAAGAACAAATAAAAGAGAGACAAACAATTTTTTTTAATGGGCAAAGACTTGAACAGGAACTTCACAGAAGAGGATGTCCAAGTGCCCAGTAACATATAAAAAGGTGCTCAACCTCATTAGTCATCAGAGGAATGTGGGTTCAAACCACAATGAGATATCACAATATATATCAAAATGGTTAAAATAAAAAAGACTGAGAGTAGTGGGTGTTGGTGAGGATGCTGAGAAACTGGAACACTCATATATTGCCGATGGGATTTGATACAATCATGTTGAAAAACAGTTGGCAGAATCTAACATTCACCTACCTTATGACTCAGCAATTTCACTCTCAGGTGTAGAGCCGATGTGTACAGATGTCCACCAAAAGACAAGTGCACGAATGATCACAGCATTATTCATAATAGCCCCAAACTGGAAACAACTTAATAATGTCCATCAACAAAACATAAAAATACATTTTGGTGTATTCATACAATGGAATACTGCTTGGCAACAGCTACACACGCGACATGAGTTAATCTTACAGACATGATAGTAAGCCACACACACACACAAAAGCCAGAAACACAAGAGTATACACTATATAATTTCAGTGATGTGATTTTCAAAAACAAGTGAAACTGTTCTATAGTGATGGAGGTCAGAAAAGTAGTTCCCTTTGGGGTATTTGAGAGAGGCCAAAGGGAAATCTCTAGGGTCTTGGAAACGTTTGCTATCTTGATCTTGAGCTGTGCACTTGAGACTTGTGCACTTTATTGTATGTTAGTTACACTCCCATAAAAAATATTTTTAAAAGTTGGCTCACAAAAATGGCAAATGCTCTGTTTGGTTTTTTTCAAATAAATATGTCCACAATGTAATAATTAAAATAGGACAGAAAAATCTATACTGAAACTTGACAGTCTCTTATCCCAACTCTCCGTTTTTCTAGTACTAATGGCCAGATTTAATTTTTAAGACAATTTCTTCTTTTAATTCTTCTGCCATAACTATAAATAAGTGCTTACACTTTAATTTCTTGATTTATATACTTTAGATAAGATATATGGATTTTTCACTGTGAATAAAAGATTTGGATCACACACATAATTTCCTCCTTCACTCTACCTAATATTTTATAATTTCAATATTATTATCTCTTCTTATATTATAACTTTAAATAATAAACTATCCTATCTTGTCCTGTCAGTATTTGACAGTATCTCTCCATTACCAACTTTATAAGATAAGGATAATAACAGCCTACACTTTCTTTTATACTTTCTCCCCAATTCTACCTCCTTCCATCAGCTCACTTTTTTATTGTCAAGGTTGCTAAGGTTTACATTGTGTCCTGCAATCACAAGCAAGTCTTCTGTGCTTTGTTCACAGACAGACACTAAATATTAAGCAATAAACATTATTAATATTATTACTACTAGCACAGGGAATTATAGCTATTATCTTGTAACAAGTTTTAATGGAGTATAATCTGTAAAACTATTAAATCATAATGCTGTACACCTGAAACTAATATATTCTTATAAATCAGCTATACTTCAATTAAAGTTTTTCAAAAATATTACTACATAAATATTGAACTTTGATGGTCCAAGTAGTGGGCTAGTATTTTATTTCCTTCTCTATAGGTTCAATGCAATGACCACTATTGCATTAGATGAAGGATGAAGGATTATTAGATGAAGGATACTTCTAGCATTAAGGTAAAAACAAATGATTACACTCTATCAATCGCTTTAAAACATGCCTCCTTATTCAGAGACCTAAGAGCTAAAAAAGCAATGTTCTCTTCTATGCCCAACTGACAATGATGACACACATACAGGATAATCAGAAGACAAATTGCCATTCAATAAGAGGAAAATTGGGAGCACAGCAAACACAAGTCTATAGCAATCCTGAAATCCTGTTGGTAGGTGCTGCATGGGATCAAACTCCTGGGGGGTGAGTATGTTCCTGATCCTGTGCTTAGGGAGGAGCTCCCAGCCACTTTTCTCTGAGGTTCTTTCCCTTCCCCTATCCTTCCTGGCCACATTTGAAGTGGGCATTGGAGAACATGTCCTCCTTATTCTTTCAGCAGCTTTCTCAACCCACTTCCTTCTACAGAATATTGGAAGCCCAAGCGCTGACTTGGGTCTTTAGCAACTCTTAATATTTTGATCTAGCACATTTTGGGGAAGGGGGAAATAAACACAGCTCTCTCAAGAATTTAGTCAGTTTCTTACCTATTTGATTCTAATTAGCATTGTACGCCAATACCTACACCCAAAATTTAAAAAAAAAAAGTTTTCTCCTACCTCGTCCCCGCTGTCTCTTTCTCCTTCTCTCTCTCAATTTATGGGTGGGTATCTTGAATCTATCAGGCTTAGGTGGGAAAATCTTACCCTTGTCATCTTCTCTTTGAGTCATTTTGACCAACTGAAAGGATTTACTGGTATCACAGTCTTGACTGGCTATTTGCTGTCAGACATAATCCATTCAGAGGTTGACAATGGGTATGACAACCATATGTTTTGATTTGCTTTTCTGTTTTAAGCTGCTTGTTCTCCTCTTTGCCTGGAGGTCTTTGTCTTTCTGTTTGTTCCAACAGGAAACCCGACTAGGAGCTCTGAATGTGGTGGAGGATGATGGCCATTCCTACTTCACTTTAGGAATTCCCTATCATTCCCAAAGGGATTGACAAATCAAGAGATATAATAAAACATTATTAAGAATACTTGAAATTCTTCACCCAGAGAAGTAAAGTCCATGGGGATGATACATGGGATGTGTGTTTATGGTCATAGTAGCAGTAAAAATGCCACCTCTGATATGGTCCCTGTTTCTTTGTGTTTCAGCAGGAGCCCTGGTTGCCCACTGACCTCTGATTTGGGGCAGACAAGGAGGCAGAAGGGATAAAGATAGGTCAATAAGCTGAAGGATGGTTTGGCACTCTGGTAGTCCAATACAACCCCACAAGAGAGAAACATGAGAGAGAAACACAAGAGAGAGAAGACATTGTGATACAGTGGTTCTATACCAGGAACAACAGACCAGAGAGAGTGGTGGAATTTACACATTCTTGACACTGAAAAGAGACCCACTGTTTAGGGATAGCCTGGTGAGGATCTGTGCTAGTTTGTCAGACAACCAGAGACTGGATGGGGACCCATCAAGGTAAGGTAGTACATCACAGTAATCTCTCCACTCAGGAACCAGTGGGAGGAAATCTGCCTGCCGTGGGACACTGCCTTTGAAACCCAAGACAGAATTTATAGGCAGTATCCTAATGGGACCAAAACACAACCCAAGGGCCAGACAAAGGGAGGTGAGTTGAGAGTGGAGGGCAGTGATGGGACTGGCCACTCTTGGAGGTGGGGGGTTGCAGACTCTCTTTTGTGGAACTATGTCCAGAGGGAGCAGTACTTGAGTCCATGGGACATGGCCAGTACTTGTCCAATGAGGAAAAGGGTATTGTTGAGGAAGAGATGGTACTTATCTCTAAGCAGGGGTTGATCCATCTCCTGAGGGAAAGGAAAAAGCATCCACTCCCCACTGGGGGTACTGGAAAATCCACCCTGCCTCTCAGGGATGTGTGACGGCATGGCTGGTGGGGTGGGGGGCTCTCAGGGCCATAAACTGCCTGGTGTGTGGGAAGCAATGGAATAGACTCTCGTTCCCCACCTGTGGTGGAAGAGGCTGTGTGTCAGCCCCTATACCATCACTTGACTGTGGTTGGGTGGGATCGTCACTGTCAGGACAGAAGAGAGGAAGAGAGTGATTTGGGGTTGGGCAGCCTGGCTCCAATTCCAGTTTCAGGCCTTTCTGGTTCTGTGGCTTTGGGCATGAAGCTGAGGTCCTCTTGGCTTCCCATTCTCCACCAGTGAAAAGCGGATAATAATATTAGTATCTAAATCATTTCACAATATATACATGTATCAAATCATCACATTGTACACCTTAAACTTACACAGTGTTATATGTCAATTATATCTCAATAAAGCTAGAAAAAAATAACAGTACTTACATCCTCAGGCTGTAATGGAGGTTAAATGAGGCAGTCAATGCAAAGTTCTTGGCACAATGCTTACCACATAGTAAATACAAATTAAATGTTAGCTGTTGTTAATATTTACCCCCGTACCTCCTGGAGCTGTGTATATCCTAGGCTAAAGCAATGAAAGGGTGCTGTTTGTAATTCAATTCAAAGCTGAGAAGGAGACAGTTACTCTCTTGGTAGTAAGGCAAGTCGAGATGTCATGGTTTTTCAGATGTGCCGCTGGCTCACTAAGATAGCCTCCCTCCATTCCTCTCTCCCACTCTCCCCTTACCTGGCAGAGGAACTAGTAGGGGCAGAGAATGGCTAACAGCCCTTTCTGGGGTCTGTGGTACAATTGGAGGTGGGAGCTGGATGGAGGGGTTGGAGAAGGGCTTTGGGACTGGAGGGCTGTGGGACAAGGGAAATGACCCAAGGAAAGGATTCATGAGTGTACTGAGTATTTGACATCTGAAGGGGTGGGCACAATGCCTGTGGGGAGGCCCTGACCCTGTGAATAGCACACTGAGGCAACCTGCCTCTGCCAGGGGCAGTACTCAGAGGAATAGTATCCAGAGGAACAGTACCCAGAGGAACAGCACTCAGGGGAACAGCACTCAGATGAACAGTACTCAGAGGAATATACCCAGAGGATCAGCACTTAGAGGAACAGTACTCAGAGGAATAGTACCCAGAGGAATGGTACCCAGAGGAATATACCCAGAGGATCAGCTCTTAGAAGAACAGTACTCAGAGGAATAGTCCTCAGAGGAATAGTACCCAGAGGAACAGCACTCAGAGAAATAGTACCCAGAGGAATAGTACCTAGAGGATCAGCACTTAGAGGAACAGTACTCAGAGGAATAGTCCTCAGAGGAATACTACCCAGAGGAACAGTACCCAGAGGAATATACCCAGAGGATCAGCATTTAGAGGAACAGTACCCAGAGGAATATACCCAGAGGATCAGCATTTAGAGGAAGAGTACTCAGAGGAATAGTCCTCAGAGGAATAGTACCCAGAGGAATAGTACCCAGAGGAACATCACTCAGAGGAACAGTACCCAGAGGAACATCACTCAGAGGAACAGTACCCAGATGCAGCCAACCTCTACCAGGGTGGTCCCCAGGTTCTGTCACCCTTGGGTCTCAGAATGCAGTGAGCTAAATAATCTGTATGTGAAGGAAATCACTGATGGGACATTATCGTGGCTGTCACAGGACACGCTGATGTGGAGCGTGGGTTGGTGGCTGTTCTTCCTCCTCAGATCCCCCCAGCCACCTACGAGGATTTCTCTCGGGTGGAAGGCAGCTTGCAAAGAACCTGTATGGGCCGACATAATATCTATTTAAGTTACTGGATCTACCTCCACTTCCTTGTACATGAAAGGAATGCTGAGTTAACACAGGGAAAAGTACAATCAAGGGAGCTTAATAGAGAGTGGGGACCAAGAAGGGAAGGGAAGCTTCACTTAGGAATGGGACGTGGGGAGAGAGAAGGGCAAGCAGGAGTGAAATGTGAGGTAGGCGGGGAGTCTCACGTCCTCACGGGGGTGTAGGGACCCACCATCTCTGTGTTTCCTGCTGGCTGTGCTTAGCAAACATGTTAGCTTCAGGGCCTAATTTCTGTAGCAGCTGAGCTGCCTGGAACCACTACTGCTATTTATTTTCTCTGAGCCTGTGTTTAAGGCATGATGAAAAACAACTTAATGGCCCAAGCACAACTGCCCCATATTGAGAGACCATTAAGATAAAGTCCTGCGTAAGTGGCCCTAATAAAAGAAATTCATCACAAGACATGGAGAGGAAGGTGTCTTTATTCACTAGGTGAATAACACCAGGCATCGTCAACGTCGCTTTTCAAGGCTCAGAAATTATCATTCATTCTCCAAATTACCAACCGCACAAAAATTACTAAATGGTGCGTTATCACTCCCTCTCAGCGAGAGAATGTCTTTGTTTAACGTCTGATTACAAATGGCTTTCCTACGATTATCATCAATAAATCACAGGTAAGTGTAGCCGTGGCTGGCACCGAGGCAGAAAGACTTCATGAGCTACTGGGAAAAGGAAAAACAAAAAGCGTACGATAGCTGACACTTCAGGGAGGGCTGGATATCTAGGACTGACTTTTTGGGGGGCCTTGTGTGGGTATCTCAGAAGCAAAGCATGGGCTGTGTCTATTCAAGGGAGGTGGGAGTTCTCTAGGGGTTTGATGATGTGCTTTGCGGTCCTCCAGCATTTGCAGATGGAGTTTCACCTCTGAGGAGGAGAGTGTATGCAGAAAAAAGTACACAGAAGGGAGAGAGGCCTTCGTCTGTGCAAGAAAGAGGGGACCTGGTCATTAAGAATCTTTGAGAAGAGAGAAAATTAAAGCAATGGAATTATGATCTCTATTGTTAGGATGGAGAGCGATTAGAGAATGTTCCATTATTTCATTCATTCCTTCATTCCTCCAGTCTTTCAGTCAGCAGATATTTATTGAAGTCCTACTATGTGCCAGGTACCTGTTAAGGGGCTAATATGGGAAAGTAAAGAGACAGTCCTTCCCTTCATGAAGCTCATGCTTCTGGAGAGAAATAAACAAATGAGATAATGGTAGTTTGTAATAAGCGCTATGGAGAAAATAAACAGGTTAAGGATAAAGAGTAACTGGTGTATGGAGAGCTACTAATACTTTGGTTACAGTGCTCAGGGTTTCACATCTCTGGAGAGGTATAATATTTGCACTGAGACCCTAAGGGTGAGAACAATGCATCTTCCGAAAGAACATTTCCAAGGAGTCTGAGGACACAGAGAGATGAAAGTTTCTAGCAATAATCTAGACGAAGTGATCAGCTTTGGACTCAGGTCTAACAGTGTCACTCAAGTGTCAACAGGCTATTTGGGAGACAACACTGAACATGGAATGAAATGGAATGAATCCTTTAACTCCTCACCTGGATCTGCTTACAGTTGCCTCCAACTGGAGTGCCCACTTGGCCACTGCTTTTTCCCCAGGTTTCTCCAGACCTTCTTGGAACTGGGACGGTACCCATGTGGTCTCCCGGTGCAGGTATTTAACAGACGGGCTTCACCCTGATTCCGCAGTGCCTGCCGTTTGACTGACCCTCTTGTAAACGTGTTGCTCCCAGGCCTGGTTCAGGTTGTGTGACAGACACTACCAACCAGGACACTAGCTAAGGGGAGACAGTTATTTTGCCGAATTAGCAAAATATATGCATCAAGGATCAAAAATGGCACTCTCTTCCCTTTTGCCACATACATTCATCTTAAGCCTCTGCTTCTATTTGTGAAAATTTGCCAAAGTGTAATTTTCTTTCTTAACAATTTCAGAGATTGTTGATAATGAATTGAGAACTACTGACATGTTAAAATTAAATGTGGCCTAAACTCTCTGGGAACTCTTGAGAGTTTAAATCTGATGGATGTTAGGACTTCCCTGGCAGTCCGGTGGTTAAGACTCGGCGCTTCCACTGCAGGGGTCACGGGTTTGATCCCTGGTCAGGGAACTAAGATCTCACATGCCGTGCAGCACGGCCAAAAAATAAATAAGTAAATAAATAAGTAAATAAATAAATCTGATGGGTGTTTATGAGAGAGACAAAGGAACAAGAGAGCTAGAAGGATGGAGAGGGAGATCCAAGACCCTACAAAGAGTGAAGGAAGGAAAGAACCAGACTGTGAAAAAGAGACAAAGGGAGGTGGCCACAGAGAAGTACAAAAACGGTACAAAAAGGGGTCAGGGTGGAGGGAAAAGAGATGGAGAGAGACAGAGCCAATGGGGAAGGAGCGGGTGGGCAGCAGGGCTGCTGCCGTGTGAAGGGGACAGTGTGGAGATTAAGATCTCTATCTGAGCTTGTGGCTGGAGCGATTACAGTGTATTAGGGTCCTGTCAGTGTTGACAAACACTGCCCCAATTAGGAATTAGTTCCACAAGGCATCAGATATCCAGGCTGCTGTTGACCTGTAAATAGACGGGTCCTCCCTTCTGCCTCTTATTCAAATAGGAGCAGCTGTTTCCTAGAATAGCCCAGGAAGCCCAGCCCTCTAAGGCTCCTCCTACAGCAGTCCCCAGGGAACAGAAGTGAATATCATCAAATTTTTTTTTTAAACACTGGTATTCTGGTAAATGCAAGTTCTTTCCCTAAGAATGCATGTTCAACAACCACAAGAGTTCATTCTCCCCACACTTCATCCAGCATCAATCACAAGACCCATCTTTTTACCACAGTTTCAGGGACGTGGAAGTACTGTCTAGGGGAGGTGCCTATTTCATGGCCAATAGTCAGTAGGCAATTTTAAATTAATTTCCAAAGACTGGATCAAGAGGGCAGTTGAGCACACACTGCAGACTCATCCTTACCCAAATCTGAGGAAATGATAGAAAAAGGGGATAGTTCTTGGAAAAAACACCCACAACCAGAGTGGACAATAAGAGGTTTCATGGACGCATCCAAAACTAGAGTGGAATCTCAGAGAGATGAAAGGTAGGTGAAATCAGACAGAAGCAGGAAATGTCTGCAGAAAAGCATGGCAGCAAAGGAGGGTGTGGCTTGTGGGGAGCCCCAAGCCTCCTGAGGCCAGATCCTCAGAACAGGAGCGCTGCTGGGTCCAGAGCGGGAGCCTCACCTGGCAGGAGAAACGTCTTCAACTCCCTACCCTTCTCTCTTCTGTCAAAGCAGGCAGCATGGGGAGGGTGGGCTTTTGCCCAGAGAGGAAGGACAGCACCTCAGGAGGTTGGTGCTCCCAGAGAGGCTCCAATATTCAGGAACCCAACTAACTGGGTCACACTACCCAGCGTGTGTTCCATGCCTCTCCAATAACCTTTGGAGGCAGGCTTTCACCTGTAGGCTAAAGGGAATCGAAAATACAGACATGAACACACAACCAAGATTCATTAAATATCTGAGGGAAGCCAAAACTATGAAAGTGAGTACCAAACTCAACAAGTGGATGAGCTGATATTAGGAACTTGGGCTAATTAAGAACAAAAAGAATAAGATGTTAGAATAAGGATAATTAAAATCATTAGAGAGGCATAAAGGATATTATATTCAAGATAATCACCTAGAGACTTGGAAGTTAAAATTTTGATTTTTGAAATAAAAACTCAACAGACTGAATAATAGGATGGAGACAGCTGAAGAACAAGTGAGTAAGCTTGAAGACCAAGCTGAGAAATTCTCCTGGAAAGCAAAAATATGAAATAAAAATTAAGATGCATGGCACATGTGCCAACACACATCTAATGGAAATTGGGGGATAGGTCATTAGCATTAGCTCACAGCAAAGAGAAAACAAAAAGAAACACAAGGATCAATTGATAAATCCATAATTACAGTGAGAAACCTTAACTTACTGTGCTCACAAACATTAGATGTCATAGGAAAAAAAGAAATGAAATGAATTAAAGTATGTAGAGAAATAGAATGACATAATTAACTGTATATCTTAACTTACTCAAACAGAAAAAACATATTTTTAAACACAAAAAAATCTTTCATAAAAAGTGATCATGTTTTAGGTTATAAAAGAAATCTTGATAAACTGCAGAAAACAAAAATCATATGATTTGTATTTATTGATCACAAGGCAGTAGAAATATAAATTAACAACCAAAAGAAAGCTTTGTCCAGGAAAATTAAAAATCATGCTTCTAAATAATTTTGTAACCGAAAAGGAAGTAAAAAATGGTTATTACCAACTCTGCAAATGCACAAAATTAAGAACACACCTATCAAAGTCTATGGACTGGGCAGAGACAGAGGAGCAGGCATAGTATTACAAGCATTTACTAGAACACAAAACACATGAAAATCAATTAACTAAGCTTTCAGTTTAAGAAGCTAGAAAAATAATAAAACAAAATGATCTCAAATAAATTAGGAAAAATAATTAGTAAAAATAAAAGCAGAAATTGTTAAATTACAATATCAAAAATAGAGGAGATGAATACAAACAGAAGCTGATTCTTTGAAAAGATTAATAAAATATACAAATATTTGGCAAATCCTGTGGAGCAGGAAAAATAATTTTCCTTCTGCCCAGTTAAGAAAAACAGAAGGTAAAATAAACAACATAAATTTAAAAGGGATATGGCTACAGATATATAGAAAATAAAATTATAAAGCAAAACTTTATACCAATACATTAAAAATACTGTGGACAAAATTAAAATGCTTGGGAAAATATAAATCATAAAAATTTGCTTAGAAAACAGAAAATCTGACTACAACAATAATCATAGAAGACTTTGAAAGAGTAATAAAACAATGACCTATTAAAAGGGCACCAGGTCCAGACAATGTTAAGGGTTAGACTTACAAACTTTCAAGGAACAGATAATTTTCATGTCATATAAATTATTCAAAAACATTGGGAAGAAAAAGAGAGAGATTGTAAGAAGCCACCCAATTGTTTTATCAGACTAGCAACCCTAATGACAAATAACTATTATTCAGTGCACAGCGCACTCCCACTGGCCCATGCAAGGCCCCTCAATTTGTCATTTGTTCTCACTTTCATTTTTTCCCTTTGCCCTTCAACTCTGCTGCCTGCATCCTGTCCCCTCCCCAGCCCTTGTCATGGGTCAGTCAGCACTCTAGTATATTTTCAACCTTGTAAAAGGCTTTTGTATGCCTATGTTTTTAAATTCCACAAATGACATGCTGTAAAATTTAAAAAAAAAATGTACTGTAGGGAAAGAAAAAACTATTGGCTTATCTCATATCAGAATTTAGACACAAAAGTCTATCACAACTACTTTTCCAGTACACACCCTGGTATATTACATGCACTATTATGCTCAGATGTCCAAGACACAGTTCAGTAAAAATGTTGCAAAAAAAGTGCCCAATATTATCCAACTTTTTGTGTGTGTATCCTTGTAAATTTGTAAATTGCCCTTAAATTGCTAGAAGGCTACTCAAGAAACTGTTAGTAGAGGTTGCTTTGGGGCAGTGGAAATGGAATATTGAGTGGGGTGGTGTATTTAGGAATATTTCCTGTCACTTGTGTTCTTTAGAACTTTTTTCTTTTTAACCATAAGTGTGTTTACTTTTAAATTTTAGAAAGAAAAAAGGGGGGGAATACAATGGTTTTTACTGTTCACTGATCTAAAGTCTGATTTCTAGAACCTTCTCCAAAACTTAATGATTCTTTCATTTGTGGGGTTGAGTTTCCCTAACTTGGAGAAAGAGACTTATTTTCTGGGATCCCAAGGAGCAGAGCTAGGAAGAATGAGTGGGGACTGTAAGAAGAGCGATGTCAGGTCCCCTTGAGGAAACTTTCTTCAAATTACAGAGAGCCAAAGATAAAATGGACCTCCCTGTTTCTTTTTGAAACAATTTTGCCTGTCAGGCAGAAGTTGGATGAGGCCAGCTGGGAGTAGTCAATTTAACCTTGAGGTTCCTAGTTCTTTCCTTAAACCCAATTATTCTGAGCTTAAAAAGTAGGTAAATATTTGTTTTGCCAGTTCTGTATGCTTGAAATTTCTCACTATACATACCCATATATATGACTACTCTGTGAAATTTAAAGTGCTACAAATCAAAGATACGTTATTTTAGCATATTAATCAGTAAGAGCCTTAATTCCCCATTTAATTCGTGCTTACATTACATTATTTGTAGGTTTTGAAAACGTACTTTTTTTTTTTTCTACCGTAACCTTAAAATCCTTATAACAATCTTGTTAGGCAGACAGAATGAGTACCATGACCGCTTTTTTGGAGTCAAGCCGCTAAGCTGCTCGCTCAGGTTCACCCAGCCCAGTTCTGGCTAGTTTAGGTGGCCACCACATTCTTAACTCTAAACTCAGGGTTCACATAAATTGCATCATTAGGTCGCAATATCCAATCTCAGTCAACAGAATCAAACAGACTGTCACAAATGTAATGAGTTGGTGGGATACTGGGAGCCAAAGAAAATCTGTTTTTGTTTCTTTATCCGTCTTCTTTCTGAATGATTTACCTCGGCGAATAAGGAGGGTTGTTGCCTAAGTTTTCTAGGCATTTTTTCGAAACAACGGTGGTTTACTTTGTACTGTGTAGACCTGCGCTGGCCAAGCTGCATTTCCGAGAGGCACGTAAGTCCCCGGGTCTGGTGAAAGCCAGGCTGTTTTGATCTACTCCTGTAGTCCTGGAGGTTTCAGACAATCCCCGGCCCCGCTTTGTCACTGGAGGATGAATCATTCATTGGAAGTTGCTAATAGGCTGGGAAACAGCAACCAGATCCGGTAAACGGTTGAGTGGTGTTATTCGCGCGTTGTTTACACGAGACTGTAGAATAACTCAGGGGCGAACTGGCCTTAAGTGAATTACTGACACAACTAGCGCTAGGCCTGAGGGAGCTGCAATTAACGCATTAATCGCGAGGAGCCACCGGGGCCCGCGTGTTAACACACGGGATTTAGTAGCACTCCACTAAGTTGTTGATGAGGCCTGCGGCGGGATGAAAACCCTTAGAATACAAATGTGACATCCCATGCCCCTTTATTTGTTAGTCAATAATCCGAATAACCCCAGTTTCACAGCTTCTGTGTTGGATTTGCTCTTCCTTTCTCTCCTCCGCTAATCGCCAGAGAGGCGCGATAGGGTAGACTTTAACTTTGATTTGAACCCCCTCTCCCTCCCCCTAAATAAAAGCACAGGTTTTTATCCACATGCGTATATTGCATAGACATCAAAGAAAAAAAAAAGCCTCATGCATTTCCATTAAAGCCGCGCGGACCAGGGGGAGGCACCAAGCTGGGTGCGGGCTTTTGAGGCGGTGGAAATTGATAAGGTTCATCTGCATACAAAAGACTGAATGGAGAGGCAGCGGGGTGAGCGAGGTCGGACACCCAGATGGATTTTTTAATTCTGGGGAAAATAACACCACGCTCACAAGTGATAACTGAGCCTTTCTTCCCAACTCAGACCAAAATATGATTTCCATTTGTGCATTGGAGGAGAAGAAAATTATACAGAATTTCATTCTGCAGCATAATAAGGCTTCACACTGAATAATGCTACCATAAGGCAGTGTAATTACTGAAGGGCAGAAAATACACTTTCAGTTTATATCTAATCACAATACCACATTGTCTGCTTTGGAAAAAAAATCTGGGGCGGGGGTGCTGCGCATTGCTAGACTGTGAGTGGGACCGAGGGGAAGTTGTTGGTCTGGAGCTTATCAGAGTGCTGAGAAAAGGTGTTAGTGGGTGACTTGGCATCATCTAAGACTGGATGCATCCAGGAGGTATGGACTTCTTTCCTCTGAGGATCTCTAGATGTTTCTCCTCTTCTAAAATGAATTGTCCTGCTCTATGCTGACCCATTAAGAGCATAGGTAGTGCACACAGTGATCAAATAAAGGGCTGAGACTCTTCCGGGACTGAAAGAGACAGAATCAGTCAAGTTATCATTACTGTTTGATTGTCCTGATTATTTGAAATAGCTTAAGAGGAGTTTTGGTTATGTGTTTCTCGCTGGTACTTGACCCACTACAAATTGTTCCTTCCATTTTGCGATCTATTTCTTATCTACTCTAAAGTAATATATGTTTATTATAAAATATTTTGAAACATAGAAAAGTCTAGTGGAAAAAAAACCATCAATTTTTCTACCAGGTGAAAAAATAAAACTTAATATTTTGGTGAATTTTTCTTCGTGGTGTGTGTGCTGTGTTTTGTTCTGTTTCATCCTGGATAATAGAAAAGAGTTTTCACAGTGGCAGAACTTGTTTGCACAGTAGATATTAAAAGCAATTCTGGTTTGAAAGCAATGTATTTTAGAGTTATATTTTAGATGCAGTGTAAGAAGCCTCTAGGCTTAATAGTTTCCAGCCCAGTGGTTCTTAAACGTGTATACATCAGAATCACCTGGAGAGCTTGTTAAAACATAGATTGCTGGGCTCCACCTACCCAGTTTCTGAACCTGCAGGTCTGGGGTGGGGCTGAGATTCTGCATTGGTAACAAGTTCCAGGGTGATGTGATGCTGGTGCTGATATGGGCGCCACACTATGAGAAGCACTGCCTTTGACTGGTTGAGGGTGTGGTTGGGAGAACCACAAAAATTGTATAAACTCCCGTGGCAGAGAAATGCACAGATTTGGGGGAGGTCTTAAAATATTGAGTAACTGTTTGTGAAGCAAATTTACTGAAATAATCTCATTAGTAGTGTGGTAGACAGAGTAGTAGTTCCTCAAATATATTCACATCCTACTCGCCAGACCTTGTGATTGGCAAGAGAGAATTAAGGCTGCAAATGGAATTAAAATTGGTAATCAGCTGACCTTGAGATGCAGAGATTATTCTTATTTATCTGGATGGACCCAATGTAATCAAAAGGTCCTTATAAGTGAAAGAGGGAGACAGGAAAGTCAGTGTCAGAGTCAGAGAGGGATCTGAATATGCTGTGATACTGACTTTGCAGATGGAGGAAGGGGCTACAAGCTAAAGAATGTAGGTGGCCTCTCTTGACTGGAAAAGGCAAGGTAATGTATTCTCTATTAGACGCTCCAGAAGCAATGCAGCCCTGCTGGCACCTTGATTTTAGCCCAGTGAGACTCATTTAAGACTTCTGACCTCCAGAACTATAAGATAATAAATTTGTGTTGTTTTAAGCCACCAAGTTTATAGTAATTTGCTGTAGCAGCAATAGGAAACTCATACCAGTAGCCATCCACTCACATACACACAATGTGCTATGACACATGGATCCCATCATTGTTTCCTGAGCAACTTTCTTCATCAGTTAACATTGTTTAGATTCACCTAGCACCTGGACTGGCCAGACCTGCGGAATCACCATTGCCTCATGCCAGTTATAAGGAAGGCTCAGAAGGCGTAGGCCAAGCCAGAGACCCTTACTGAGACCTGGTGTTCTTGGCCTGGTCCCTGGGCAAGTCCAGTTGATGTGCTCAAAGGCTGAAGGCTCCTCTGTCACCACTAGGGAAAGTGCTGAGTCCTAACCACTGGACTGCCAGGGAACTCCCTGTGTCACCACTAGGAATGAGCAAGTTGTTTATAAACATTTTCTTACTTAAGGGACACAAAGATTGGTGGCATGGATCATTATAGATGGTACATTAAGAAATTTGGGCCATATTGCACAGAGTTTGCTAAGGATTGGGGGGAGGATAGGGCATCATTTATTTTGGTCTCAGATTCCTCCTAGAAACCTTTTCCAGCACTGGTTATAGCAACTAGACCTAGCAGATCCCATAGATCTATGTGTCTATCCCTCCCCTCTGCCAATACCAATCTTGATTACTGTAACTGTACAGTAAGTCTTAAAATTGGATAGAGTGGTTCCTCCTGCTTTATTCTTCTTTTTCAAAACTTTTAGCTATTCTAGTTTCTTTCTCTAAAATACGACTTTTAGAGTGGTCTTGTCGATAACTACAAAAAATCTGGTTGGTATTTTGATGAGAATTGCATTAAAACTATATATTGTTTGGGGAGGATTGACATCCTTTCTATGTTGAATCTTCCAAGCTATGAACAAGATTTGTCTCTCCATTTATTTGTCTTTTATTTCTTTCATCAGCATTCAAGCCACGTACGTATTTTGTTAGATTTGCCTTAAGGATTTTCTTTTATTTTGATCATAAGTAGAATTGTATTTTAAATTTTGGTTTCTATATGTTCATCGCTGGCATATAAAAGTACAACTGATTTTTGTATCCTGCACCATCCTGGACTTACACTTATACATCTAGGATTTTTTTTTTTGTTATTTTTTTGTTGATTTTCTTTTATTTTCAATTAATTAATTAATTTATTTTTGGCTGTGTTGAGTCCTCGCTGCTGCGCGCAGGCTTTCTCTAGCTGCAGCGAACAGGGGGCCACTCTTCACCGCAGTGCGTGGACCTCTCATTGCGGTGGCTTCTCTTGTTGCAGAGCATGGGCTCTAGGCATGCGGGCCTCAGTAGTTGTGGCTCGCAGGCTCTGGAGCAGAGGCTCAGTAGTTGTGGCACATGGGCCTAGTTGCTCTGCGGCATGTGGGATCCTCCCAGACTAGGGATCGAACACGTGTCCCCTGCATTGGCAGGTGGACTCTCAACCACTGCGCCACCAGGGAAGTCCCTTGGTGATTTTCTATGTAGACATTTATGTCATCTTCATATAGGGAATTTTATTTCTTCCTTCCTTGTTTTTGCTTTATTGACCTGGCTAGGTGTTCCATGTTGAATGACAGTGGTGAGAACAGACATCCTTGCCTTGTTCCTGATTTGGGGGAAACGTATTCATTCATCATTAAGTGTGACGTTAGCTATAGGCTTTTGTAGGTGTTCCTGGTCCCTTGACTAGAGAGAGCAGGCTTTTGTTGTCATTGTTGTTGTTTTTTTTGTCTGTGCCCATTGGCATTTATGGTTTGTTGGCTTCTTTAATACCCAGTGGGATATATGAGGCAAAAAGAAAGTCCAAGGAACTTACCTCCTCAGGTCCCAAGATCCTTAGCCAATTCTCTTCCTTCTCTCACCTTCCACGGCCTACTTATCATTGTTTTATATAATGTCCAGGGTGTTTGGCTGTACTTAGTTGGGGGAACAGAAAAAAGTACACCTACTCTATCTTCCCAGAAGTAGAAGTCTTGGCACATTTTTATAATAGTCATTGTCAGATAATTCCAACCTCTGTGCCATCTGACACTGGTTTTGTGATTTTCTTTTTCCATGTGAGTTAAGATTTTCCTTGTTCTTCCTGTATATCCTGGACATTTTAATATTATGTTTTGAGATTCGACATTTTGTCTAAATTATATGGAGAGTGTTGAAATTTTTGTCTTAGCAGGTATTGAGGCCACAACTTCAGATCTACCTTCTATGGGTTCCAATGTCAGTTCAATTTACAAAGCATTTGTTATGCTCTTCAGATCTGCCCTGTGTGTGTGTTATTCAGTGGCCAGTCAGGGGTCTATCCTGTAATTCAGTTGTCAAAGTCTAGGTATGTTGTTTAGGGTCAAATCAATGCATGCATCACTCATGTAAGCCCAGGATTTCATAAACAACTTTAAGAAGTCAATTTTCTGAGCTCCTCTGACTCTGTGATCTCCCTGGTATTTTCTGGTTTCCCAAGGCTCTCCCTTTTTGACCCTCTGGCCAGAAGGTTGCAGCTTTATAATCCTGCTCAGATGTCCACTTCCAATGATGATGTCACATCTCAGGCCAAATGGTAGGATGATAGGGAGAGGAAAAAGTTTTGAAAGTGTTCTTACTCCCTTGGGGAATCTCTTATAATTGGAGAGGAAGGTCACCCTCAAATTTTTTGCCATTTCGAGTTCCTCTTAATGCCACTGCTGCTGCCACTGTGAGATTTGTTGGTAGTGGGGAAACAGAGAACACAGAAAAGAAGGGAAAACATTGGAGTTTCTTCTACTGTCCCTGAGTTTTAGGAGTTCCTTTATCCTGTTCTTTGAGCCAGAGATTGAGGGATTTTCCTGAAGCTTTCTCTGTCTGTGCCCTGGTGCCCACTTCTAGGTTTTGGGCTATGTTGAGTTCAGGCCAAAAGAAAAACAAACAGTAAACTTACTGCTGCTTTGGCGGTATTTTGAGTCTTCTTAATCTGCCTGTTACTTAACTAGTTTACAGAGACCACAGATACCTGCTCTCCATGCATTCTATTCAGGTTTTCTGATCATTATAGAGACAGGAAGAGTGTACCTATTCCATCTTACCTGGAACCAGAACTCTTCCTCTAATTTTTTTTTGATTAGTGATTTCTAAGCTCCCCAATGATTTAAAAAAATCAAACCAGGACACATGGTGTTTTACCCCTCAGCCTTACTCTGGCCATCTTGTGAAGCTTTCAGTATTTATTACTCATAGTTATTATGCCGTGTTTATCTGTTGTTCTAGATATCAGTGAGGGTCAGGTTGAGGGTTGCAAGATAATGCTACAACAACATTTCTGAGATTTAAATTATCCCTGAACTTCTAAGACACTTGTTTGCAAAGACAAGCAGGGAAGAGCTTAAATAATCAATAAAAACAAGTCAAGTTCTTTCTGGCCTTTTCTATGAGCCACTACTTAACATCATTAAATTGTGACTGGAGGTGTAGGTGAGTTTGCCCATGTTTCTTTCTCAACATTAGTATTTTCTAAGTATATTTGATATGATGTTAATAGGCTGTATGTAAAAAGGGAACTCTTGGGTTATATAAATTAGTCAATGTTGGGAGAAATAAAGTTAAACAAATTTCTTTACTGAGAACTTCTAAAAACATTTCATATGTTAATGTGAATTGTGTGTCTTCCAGAGGCAAAATTGCAGTATGCAACATTGCTCTAAGAATGGAACAAGATGGCTACTTCCCTGGGTCCCCTCTTAGAGGGGTAAGGAGTCTCCAGACCAAGGATGTGTGCCCACTCACAGCCCACCCCTTTCTAGACCACACTCCAGTTACTAGGACCCTGGAATACACCACTCAGATGGTCCAAACTAGCTTCTAGAACCTGAATGGCCACTTCAGAGAGCAAATTTCTCCACCACTGGGCCTGAGGCAAAGGGCGGTGTTTGGAGAAAGGTGTGGTTGGGATATGAGTGCACAGGTTGGAGTGTCTGTAGGCCTCTTGGCCTTGTAGGATAAGAATGGGGGTGGGCGGTAAGGCCACAAACTGGGGACTGTCTCTCTTTACCCAACCATGTTCTGCGGTAAAAACTCCCAGTAGTCCAGAATTTCTAAATGTGAACTTGGCCTTCTATGTCATTTTGAGGGTATCTTTATCAAGGTGAAAACATAGAACATACTATATTTAACAGTTTATTAGCTTGATTATAATCTATATTTTTAGATATGTGATATATTTCATCATTTAGGGTGACCAACTGTCCCAGTTTGCTCGGGACTTTTTCATTTTAGCACTGAATGTCCCATGTCCAGGAACCTGAAAGAGTTGATCACCTGCCCCAGTTCTTGAAAATGTTAGAAGTGGGTGTGGCTGTATAAAACATTTCCCATGCTTACCTGATTTTGAAATCCTTTCCTCTTAACTCCCACCCAACCTCATGAGCATCTTTTATAAGTGTAGAGACAAGCTAAATCTGTCATAAAGAAGCGCATCTTATAGAGAAACAAACTTTCAATCTATATTTTCCATTGATTGAACTTTGGCAACACTTCTCTAGTCAGAGTATTTAAGGCTCATGTAATTATTTTTTAGTTAATAGATTTATTTTTATTACTATAATTATAACTAATAATAACAACAATAATGTAAGATCTACCATTTTTATAAGTGCTACCAAGTGCTAAACACTATGTTAGGTGTTTTACATGCATAACTTCTAGTTCTTATAAACACCCTATAGGGCAGGTATTATGGTTCACATTCTACAGATAAAAAACTAAGTGACAAGGATGGATTTGAGCCCAGATTTGTCTTTCTCTTAAGTCTATATCCTTTTAATTATGCCTGCAGGATGAAAAATAGTAGATGAGATTCTTAAATTGGATCCTGAAATCTAATGATTCCACATTGACTATGGTAGTAGCAATGTATGCTTTGAAAAATATCAGCTCTGACTTATCCAGGAACTACACCAAGGTGAGGGGGATCAAGTGTTTGTTATATAGTTACAGTAACTCATAATTGCTCCTGCAGTTATATTTGAGGTCTGTGAAGGTAGTATGCCCTTCTTCTCTTCTAAAATTTCATATTTAGGGCCAAAAAGAAAAACGTGCAAAAAGCTTTGAACTTTAAGAAAATTTGTTCTCTCCAAAATCTTGTCTCTTCTAAACAAATAAGGTCAAAATACAAGAGATTTGTTATTCAGGCCTTTCTATGTATCTGTCAGTGAAATGTTCAGAGTTTTGTTATATGGCTCAGGTGGTTTATAGTTATTTTATTTGTTGGTGTTGCTGTAAAAAAAAGATTTCCATTACATATATTTTTTCTATTAGTTTTTTTATTATTTTAACCTAAGATTTCTTTTTGTTTAACATCTGTATTGGAGTATAATTGTTTTAAAATGGTGTGTTAGTTTCTGCTTTATAACAAAGTGAATCAGCTATACATATACATATTTCCCCATATCTCCTCCCTCTTGCATCTCCCTCCCATCCTCCTATTCCACCCCTCTAGATGGTCACAAAGCACCAAGATGATCTCCCTGTGCTATGTGGCTGCTTCCCACTAGCTATTTTACATTTGGTAGTCTCTATATGTCCATGCCACTATCTCACTTCGTCCTAGCTTACCTTTCCCCCACCCCGTGTCCTCAAGTCCATTCTCTACATCTGTGTCCTTATACCTGTCCTGCCCCTAGGTTCTTCAGAACCATTTATTTTTAGATTCCATATATATGTGTTAGCATATGGTATGTTTTTCTCTTTCTGACTTACTTCACTCTGTATGACAGTCTCTAGGTCCATCCATCTCACTACAAATAACTCAATTTCGTTTCCTTTTATGACTGAGTAATATTCCATTGAATATATGTGCCACATCTTCTTTATCCATTCATCTGTCGTTGGACACTTAGGTTGCTTCATGTCCTGGCTATTGTAAATAGAGCTGCAATG
Organism: Lagenorhynchus albirostris; assembly: GCF_949774975.1. Lineage (NCBI taxonomy): Eukaryota > Metazoa > Chordata > Mammalia > Artiodactyla > Delphinidae > Lagenorhynchus > Lagenorhynchus albirostris. The sequence continues at coordinate 28,594,118 of NC_083099.1, forward strand.
AACATTGTGGTACATGACTCCTTTTGAATTATGCTTTTCTCAGGGTATATGCCCAGTAGTGGGATTGCTGGGTTGTATAGTAGTTCATTTTTGGTTTTCTAAGGAACCTCCATACTGTTCTCCATAGTGGCTGTATCAATTTACATTCCCACCAACAGTGCAAGAAGGTTCCCTTTTCTCCACACCCTCTCCACCATTTATTGTTTGTAGATTTTTTGATGATGGCCATTCTGACTGGTGTGAGGTGATACTTCATTGTAGTTTTGATTTGCATTTCTCTAGTGATTAGTGATGTTGAGCATCCTTTCATGTGTTTGTTGGCAATCTGTACATCTTCTCTGGAGAAATGTCCATTTAGGACTTCTGCCCATTTTTGGATTGGGTTGTTCGTTTTTTTGATATTGAGCTACACGAGCTGCTTGTAAATTTTGGAGATTAATCCTTTGTCAGTGCCTTCATTTGCAAATATTTTCTCCCATTCTGAGGGTTGGCTTTTCGTCTTTTTATGGTTTCTTTTGCTGTGCAAAAGTTTTTAAGTTTCATTAGGTCCCATTTGTTTATTTTTGTTTTTATTTCCATTTCTCTAGGAGGTGGGTCCAAAAGGGTCTTGCTGTGATTTATGTCATAGAGTGTTCGGCCTATACTTTTCTCTGAGACTTTTATAGTGTCTGGCCTTACATTTAGGTCTTTAATCCATTTTGAGTTTATTTTTGTGTATGGTGCTAGGAAGTATTCCCATTTCATTCTTTTACATGTAGCTGTCCAGTTTTCCTAGCACCACTTATTGAAGAGACTGTCTTATCTCCATTGTATATTCTTGCCTCCTTTATCAAACATAAGGTGACCATATGGGTGTGGGTTTATCTCTGGGCTTTCTATCTTGTTCCATTGATGTATATTTCTGTCTTTGTGCTAGTCCATACTGTCTTGATCACTGTAGCTTTGTAGTATAGTCTGAAGTCAGGGAGCCTGATTCCTCCAGCTCTGTTTTTCTTTCTCAAGATTACTTTGGCTATTCAGGGTCTTTTGTGCTTCCATGCAGATTGGGAAATTTATTGTTCTAGTTCTGTGAAAATGCCATTGGTAGTTTGATAGGGATTGCACTGAATCTGTATATTGCTTTGGGTAGCATAGTCATTTTCACAAAGTTGATTCTTCCAATCCAAGAACATGGTATATCTCTCCATCTATTTGTATCATCTTTAATTTTTTTCATCAGTGTCTTATAGTTTTCAGCATACATGTCTTTTGTCTCCTTAGGTAGGTTTATCCCTAGGTATTTTATTATTTTATTTGCAATGGTAAATGTGAGGGTTTCCTTAATTTCTCTTTCAGATTTTTCATCGTTAGGATATAAGAATGCAAGAGATTTCTGTGCATTAATTTTATGTCCTGCTACTTTACCAAATTCATTGATTAACTCTAGTAGTTTTCTGGTAGCATCTTTAGGGTTTTCTGTGTATAGTATCATGTCATCTGCAAACAGTGACAGCTTTACTTCTTCTTTTCTGATTTGGATTCCTTTTATTTCTTTTTCTTCTCTGATTGCTGTGGCTAAAACTTCCAAAACTATGTTAAATAATAGTGGTGAGAGTAGGCAACCTTGTTTTTTCCTGATCTTAGTGGAAATGGTTTCAGGTTTTCACCACTGAGAACGATGTTGGCTGTGGGTTTGTCATATATGACCTTTATTATATTGAGGTAAGTTCCCTCTATGCCTACTTTCTGGAGAGTTTTTATCATAAATGCATGTTGAATTTTCTCAAAAGCTTTTTCTGCATCTATTTACATGATCATATTTTTTTTCCTTCAATTTGTTATTATGGCTTATCACATTGATTGATTTGTGTATATTGAAGAATCCTTGCATTCCTGGGATAAGCCCCACTTGATCATGGTGTATGATCCTTTTAATGTGCTGTTGGATTCTGTTTGCTATTATTTTGTTGGGGATTTTTGCATCTATGTTCATCAGTGATATTGGCCTGTAGTTTTCTTTCTCTGTGACATCTCTGTCTGGTTTTGGTATCAGGGTGATGGTGGCCTCGTAAAATGAGTTGGGGAGTGTCCCTCCCTCTGCTATGTTTTGGAAGAGTTTGAGAAAGATAGGTGTTAGCTGTTTTGTAAATGTTTGATAGAATTCTCCTGTGAAGCCATCTGGTCCCAGGCTTTTGTTTGTTGGGAGATTTTTAATCACAGTAAATTTCAGTGCTTGTGATTGGTCTGTTTATGTTTTCTATTTTTTCCTGGTTCAGACTTGGAAGGTTGTGCTTTTCTAAGAATTTGTCCATTTCTTCCAGGTTGTCCATTTTATTGGCATAGAGTTGCTTGTAGTAATCTCTCATGATCCTTTCTATTTCTGCAGTGTCAGTTGTTACTTCTTTTTTTTTTTTTAACATCTTTATTGGGGCATAATTGCTTTACAATGGTGTGTTAGTTTCTGCTTTATAACAAAGTGAATCAGTTATACATATACATATGTTCCCATATGTCTTCCCTCTTGCGTCTCTCTCCCTCCCACCCTCCCTATCCCACCCCTCCAGGCTGTCACAAAGCACCGAGCCAATATCCCTGTGCCATGTGGCTGCTTCCCACTAGCTATCTACCTTACGTTTGTTAGTGTGTATATGTCCATGACTCTCTCTCGCCCTGTCACAGCTCACGCTTCCCCCTCCCCATATCCTCAAGTCCGTTCTCCAGTAGATCTGCATCTTTATTCCTGTCTTACCCCTAGGTTCTTCATGAAATTTTTTTCCCTTAAATTCCATATATATGTGTTAGCATATGGTATTTGTCTTTGTCTTTCTGACTTACTTCACTCTGTATGACAGACTCTAGGTCTATCCACCTCATTACAAATAGCTCAATTTCGTTTCTTTTTATGGCTGAGTAATATTCCATTGTATATATGTGCCACATCTTCTTTATCCATTCATCTGATGATGGGCACTTAGGTTGTTTCCATCTCTGGGCTATTGTAAATAGAGCTGCAATGAACATTTTGGTACATGACTCTTTTGGAATTTTGGTTTTCTCAGGGTGTATGCCCAGTAGTGGGATTGCTGGGTCATATAGTAGTTCTATTTGTAGTTTTTTAAGGAAACTCCATACTGTTCTCCATAGTGGCTGAACCAATTCACATTCCCACCAGCAGTGCAAGAGTGTTCCCTTTTCTCCACACCCTCTCCACCATTTATTGTTTCTAGATTTTTTGATGATGGCCATTCTGGCCGGTGTGAGATGATATCTCATTGTAGTTTTGATTTGCATTTCTCCAATGATTAATGATGTTGAGCATTCTTTCATGTGTTTGTTGGCAGTCTGTATATCTTCTTTGGAGAAATGTCTATTTAGGTCTTCTGCCCATTTTTGGATTGGGTTTTTTGTTTTTTTGTTATTGAGCTGCATGAGCTGCTTGTAAATTTTGGAGATTAATCCTTTGTCAGTTGCCTCATTTGCAAATATTTTCTCCCATTCTGAGGGTTGTCTTTTGGTCTTGTTTATGGTTTCCTTTGCTGTGCAAAAGCTTTGAAGTTTCATTAGGTCCCATTTGTTTATTTTTGTTTTTATTTCCATTTCTCTAGGAGGTGGGTCAGAAAGGATCTTGCTGTGATTTATGTCAGAGTGTTGTGCCTATGTTTTCCTCTAAGAGTTTGATAGTGTCTGGCCTTACATTTAGGTCTTTAATCCATTTTGAGCTTATTTTTGTGTATGGTGTTAGGGAGTGATCTAATCTCATACTTTTACATGTATCTGTCCACTTTTCCCAGCACCACTTATTGAAGAGGCTGTCCTTTCTTCACTGTACATTCCTGCCACCTTTATCAAAGATAAGGTGTCCATATGTGTGTGGGTTTATCTCTGGGCTTTCTATCCTGTTCCATTGATCTATCTTTCTGTTTTTGTGCCAGTACCATACTGTCTTGATTACTGTAGCTTTGTAGTATAGTCTGAAGTCAGGGAGCCTGATTCCTCCAGCTCCTTTTTTCGTTCTCAAGATTGCTTTTTCTATTCGGGGTCTTTTGTTTTTCCATACAAATTGCGAAATTTTTTGTTCTAGTTCTGTGAAAAATGCCAGTGGTAGTTTGATAGGGATTGCATTGAATCTATATATTGCTTTGGGTAGTAGAGTCATTTTCACTATGTTGATTCTTCCAATCGAAGAACATGGTATATCTCTCCATCTATTTGTATCATCTTTAATTTCTTTCATCAGTGTCTTATAATTTTCTGCATACAGGTCTTTTGTCTCCTTAGGTAGGTTTATTCCTAGATATTTTATTCTTTTTGTTGCAGTGGTAAATGGGAGTGTTTTCTTGATTTCACTTTCAGATTTTTTATCATTAATATATAGGAATGCCAGAGATTTCTGTGCATTAATTTTGTATCCTGCTACTTTACCAAATTCATTGATTAGCTCTAGTAGTTTTCTGGTAGCATCTTTAGGATTCTCTATGTATAGTATCATGTCATCTGCAAACAGTGACAGATTTACTTCTTCTTTTCTGATTTGGATTCCTTTTATTTCCTTTTCTTCTCTGATTGCTGTGGCTAAAACTTCCAAAACTATGTTGAATAAGAGTGGTGAGAGTGGGCAACCTTGTCTTGTTCCTGATCTTAGTGGAAATGCTTTCAGTTTTTCACCATTGAGGATGATGTTGGCTGTGGGCTTGTCATATATGGCCTTTATTATGTTGAGGAAAGTTCCCTCTATGCCTACTTTCTGCAGGGTTTTTATCATAAATAGGTGTTGAATTTTGTCAAAAGCTTTCTCTGCATCTATTGAGATGATCATATGGTTTTTCTCCTTCAATTTGTTAATATGGTTTATCACATTGATAGATTTGCCTATATTGAAGAATCCTTGCATTCCTGGAATAAACCCCACTTGATCATGGTGTATGATCCTTTTAATGTGCTGTTGGATTCTGTTTGCTAGTATTTTGTTGAGGATTTTTGCATCTACATTCAACAGTGATATTGGCCTGTAGTTTTCTTTCTTTGTGACATCCTTGTCTGGTTTTGGTATCAAGGTGATGGTGGCCTTGTAGAAGGAATTTGGGAGTGTTCCTCCCTCTGCTATATTTTGGAAGAGTTTGAGAAGGATAGGTGTTAGCTCTTCTCTAAATGTTTGATAGAATTCACCTGTGAAGCCATCTGGTCCTGGGCCTTTGTTTGTTGGAAGATTTTTAATCACAGTTTCAATTTCAGTGCTTGTGATTGGTCTGTTCATATTTTCTATTTGTTCCTGATTCAGTCTTGGCCAGTTGTGCATTTCTAAGAATTTGTCCATTTCTTCCAGATTGTCCATTTTATTGGCATAGAGTTGCTTGTAGTAATCTCTCATGATCTTTTTATTTCTGCCGTGTCAGTTGTCACTTCTCCTTTTTCATTTCTAATTCTATTGATTTGAGTCTTCTCCCTTTTTTTCTTGATGAGTCTGGCTAGTGGTTTATCTATTTTGTTTATCTTCTCAAAGAACCAGCTTTTAGTTTTATTGATCTTTGCTATTGTTTCCTTCATTTCTTTTTCATTTATTTCTGATCTGATTTTTATGATTTCTTTCCTTCTGCTAGCTTTTGGGTGTTTTTGTTCTTCTTTCTCTAATTGCTTGAGGTGCAAGACTAGGTTGTTTATTCGAGATGTTTCCTGCTTCTTAAGGTGGGCTTGTATTGCTATAAACTTCCCCCTTAGAACTGCTTTTGCTGCATCCCATAGGTTTTGGGTCGTTTTGTCTCCATTGTCATTTGTTTCTAGGTATTTTTTGATTTCCTCTTTGATTTCTTCAGTGATCACTTCATTATTAAGTAGTGTATTGTTTAGCCTCCATGTGTTTGTATTTTTTACAGATCTTTTCCTGTAATTGATATCTAGTCTCATGGCGTTGTGGTCAGAAAAGATCCTTGATGCAATTTCAATTTTCTTAAATTTACCAAGGCTTGATTTGTGACCCAAGATATGATCTCTCCTGGGATTGTATTCCTGTCTTGCTAGCTGTTTGGCAAACATTGTCCAGCACTGGAGCTTGCTGGTCATTGGGTGGAGCTGGGTCTTATTGTTGAGTTAGAGATCTCTGGGAGATCTTTCGCCATTTGATATTACATGAAGCCAGGAGTTCTCTCGTGGACCAATGTCCTGAACTCAGCTCTTCCACCTCAGAGGCACAGGCCTGACACCCGGCTGGAGCATGAAGACCCTGTCAGCCACACGACTCAGAAGAAAAAGGACAAAGAAGAAACAAAGAAAGAAAAAAGAAAATAAAGTTATTAAAATTTTAAAAATTATTAAAAATTTAAAAAAGTAAAAAGTGAAAAAGATAGAAAGAAGAGAGCAACCAAACCAACCAACAAATCCCCCAATGATATCAAGCACTAAGAACTATACTTAAAAAAAAAGAAAGAAACGGACAAACAGAATCCTAGGACAACTGGTAAAACCAAAGCTATACAGACAAAATCACACAAGGAAGCATACACATACACCCTCACAAAAGGAGAAACAGGAAAAAAATATATATAACTATATATAAAAACAAACGAATAGAGAAAACAAATCAATAAACAAACCTACCAATAATAATAAACTCTAAATAATAAACTAAGATAAATATAAGACCAGAAACAAATTAGATGCAGAAAGCAAACCCCAAGTCTACAGTTGCTCCCAAAGTCCACTGCCTCAATTTTGGGATGATTTGTTGTCTATTCATGTATTCCAGAGATGCAGGTTACATCAAGTTGATTGTGAAGATTTAATCCACTGCTCCTGAGGCTGCTGGGAGAAATTTCCCTTTCTCTTCTTTGTTCGCACAGTTCCTGGGGTTCAACTTTGGATTTGGCCCTGCCTCTCTGTGTAGGTCACCTGAGGGCATCTATTCTTCGCTCAGACAGGACAGGGTTAAAGTAGCAGTTGATTAGGGGGTTCTGACTCACTCAGGCCAGGGGGAGGAAGGGCTACAGAATGCGGGGCGAGCCTGTGGTGGCAGAGGCTGGCATGAAGATGCAACAGCCTGAGGTGTGCTGTGTGTTCTCCCAGGGATGTTGTCCCTGGATCACGGGACTCTGGCAGTGGTGGGCTGCACAGGCTCCTGGGAGGGGAGGTGTGGATAGTGACCTGTCCTTGCACACAGGCTTCTTGGTGGCTGCAGTAGCAGCCTTAGCATTTCATGCCCGTCTCTGGTGTCTGCTCTGATAGCTGTGGCTCTCTCCTGTCTCTGGAGCTCATTTAGGTGGTGCTCTCTCCTCGTGCACCCTGAAACAATGGTCTCTTGCCTCTTAGGCAGTGCCAGACTTTTCCCTGGACTCCCTCCCAGCTAGTTGTGGTACACTAGCCCCCTTCAGGCTGTGTTCATGCAGCCAACCCCAGTCCTCTCCCTGGGATCTCACCTCCAAAGCCAAAACCTCAGCTCTCAGCCCCCATGAGCCCTGGCAGGTGAGCAGACAAGCCCCTCAGGCTGGTGAGTGCTGGTCGGCACCGATCCTCTGTGCGGGAATCTCTCTGCTTTGCCCTCTGCACCCCTGTTGCTGTGCTCTCCTCTGTGGCTCTGAAGCTCCCCCTCCGCCCGCACCCCGTCTCCACCAGTGAAGGGGCTTCCTAGTGTGTGGAAACTTTTCATCCTTCACAGCTCCCTCCCAGAGGTTCCTGTCCCTATTCTTTTGTCTCTCTTTTTTTTTCTTTTGCCCTGTGCAGGTACGTCGAGAGTTTCTTGCATTTTGGGAAGTCTGAGGTCTTCTGCCAGCATTCAGTAGGTGTTCTGTAGGAGTTGTTCCACATGTTGATGTATTTCTGATGTATCTGTCAGGAGGAAGGTGATCTCCACGTGTTACTCCTCTGCCATCTTGCAAGTCTTCTCCTCCATTATATTTTAAAAAGCAGTGGGTTTTAAATCATACTCCATGAAGACCTGTTGTTCTTAGGAGTCCCTTGGAGGAAGGGACAGGGCAGGGGCAAGCAGGCTGGACTCTGGGTTCCTCACACCTGCTTCAACCAAGCAGTGCCATGTTTCTTTACATTCTGAGAGTTCAGATAAACTTTTGTTTAAAGTTCTTTGTTGGAAGAACTATAAGCAAAATATAGCTTTAATTCATTCTAATTATTTATTAAATTATAACAGAAAGCTATTCCCTTTGAGATATTTATTCCTTTTAATCAGCTTTATTGAGATATAGTTAATATCCACTCATCTGAAGTATAAAATTCAATGGTTTTTAGTGTATTCACAGAACTGTGCACTCATCACCACAATGAATTTTAGAAGATTTTCATTACCCCAAAGAGAAACCCCATACCTCTTGGCCATCATTCTCTAATCCCTCCATTTCCCTCAGCCCTAGGCAACCACTTATCTATTTTCTGTCTCTATAGATTTGCCTGTTCAGGACATCTAATATAAATAGAATCAAACAAGATATGGTCTTTTGTTACTGGCTTATTCTGCTTAGCATAATGTTTTCAAAGTTCATGCATGCTGTACATGTATCAGTACTTCACTCTTTTTTATTACTACATAATATTCTATTATATTAATATGTCACATTTTGTTTATCGGTTGTTTCCACGTTGAGGCTCTTATGAATAATGCTGCTGTAAATATTCACATATAAGTTTTTGTATGGACGTATGTTTTCATTTCTTTTGGGCATATGTCTATGAATAGAATTGTTAGATTGTATCATAACTCTATGTTTAACCATTGAAGAACTGCCAGACTGTTTTCCAAAGCCAGCTTATCATTTTACATTCCCACTAGCGGTGTATGAAGGTTCCAATTTCTCTGATTCTAGTATTTGACTATTTAGGTAAGCTGCCATACTAATTTTATTTCAGTTATTGTATTCTTCAGCTCTGTTTGTTCTTCTTCATATTTTCCAAACTTTTGTTAAACTTTTCACTGGGTTCATCCACTTTCTCCTGATTTTGTTGAGCATCTTTATGATCATTACCTTGAACTCTTTATCAGGTAGATTGCTTATCTCCATTTTGCTTAGTTCTTCTTCTGGGGTTTTGACATATTCCTCTGTCTCCTTATTTTGCCCAGTTCTCTGCTTTTATTTCTATGTATTAGGTTGGTCAGTTACATTTCTTGATCTTGGAGAAGTGGCCTTATGTAGAAGATGTTCTGTGGGGCACATTCTCCTCTGGTCACCAGTGCTATATACTCTAGTTGTGCCCCCTGTGTGGGCTGCATGGGCCCTTCTCTTGTGGTGGGGCCAACTTTGCTGGGTGCTCTGGTAGGTGGGGCCTGGCTTCAGCCCAGTCAGCTGCCAGGACTTGCTTGGTGTGGTGGCTCTTGGCCATCTGAGGGTCCCTGGGCTGGTGCCAGCCCACTTGTAGGCAGGGTCGGGTTCCAGGGCACCGTCATACTAATTTTAATAGTTCATCCGTTCTCTTGGCTTTTATAGTTGACAGTGATATCAGCTCTAAATAATATCCAAATTCATGTCTTATTGCATTGGACATAAATTTTATATTAATTTTAAATAATAGTGTTGTTAGACTACCTCTTAATTGTTCCTGATTTTACTGGGATTGCCACTAGTGAACTGGTCCTCAAACTTTGGTGCATATTGAGATCATCTAAAAAGTTAAAAAAAAAAAAAAGCGCTAATGCCTATGTCCCAGCCCTAGCGATTCTCATTAGTGTGTTTTGGGCCCTGGCACTTTTTTTTTTTTTTTCGGTATGCGGGCCTCTCACTGTTGTGGCCTCTCCCGTTGTGGAGCACAGGCTCCGGACGTGCAGGCTCAGCGGCCATGGCTCACGAGCCCAGCTGCTCCACGGCATGTGGGATCTTCCCGGACCAGGGCACGAACCCGTGTCCCTGCATCGGCAGGCGGACGCTCAACCACTGCGCCACCAGGGAAGCCCTGGGCCCTGGCACTTTTAAAAACCCTCTAGGTGATTCAGTGGGAGGCAAAATTTGAGAACCACTGCTCAAGTGCACACAGACCTTTGTGATATCATTTGTCATATTAAACTGTAATTATTGATTTCTTTTCTTTTGTCTGTTTTCCCCAGGAAGGTCCTTAGGGGCAGAATTTATGTTCTATTTAACTTTCAGGTTTATTTTCATTTGATTATTTTCTCTATCACTGATTTTTAATTTATTGCTCATGTCTTATTTGACATTGTACCTTTGATGTCAGCACAGTGCCTGCAAAGTGGTAAAAACCTCATAAAGGTAAAAACTTCAAATATGAAGAGAAGGGTCAAATAATATCCTTAATCTTGAATAGTAGTGATTGCAACAGTACATTTTTAGGGCAAGTTTAGGGCAAGGAAAGGGCAGAGAGTAGTTTTGGGGGGAGGATCAGATATGAAAAAGTTTGACTTTAAATGTCCTTGGTCTGGTGTGTCTGGTCAAAAAACCACTGTGTTTCCCTCTAGTCGGGCATGTACAATTTCTCCTATTTGTAAGTAAGAAGGAGTCACAGTTCTTTCCTTAGATGCAGCCTCTCCACTTACCCTCGTTGTCAGAAAACAGAAAACTGTTCCTTAGGTCAGCCTCTATGGGCAATGAACATTTGATTATTGAAAAGAGACTAAGTTTTGGACATTTGGTAGCAAAACTAAAAAAAAAAATGTTCCTTTATCAAGGAAGATCAGATGAAAACAGGAGGATTGTGTTTGTTTTGTTTTGTGCTATTCTTTTATTCTTTAGTATGAACCTGGAAAAAAGAGAAAAAGTACTTCAGAATTATGCAGACTTTATATTTTCTACTTTTCCAAAATCAAGTACAATTATATTTATAGTGGAGAAACCATTTTAAGTTTATATTTAAGATGGAAATTTTATTAATTAGAAATGTGTTCAACTGAAAGTATAGAAAAGTCCACTATAGTGGCTAGAACAAAAATAGCTTTAATCTTCTCATCTAACAATAAATCTGGAGGTGAGTGGCTGTTGACATTTGTTGTGCTGTTAAAAGTCCCATTGAGAAAGTATCTGAACCTTCCTAGTTTTAGTGAGTTGACTTTTATTTCTATGCATATTACCTCAGGTTAGCAAGGTGGTTGCTGAAGATCTGGAGAGCTAGTCTGTCTTCAAGACAAGAAGAAGCGAGGGCAAAGAGCAGTACCAGCAACTTCTGAAGCCCCTTTCCTTCTTTTAAAAAATCAGAATATAACAGCTTTCCAAAAATCCTGCAGAAGACTTCATTGTCATGGGCCAGAACTGTATTACATGGCTACATATAAGGGAGATTAAGAAAGTGGGTATCTCACTTGGGACTGGGAACATGCCTACTCCAAACCAAGCTGAGCTTTGTCAGCAAGGTTAAGTAGGGAACCAGTGTTGAGAAAGCAAATAACAGCGTCTAAGTCAGGCATTCTGTTTAGTTGAAATACATATCAGAAGTTTTCTCCTACTTCTCTGACCAGTTCTTCTTAGTTTCTAATTTACCCTTCTCTACCAGACTTTTAAATGTTAGAATTCCTTAAATATTGGTCCTAGCCCCTCTTACGTTTTCACTTTATACTCTCTACTTAGGAAATAGCATCCCCTACTATGACCTAATTACCCTATAACTTAATGATTCCCAAATTTACGTCCTCATTCTTGAACTCTCCTATAAGCTCCATAGTTAAAAATATATTTATTTTAAAAAATGAATGGAATAATTACATGCTTAATATCTGTCTCCTCTACTGAAAGGGATAATACCAAGTCTCTTTTAATCACTGCTCCATCTCAATGCCTAACCAGTAACTTCTATGTTGTGGGTACTCATGAAATATTTCATAAATAAATTAGAAAATTTTCTAAGCTACTGACCATGGGCTGCATCCCTAGCCAGCAGCTGGCATGTATGGCATGGTAAGGAATGCCAGTTGATTTCTGCAGGAGCCAGTAGAGTCCTGAGTACTGCAGTCATGCCACTTGGAGAAGGGGGAGAACAACATCCACTAGTCTCTGCATGGCTACTCCACACCACATGGAGAAACCCCTGGAGGACAGCTCTCTCCATACCTTTTATGGCCATCTCTTCCTTAAAATATTACAGTGAAACTCCAGAAAATGTCTCTCACAATGTCTGAGACTACAATAATAGAAACAGGTTCCTCTGAAACTGACAGAGCCCATTTGCACTCACAATATTGGAGAAACATAAACCTCATCTCGGTAAGAGTGCACAAATAAAATGTCACTAGTTATGAAAAGACCTATCATCACATAAAAAGGGGACCAGAGCAGAAGTACAATTTGATATGGACTTGTATCAAGATATAGGAGTAAATATCAGAAAATTTTTATTTTAAATTTGCAATGAGATTAGAGAGAACATTATGTTTATAAAAAGGGACCAACAATTTGAAGACTTTCTCATAATTGAAATTCAAATGTTCTGGTGAAATTTTTAAATTACAAGGATAAAAATCTACCCTTTAATATATAGTCAGAAAAAAATACATAAAAAGGAAAATAAAATCTTATTATCATTGGGATTTTCATTGATTTCATACTAAATACCAGGAAATGGTAGACCAGTATCTAAAAAGTTTGAGAGAGAGTTTGTGAACCAAGAATTTTCTATACCCTTCAAATAAGAAAGCAACAGGAAAAGATTAGATTGAAGATTCTCAAACCAGACACTTATATAGCCTGAAAAGAAGTGTTGCCATATGATTCAAAATCAAGGTCTCAAGTATGGGCAGAACATTTACCTGTTCACCAAACATTTACGGACAGCACAAATTGACATAGTGATTTATATTATTTTCTTCCTGCCCCATCTCCCAAATCTTGGCCTTCATTCCTCTTCCAAACAGTTACCCATAATACTTTAATTTTCTTTCCTTAGGATTTTTAAAAGAATTTTCTAAAGCTTTTCTAAAGTTAGTTCTGTACAGATTAGTCTATTTAGGAATTAACAACCATGAGAGTATTACAAATTAAATCTATGGGACACGGCCAAATCTGAACTTAAGGCAAATCCACAGGCCTAAATAGAACTAGAAATGCTTTAGAACTTGAGAAAGTTGAAAATAATAAGTTTTCGATTCTAGAAATTAGAAAAAGGGCTGAAAAATCAATTGTAAAAAATAAGGAGAAGAAAAATGAGGGCAAAAATTAGTGAGAAATTAAAAAAATACAACCATTAAGAACAGGGGCAGAAATTAGTTTTATTCAAAATACTAGTGTGTATAAACTCAACCAGTTATACAAATTTAACCAGATATCCAAACCTGGTGATAATTGTGGTAGAGAGAAAAAGAGAGTTCATACAAGTACACAATGTTAGGGAATATCATCATGTAAAAAGAAGAGATCAAAAATTTTTAAAGAAATCACCCTGTACAACTTAATCCTAATAAACATTCTGGATGAAATGGATGATTTTCTGAGGAAATTAAAAAATTATTAAAATGGACTCAAAGAAGGTAAAAACCTGAATGGAAAATTACTATGGAAGACATAGTAATAATAATAGTATTAAAAATTGTCACAGGGAATTCCCTGGTTGTCCAGTGGTTAGGACTCAGTGCTTTCACTGCTGTGGCTTGTGTTCAATCCCTGATCAGGGAACTAAGATCCCACAAGACGTGTAGCATGGCCAAAAACAAATTGTCACAGAATTATTCATAATAAGCATGCTAGACTCAGATGATTTTTGAAGAAAATTTCAGCACACTTGCAAGAAACATATACAACTTTCTATACTATTTAAACTGCTCCAAGCAAAGAGAAAAGGGTGAAATTTCCAATTAATTTTACAAGGTTAACAGGAACCCAGTGCCAAAGCTTAATGTTAAAAGGGGTATACATAAACACAAAAACTACAGAAAAACAGAAGTTAACAGTGTATAAATAAACCACTGGCAGGTACACTCAGGAATGTATTAAAAGGGCAATACACCTTGTATTAGTTAGGATTCTCCAGAGAAACAGAACCAATAGGATAGACACACACACACACACACACACACACAC